>NC_056054.1:64471931-65671931 GCF_016772045.2 Ovis aries | reverse complement strand
TTTGATGTTAGTCCCTTGTTCTCAGCTGCTTGCTCAAAGCAATGCAGAGAGGAACGCAGAGCACATTCAATTTAATGAGCAGAAATTGAATTCAAGTTTGTTCGGAATTGACTTCAATTAAGCAGAGTCTTAATGATAAATTAATCTCTTTTCTTTATTCCCTAGAATTTGTTTTTCAAAGTAGGAAATTGGACTACATTGAAAGACCAAATAAAGAATACCAATTTTAACTAGATCGTGGAACTGATAGCAAAATTTAATTCTTTATAGCAACGTACTTGGACAAATAGCATTCTTTCTATGGCATGTATTATAATTTATATTCATTGTTACCACTTACACTTCCATGGCATGGATAAAATGGCAGTTGAATTAAATATGTGCTTGTAATAGACTTCAGAGTTTTAATCTTTATTAAGAAACTCTAATTGAATGCATAATTAGCTTTTCAGGCTTTAGGAAATTCAGTTTAATATCTATGTGAACTGAAAACATTGATCAGAATTTTAAAGCAATTTTTATGAATGTGTTTTTGAGGAGAAATTATCAGGCTGTCTATAAAATGGCATTTTAAATTGAATAACAAGAATCTGAGGCAAGGAATTAGGTTCATCCTGTGTTGTTGTATAGAGGCAGCCAGGCTTCCACGGAACCAGGGCCAGCACTGGTAATTCTACGTTCCTTTTATTAAAACTTCTAATGTTCCTCCAGGCCACAAAATCCATTATTCCTGTCCAGACTTGCTGAAAATAAAACTCGAAGCTACTTGGGGATTTTAATGAGGGCGTCCATATTGATTGTATGGTTATAGTGCTTGGGTTTGCTGCCACTGTCAAAAATGTACCTGACATTTTTTTTCACCTGAATCATGGATCATCTTTTCTGGAACACGCAGAGTATAATTCTCCATGCTCCACTTTGCAGAGAACTCTATCTACGTATGCCAAATGTTATTATTGCAGTTCCTTCAGGAGTGACCTTAGACGAGACGATGTTTGTTCCAAAGAACTTCAAGCTGTTCACTGTGGTATATTCATAGTCACAAATTTAAAATACATCAGTGTGAGAAAATACATTTAGGCTGTGTACTGTCTCACAGAGTGCATGGGTCTGCTTCCCCTTGCTTCCTGCTCTTTCCATAGATGCATTTATTACTCTTACCCTCTCAGATGTAGTGCGTGCCAACTTGACTTGTTCGTGAATTTTAAAATGAATTGCCTGTGATGGAGATTATCTTCTTTGTGTGACAGTACAGCATTGTCATTTCTAGCACTTTTCAGAGTCTACCTGCTGTATGTTAGAATTAAAGTTTTATACAATAATAGAGTTTTAAAACTGACAGGGAGCTTAAAAATCAACTGGTCCTGCTCCTATGTTTTATAGGTGAGGAATCAGGTCCATAAATGTTATGTAATTTTCCCAAGTCTACAGAGGCAGAGTCAGGACTAAAACTTGCAAGGTACTAACTTCTTCAAGGAATCTGTTTTTTTCACTCTTCTAGGCTACTTCCAAGTTGGGTAGTGACATCTTTGAGTAAGTGGAAACTAGTTTAAAAAAGACAGGAATTAATTTAATGTCTTGTTCAGACTGGGAAATATATTGATTAAAGTGCATAAAAGCACACACAAACTCGGTGAGCCTATTCATCTGGAACTTAGACAGTTGGGAAGCCTAAATAATGGGATTGCTTTGTGCTCTTCTTTAGTGAGAAAGGAACAAATGAAAAGTTAATAAGCTGGTATCAGGAATTTTTTAAACAAAAAACCCAGGAAACTCTATAGTGCTATTGGCTCTGTGCATATCAAGTCCTATATTCTACAGTGGAGGTTGACAACATTTTAAATGAGCATTTCCAGCATTAAAAAATTCCACCCTCCTTAAAACACTGTATCCCAAACCTCCTTCATTTCCTTGCAATCTTTCATTTGTTCAGCCTTAATGAGCTGTGAGTCCTGAGCAATTTGCTAGACGTTGAAAATATGAAGACTGATAAGGCTGTGAGGTGGTTACAGGCTAGCTACGGAAAAAACATAGAAGGGAACCAATAATTATAGTATGAAATAGTAAGTGTCCTAAAGCACCTAGAGTGCCAGGGATGTGTGGAGGAGGGCCATCTAAAGTGGACTGGGAGGCCTGGGAGAGTTTCTCCCTGCCGTATTTATTTGAGCCCTCCTCCCAGGGCAGTCATTGAGGTGAAGCTGATTGTGGTATGGGGTGGGGTAGGGTGGGGTGGGTGCAAGTTAGGTTTTACCAGGTAGAAGAAAAAGCATGTGGGATGCCAAGACAGCATGAGATGAAATGAAAGTTATGCTCAGGAGTGCCGTAGATTGAACTACAAAGCCAGGGGTCAGACCAGTGAGTGCTTTTTGTATTAAATTAAGCATGTCTTCCCTGGTGGCTCAGTGGTAAAGAATCCGCCTGCCAAATGCAGGAGATGCAAGAGACTCTGGTTTGATCTCTGGGTTGGGAAGATACCCTGGAGAAAGAAATGACAACCCACTCCAGTATTCTTGCCTGGGAAATCCCATGGACAGAGGAGCATAGCGAGCTACGGCAAATGGGGTCGCGAGACTCTGGCACATCTTTGCGACTAAACCACCACAAAGCAAGGTCATGTCTTCATTTGTCTCAGGCGTGGGTGGGAGAGGAGAGGGTGTTGGAGACACTTATTTAAGCAGCTTCCTTGAGAGGACAAATACATATTCCTGGATCGTGGCAATCTTATCCTCATCCCTAACTAATATCTATGTTAGCAGTGATCAGCTGTAACATAAAACAAGTTAGGTGTGTCCCAGGTGGCTCAGTGGTAAAGAATCTGCCTGCCAAGCAGGAGACTCTGATTTGATCCTGGATTGGGGAGATCCCCTAGAGAAGGAAATGGCAACCCACTCCTGTATTCTTGCCTGGGAAATCCCATGGACAGAGGAGTCTGGTGGGCTGCAGTCCATGAGGTTGCAAAAGAGTCAGACATGACTTAGTGACTAAACCACCACCACAACAAAAGCAAGTTAGAGGAATTTAGGGGATGGAATAGAGACAGGAAATGGGAGGAGGAAAGCAGAAAAATAGAATGGAGACGTTGATGAGGGCTGAAAGGAGGTACCTGAAATGAACTATTCACAGCTTGTCTAGGATCCAGCTAGGTCTCTTCCAAAAATGCCATTAAAATAATCCATATACCTTCTGTTCATGGATAATGGCTAGAATCTTATAACTTCTACCCTGGACTCACTGTATAATGAGAATTTGTAATAATTGTAATGTTTGTAATGACTTTCTAAGAACTCAAGACCCCAATGAAATCAAGACAAATGTATAAACTTTTATTAAGTCTTGTTAGAATATTGCCCAAATTTTGAGAATCAGTCTCTTTCTTATGGTGAACAGGAATAGTTCATTTAACTTAGAGTTAACCAAAATACATTTCCCCACCATTCTAAACAATTTACCTTACTAAATCACGTTTTATTTTGTAGACCTAAAAAATTGAATTTTCAATCTTCAGTTCAGTTCAGTTTGGTCGCTCAGTCGTGTCTGTCTCTTTGAGACCCCATGAATTGCAGCACACCAGGCCTCCCTGTCCATCACCAACTCCTGGAGTTCACTCAAACTCGCATCCATCGAGTCACTGATGCCATCCAGCCATCTCATCCTCTGTCATCCCCTTCTCCTCCTGCCCCCAATCCCTAAGTCTTTTCCAGTGAGTCAACTCTTCACATGAGGTGGCCAAAGTACTGGAGTTTCAGCTTTAGCATCATTCCTTCCAAAGAACACCCAGGATGGATCTCCTTCAGAATGGACTGGTTGGATCTCCTTGCAGTCCAAGGGACTCTCAAGAGTCTTCTCCAACACCACAGTTCAAAAGCATCAATTATTTGGTGCTCAGCTTCCTTCACAGTCCAACTCTCACATCCATACATGACTACTGGAAAAACCATAGCCTTGACTAGAAGGACCTTACTCGGCAAAGTGATGTCTCTGCTTTTGAATATGCTATCTAGGTTGGTCATAACTTTCCTTCCAAAGAGTCTTTTAATTTCATGGCTGCAATCACCATCTGCAGTGATTTTGGTGCCCCCTAAAATAAAGTCTGACACTTTCAATCTTCAGTGCCAGAAAACTAAGCATACACAAATGCGTAGCACACACAAAAACACAGCATACACAAAAGCACTTTATTTACAAATAAGTGACATTTTCTTCCAAATTGAAATAAAAACATCTAGGCAGAACTTCATAATTTCAATGGTAAAAGTTCATCATGTGTTGAAAAAAAATTGAGAAATGTTTTAAAGTAGTAGGGATCCATGCAAAAGCCATAAGACAAGTGATGTCACTTCATAGTGAAGGTTGTATTTGTTATCTATGGTTGATACAATTCAAAGAGAGGTTTGTTTAAAGATCTGCTCAAACTTCAGTTAAAGGTGGGAGGGCGGTAACTTACCTCTATATCTGTTAGTTTAAGCTGAATTAAAACTTCAGCTAAGATCATTCATCACAGCCAAGATATGGAAACAACCTGTGTCCAGCAACAGATGAATGGATAAAGATGTGACTTCGTGTGTGTGTGTGTATATGTATATATATATACACACACATATTTTAGCTTTAAAAAATAAAGGAATCTTGCTTTTGCAATAACATGGATGTACCTTGAAGGCATTATGCTAAGTGAAATAAGCCAAAGACAAACACTGCATAGTCACTTACACATAGGATCTAAAAAATGTCAAACTCAGAGAAACATAGAGTAGAAAAGTAGTTGCTAGGGGCTGAGAGGGTGGGGGAAATAGGGAGAGGTTGGTAAAAGGGTTCAAACTTTCAGCTATAAGATGAATAACATCTGAGGATATAAAGTAAAACATGATGACTATAGCAGTTAACACTGTATTATATAATTGAAATTTGCTAAGAGACAGAATTAAATGTTCTCAATTCTCCCAAATATAAGTGTGATGTGACGGATCCTTTCACAGTGTAAATGTATATCAAGTCACCATGATGTATGCTTTAAGTATCTTACAATATATTCGTCAATTATATCTCAATAAAGCTGAACAAAAATACTGGCTAAGAAAAATTCTGTCTAAGGGTGGGTATAAGATTATACGTCCTCTACGTAACCAGTTAATTGGGTATAACATTAGAACTGTAACCTAACTAGGTTTTTTTTGCCCAAGCCAAGCAAGCCAAAAACACTGACATGCTGAAATTTGCAGCTGAGAGGGGATATTCACAAGGCAGTCAAGCAAGGCGAAGAGAGAACCATTCTCAAAACTGCCTCCTCAAGAAAGGGGCTGAGGTATTCTTGTGACAGTGAATAAGAAAGCTGAGCGGTCCAGGGTGTGGGGAGCATCGGGAGGGTGGGGAAAAGTGTTTGGAAAAAGGTGTGGTAACTGTCATCCTACAGGTGTGACTAGACTATGGGCATCTTCTGAGGATGGAGTTTTTGACCCTCTTATGTCAAAAGGTCACCCCGTGGACACATGGGCATGCCCAGTTGAAGTGTTGGGGGTAGGGAGGTCTCAGTGCAACTCTGCTGACTCTCTGCTCAGCTCAGATCTGGTGGCACTGACTGTTAGGTCCCGGAAAGTAACTGGAGTTTGCATCCTGTCGTTCAGGCCACATGCCAGATTGTAGGACAAGTAAGTCCTAAAACAACCTTAATTAGTGAAGGCGGGTGACACTGATTTAACCTATGGTTTCAGAGCCCCAACTAGTAGAGGTTATTTTGGAATCATTGATGAGAGAACATGTCTTTTCTACTTCTCTCCTCAGTAAGTTAGCCCTTATTCTGTTCAGTTCAGTCGCTCAGTCATGTCTGACTCTTTGTGACCCCATGAACTGCAGCACGCCAGGCCTCCCTGTCCATCACCATCTCCTGGAGTTCACTCAGACTCACGTCCAATGAGTCAGTGATGCCATCCAGCCATCTCATCCTCTGTCGTTCCTTCTCCTCCTTCCCCCGATCTCTCCCAGCATCAGAGTCTTTTCCAATGAGTCAACTCTTCGCATGAGGTGGCCAAAGTACTGGAGTTTCAGCTTTAGCATCATTCCTTCCAAAGAAGTCCCAGGGCTGATGTTCAGAATGGACTGGTTGGATCTCCTAGGCTTGCCCAAACACATTTTCTGTCTTATTTATCAGCTTTATAACCCCGAATCCACCCATCAGGTTCTCTGGTTCTTGTCTTTCAGTCTCTCATGGGTTCCCCATGAAAAATTGTGTTTCCTGAGCTGCCCGTCCATCTGAAGCAGCAGAAGTGCTATTTCAGATTTAGTGCCTCTTTTCTTTCCGTGGTTGTCATACTGCTTTACCATTTGTTCACTTATTGAGAATAACATAGGTTTTGTAAACCCAACATGCTTTACCGTACTTTGGTGTTCCACTTAATTTGATGCGACTGACATTTATTGAACCCCTGAGTATAAGGTGCTACATGGAGGGTCTGGGAGCCTCAAAGGTGAACAGGATGGTTACTCTGCCCTGTAGCAGTGCAAAAGTGAGTGGTCAAAGTAACGAAGGAGTAAAGAATTGTCAACAATGCACTGTGTAACAGAGATGGCGTCAGGGGCCTGAGGCAAGAGAGGGAAGGATCAGTTGAGTAGGAAGGAAACTTAACTGAGTGTTCAAATCAGAGCTGGAGTTTGTTAAGGTAGAGAGGTGGCAGTGAACTAGAGTGGGTCTCACCAGATAACTGTTAGAACCTGCCACATACTTGCTGAACCAAGTGTTTCAATCACCTCCCAGAAACTCAATGTTCAAGAATGATGATATCCACTTTGCAGGGCAGGTGGCCATATATACCTGATAGAGTACCACCAACAAACTGCACATCTGAACTTTTTGCCCAGAGTTCTTTAAACTGGTGAAGGAAAGAATTTGGCCTCTGGTTACTGCTTTCTCTGCCATTGTTTTCTTCAGTGTGCCTGGAAGAAAGGTCAGGTCTCAGGGTGAGGTCTACAGGGAGGGTGGGGCTGCACCAGATCTAGGGGTGTGTGTGTGTGTGTGTGTGTGTGTGTGTGTGTGTGTGTGTGTGTGTGTGTGTGTGTGTGTGTGTGTGTACGGGTTTGTTTCTGACTGTTTATTTCTTTTTGCTCTGGTTTCCTCACAAAGAAAAGGAATACATTTGGGAGAAAAAAGTAGAAAAACCTTTCTCCTTTCCTTATAATCCTTCTACCAACCTATTGCTTGTATGCCTAAACTTCCTGGCAAGTGTTAAGTACTCAATAAATTTATGATGAGTAAATGATTAAAAAAAAAAAAAAGCTGGGAAACAAGACAAATGGGATAAAAGGGATCTAGTTTGAAGAGTTCCTTAGAGCTTTGGCCTTTTTTTTTTTTTTTTTTTTTTTGAGAATAAGGATTGTATATTCTGTTCCTCACCTCCTTCCTCTCCCCATTTTGGGTGAGTGATTTTCAAGTAAAGAGACATATCATATAAAAATCAAAAGCATCTTAACTTGGCTTCCTTTTGGGCAGAGAAAGAGTGATATAAAAATGTTAACTTTGATGGATTAAAAACGTAACAACAGGAAACCAAAATGTGCCTACAATGAACTTCCATGCAATATTGTGACATGTCACTGGGGTGAGTAATGACATGTGGAAAGAAAAAAACACGGAAAATCCAAGCAAGAAAGATGGGGAGACAGAGGCAGAGGGAGAAGAGAGAGAGAAAAGTAAACTGGGAAAATGAACATAGAATGGAAGAAAGAAGGAAAAAGAATGGAAGAGGTGGATAGAAGAGAGAAGATCATGAAAGAAAAAGGAGAGAAAACTTAGAATCTGCCATATAGGACACATTTTTTTTTTTCCATACTGAGGGATTTATTTCTGCAGTAAGTTTCACAGCATTGTCACCTCATCATATTTCCTCAGAATTCTCATAAGCCACTGTTTATAGCTGTTTAACTGCTACTTACCTTTGGATTTTCGAGGGCTTGACTCATAATAGGATAGATAATCATAGTAGCCCATCCCAGGGAAATAATGTGTCTCTTGGCATATTATTTCTGACACATATTTGGGCCCTGAGAAAGGATTTCCATGTTCCTACATTGAGAAGTTGGAAGGTTTTTTGAGATTGCCTCCTCTCAAGAGTAGACTTTGATTTACCCCCCCTCCGCATGTTACCATTCTATCTTATAACTAGGTAAGCATCATCTTCTCTAAGTCAGATGCACTTTTGAAAAGATAAATCTTGTTTAGCGTTGTATTTCCTTCTGGAAAAAGCTGTTCTTAAGTCACAGGAAGGCAGCATAGCCACCAACTGAGAACACTCTATAAATGAGAGCCAAGGGCAGGGGACTTGGCAGGAAAGGTATTCATGGGAAGTTACCAAGTTTTTCTATTCAGAAAGTATTATTTTGTGAAGTTAGTGGATAAACTAAAGCTGAATTGAGAAAGGAAGATACTATTGAAAAAGTAATAGTCTGAACTTCCTGTTTTATGGCAGTTTCATGAAGTTTTAGGAACCATCTTGCAATGAGAAGAACTGTGACTTTAATGCAGCTTTGAAATGTAGGCTAAAACCTGAAAGATTTTTTGTTTGTTCTTCTGCTTGTTTCCATTTCCATGAGTAGCTGTCTGCTTTGGGGACATTCTCCCATTAAAGCTTGCTGTGCTGTTTTAGTTTGATTTTTGAATATCGATAACCAAAGAAGTTTACTGTCCTTAAGTGGAAAAAAGAAATCTTGTGTTTATTTCTTAGGTGGAGAGGGGAGGGCAGCCAATACACAGTTTTGAAGTCTGTATTTAAAAAAAAGTCACCCTTCTTGTTTAGCATTGTCCTTCATAATACAAATTGTAAATAAGGCAGCATGCCAGTGCATAAAAGTAATTTCAATTAAAATTCCTAGGGCTTTTCAGGGGCGACAGAGGAGTCAGTCTTAACACATTGTCCTTGAGTCTGGGCACAGCTTACCTGGAAAGCTTTAAAGAGGGCAAGTAATTTTAGTGTCACCTCTCTTGTCCCTCCTGCCTTCCCCAACACCCTGAAGCCATAAACAAAGCAACGACTGTCCTTTCACAAAAATGGAGGTTTGGTGACTGCTTGTCTGGAAAAGCTGGTAATGGACTATTAAATAGTGGTTTGTGAAATCACTGCATAATACAGTGTTTCTGAGGAAGTACTTCTGTTTACCCAGTTCTGGATAAAAAGCAGATCATTTAACAAGGTCCCAGAGTAAACTGGGTCCTGACAGATATTCCCTTGTGTCTTCTGGTCCAGGTCTCTGCATATTCTGTAGTTCTGCAAAGGAGGCAGGGGATGTAGGGACACACAGTGGGAATCACAGCCAGTGGGCTGGTCTGTATGCTAAAGGATGGAATAGCCTGTCCTAAGGGACCCTTTGCTCTCGACCCTAAGTATCTCCCCTAGCGCTTTGTCACGGTGTTTAAAAATCACACAACTATGCTCTCCTTTACATTAAGGCTGCTGGTAAAATTGGGAGTTACTTTGGAGGAATGACATTAAGCTGATGTCTCTTATTAACATTTTAGATCAAATAATACTACTTACATTTATTAAGTGTTTATTTATGAGCCAGGCAGTGTGCCAGAGATTTTATCCTTATTATTTACCTTCACAAGAGTGCTATGAAACTAATACTGTTATGAGCTTCAGGTATGATGAGGAGGAGGCTAAGGCACATGGGGTTAGATTATTTGCCAAAGTCTCAGTTCACAAGCATAAGAGCTAGGTTTGAATTTAGATTCTTTGATTCCTGAACTTGTGTGTTCTTCCTATGTGGTGCTGACAGCAAATGGGGTTCACAATAAAGGGGGTAGAGGACAATTAAACTTCGATGTGGTGAGTTGGGGAAGGTGTTGTCCAGCAGATGAGGGAGTATGCCTGAAGGGAAGACTAAGCAGAGAGAAGGTGAATATTTTGTGCCCATGATCACAATTTGGGGCTTGGAAGGCAAGGGCTATGGAAATGATCATGAAAAAGGGGAGGAGTGAAGGGGGGCAGAACATTGATTTCATCGATTTGCTTGTGGTTGACCTGATGGAATCATTTTCTCAGATGTCTCCTTGATACTGAAATTAAAGGACTAACGGTTTACAAGTAATTCTGTGGCCCTCACAGGCATTTAAATTCCCTCTTGCCGCTGAGGAACCTGAAAGGCTAGGAACTGGTGATGAACCCAAGATTAGAACTCACAGCTGTTTGTTCTGAGCCCGGGGCTTTCCAACACACCCTGGGCCGCCTCCTATGTGTTGGGCTGTATCGCCCTGCAGGCCGCTCTTCTGTCCTCTCACAACAAGCCCTTTCATTTTGATCTGTTCTTGTTTCCACCTCTTTCATTTCTACTAGATGATACAAATTGTACTCACCACTCCAACTTCATCTGATATTTGGGTTCTGTTAATTCATTGTTATGTGGAGAATGCTTTCAGTAAAACACAACAAGCTGCAGAAAATATAATTCTCCCTTAATGTATATTTACTAAGTGTATTTATTATTCATCAGGATGTGCATTTTAAAATGTGAGTCTAGATTCCCTCACTTTTAATCCCAAACAAATGCTAAAAGATTTATTTTTATAATAATCCCAGAATGAGAGCTAAGTAAGCCTCCCTAAACACAGCTTGCCAAGTGTGGATGTTAGCTCTGTATCCACACTAGATGCTTGCTTGTTGTCTCTTAGTGTTTCTAGCGGGGATGTACAGAAATGTTTGAGCACACCAGGGCTGGTGAATGGTTGCAATTTGTTGGCACTGACTCCAGGGAAGGAGTACTGCAAGGGAAAATGTTTGAGTCCCATTTCTTTGCAAGAAATAGATATAGTAGGAGAAATAAAGGCAGATGGATGAAGAAAAGGGAATATGTGGTCCAAGAGAGGGAAAAAATGCACAATAATAAATTTAAAAGACTTCAAGGTGCTATTAACTTGGAAACGTTTGATTAGTTATATGAAGAATTAAACATGAATGCATTCAGCATCCCAGAAAGAAAATTTTCTACTTTCTCATGTTGCAAGAAAAAGAGACTCTAGGGTGCAAGTGCCAGTATGAGGGTCATACAGTGGAGGATTCTTAGTCAAAGACCAGTTTCCGGGATAATACTACTGTGTGTGATAGCCAGCCCTCTTTATCCAGTCAGGGATCTATTTGAAGGGCCTTCCCTCATTAGCGATCTTGGTTGCAATTCAAAGTGGCATCTCTTTTACACATTCTCCAAGTTCCCAGGGGCTTCCCAGGGGCTTCCCAGGGGCTTCCCAGGTGGTGCAGCAGTGAAAAAAAAAAAAAAATCTGCAGGAGATGCAAGAGACGGGAATTCAGTTCCTGGGAGGGGGAAGATTTCCCTGGAGTAGGAAATGGCAACCCACTCCATTATTCTTGCCTGGAAAATTCCATGGACAGAGAAGCCTGAAGGACGATAGTTCATAAGGTTGCAAATGCAAAGAGTTGGACACCACTGAGCAAGTGTGCATGCACGTGCAAGTTCCCAGAATGTAGACGTTTTCTGGTTATTAGTTTGAGAATCTTTTATTTGTAAAGACTACTGAAGAGCCTCATTTCTGCCCAAATATTATTTTTTGAGTAGATTTGTAATACTCATAATACATTAAAGCAGTTAATATTGAAATATGAGTGAAAAATAGTTTAGTTTAAAAAATAGTTCAATTTAAGATGTCATTGAACACAAATTTAGAATACTTTCTTCTTTGAGTTTGAGCATTCTTACATGCAAAATGCCAGTATGGCCAGTTTTTTTCAGCTACAGTTATAAACACAGTATGAGAAATAAGAGAGTGATACTACAGTTTTATCCAGCAATTGTTTTTGTCCTGCATTGGATGGAGTGAATGAAACTAAAGCAGGTGCTGAGCCCTGTGGTTTTGAATATTCTCTCCTATGAGTGGAGGCAAAGACGGTGGATAAGGAAATTTGTTGTCTAACAGATAGATGCAGAGTCCTATAAACTCCATTTTGTATTGATAAATTCTTCAGGTAAAATTTCAATGGAGAGAAATAATTTGGGGGCAGTATTTGTGTTGCATTAAAGCTTTATGGTGTGCAGTAATGGGAGAAAAATTGAACATGGTTTCCACTTGCATTTCAAATTTAATCCCACTGTGTGTATAATAGTACACTCATTAGATAATAATTGAGGTTGAAGAGTCAGATTTATCAGAAGAATCACTTTTACCCATGTAATGTAACAATTTGAAAAAAAATAAACTAACGCAGTTTTAAAGAAATAATGGAAAACAGCCACCTTCTGAAATTAAAAGAAAATAATGACAGCAAATCAAATCAACTGTTTGTACTGTGGTTACTCTTTGACCCTTGTCCAAAGCATCTCTGTTCAAAGCCACCATTTCTTCTTCTGTGGAAGATTTCTTGTTGACCATGGTCTTCCAAGTTAGCTCATCTGACTGAGAACAAAACTGTCCTTCCTCTTTACTGTGAGATCCTAAGTGACATGACCTCTAAATTCTTGCCATAGACCTTAGCATTTGATAAATGAATTAAACGGAAATAATTGGGTATCTTTTGCTGAACTTGACACCTGTAATAAATGTCACTGGTGTCATACAAAACAAATTATAAATTATTTTGAAAAGAATTGTTTCAACTATAGAGCAGGCAGTGAAAGAGACAAATGGGAAGGATTTGCAAGACGGCATTTCTATAATGACATCATAGGAGCCAAAAGGACTTCAGTTGCAAATCTATACGTGCCAAGAAGAGCAAAAAACAGAACAGCAGGCCTCGTATTTCTATGATTTTTTTAAACTCTATTTTCTTTGCTTAAAAATATCCTTTCTTAGGTTATTGCAAAAAATAAAAAGAGTGGTGTCGCACAGTGTACAAATCAGCTTTAGAATTAATTTACTTGTGTGAATTTATGTTATCTGTCTATCAAATTTCATGAAACCCCAGTGCAAACCAAAACAACAGTCAGGGACAAGAGTATTTAGATGTTAAGATCCTTTGTTTCAAAATAGTGCAGATGTGAAAAAAACAGTGGTGAGTATGGCATGCTATGCCAAACAGGTTTTACATTTTTAGTAAAATATCCAAATGAGCATTGTATCACTGAAATGTTGTCAAAGGTTATGTTTAGCTCATGAGACAGCCTCAAAACAATGAAGTTTTGCTCTCATATAAATTCTCAAGATGAGAAAAATTTTAAAAAGCAAATTAAGTAGAAAGAAGTAAATGAGACATTATTTCTCCAAAGTTGTTTTATTGCCTGCCAGGAAAATATCTTCAGGAGATGGACTGAAAAGGAAAAGACTTTTGTAGTGAGCATCTGAGCCACAGCAGATTTGTGGGTATTATTGGCTTTTTCAGACATCAAAAGCAAACTGTGTGAAAGATGATGGAGGTGCTCAAACAAGAATGGGGAATGAAAATGAGCAAATAGAAGATCATGCTCAATAAAAACACAAAATGATAATCAGAATAAATGAGACTATCAGTGCACAAGTAGAAGAAAATCAACTAGGAACATCTGTTCAGGTGAGGCTGAAATTAAGAGAATAATCAGGCTTTGGTCGTGTGCATTTGGAAAAAGTTTATGAAAGATATGAGTAGAATCTCATCCTTTGCCCATGTGGAATGATCATATACTATCTCTGTACTTTCATTAAAATTGAGTTTGTGGTTATGCATGTTATACCTTCCAAGAAACACAGGTTTGCATCAAAAATGCAATTCGATGTGCATTGCAGATTAAGAAAATTGTAACGGTGCAATGAAAATTTCTCAGAGAAATATGTAAAGATACAGTAGTTATGAAAAACATTTGTAAGTGAGCCTCCAAATGAATGAAATCTCAATAGTATCAGATCACAAAGATTTTTTGAGAAATGAAATGCATAAAATATGTAGAATGTTAGAATTAAATACATTGCTTTCTGGTTCTGGAAAAAATAGGATGCATGCCCGTCTCCCTATTCCTCCTGTTAAATACTGTTAAGTATTCTTGGAAATTACATATGAAACAAGTGTAAGAAAATTCTGAAAGAAGAACAGAAGGCAGCCCAGTTAACCCTGAGGTCTGAGGAACAGCATGGTGAGGAGATCCCTGGGTTTTATCTTTTCTACATATATCCCAAACTGGAGCTGGAGAAGCCAGGAACCAAGAAATGCCAACATTACAGACCAGAAGAAGTTCAGCAAAAGTCTGATCTCTTTAGTAAAAGCCCCAGGAAGCATCTACCTAGTAAGAAGGAAAACTTCTAGAAAATAAGGTCCCTGCTCTATCCAAACACCATGGGAAAAAATTGTGGTCTTCCTTCCACCCCTGCCAGCAGAAGCTGAGTGGGGAGCCAAGACTTGCACTCTCACATGAAGGGAATGAGGCATTTTGCCTACTCCTCACTAGGACTGTGCCTGAGAGGCTGAGGGGATCTAAGGTTTGCTCCTTCCTCCAGAGGTCATGAGCCACTGTGCATGAGCTGAGGTGTTAGTGGATGCCATTGTGGAGCAGTGGCAAAGCACCTTGTCTTTTCCCAGCTGGGGTGATGTTAGGAAGGTGTAGTAGGGAGACTGAACTTCATTCCTACCTGGAAGAAATGAGGCAGCTCTCCCTCTCCCAGCTGGGGCTGTGTCAGCAGAAGCCTGCCAAGACAGACGACTTCTTCCATCCAAAATTCTCAGGACTGAATACCCACAATGTTCAGAATTCAATAAAAAATCAGGTGTCTATCAAAGGCCATGAAAATCTCAGCTGGAATGAGAAAATACAATGAACCGAAGCCAGGCAGCCTCAAGGCAGCATGTGCACGTATGTGTGCTAGGTCTCTCAGTTGTGTCCGACTCTTTGCAACCCCATGGACTGTAGTCTACCAGGCTCCTCTGTCCATGGAATTCTCTAGGCAAGAATATGGGAGTGGGTTGGCATGCCTTCCTCCAGGGGATCTTCCCAACCTAGGGACTGAACCTGCATCCCTTATGTCTCCTGAATTGGCAGGCAGGTTCTTTACCACTAGTGCTACCTGGGAAGCCCACCAAAGTGGCACAGATATTGGAATTATCTGACAAGAGTTTTAAAGCAACCCATCATAAAAATGCCTCAATCAGCAACTGTTAACACACTTGAAACAAATGATAAAATGAAAGTATCAACAAAGAAATAGAAGCTATTCAAGAGAGAGGGGACACGTGTATTCTTCTGGCTGCTTTGCCTTATTGTATGGCAGAAACCAATACAACATTGTGAAGCAATTATCCCTCAATGAAAAATAAAAAAATAAAGAGGAAATTCCATAATTCCACCTGACAGAAGTCACCGCCACGACTATTGCAGCCTATGTCTTTGGTTACATAATGCTGCTGCTGCTGCAAAGTCATGTCAGTCGTGTCCGACTCTGCGACCCCATAGATGGCAGCCCACCAGGCTCTTCTGTCCCTGGGATTCTCCAGGCAAGAATACTGGAGTAGGTTGCCATTTTCTTCTCCAGTGCATGAAAGTGAAGAATGAAAGTGAAGTCACTCAGCCGAGTCTGACTCTTCACGACCCCATCACTGTAGCCTACCAGTCTCTTCCATCTGTGGGATTGTCCAGGCAAGAGTACTGGAGTGGGTTGCCATTGCCTTCTCCCTTTGGTTACATATGTCTGTATAATTTGTTGTAATTAACAAAGCACAATAAACTGAACGAGAGCTAATTACAAAAAAGAAAAAGACATAGAAGATATGAACAAGAACCAAATGGAAGTGTTAGAATGGAAAAATACAGTAACCAAAACTAAAAACTTACTGGATAGGCTCAGTGATGTGATACACAGAATAGAGGAAAGAATATGAACTTGAAATTAGAGTAATAGTAATTTCCCAACTTGAAATACCGAGAAAATAGATTAAAGAATAATGAACAGAGCTTCAGGGACCTATGGAACTATAACAAAAGATCTGACAGTCATTTAAACCAAAGCTCAGAAAGCATGGAGGAAAAGAGTGGGGCTGAAAAAAGTATTCAAAGAAATAATGGCTGAAAGTGAAAGCCGCTCAGTCGTATCTGACTCTTTGTGACACCCATGGACTAGTCCATTGAATTCTCCAGGCCAGGATACTGGAGTGGGTAGCCTTTCCCTTCTCCTGGGGGTCTTCCCAACCCAGGGAAGATCGAGCCTGGTCTCTCGCACTGCAGGTGGATTCTTTACCAGCTGAACCACAAGAGAAGCCCAAGAATACTGGAGTGGGTAGCCTATCCCTTCTCTGGTGGATCTTCCCGACCCAGAAATCGAACCATGATCTCCAGCAATGCAGGTGGATTCTTTACCAGCTGAGCCACAGCAGAAGCCCAATGGTTGAGAAAAACCCTCAAATCAAAATTTTTTATAATGCTATTATATAGGACAAGGCACTGTGATTGCTCCTACCTGAAGGTTCAATCTGTCATTGTGGGGGAATATGTAATCTCTCCAAGTCAAATGTGAATAACAGTGCGGTTTTGTACTAGAAGCCTTATGTTGTGGAGAACAAGGAAGGACCAAACAGAACAGTGTTAAGAGAGCGATCACAGTTTCAAACTTTGCCTAAGTGTTGTGACTGAAAAGTTTGGCTTAATATGATCGCTGCAGGAAATTCTATGTGAAAAAATAATAGCTAGTACACAAGTCTCTGAAAAAAATCATTTCTAAACTTTCACAGTAGGTATACGATAAATATTTGGTGAATGAATACATAAAGAAAAGGATATATAGCACACTTAGACCTAAGGATTTAATTTTCTTTTTGACAATACAGTTGTAAAAAACAGACTTGCCTAATGCTGAGTACTTATTAATCTTGTGTCTTATATTTAAGGCTATGTATGAATTTTAAGAAAGTTTTTCCTATCCCAAAGTCATAGACATCTTTTATATTTTCCCTTAGTTGAGTATTTTCATTGCGTACTTGCCCAGTTTCAGAATAAATCTTAGCTGGCAACCTTTGAAAACTTCACGTAGACCTTTCAGAGCCCCAAGCATGGATTACATTTTTTAGTTACCTCTTCAATCAGGTGGTTTTCTCAAGCCAGTGTGGTGAATAATAATTGCAATGATGTTTACTTACATTGCAGGGTGCAGTGTTTTCTAAGCCCCGTTCTGAAAAACACTTAGTTATGTGGAGAATTAATAGATATTACTTGCTGTTGTTTTAGTCTCTTAAGTCATGTCTGACTCTTGCGACCCCATGGACAGTGGCTTGCCAGTCTCCTCTATCCTTGGGATTTCCCAGGCAAGAATACTGGAGTGGATTGCCGTCTCCTTCTCCAGGGAATCTTTCCGACCCAGGGATTGAACCCATGTCTCCTGCATTAGCAGGCAGATTCTTTACTGTTGTGCCATCAGGGAAGCCCAGATATTACTTATAATAGTGTGTTAAGTAGCAAGATTTAAAAGTCCAGCCTGTATATTAGTGGAGAAATTCTTACCTATAATAGAAATGTTTTAAACTCTCTGACATGCTCCTATTTCAGAATCTCTGAGATACTTTTAAAAAACAGATTTTTAAAAATGTATTTAGGGTGAGGGAGGGAAAGATGGCGGAGGAATAGGACGGGAAGATCACGTTCTCCCTCACAAATTCCTCAAAAGAACATTTCAACGCCGAGCAAACTCCACAAAACAACTTCTGTAGGCTGGCAGAGGACATCAGGCAACCAGAAAAGCAGACCATTGTCTTCAAACACAGGTAGGAAAAAATATAAAAGACGAAAAAGGAGACAAAGGAGGTGGGGAGGGAGCTCCGTCCCGGGAAGGGAAGCCCGTCCCGGGAAGGGAAGCCCGTCCCGGGAAGGGAATTTTAAGAAGAGAGGTTTCCAAACACCAGGAAACACTCTCCCTGCCGAGTCTGTGGCGAGCCTTGGAAACACAGAGGGCAACATAACAGGAAGGAAAAATAGATAAATAATTAAAACCAAGAGATTACAAGCCCACCAGTAACTCCCCCAGCGGAAAAGCAGCACAGCCGCCTGCATCCGCCACTGGGAAGTGGGGGCAGGGCAGGGAAGCGCGGGAGGCGCGGGCTGCAGAGCTTTGTAAGAATCAGGCAGGAACGCCCCACGCGCAACCAGAACGATCTAACTTGGGCTAGCAAACCAGACCGTGGGATAGCTACCACGCGAAAAGCTCAAACATAAGACACCGCCAGGACTGAGCACAGAACAAAGGACGGAGCGGAAAAAGCCGGCTGCAGACCATTCCCCGCCGGGGACAGGCAGCCAGAGCCGTAAGGTCTGGAAAGGGGCAATTGCAGACCTGGAGAGACTTTACTTACATAACTGCAAGCAGGCTCCTTTGCTAAGACTTCTGGGGTTGCTGGACAGTCACAGTCTGCCTCACGGGGTGCGCCAGCGGTCCACCCAGAGAGCTGAGCGGCAGCGGCGGAAAAGGTGACAAGCCCCGGCGACCGCGCTCGCCAAACTCCTGAGCTACTCGGACCTGGGAAGGGCACAAAGCGCAGTCCCAGCCGCATTTGTGCCTCTGAGGGCTGCCTGAGGGCCGAACCTGAGCGGCTTGGACCGGGGAAGTGCACGCAGCCTAGGGCCAGCCCCAGACGGTTCCCGGCTGAGCATCGTAGAGCCGGAGTGGTTTGTGCGCCGCGAGAAAGGACAGGTCAAGTGGGGCAGAGATACTGTGTACACACGACAGTGCTATTTGTTTGCAGCATCCCCCCTCCCCACAGCGCGACTGAACTAGTGAGCCTAAAAACCAGCAAACAGAAGAAGTTAAACAGAGGGAACCACCTTGGAAGTGAGCCCACACGGCCCATAACATCAAAGAAGAGTCAGATATATTTTTAATTTTTTAATATTTTTTAAAATCATTCTTTTTTTTTTTTGCCTTTTTCTTTTTTTTTTCTTTTTTTCCGAGCTTTTTTTTAATTGTTAAGTCTTCTATTTCTCCTCTAATTTTTATTTCTATAACCTAGTATTACTATTTTTTTAAAAAAAAGACTTTTTTTTTTTTTTTTTTTAAGGCAAACACCATATATACTCTTTGGATGGTTGTTGGTGTTTTGTTTTGTTTTTTGTTGTTTGTTTGTTTTTAATAATTCTTTTTTTTTCCTTTCTTCCTTTTTCCTTCTGCTTTTCTTTAATATTGTATCTTTGAAAATCCAACCTCTACTCCAGATTTTTAATCTTTGTTGTCAATTTTGTACATTTAAAAACCCAAACTTCACTACCCAAGTTTACCTAAGAGCGAGATTACTGGCTTGTCCACTCTCTCCTCCTCTGGCCTCTCCTTTTTCTCCACCAGGTGGCCTCTGTCTCTTTTCTCCCCCATCTCTTCTCTATCCAACTCTGTGAATCTCTGTGTGTTCCGGACGGTAGAGAACACCTAAGGAACTGGTTACGGGCAGGATTTGTCTCTCTCCTACTCATTCCTCTCTCTTATCCTCCTGGTCACCTCTGTCTACTTCCTCCCTCTCCTCTTCCCCGTATAACTCTGTAAATACCTCTGAGCGGTCCAGACTATAGAGCGCACATAAGGAAGTGACTACTGGCTAGCTTGCTCTCTCCTCTCTTGATCTCACCGCATCTCATTCCAGTTACCTCTAACTACCCCCTCCATCTTCTCTTCTCCTTGTAACTCAGTGAACCTCTCTGAGTGTCCCTCAAGGTGGAGAAACTTTTCATCTTTAACCTAGATGTTTTATCATCGGTGCTGTATAGATGGAGAAGTCTAGAGGCTACTGTGAAAATAAAACTGAAAACCAGAAGCAGGAAGCTTAAACCCAAAGCCTGAAAACATTAGAGAACTCTTGAATTCAGGGAACATTAAGCAATAGGAGCTCATCAAATGCCTTCATACCTACACTGAAACCAAGCTCCACCCAAGGGCCAACAAGTTCCAAAACAAGACATACCACGCAAATTCTCCAGCAACACAGGAACACTCCCCTGAGCCTCAATATACAGGCAGCTCAAAATTATCCCAAAACCTTTGATGTCTCATAACCCATTACGGGTCACTCCACTGCACTCCAGAGAGAAGAAACCCAGCTCCACCCACCAAAACTCCAACACAAGCCTCCCTAACCAGGAAACCTTGACAAGCCACTGATAGAACCCCACCCAAAGTGAGGAAGCTCCATAATAAAGAGAACTCCACAAATTATCAGAATATAAAAAGGCCACCCCAAACACAGCAATATAACCAAGATGAAGAGACAGAGGAATACTCAGCAGGTAAAGGAACAGGAGAGTTGCCCACCAAACCAAACAAAAGAGGAAGAAGTAGGGAATCTACCGGAGAAGGAATTCCGAATATTGATAGTGAAAATGATCCACAATCTTGAAATCAAAATGGAAACACAGATAAATAGCCTAGAGACAAGGATTGAGAAGATGCAAGAAAGGTTTAACAAGGACCTAGAAGAAATAAAAAAGAGTCAAAATATAATGAATAACACAATAAATGAGATCAGAAACACTCTGGAGGCAACAAATAGTAGAATAACGGAGGCAGAAGATAGGATTAGTGAAATAGAAGATAGAATGGTAGAAATAAATGAATCAGAGAGGAAACAAGAAAAACGAATTAAAAGAAACGAGGACAATCTCAGAGACCTCCAGGACAGTATGAAACACTCCAACATTCGAATTATAGGAGTCCCAGAAGAAGAAGACAGAAAGAAAGATCATGAGAAAATCCTTGAGGAGATAATAGTTGAAAACTTCCCTAAAATGGGGAAGGAAATAATCACCCAAGTCCAAGAAACACAGAGAGTCCCAAATAGGATAAACCCAAGGCGAAACACCCCAAGACACATATTAATCAAATTAACAAAGATCAAACACAAAGAACAAATATTAAAAGCAGCAAGGGGAAAACAACAAATAACACACAAGGGGATTCCCATAAGGATAACAGCTGATCTTTCAATAGAAACTCTTCAGGCCAGGAGGGAATGGCAAGACATACTTTAAGTGATGAAAGACAATAACCTACAGCCCAGATTACTGTACCCAGCAAGGATCTCATTCAAATACGAAGGAGAAATCAAAAGCTTTACAGACAAGCAAAAGCTGAGAGAATTCAGCACCACCAAACCAGCTCTCCAACAAATTCTAAAGGATATCCTCTAGACAGGAAACACGAAAGGGTGTATAAACCCGAACCCAAAACAATAAAGTAAATGGCAACGGGATCATACTTATCAATAATTACCTTAAACGTATGGGTTGAACGCCCCAACCAAAAGACAAAGACTGGCCGAATGGATACAAAAACAAGACCCCTCTATATGCTGCTTACAAGAGACCCATCTCAAAACAAGGGACACATACAGACTGAAAGTGAAGGGCTGGAAAAAGATATACCACGCGAATAGAGACCAAAAGAAAGCAGGAGTGGCAATACTCATATCCGATAAAATAGACTTTAAAACAAAGGCTGTGAAAAGAGACAAAGAAGGCCACTACATAATGATCAAAGGAACAATCCAAGAAGAAGATATAACAATTATAAATATATATGCACCCAATATAGGAGCACCACAATATGTAAGACAAATGCTAACAAGTATGAAAGGGGAAATCAACAATAACACAATAATAGTGGGAGACTTTAATACCCCACTCACACCTATGGACAGATCAACTAAACAGAAAATTAACAAAGAAACGCAAACTTTAAATGATACATTAGATCAGTTAGACCTAATTGATATCTATAGGACATTTCACCCCAAAACAATGAATTTCACCTTTTTTCAAGTGCTCATGGAACCTTCTCCAGGATAGATCACATCCTGGGCCATAAATCTAAACTTGATAAATTCAAAAAATCGAAATCATTCCAAGCATCTTTTCTGACCATAATGCATTAAGATTAGATCTCAATTACAGGAGAAAAACTATTAAAAATTCCAACATATGGAGGTTGAACAACACACTTCTGAATAACCAACAAATCACAGAAGAAATCAAAAAGAAATCAAAATATGCATAGAAACTAATGAAAATGAAAACACAACAACCCAAAACCTGTGGGACACTATAAAAGCAGTGCTAAGAGGAAAGTTCATAGCAATACAGGCATACCTCAAGAAACAAGAAAAAGTCAAATAAATAACCTAACTCTACAACTAAAGCAACTAGAAAAGGAAGAGTTGGAGAACCCCAGAGTTAGTAGAAGGAAAGAAATCTTAAAAATTAGGGCAGAAATAAATGCAAAAGAAACAAAAGAGACCATAGCAAAAATCAACAAAGCCAAAAGCTGGTTCTTTGAAAGGATAAATAAAATTGACAAACCATTAGCCAGACTCATCAAGAAGCAAAGAGAGAAAAATCAAATCAATAAAATTAGAAATGAAAATGGAGAGATCACAACAGACAACACAGAAATACAAAGAATCATAAGAGACTACTATCAGCAGTTGTATGCCAATAAAATGGACAACGTGGAAGAAATGGACAAATTCTCAGAAAAGTACAATTTTCCAAAACTGAACCAGGAAGAAATAGAAAATCTTAACAGACCCATCACAAGCACGGAAATTGATAATGTAATCAGAAATCTTCCAGCAAACAAAAGCCCAGGTCCAGATGGCTTCACAGCTGAATTCTACCAAAAATTTCGAGAAGAGCTAACACCTATCCTACTCAAACTCTTCCAGAAAATTGCAGAGGAAGGTAAACTTCCAAACTCATTCTATGAGGCCACCATCACCCTAATACCAAAACCTGACAAAGATGTCACAAAAAAAGAAAATTACAGGCCAATATCTCTGATGAACATAGATGCAAAAATCCTCAACAAAATTCTAGCAATCAGAATCCAACAACACATTAAAAAGATCATACACCATGACCAAGTGGGCTTTATCCCAGGGATGCAAGGATTCTTCAATATCCGCAAATCAATCAATGTAATTCACCACATTAACAAATTGAAAATAAAAACCATATGATTATCTCAATAGATGCAGAGAAGGCCTTTGACAAAATTCAACATCCATTTATGATAAAAACTCTCCAGAAAGCAGGAATAGAAGGAGCATACCTCAACATAATAAAAGCTATCTATGACAAACCCACAGCGAACATTATCCTCAATGGTGAAAAATTGAAAGCATTTCCCCTAAAGTCAGGAGCAAGACAAGGGTGCCCACTTTCACCGCTACTATTCAACATAGTTCTGGAAGTTTTGGCCACAGCAATCAGAGCAGAAAAAGAAATAAAAGGAATCCAAATTGGAAAAGAAGAAGTAAAACTCTCACTGTTTGCAGATGACATGATCCTCTACATGGAAAACCCTAAAGACTCCACCAGAAAATTACTAGAGCTCATCAATGAATATAGTAAAGTTGCAGGATATAAAATCAACACACAGAAATCCCTTGCCTTCCTATACACGAATAATGAGAAAGTAGAAAAAGAAATTAAGGAAACAATTCCATTCACCATTGCAACGAAAAGAATAAAATACTTAGGAATATATCTACCTAAAGAAACTAAAGACCTATATATAGAAAACTATAAAACACTGATGAAAGAAATCAAAGAGGACACTAATAGATGGAGAAATATACCATGTTCATGGATTGGAAGAATCAATATAGTGAAAATGAGTATACTACCCAAAGCAATTTACAAATTCAATGCAATCCCTATCAAGCTACCAGCCACATTTTTCACAGAACTAGAACAAATAATTTCAAGCTTTGTATGGAAATACAAAAAACCTCGAATAGCCAAAGCAATCTTGAGAAAGAAGAATGGAACTGGAGGAATCAACTTGCCTGACTTCAGACTCTACTACAAAGCCACAGTCATCAAGACAGTATGGTACTGGCACAAAGACAGACATATAGATCAATGGAACAAAATAGAAAGCCCAGAGATAAATCCACACACATATGGACACCTTATCTTTGACAAAGGAGGCAAGAATATACAATGGAGTAAAGACAATCTCTTTAACAAGTGGTGCTGGGAAAACTGGTCAACCACTTGTAAAAGAATGAAACTAGATCACTTTCTAACACCGCACACAAAAATAAACTCAAAATGGATTAAAGATCTAAATGTAAGATCAGAAACTATAAAACTCCTAGAGGAGAACATAGGCAAAACACTCTCAGACATAAATCACAGCAGGATCCTCTATGATCCACCTCCCAGAATTCTGGAAATAAAAGCAAAAATAAACAAATGGGATCTAATTAAAATTAAAAGCTTCTGCACAACAAAGGAAAATATAAGCAAGGTGAAAAGACAGCCATCTGAATGGGAGAAAATAATAGCAAATGAAGCAACTGACAAACAACTAATCTCAAAAATATACAAGCAACTTATGCAGCTCAACTCCAGAAAAATAAACGACCCAATCAAAAAATGGGCCAAAGAACTAAATAGACATTTCTCCAAAGAAGACATACGGATGGCTAACAAACACATGAAAAGATGCTCAACATCACTCATTATTAGAGAAATGCAAATCAAAACCACAATGAGGTACCACTTCACACCAGTCAGAATGGCTGCGATCCAAAAATCTGCAAGCAATAAATGCTGGAGAGGGTGTGGAGAAAAGGGAACCCTCCTACACTGTTGGTGGGAATGCAAACTAGTACAGCCACTATGGAGAACAGTGTGGAGATTCCTTAAAAATTGCAAATAGAACTACCTTATGACCCAGCAATCCCACTTCTGGGCATACACACCGAGGAAACCAGAATTGAAAGAGACACATGTACCCCAATGTTCATCGCAGCACTGTTTATAATAGCCAGGACATGGAAACAACCTAGATGTCCATCAGCAGATGAATGGATAAGAAAGCTGTGGTACATATACACAATGGAGTATTACTCAGCCGTTAAAAAGAATTCATTTGAATCAGTTCTGATGAGATGGATGAAACTGGAGCCGATTATACAGAGTGAAGTAAGCCAGAAAGAAAAACACCAATACAGTATACTAACACATATATATGGAATTTAGGAAGATGGCAATGACGACCCTGTATGCAAGACAGGGAAAGAGACACAGATGTGTATAACGGACTTTTGGACTCAGAGGGAGAGGGAGAGGGTGGGATGATTTGGGAGAATGACATTCTAACATGTATACTATCATGTGAATTGAATCGCCAGTCTATGTCTGACGCAGGATGAAGCATGCTTGGGGCTGGTGCATGGGGATGACCCAGAAAGATGTTATGGGGAGGGAGGTGGGAGGGGGGTTCATGTTTGGGAATGCATGTAAGAATTAAAGATTTTAAAATTTTAAAAATTAAAAAAAAAAAAAACATTAAAAAAAAAAGAAAACTTCCCTAAAATGGGGAAGGAAATAATCACCCAAGTCCAAGAAACACAGAGAGTCCCAAATAGGATAAACCCAAGGCGAAACACCCCAAGACACATATTAATCAAATTAACAAAGATCAAACACAAAGAACAAATATTAAAAGCAGCAAGGGAAAACAACAAATAACACACAAGGGGATTCCCATAAGGATAACAGCTGATCTTTCAATAGAAACTCTTCAGGCCAGGAGGGAATGGCAAGACATACTTTAAGTGATGAAAGACAATAACCTACAGCCCAGATTACTGTACCCAGCAAGGATCTCATTCAAATACGAAGGAGAAATCAAAAGCTTTACAGACAAGCAAAAGCTGAGAGAATTCAGCACCACCAAACCACCTCTCCAACAATTTCTAAAGGATATCCTCTAGACAGGAAACACGAAAGGGTGTATAAACCCGAACCCAAAACAATAAAGTAAATGGCAACGGGATCATACTTATCAATAATTACCTTAAACGTATGGGTTGAACGCCCCAACCAAAAGACAAAGACTGGCCAAATGGATACAAAAACAAGACACCTCTATATGCTGCTTACAAGAGACCCATCTCAAAACAAGGGACACATACAGACTGAAAGTGAAGGGCTGGAAAAAGATATACCACGCGAATAGAGACCAAAAGAAAGCAGGAGTGGCAATACTCATATCCGATAAAATAGACTTTAAAACAAAGGCTGTGAAAAGAGACAAAGAAGGCCACTACATAATGATCAAAGGAACAATCCAAGAAGAAGATATAACAATTATAAATATATATGCACCCAATATAGGAGCACCACAATATGTAAGACAAATGCTAACAAGTATGAAAGGGGAAATCAACAATAACACAATAATAGTGGGAGACTTTAATACCCCACTCACACCTATGGACAGATCAACTAAACAGAAAATTAACAAAGAAACGCAAACTTTAAATGATACATTAGATCAGTTAGACCTAATTGATATCTATAGGACATTTCACCCCAAAACAATGAATTTCACCTTTTTTCAAGTGCTCATGGAACCTTCTCCAGGATAGATCACATCCTGGGCCATAAATCTAAACTTGATAAATTCAAAAAATCGAAATCATTCCAAGCATCTTTTCTGACCATAATGCATTAAGATTAGATCTCAATTACAGGAGAAAAACTATTAAAAATTCCAACATATGGAGGTTGAACAACACACTTCTGAATAACCAACAAATCACAGAAGAAATCAAAAAGAAATCAAAATATGCATAGAAACTAATGAAAATGAAAACACAACAACCCAAAACCTGTGGGACACTATAAAAGCAGTGCTAAGAGGAAAGTTCATAGCAATACAGGCATACCTCAAGAAACAAGAAAAAGTCAAATAAATAACCTAACTCTACAACTAAAGCAACTAGAAAAGGAAGAGTTGGAGAACCCCAGAGTTAGTAGAAGGAAAGAAATCTTAAAAATTAGGGCAGAAATAAATGCAAAAGAAACAAAAGAGACCATAGCAAAAATCAACAAAGCCAAAAGCTGGTTCTTTGAAAGGATAAATAAAATTGACAAACCATTAGCCAGACTCATCAAGAAGCAAAGAGAGAAAAATCAAATCAATAAAATTAGAAATGAAAATGGAGAGATCACAACAGACAACACAGAAATACAAAGAATCATAAGAGACTACTATCAGCAGTTGTATGCCAATAAAATGGACAACGTGGAAGAAATGGACAAATTCTCAGAAAAGTACAATTTTCCAAAACTGAACCAGGAAGAAATAGAAAATCTTAACAGACCCATCACAAGCACGGAAATTGATAATGTAATCAGAAATCTTCCAGCAAACAAAAGCCCAGGTCCAGATGGCTTCACAGCTGAATTCTACCAAAAATTTCGAGAAGAGCTAACACCTATCCTACTCAAACTCTTCCAGAAAATTGCAGAGGAAGGTAAACTTCCAAACTCATTCTATGAGGCCACCATCACCCTAATACCAAAACCTGACAAAGATGTCACAAAAAAGAAAATTACAGGCCAATATCTCTGATGAACATAGATGCAAAAATCCTCAACAAAATTCTAGCAATCAGAATCCAACAACACATTAAAAAGATCATACACCATGACCAAGTGGGCTTTATCCCAGGGATGCAAGGATTCTTCAATATCCGCAAATCAATCAATGTAATTCACCACATTAACAAATTGAAAAATAAAAACCATATGATTATCTCAATAGATGCAGAGAAGGCCTTTGACAAAATTCAACATCCATTTATGATAAAAACTCTCCAGAAAGCAGGAATAGAAGGAGCATACCTCAACATAATAAAAGCTATCTATGACAAACCCACAGCGAACATTATCCTCAATGGTGAAAAATTGAAAGCATTTCCCCTAAAGTCAGGAGCAAGACAAGGGTGCCCACTTTCACCGCTACTATTCAACATAGTTCTGGAAGTTTTGGCCACAGCAATCAGAGCAGAAAAAGAAATAAAAGGAATCCAAATTGGAAAAGAAGAAGTAAAACTCTCACTGTTTGCAGATGACATGATCCTCTACATGGAAAACCCTAAAGACTCCACCAGAAAATTACTAGAGCTCATCAATGAATATAGTAAAGTTGCAGGATATAAAATCAACACACAGAAATCCCTTGCCTTCCTATACACGAATAATGAGAAAGTAGAAAAGAAATTAAGGAAACAATTCCATTCACCATTGCAACGAAAAGAATAAAATACTTAGGAATATATCTACCTAAAGAAACTAAAGACCTATATATAGAAAACTATAAAACACTGATGAAAGAAATCAAAGAGGACACTAATAGATGGAGAAATATACCATGTTCATGGATTGGAAGAATCAATATAGTGAAAATGAGTATACTACCCAAAGCAATTTACAAATTCAATGCAATCCCTATCAAGCTACCAGCCACATTTTTCACAGAACTAGAACAAATAATTTCAAGCTTTGTATGGAAATACAAAAACCTCGAATAGCCAAAGCAATCTTGAGAAAGAAGAATGGAACTGGAGGAATCAACTTGCCTGACTTCAGACTCTACTACAAAGCCACAGTCATCAAGACAGTATGGTACTGGCACAAAGACAGACATATAGATCAATGGAACAAAATAGAAAGCCCAGAGATAAATCCACACACATATGGACACCTTATCTTTGACAAAGGAGGCAAGAATATACAATGGAGTAAAGACAATCTCTTTAACAAGTGGTGCTGGGAAAACTGGTCAACCACTTGTAAAAGAATGAAACTAGATCACTTTCTAACACCGCACACAAAAATAAACTCAAAATGGATTAAAGATCTAAATGTAAGATCAGAAACTATAAAACTCCTAGAGGAGAACATAGGCAAAACACTCTCAGACATAAATCACAGCAGGATCCTCTATGATCCACCTCCCAGAATTCTGGAAATAAAAGCAAAAATAAACAAATGGGATCTAATTAAAATTAAAAGCTTCTGCACAACAAAGGAAAATATAAGCAAGGTGAAAAGACAGCCATCTGAATGGGAGAAAATAATAGCAAATGAAGCAACTGACAAACAACTAATCTCAAAAATATACAAGCAACTTATGCAGCTCAACTCCAGAAAAATAAACGACCCAATCAAAAAATGGGCCAAAGAACTAAATAGACATTTCTCCAAAGAAGACATACGGATGGCTAACAAACACATGAAAAGATGCTCAACATCACTCATTATTAGAGAAATGCAAATCAAAACCACAATGAGGTACCACTTCACACCAGTCAGAATGGCTGCGATCCAAAAATCTGCAAGCAATAAATGCTGGAGAGGGTGTGGAGAAAAGGGAACCCTCCTACACTGTTGGTGGGAATGCAAACTAGTACAGCCACTATGGAGAACAGTGTGGAGATTCCTTAAAAATTGCAAATAGAACTACCTTATGACCCAGCAATCCCACTTCTGGGCATACACACCGAGGAAACCAGAATTGAAAGAGACACATGTACCCCAATGTTCATCGCAGCACTGTTTATAATAGCCAGGACATGGAAACAACCTAGATGTCCATCAGCAGATGAATGGATAAGAAAGCTGTGGTACATATACACAATGGAGTATTACTCAGCCGTTAAAAGAATTCATTTGAATCAGTTCTGATGAGATGGATGAAACTGGAGCCGATTATACAGAGTGAAGTAAGCCAGAAAGAAAAACACCAATACAGTATACTAACACATATATATGGAATTTAGGAAGATGGCAATGACGACCCTGTATGCAAGACAGGGAAAGAGACACAGATGTGTATAACGGACTTTTGGACTCAGAGGGAGAGGGAGAGGGTGGGATGATTTGGGAGAATGACATTCTAACATGTATACTATCATGTGAATTGAATCGCCAGTCTATGTCTGACGCAGGATGCAGCATGCTTGGGGCTGGTGCATGGGGATGACCCAGAAAGATGTTATGGGGAGGGAGGTGGGAGGGGGGTTCATGTTTGGGAATGCATGTAAGAATTAAAGATTTTAAAATTTAAAAAATAAAAAACTAAAAAAAAAAAATAAAAATAAAAATGTATTTAACAAAACAGAAACAGATTCAAAAGATGTAGAGAACTAACTAGTGGTTACCTGTGGGGAGAGGGCAGTGGGGAGGGACAAGATAGGGGTATGGGATTAAGAGATGCAAACAATTATGTATAAAATAGGTAAGCAACAAGAAAATATTATACAGCACAGGGAAAAATATAGCCATTATTTTGTAATCATCTTAAATGGCGTATAATCTATAAAATATTCAATCACTATGTTGTATACCTGAAGCTAATATAATACTGTAAATAAATTATACTTCAATAAAAAAAAGATTTATTTTCTTCACCCCAAAGTGCATCCTCACCTCGAGACTGCTGGGTTGTTGGGTATGTGGGAGTGGGAGAATGAGATATTATGTTGATTTTGGTGATGTCCTCCAGATGTCCGCTCCACTGGCCTCCTCACCAGTCTTGAGAATCACAGGTTTAGTGTGTTAATGTGCCAGTGACTGACCAACGGGAAAATAGTTTCCCAAGCTCCTATGAGCACAGAATCCTACTTTCATATGTTTTATGTGGAGCTAGGGCTTGTTGATGATAAACATTTGGGAGATTCTAATCTGGATCTCCTTCGACAGTCAAAAGCTCAGATTGAGCTAGGCTATTAGCACAAAATTTGTTATGGAAGAATCAATAGCACTAAAGAGATTGGAAACTGACCTCCAGTATTTTCATAGAGTTACAACTCCTTGTGTTCTATGGAGAAAAATGATATAAAAGATATAAAGTTTAGTTTAAGTAATATGAAGCTCTAGGTCAACATGATCTCTATAAAAATTCATAGTTCTCAATAATTTAAATCTGTTTTTGAAAGTTCATATTTATATAAAAATGGAGAGGAACACTAAAGCTGGCGTAATACTGTCAGCTGTTAGCCATATGGAAAACTTTAAATTGTCATAAAAGCTGGCCAGTTATAAAATGTTTTAGATAGATTTTTTTTAAATGACATTTTAAGCATTTGAGCAATATGGTCAAAAATACATTCACAAACCGCATTAGCAATTTCTTTGGCTGTAATTTCACATGATTCTTCCATATGTAATTAAGTGTTCTTTGAACTGACCCTGTGCAACAAATGAAATACATTTCTGGTGACTATAAAGATGTTAAAAGGGAAAATTAAAAAAGTACATTTCTTAATCTTCATCTGTAGATGTTGATGTGTAGTATTAATTGGATGTATTTCATATTAGCTGTATTTATTGAGTGTTTGCTATGTGCAGGACCCTAAATCAAGCCTTGCAATGTAGATGGCATTATATACATAAAGGGACAGGATAAGAACATTTTGCCTAAGTCTAATTTTTTACCTAGTTTCAAGCTTTTTTTGTATTGAAATTTTGCTTTTAAATCAATATCATCAAAATCATTTAACCTCAAAATTAATGTTTTCTCATTGTATAAAATTTGGAAAATATTGAAAAAATGATAACAAAATATTAAAAATGCTTATCACCTCTAGTCCACCACCAAGAAATCACCACCATGAATATTTTGAAGTTTTTTCCATTCTTTGTGTGCTTAGTTGCTCAGTCATGTCCGACTCTTTGCGACCCCATGGACTGTAGCCTGCTAGGCTCCTCTGTCCATGGGGATTCTTCAAGTAAGGATATTGGAGTAGATTGCCATGCCCTCCTCCAGGGGATCTTCCCAACCCAGGGATCGAATCCAGTTCTCCTCCATTGCTGGCAGGTTCTTTACCATCTCAACCGCAAGGGAAGCCCTTTCCATTCTTTAAGAATATGCCTATTAACTTTATTTTAAAAGGGATCATACTATTTTCTGACTTTTTAAGTTAACAAAATTTCTAGAACTGTTTTTGGTGTTATTGAATACTTTGACAGTTTTTAATTGCTGCATATTATTCCATTCTATAGGTATTCCACAACTTTATTGACTGCTCCATTACTTTTGTTTTTTTATTTTATGTGATTTTTATTGATGGATTAGTTGATTTACAGTATTAATATCAGGTGTACAACATAGTAATTCAGTATCTTTATAGATTGTAGTTCATTAAAAGTTATTACAAAATAATGGCTATAATTCCCTGTGCTGTGTAATATATCCTTGTTGCATATCAAATTTATATATAGTAATTTGTTCCTCTTAATCCTATACCCCTATCCTGCATCTTCTCCCTCTCTACACTGATAGCTGCTAGTTTGTTCTCAAGATCTGTGAGTCTGTTTTTCAATATATATTTTGTTTTAATCTTTTAGATTCCTCATATAAATGATATCATATAGTATTTGTCTTTATCTGATTTATTTCACTAAGCATAATATTCTCTAGGTCCATCTACATCCTGAAATGGCAGAATTTCATTATTTTTATAGTGAGCAATATTCCATTGCATATACATATATATACATACATATATATATATATACATATATATATATATATGTTTGTGTGTGTGCTAAGTTGCTTCAGTCATGTCTGACTCTTTGTGACCCTATGGACTGTAGCCTGCCAGGCTCCTCTGTCCATGGGATTCTCCAGGCAGGAATACTGGAGTGGGTTGCCATGCCCTCCTCCAGGAGATCTTCCCGACCCAAGGATCAATGGAAACTGTGTCTCATGTCTCTTGCATTGGCCAGCAGGTTGTTCACCAATAATGCCACCTGGGAAGCCTATGTATATATATATACACCACATCTTCTTTATCCATTTATCTATTGATGAACACTTGAGTTACTTCCGTATCTTTCATATATTGGGTTGCTTATTATAAATAGTGCTGCTCTGAATATTGGAGTGCATGTATCTTTCCAAATTAGTGTTTTCATTTTTTTCTGAATATATACCCAGGAGTAGAATTGCTGGATTATATGGCAATTCTTATTTTAGGTTTTTGAGAAATGTTCATACTGTTTTCCCTAGAGACTACACCAATTTACATCCTTACCAACAGTGTATAAGTGTTTCCTTTTCTCCACATCTCACCATCATTTGTTATTTGTAGACTCTTTGATGACAGTCATTCTGCCAGGCATGAGGTGATATCCCATTGCTGTCTTGATTTGCATTTCTCTACTAATTTAGTGATGCTAAACATCTTTTCATGTGCTTGTTAGCCATATGTAAGTCTTTTTTGGGAAAATGTCTGTTTAGATCTTCTACTCATTTTTTAATTTTTATTTTTGATATTGAGTTATATGAGCTGTCTCTGTATTTCGGATATTAACCCGTATTGATGGTTATATCATTTGCAAGTATTTTCTCCCATCCAATAATTTGTCTTTTCATTTTGTCAGTGGTCATCTTTGCTGTACAAAAGTTTTTATATTTAACTTATTTATTTTGCTTTCAGAGACAGATCCAAAAAAATATTGCTATGACTTATGTCAGAGTGTTCTGCCTATGTTCTCTTCTAGGAGTTTTATGCCTTCAGGTCTTATATTTAGGTCTTTAATAAATTTTGACTATATTTTTGCATATGGTGTGAGAAAATGCTCTAATCTTATTGTTTTACATACAGCTGTACAGTTTTCCATGTATCACTTGTTTTAGAGATTATCTTTTCCCCATGGTATATTCTTGTCTTCTTTGTCATAAATTAATTGATTAAGTGTGTGGGTTTACTTCTAGGCTCTCTATTCTGTTCCATTGATATGCTTTTGTGCCTGTACCATACTGTTTTGATTACCGTGGCTTTGTAGTATAGTCCGAAGTCAGGAAGGGTGATAACTCTAGCTTGTTCTTAAGATTGCTTTGGCAATTTGTTTTTTTTTGTAGTTCCATATGAATTTTAGGAATATTTTCCTCATTCTATGAAGAATGTCATGAGTGTTTTGATAGGAATTGCATTACATCTGTAGATTACAACTCTGTTACTTTTAAATGAATAAATTACTTCAACTTTTCATTCTTATAAATAACCCTTTTATCTTTGTCAGTAAACATTTGTGCCTATCTCTGATCATTGTCTTCAGATAAATTTGTAAAAATAGTTATGGATATAAAGCTTATAATGTATATTATACATTGTCATCCAAAAAAGTATTAGTTTACAACTGCATAAACTGTAGATGATAGTAAAAATGTAGGAAAATGAAAGAAGAGCTAACAAGGGATATTAAATTTTTTTAAACTCACAGTCATTCTATGCTGCCTCTCTATGCATTCAAATTTCAGGTGTTTACATGAAACATTTTAGATGCAGTTATAAATCGTCATCAGTTTCATTAATTTATTAATTCACTAGCAAGTTATTTATTTAGTGCATATGTAATGACACCATGATATATGCCAGACTCCATTTTAGGTGTTGGGGATAAAGTGGTGAATGAGACAAAGGTTCTGCCTCATGAGTAGTATGTTCTAACAGGCTTTGCTAATTTTGAGGAAGAATCATCACTGGTAATATAAAACAATGGATATTTTATATTTTGGTAAATCCTTGCCACATAAATTACTGGTTTTGCTTTAGTTAGTGTCTTGCTGGGCTTCCCTCAGCAAGTAAATAATCTGCAGCCAGTAAATAATCTGCCTGCAATGTAGGAGACCCAGGCTCGATTCCTGGATCTGAAGATCCCCTGGAGAAGGAAATGGCAACGCACTCCAGTGTTCTTGCCTGGAGAATCCCATGGACAGAGGAGCTTGGCAGGCCACAGTCAACGGAGTTGCAACAGCCAGATAAAACTTAGTGACTAAAGAGAAAGAGAGTGTCTTGCTAAGCAGAGAGAGTCATAGACAACATCAAAGATATATAAATGCATAAAACTAGTGTGATAATTAGATTTACTTTGAGCTTATTATTATGAAATGACAACTCATATCAGAAACAAATTTCATATATGTTTGGTGGCTTCAGAACATGACACTCAGTGTTACTGCTTGTCTAGTTCATTAAGAATGCAAATTTAGTTAAAAATATACAAAATTAAAAGGAAACTTTAGGCTCTGGCAAAAAGACAACTTTGGGGAATGAAAAGGAAATACATTGAGTGTCTTAGGAAAAAAGAAAGGATTCATGAAGTTTATGATCCCCTGGGCTACCCTCAGAAAGTCTATTAGTGAGTCAAAACATTTATTATGAATAGTACCCTGGGCATGAGAAGAAATCAGGTATAAGAATGCCATGGTGTTAGGCTAATGTTGTTTGTCTTACAGCAATATTTCAAATTCTGCTTTTGAAATATCTTTGTGACTGAAATCATAAGGCCAAATGGGACAGCGATGGGGTAAATATGTTCCATTTTGTCCTAGTAAGGAAAAAAGAAATGGTGAAAGACAGATCTCTCCTATAATTTTCTTGTCATTTTCAAGAAATTACTCACCTTTTTTAAAGAATAAGAATTAGCTTATTTTAAACAAAGGTATCTAACTTTAAGAAAATGCCCTGATGTATCTACTACCATAAAATGTAAAACATATTTTGCACTGTTTTCCTACTTTTCTGTACATGTTTGATAAATGCTAGATGGTAAAGTGATGTATTAACTTGGGACTGTGTTTTCTATCCCAATGATTTGGCTTCACTCACCAAACATACTGTACACCAGATTTTAAAAACCACAGGAAAACTGGCACAAATTTTGAGTATTTTGCTTCATAAAATGAGACACTGTATTTACTAAAGTTTAAAAAATGTTTTTTTGATATTGTTTCAATAAATCTCTGGCCTTGAAACAAATGCAAATATAATATTTAAGCTTGAAGCATTTGCTATAGGAAAATTTGATATGCTTTTCAAATAATCAGGGAGAATATGGAGTTAGAATTCAATTAAAGCCCTGTATGACTTTAAAATTTCCAATGCAAAAACTGTAGTGGTCGTGTTTGGATAGAAAACATTCTTGAAGTGTTTGGTTTATAGATAGCAGTCATGAAAAGATAAGATAAAATTCTGGTGTTACATTTATGTTTTGAAGACATATCTAATCTATAGTGGCATAAGAAATGTAGTAGAGGTGCATGTTGCTGAAAATCACTGTAGCATTACGCTTAAACACTTAGAAACCAAGGCAGTTAGTATAATTTATATATACATCAATGAAATTATATACATACTAGAGACTTCTTGGATAGAAACACTTTTACCCAGTATTTTAATCAAGTATGTTATCATCTTTGCTCCATTCGATGCATGCAGCACACACATTTGCTGATATGTGTTTCACTTAATGGGTGTAATATGTGTAATGTGCTATTAATGCCTATTAAAAATACATATAATAGTAGGAAGGCATTTTAATCAGAAACAGTTGCTATTTCTTGAAATCAGAAAGATCAGGATAACTGAGTAGGTTTGTTCTATTTTTTAAAGTGACAGTGTTCTTTTCTCTGAATTGAAAGTTACTAACACACTCCTATTCTTATTTTGCATAAATTTGCATGTCAAATTTCCAAAGCTCTAATTTGCACTAAAAGGATGCAATCTTTTACGACTATATGCATGCCCTGATATTTAGAGAAAGCACACTTAAAAGATTTTAAAGAATTAATTTGATTACCTTTCAGGTGAAGGAGCAAGGGAATAAAGATAGGAAAAGAACAGGTGAGAGCAGGAGTAAGAACAGCAAAAACATTTATCTGTGTGTGTGCGTGTTTCTGTGTAACAGCTTTATTGAGGTATAATTCACATATCATAAAATTCACCCCTTTAAAAGGGTACAATTTAATGGCTTTTAGTTTGTTCACAGAGTTATGTGACCATTACAACTACCCAATTTTAGAGCATTTTTATCACATACCCATTAGCAGTCACTCCATTCCTTCTTCCTCCCAGATTCTAGCAACTATTAATCTATTTTCTGTCTCTATTAATTTTAACATATTTTCAGGACAATATCCAATTTTTTTCCACTTCATTGCAATTGGATCTAAATTGTTTATGGGTTGTATTTAGTGATTGCATCGATCCTGTATGTATTTTAGAAATTCAGTTTTGAGAAGAATCCAAATTTTCTAATGTTTTGGAACTAAAATAATTTCAAATAAGCATATCAAATCATTAATAATTATATTGAAAAGGGTTAACTGTATTATTTCTTTATTTAATTAAATAGGATGGTGTTCAGTTCAAGTAGTTGGTTTTGCTATTCCACCCCTGGTTTCAGCTGAATCTAGGAAATAACATTACAGAGAAAAAAAAAAAAAGCCCAAATTTTCAAATTTTCCATGGTATAGATTAAAATGTTAATGGAAATTTGTAGCTGTGATTTTGTCAAGCAATCACAAATTATCATCCCTGGCCTCCCTCCAAGGGCCCAACCCCCCAATCCCTGTAACCATGCTAAAGTTCTGGGGGAAAGGCTGATTAGGTTCTCAGAATTTTACTGTCTAAGTGAATCTGACTTTGCTTTCATTCTTTAAGCATATTTTCATAAGAATTAAACAATCTTTTATAAATTCTATTGTTCTGAAGCTCCTCAGCATTGATTTCTATTTATACTTGTGACCAACTCAGGGAGAAAGATGTTGATTCTCTATTCTTCGTTGTCTGTATTCTCAAAAACTGCATTTATATTTTAAAAACTTTTTATTGTAAAGTAAAATGGAAGTATAGGAAATCACACCAAAATATAAAGCTAGTAAATTGTTTTAAGGTAAAAACCATTGCAGTCACCGTCTGGGACAAAAGAAAAAAAAAATTGAACTTTTCAGCCATCCTAGTACCTCGCTAGGAGTCAGACACGACTGAGCGACTTCACTTTCACTTTTCACTTTCATGCATTGGAGGAAGGATATGGCAACCCACTCCAGCGCTCTTGCCTGGAGAATCCCAGGGACGGGGGAGCCTCGTGGGTTGCCGTCTATGGGGTCGCACAGAGTCGGACACGATTGAAGCGACTTAGCAGCAGCAGCAGCAGTACCTCGTCAGTCTTTTCCTCCTTTCAAAAGTAACAAAATTCTGACTGCTGTAGTTGTCACTTCTCTGAACTTCTTTATGGCTTCATCATTTCCCTTGACACTCTAGTAGTTCAGTCCTACATGTTAGAAATGTGAAATTCTTTGAAGTATCTTTTAATCTACAATTAGCGTTTTTATAATTTGTCATTCTTTTATTTACAACATACGTATCAGCAAACCTGGCATCTGACTTGTTAAGTTGTCCACATTCTGGATTTTCCTGACTATATACTCAAGAAGCAGTTCTGCATGTTCCCCCTTAAAAAAAATTATTTATTTTTAATTGGAGGATAATTGCTCTACAATGTTGTACTGGTTTCTGCTGTACCAATCAGTCATAACTTATAACTTATAATCTACCCACTCCTTCTTGAGCCTCCCTCACCACTCCCATCCTTCGTCTGTATTTCCTGTAAGTTGGCTGCTGGATCCAGAGGCAGCAGGTGATTTAGGTTTGATCCTTTGGCAATATTATAGGTAGTAGTACATTTTTTTAAATCAGGAAGCACATGATATCCAGTTTTTGCTCTTTTTACAGTTGTTTTTTTACTGCCACTGATGCTTAATACCTAGAAGCATTCATTCCTTGAGGGTTGTAAAAGGTGATGTTCTAATTCTACCAAATTGTTTTTATTTACTTGTGGTAATAATTTTATAAGGAGATACTTCTTCTCACCTATTATTTTCAATAGTCTATTATTAGTATAAATCACAAAGGTAAACAGGATTCAGTCTTGGTATTTTCTTTTTGTTTGTTCAATTTTCAAGATAATGAATTTATACCTTGTCATTTGCAGAAGATAATCAAAATTTTTGTTCATAGATACTATAAACTCACAAATTTAAGCATAATTAATGGATTTCAATCCATTGCAATCTTATCCTTGTGTGCATGCTAGTTTGCTTCAGTAGTGTCTGGCTCGTTGAGACCCTATGAACTATAGCTCACCAGGCTTCTCTGTCCTTGGGATTCTCCAGGCAAGAATACTGGAGTAGGTTGCCATGCCCTTCTGCAAATCTTTTCCTTATCAAAGCTCAGATTTTCCTGTCTTTGGGCCATTGGATTCTCCTTTCAGGTTGTCTTCTAAGTTTATATACATGTATATATATACACACACTTATACATATATATGTATGTATGTAAATATTTGTTTCTATCTGTTGATAAATATCTTTATATCTTTCTCTCTCCATATCTCACCCTTGCAGTCTTTGATAATTTTATTATCTGTTATATGAAGATGTTCTCAGTCAACCTTATATATTTACTCTTCCTGACCTGAAATTAGCCATTAGTCTAAACAATCATGGTTCCTCTTATAGGGAAATGGTACATTGTGGATAGTATGGGCTTTAATGGTGTTCACTGATTCTGGGTTAGTCATTGTTTCTAGACCTTTTCAGTAGACAGATCTAGAAATGTGTGTGCATGTGTCCTTAAATTTTAAATATCTCTTGAACTAAAGATTTTTACTTACACTCTTTGCTTATTTCTATTTCTTCTGCACTGAGAATCTGATTCTTTAGGACACAGGGAATTGTCAAGTTAGAATATTCCATAATTACTAAAATATGCCTAATGTTGATTTTTCTAAGTTGATATTCTCAAATATGAGTGCTTGTTCAATATATAGTTTCAAATATTTTTTTAATTTTAGAAAATTTATGAGTTACAGTTTAAAAAATTTGTTCTATTTCTTTGTTTTGGTTTTATTCTTTAGGGACTTAAATATATACTTGATCTTCTTTGACTATCCTTCATATTTCTCACTCTCTCTTGCATCCTTTTAATGTTTATACATGGGGTCGCAAAGAGTCGGACACGACTGAGCGACTGAGCTGAACTGAACTGAATGTTTATAAATTAAAAGTGTTTCTCTTTTTAAAGTGATCCTTTTAAAAAATCTAAGGCCTTGCATATATCATCTAGTCACAAAAAACTCAGCTTTGGGGGTGGACTGGGCATTACTTGGATAGGAATATTTTACTGCATATACAGGTCACTAATTTGACATCTTGGAGTATGAAGGCAAGTGGGCCTTAGTAAACATTGCTATGAACAAAGTTGGTGAAGGTGATGGAATTCTGGCTGAGGTATTTCAAATTCTAAAAGATGATGCTGTCAAAGTGCTGCGATCATTATGCCAGCAAATGTGGAAAACTCAGCAGTGGCCATAGGACTGGAAAAGGTCAGTTTTCATTCCAATCCCGAAGAAAGGCAATGCCAAAGAATGTTCATGAAAGTGAAAGGCAATGCTGAAGAATGTTCATGAAAGTGAAGTTGCTCAGTTGTGTTTGACTCTTTGCGACCCCATGGACTGTAGCCTACCAGGGTCCTCCACCCATGGGATTCTCCAGGCAACAGTACTGGAGAGAGTTGCTGTTTCCTTCTCCAGGAGATCTTCCCAACCTAGGAATCGAACCTGGGTCTCCCGCATTGCAGGCAGACGCTTTACCATCTGAGCCACTAGGGAAGACTCAAAGAATGTTTGTACTTCCATACAATTGCACTCATTTCATATGCTAGCAAAGTAATGCTCAAAATTCTCCAAGCTAGGCTTCAGCAGTATGTGGACTGAGAACTTCCAGATGTACAAGCTGGTTTTAGAAAAAGCAGAGGAGCCAGAGATCAAATTGCCAGCATATGCTAGATCATAGAAAAAGCAAGAGAATACCAAAAAAAAAAAAAAAAAATCTGTTTCATTGACTACTCTAAAGCTTTTGCCTGTATAGATCATAACAAACTGTAGAATATTCTTAAAGATATGGGAATACCAGACCACATTACCTGCCTCCCGAGAAATTGATATGCAGGATAAGAAGTAACAGTTAGAACTGGACATGGAACAATGAACTGGTTCAAAATTGGGAAAGGAGTATGTCAAGGCTGTATATTGTCACCCTGCTTATTTAACTTATATGCAGAGTATATCATGTGAAATGCTGGGCTGGATGAAGCACAAGCTGGAATCAAAATTACTGGGAGAAATATCAACAACCTCAGATGTGGAGATGACACCACCCTTATGGCAGAAAGCAAAGAGGAACTAAAGAGCCTCCTGATGAATATGAAAGAGAAGAGTGAAAAAGAAGAGTGAAAAAGCTGGCTTAAAACTCAGCATTCAAAAGACAAAGATCATGGCATCCAGTCCCATCACTTCAGGACAAATAGATGGGGACAAGGTGAAAACAGTGTCAGATTTCATTTTCATGGGCTACAAAATCACTGCAGATGTTGACTACAGCCATGAAATAAAAGATGTTTGCACCTTGGAAGAATAGCTATGACTAACATTAAAAAGCAGAGACATCACTTTGCCCACGAAAGTCTGTCTAGTCAAAGCTATGGCTTTTCCAATAGCCATGTGCGGATGTGAGAGTTGGACCAGAAAGAGGGCTGAGCACTGAAGAGCTGATGCTTTTGAACTGTGTTACTAGAGAAGACTTTTGAGAGTTCTTTGGACTGAAAGGACATCAAACCAGTCAATCCTAAATCAATCCTGAATATTCCTTGGAAGGACCCTCGCTGAAGCTGAAGCTCCAATACTTTGTCCACTTGATATGAAGAGCTGACTCATTGGAAGACTCTGATGCGGGAAAGATTGAGGGCAAGAGGAGAAGAGGGCAACAGAGAATAGATGGTTGGATGGTACCACTGACTTAATGTACATGAGTTTGAGCAAACTCAGGGAGATAGTAACGGATAGGGAAGCCTGGTGTGCTGCAGTTCATGGGGTCGCGAAGTGTTGGACACAACTTAGTGACTGAACAGCAACAAATTTGACAAATATTTACAGAGAACCCCAAATTCCAGGGAATGTGCTAAGTCAGTTATAAACATGACAGACTGAAAATACACTCATTCTAAGAAAGGAGACAGACATTGACCAAATAATTAGTCTGACCAAATGACTTTTTTTAGCTAAACATGTCCCATGAGAATTTATAATAAAGGGATGGATTCATTCTATGTTGCTGCTATAAAAAATTAATACAAACATCATGGCTTAAAACAACACAGCTTTATTGCCTACAATTCTGGAAATCAAAAGTCTAACATAGGTCTCACTGGGCTATCATCAGTGTGTTTAGATGCTCTAGGGAAGGATCTGTTTCCTTGCTTATTCCAGCTTCTAGAGGCTCAGTTCAGTTCAGCTCAGTCGCTCAGTCATGTCTGACTCTTTGCGACCCCGTGAATCACACCATGCCAGGCCTCCTTGTCCATCACCAACTCCCGGAGTTCACCCAGACTCGCATCCATCGAGTCAGTGATGCCATCCAGCCATCTCATCCTCTGTCGTCCCCTTCTCCCCCTGCCCCCAATCCCTCCCAGCATCAGGGTCTTTTCCAATGAGTCAACTCTTCACATGAGGTGGCCAAAGTACTGGAGTTTCAGCTTTAGCATCAGTCATTCCAATGAACACCCAGGACCGATCTCCTTTAGGATGGACTGGTTGGACCTCCGTGCAGTCCAAGGGACTCTCAAGAGTCTTCTCCAACACCACAGTTCAAAAGCATCAATTCTTCTGCACTCAGCTTTCTTCACAGTCCAACTCTCACATCCATACATGACCACTGAAAAAACCATAGCCTTGGCTAGATGGACCTTTTTTGGCAAAGTAATATCTCTGCTTTTGAATATGCTGTCTAGGTTGGTTATAACTTTCCTTCCAAGGAGTAAGCGTCCAAGGAGTAAGCGTTCTAGAGGCTACCTGCATCCTTTTGGTTATGGATCCCTTTCTACATCTTCCATGCTTGCAGTGGTGGATTGAGTCCTTTTTCACATTTACTCTGATCACCTCTTTTGATCCTTTTCCCATATTAAGAATGGTGTTTTACAGTAGACCTATCTGAATAATCTAGGTTACTTTTCCTGTCTTCAGGTCAGCTGATTAGCAACATTAGTTCCATCTGCAATCTTAATTATCCTTTTACCATGTAATATAACAAATTCACCAATTTCTAGGGATTAGGACATCATTGAAGGGCCATTATTCTGCCTATAACATGATCTTAATCTACCTAGAGAAAGAGTGTCTGAGTGAGCTTTCATTTTTATATTGATTGACATGTACATTGAAGCCTGAAGAATAGATGTAAATATGCCAGGTAAAAAGAAGAAAAAACAGGAATATAGGTGAGGATGCAGAACAGCAAGTTCAAGACTATTGCAATAGTTCAGATGGTCAATAAGCCTGACTTACGCAAAAAGGGTGGCAGTACAATTAGAGAGAAATAGATATATTCGAGATAGTAATAGTCCATTTTCAAGCCCTGAAATGTGACCTTATTATCTTCTGTTAGTTGTGTTTTTGTTTTATTGTTGTCACAACATTCAATTTTCTGTCTTTATTTCCTAAGAATGCCTATACAATGTTTTTGTTTTATAGACTCTGAGAACTGACCCTGGAAGAATCAAATAGGATCTTCTCCAATGGAGTTACTGCAGACGCTTCTAGATGTAGGTAAGGTACAAATTTTAAAAAATCAAATTTTGCTTAATGTATTTATCTGTGCGAGCACAGCTTAACTTCTGATGCTAAAGGATTTAGGAAGGCTTGGCTCTGAGAGTTGAATTCTCCACCTAGTAGTTTGGATGGCCCCATCTTTATGAAGGCCCAATTATTAGCTTATTTGCCAGTTGGTACATCTTGAGTCTAAAATTGTTTGAAAAACGAACACCTGGGACTTATAGAGTGAAACAGTTTTCTAATCCATTGGTATTTTTAGAAGTGTTTATTTATTTGACTGTACCAGGTCTCAGTTGCAGCACATGGGATCTTTGACGTGCTTTGTGGCATGCGGGATCTTTGTGGCACGTGGTTTCCAGTTCCTTGGCAAGAAATTGAACCCAGGCCCCCTGCGTGGGAACATGGACTCTTAGTCAGTGGACCACCAGAGAGTCCCTCCATTGGTATTTTGATTGGATATTCCTTAGCATGTTAATTTCTATATATTTTATTATATTCAAGGCACTGATGGTATCATCATTGACTTTCTTTCATATCTTGGCCTGTGTGAAACATTGGTAGGGCCTTTTGCCCTTAGTGTTTATTTATATGAGTTGATTTATTTAAAGAAGAGAGATACACAAGATAATTACTATTGCAAGTAGAGCAGGACAAAGGGAATGGGGAGCCTGAGGAAGACTGCACACTGTTGTCTCTTAGGAGAAAGGAGTAGCTCAGTTTTCTAGAGAGGATCTGTTATTCGCTCTGAAGGCAGAGGTAGTGCCCTTTGGGGGCCCATATGATAGAATAATGGAGGGATACATTCTGTTCATTTCTGTGAAAGCCTAGAGAGGCTTCAGTGTAGTTAGGAACACAGCGTAACTTCAACACTTTGGCACTAGTAGTTTTGGGTACACTAGGGACAGCATCCTAGGCAGGGGACCTTTGTTTTAAAAAGGATGGTACTGGTTGTAATGCAGGTGAAAAACTGCCTTCAAGTGAATTTCTGAGCAATAGAAATCTAGAAGCAGGAGGTGGTGTGGGGGGAAGAAGAGACACACGGTAAATACAGGACATTGTATTTCTGAGAACTTGTGAGAAAACCCCCAGCTCTCCATACATAGCTTGAGGGAACTGACTGGAGGCTGAGTTCCAGCATTATACAAAGGTAATTGAAATTTGGGTTGTTGCTCTTTGGGTAACCTCATTGCTGCCAGAATTTTGGAGAGGATTGGGAAGATTTTGGATTATAATTCCTATTACAGTTCAGAACAAAGTTATCAACTATTGTACTGAACGAGTCATGGCTGGAGATAGCTCTGGAGAATAATTTGCACTGTTAGTTTGATGCTAACACAGCTAAGATAACTTTCAAATTTGAGGAGCTGTGTTCTTCAATTCAGAAGTTGTTGGCACAGCCACAGCTTGAGACCTCAGTTGTTTTGGAAAGCAGAAGGGTAGCAATTCTGATCCTTGAAGGAATCTAGATTAAACATGTTATCAGAATAATAGTGCCATGCTCAGGTTACATTTTGAAGCTGAACTAGCCATGCCACACTAAGCTAAGATCTATAGTATAGAAGGTAATAGGAGCTTTTTATATATTATCCTTTTAATTTACACAACTTCGGAATAGGTGTTCTCATTTTTAAAAATGACTATATTGTTTAAGAATAATAACCTTATTTATAATTACAAATAACTTTTTCCTGTTATGAGAGCTTTTAAAATCTGTCCTCTTAGCAACTTTCAAAAAAAAAATTCAGTATTATTAATTACTGCTGTCATGCAGTACTTACAGCCCCATGATTTATTTATTTTATAGCTGGAAGTTCATACTTTGTTTATTTCTTCATCTATTTTTGCTCATCTTCAACCCCTGCCTCTGGTAACCATCAGTGTATTCTTTGGATATATAAGCTTTTTTAAAAAATCCCAAATGTAAGTGAGATTATACAGTATTTGTCTTTCTTTATCTGACTGATTCCACTTAGCATAATGCCCTTGCGTTCCATCCATGTTGTCACAAGTGACAAGCTGCCATTATTTTTTATGGCTGGATAGTATTTCATTGTCTGTATGTACATACCACATCTTCTTTATCCATTCATTCATCCACCAATGAACATTTACATTGTTTTCATATCTTGGCTTTTAAATAATGCTGCAGTGAACATCAAGGGGTGCATCAGTTCAGTTCAGTTCAGTAGCTCAGTTGTGTGCTCTTTGCGACCCCATGAATCGCAGCACACCCGGCCTCCCTGTCCATCACCAACTCCCAGAGGTCACTCAGATTCACGTCCATGGAGTCAGTGATGCCATCCAGCCATCTCATCCTCTGTCGTCCCCTTCTCCTCCTGCCCCTAATCCCTCCCGGCATCAGAGTCTTTTCCAATGAGTCAACTCTTCGCATGAGGTGGCCAAAATACTGGAGTTTCAGCTTTAGCATCATTCCTTCCAAAGAAATCCCAGGGCTGATCTCCTTCAGAATGGACTGGTTGGATCTCCTTGCAGTCCAAGGGACTCTCAAGGGTCTTCTCCAACACCACAGTTCAAAAGCATCAATTCTTCAGTTCTCAGCCTTCTTCACAGTCCAAATCTCACATCCATACATGACCATAGGAAAAACCATAGCCTTAACTAGATGGACCTTAGTCGGCAAAGTAGTGTCTCTGTTTTTGAATATGCTATCTAGGTTGGTCATCACTTTTCTTCCAAGGAGTAAGCGTCTTGTTAATTTCATGCCTGCATTCACCTTCTGCAGTGATTTTGGAGCCCCCAAAATAAAGTCTGACACTGTTTCCACTGTTCCCCCATCTACTTCCCATGAAGTGATGGGACCAGATGCCATGATCTTTGTTTTCTGAATGTTGAGCTTTAAGCCAACTTTTTCCCTCTCCTCTTTCACTTTCATCAAGAGGCTTTTTAGTTCCTCTTCACTTTCTGCCATAAGGGTGGTGTCGTCTGTATATCTGAGGTTATTGATATTTCTCCTGGCAATCTTAATTCCAGCTTGTGTTTCTTCCAGTCCAGCGTTTCTCATGATGCACTCTGCATAGAAGTTAAATAAGCAGGGTGACAATATACAGCCTTGACGTACTCCTTTTCCTATTTGGAACCAGTCTGTTGTACCATGTCCAGTTCTAACTGTTGCTTCCTGACCTGCATACAGGTTTCTCAAGAGGCAGGTCAGGTGGTCTGGTATTCCCATCTCTTTCAGAATTTTCCACAGTTTATTGTGATCCACACAGTCAAAGGCTTTATAGTCAATAAAGCAGAAACAGATGTTTTTCTGGAACTCTCTTGCTTTTTCCATGATCCAGCGGATGTTGGCAATTTGATCTCTGGTTCCTCTGCCTTTTCTAAAACCAGCTTGAATGTCAGGAAGTTCTCAGTTCATGTATTGCTGAAGCCTTTCTTGGAGAATTTTGAGCATGCAGGAGGTGCATATATCTTATCAAATCAGTGTTTCTGTTTTGTTTGGATAAATACCCAGAATTGGAGTTGCTGAATCATATAGTAGTTTTATTTTTAATTTTTTGAGGAACTTTCATACTGATTTCCATGGTGGGTGCACCAATTTACACTCACACTACAGTATACAAGGGTTACCTTTTCTCCACATCCTTGACAACACTTGTTTTTGGTAATAGCCATTCTAACAGGTGTGAGGTGTTACCACATTGTGGTTCTGATTATGGATGTTGAGCATCTTTTCATGTATTTGTCTGTCATCTATATTTCTTAGAAAAATGTCTAGTTAGGTCTCTGGTCATTTTTTAAATTGGATATTTTATGTTATTGAATTGTATTAATATGAATTCTTTACATATTTAGGATATAGCTCCTTATCAGATATATGATTTGTAAATATTTTCTCCCATTCAGTAGGTTGACTTTTCATTTTGTTGATAATTTTCGTTTGCCGTGCAAAGAGTTTTCTGTTTAATGTAGTCCTACTTGTATATTTTTGCTTTGTTGCCTTTGCTTTTGGAATCAGATTAAAAAAATCATCGCCAAGACTGATGTCAAGGAATTTACTGCTATGGTTTCTTCTTGGAGTTTTGTGGTTTTAGCTCAGGCCTTAGATTCAAGTCTTTAATCCATTTTGAATTAAGTTTTGTGTATGGTGTAAGATAATAGACTATTTTCCTCCTTTGGCATGTGGTTGTTCAGTTTTCCCCAACAGCATTTATTAAAGAGACTGTCCTTTCCTCACTGTATATTCTTGGCTCCTTTGTCATAAATTAATTGACCATATACGTGTGGTTTATTTCTGGGCTTACTATTCAGTTACTTTGATCTCTGTGTTTGTTTTTATGTCCATTCTATGCTATTCGATTGCTGTTGTTACTTTATTTCTAGATGTGGAAACTTAAGCTCAGAAATATTCCAAAAGCTTTCTAAATGCTCCATAAGTCTTAAGAAAGAATTCAAACAGGTCTCTGATTTCTTCCATGACTCCCTGTTGCTTACCTTCAAGGTAGTCCCAATAGTGACAGAACAGTGAAGAAAAGAAGCTGCTAACATGAGTATCTAAAATTAAATAGCATTCCTTACATGTTTGGTAACATGAAGTTTATTTTCTCTTAGTTTCAGTTATGTTCAGTCAAGTTTTCACATTTATTAAGTTTTATAATCTATTTTCCCTTGTCTGGATCCAATACTATGTGGTGTTATGCATGTATTGTGGGCACTGAGTGATAAAGAATGACCCTGCCAATGCAGAAGAAGCAGGAGATGCAGGTTCAGTCCCTGGGTTAGGAAGATCCCCTGGAGGAGGAAATGGCAACCCACTCCAATATTCTTGGCTGGAGAATCCCATGGACAGAGGAATCTGGCAAGCTGCAATCCGTGGGGTTGCAAAGAGTCAGATATGACTGAGCATGCACACATTGTATGAATTGTATTAAAAAACAAATATAACTTAAAAATCTCTCTCCCTCTTGTCTTTGTCAGAGTTATTTCTTCTCCTTGGTGGAGTTGCTATCTTCATTTCACATTGAAACAAACACTTTTAGCTCAATTGTTGGTAATGGTTTGGAAGTAGTGGTTTCTTTGACCTTTGAATGCACCCAGGAGATTACACACTTTTTAATAGAACAGCTACTGAAGTTTTGGACCTTGTTTGTTATAGCAACTAGCGTTATACTAATTTGTATACCTCTCATCTAATAATGCATTTGATTTTGGTTCTTTTAAGTATAAAAAACAGATGCATACTAAGGTTGCCAGATGAAAAGGAAGACTTTTTCTTGTGTGGATTGAAATCGTAAAGGGAAGTCCAGAGGTCTCTTTTCTCACATCTCTACTCCAGTCGAGTGACTGTACTGTTTATGTTTGACCAACAGTTCACCTCACCTTGTCAGTCAGTCAGTCAGTTCAGTTGCTCAGTCGTGTCCGACTCTTTGCGACCCCATGAATCGCAGCAAGCCAGGCCTCCCTGTCCATCACCAACTCCCGGAGTTCACTCAGACTCACGTGCATCGAGTCCGTGATGCCATCCAGCCATCTCGTCCTCGGTCGTCCCCTTCTCCTCCTGCCCCCAATCCCTCCCAGCATCAGGGTCTTTTCCAGTGAGTCAGCTCTTCAGACCAGGTGGCCAAAATACTGGAGTTTCAGCTTTAACATCAGTCCTTCCAATGAACACCCAGGACCGATTTTCCTTAGGATGGACTGGTTGGATCTCCTTGCAGTCCAAGGGACTCTTAAGAGTCTTCTCCAACACCACAGTTCAAAAGCATCAATTCTTCTGTGCTCAGCTTTCTTCACAGTCCAACTCTCACATCCATACATGACTACTGGAAAAACCATAGCCTTGACTAGACAGACCTTTGTTGACAAAGTAATATCTCTGCTTTTCAATATGCTATCGAGGTTGGTCATAATTTTCCTTCCAAGGAGTAAGCGTCTTTTAATTTCATGGCTGCAGTCACCATCTGCAGTGATTTTGGAGCCCACCCAAAATAAAGTCAGCCACTGTGTCTACTGAACCCCCATCAATTTGCCATGAAGTGATGGGACCAGATGCCATGATCTTAGTTTTCTGAATGTTGAGCTTTAAGCCAACTTTTTCACTCTCCTCTTTCACTTTCATTAAGAAGCTTTTTAGTTCTTCGCTTTCTGCCATAAGGGTGGTGTCATCTGCATATCTGAGGTGATTGATATTTCTCCCGGCAATCTTGATTCCAGCTTGTGTTTCTTCCAGCCCAGTGTTTCTCATGATGTACTCTGCATAGAAGTTAAATAATCAGGGCGACAATATATAGCCTTGATGTACTCCTTTTCCTATTTGGAACCAGTCTGTTGTTCCATGTCCAGTTCTAACTGTTGCTTCCTGACCTGCATACAGGTTTCTCAAGAGGCATGTCAGGTGGTCTGGTATTCCCATCTCTTTCAGAATTTTCCACAGTTTATTGTGATCCACACAGTCAAAGGCTTTGGCATTGTCAATAAAGCAGAAATAGATGTTTTTCTGGAACTCTCTTTTTCGATGATGCAGTGGATGTTGGCAATTTGATCTTTGGTTCCTCTGCCTTTTCTAAAACCAGCTTGAACATCTGGGAGTTCACAGTTCATGTACTGCTGAAGCCTGGCTTAGAGAATTTTGAGCATCACTTTGCTAGCATGCGAGATGAGTGCAATTGTGTGGTACTTTGAGTGTTCTTCGGCATTGCCTTTCTTTGGGATTGGAATGAAAACTGACCTTTTCCAGTTCTTGTACTCTATGCCTTTTCTGTTCTCTCACATCTTTAGCTTCTAAATAGCTTTGGCCTGCTATGGCTCTTACCCAATTCTGTGAATATTTTCACATGCAACTTCATTTCTAACTAACCAATCATGTTTGTTTTTCCAGTTGTGTTGAAAATAAAATGTCATTTGCCAGGTTTATTTTTTAGCTTAACATTGACTATAATTTTATTGTCCAGTGTAAATTACAGTGCCAGGTTATTAACTGTAAAATCAGGAATTGTTCATTATTATTTATTCCTTTGTGTTCTTATCATGTGTAGTTCTTCTTGCATGTTTATATATAACTAAAAGCCTTGCCTAAAGTATCTGAGGAATCAAAAAGTGACTTCCATAATCAATATTGGGAGGTTCAGATTTCTTTCATAAGTCATATATGATAATGATCGAAAATGATTTCTATGCATTGTCTGGAAACATCCACGTATATACATCTTATTTTTACATTCCTTCTGCACTTTTTTTTGGTCTTTTTGAACTTTTATTTTTAGCTTAAAATTCTTCTTTGACAGTAAGGCCAGATCTTGTAAAAAACACACTGACATATACACACTACTATACATAAAACAGACAACCAATACGAACCCACTTCGTAACACAGGGAACTCCCTCAGTACTCTGTAATGGCCCACATGGGAAAAGAATTAAAAAAAAAAAAAGAGTGGATATATTCATTTGTGGGCTTCCCTGGTGGCTCAGATGATAAAGAATCTGCCTACAATGTGGGAGACCCTAGGTTCAATCCCTAAATCAGGAAGATTCCCTGGAGAAAGGGATAGCTACCCACTCCAGTATTCTTGCCTGGAGAATCCCATGGACAGAGGAGCCTGGCGGTCTATAGTCCATGAAGTTGTAAAGAGTCAGACACGATTGAGTGACTAAGACTTTCATATTCATATGCATAACTGACCCAATCCACTGCAGGCCTGAAAACAACACAATGCTGCAAATCACATACACTCTAATAATAATAAAAAAAAGACTGGCAGGTGTTTTCCGGTTAGAGTAAAAACACTGAAGGATTGATACAGAGTCTTTTTTTAAAACTAATTTTTATTGGACTACAGCTGTTTCACAATGCCTTGCTAGATTCTGCTGCACAGCAAAGTGAACCAGCCACATGCACACGCAAATCCCCTCTCTTTTGAATTTCCTTCCCGTCCAGGTCACCACAGAGCACCGAGCAGAGCTCCCCATACTGTACAGCAGGCTGTCACCAGCCATCCACTGTATACAGAGCAGTGTATGTATGTCAGTTCCAGTCTCCCAGTTTATCCCACCCTCCCTTCCCCTCCTAGAATCTATACATCTGCTCTCTATGTTTGTGCCTCTGTTTCTGCTTTGAGAATAAGTTCATTTGTATCATTTTTCTAGATTCCACATTTAAGTGATATTATATAATTATTTTTCTCTGACTTACTTCACCCTGTATAACAGTTTCTAGGTTTACCCATTTCTCTGCAAATTGCACAGTTTCATTCATTTAATATATCTGTCTCACATCTTCTTTATCCATCTTCTGTTGATGGACATTTAGGTTGCTTCTATGTCCCGGCTGTAGTAAATAGTGTTGCAGTGAACATTGGGGTGCATATATCTTTATGAATTATGTTTTTTTTTCTAAGTATATGTCCAGGAGTGGGATTGCTAAGTCATATGGTAGTTCTATTTTTAGTTTTTCAAATTTCATACTGTTCTCCATAGTGGCTGTATCATTTTACATTCCCACCAACAGTGTGAGGGTTCCTTTCTCTCCACATCCTCTCCAGCATTTATTGTTTGTAGATTTTTTTTTGGATGATGTCCATTATGACCATTGTAAGGTGATATCTCATTGTAGTTTTTTTATTTGCATTTTTCTAGTAATTAGTGATATTGAACATCTTTTCATGTGCTTCTTGGCCATTTATTAAGATGATCATATGGTTTTTACAATTTGTTAATATGGTGTATTGCATTGGTTGATTTGCATATATTGAAGAATCCTTGCATCCCTGGGCTAAATTCCACTTGATCGTGGCATATGATCCTTTAATGTGTCATTGGATTCTGTTTGCTAGTATTTTGTTGAGAATTTTTTGCTTCTATGTTCATCAGTGATATTGGCCTATAATTTTGTTTTTTATGATATCTTTATCTGATTTTGGTAGGGTGATAGCCTCATAGAATGAGCGGGGGAGTGTTCCTCTCTCTACAAGTTTTTGGAAGAGTTAGAGAAATATAGATGTTAGCTTTTCTCTAAATATTTGATAGAATTTGCCTGTGAAGCCATCTGGTCTTGGACTTTTGTTTGCTGGAAAATTTTAAATCAGTTTCAATTTCATTACTTGTGATTGGTCTGTTCATATTTTCTGTTTCTTCCTGGTTCAGCCTTGGAAAGTTTTCTATGAACTTTTCTTTCTAAGAATTTGTACACTCCTTCCAGGTTCTTTGAGTAGGCTCAGGGAGTTGGTGATGGACAGGGAAGCCTGGCGTGCTGCAATTCATGGGGTCACAAAGAGTAGGACACGACTGAGTGACTGGACTGAACTGAGCTGAAGAATTTGTTCACTTCTTCCAGGTTGTCCATTTTTTGGTGTGTGGTTGCTTGTAGTAGTCGGTCATGACTCTGTATTTCTGCAGTGTCAGGTGTAACTTCTCTTTTTACATTTTTAATTTTAGTGATTTGGGTTCTCTCTCTTTTTGTCTTGATGAATCTGGCTAAGGGTTTATCAGTTTTATTTATCTTCTCAAGGAAGCAACTTTCAGTTTTATTGGTCTTTGCTACCGTCTTCTTCAATTCCACTTCCTTCACTTTGCTCTGATCTTTATGATTTATTTCCTTCTACTAACTTTGGGTTTTGATGTTCTTCCTTTAGTCGCTTTAGGTGTAAACTTAGGTTGTTTATTTGAGATTTTTCTTGTTTCTTAAGGTAGGATTTCATTGCTGTCAATAAATTGCTCTCAGATCCCTCTGAGAACCGTTCTGCTGCATTCTGTCGTCTTTTGGGTTGTGTTTCTGTTGTCATTTGTTTCTAAGTATTTTTTTTTCTTTTTTCATTTCTGCAGTTAGCCATTAGTCATTTAGTAGCATATTATTTAGCCCCGTGTATTTGTGTTTTTTAAAGTATTCTTTCTATAATTAATTTCTAATCTCATAATGTTGTGATCAGAAAAGATGCTTGATGGAATTCCAGTCTTAAATTTACTTGGCTTGATTTGTGATCCAAGATGTGATCTGTCCTGGAGAATGTTTTGTGTACACATGAGAAGAAAGTGTATTCTGCTGTTTTGATTGGAATGTCCTATGAATATCAATTGGGTGTATCTGGTCTAATGTATCATTTAAGGTTTGTTTTTCCTTATTAATTTTCTGTCCGGATGATCTATTGGTGTAAGTAGAGTGTCGAAGTCCCCTACTATTGCTTAGTTTGTTTTTGTTGTTTCAGTCAGTCTGTATTGGCTGCTAGTCCTTGGCTAACCTATGAATATTTTTTAACCCTTGATTAACGCCTTTTGCTAACTTAAAATGAGGATAGCAGGACTTTTAGGACTTTTAGGACATTTTAGGAGGAGTGAACAGCAATAGGGATTGTGATGGCTCCACTATATACTACAAATAAATACCAATTTGTCAAAACTTATTATGCCTTATTTTTAAATGTTCTAAAGTCGCCATATGGATTCTTTGCAATATTTTTGTTTTTTGTTCAGTTGTTAAGTTGTGTCTGACTCTTTTGAAGAATGCTCAAACTACCGCACAATCGCACTCATCTCACATGCTAGTAAAGTAATGCGCAAAATTCTCCAAGCCAGGCTTCAGCAATACGTGAACCGTGAACTCCCTGATGTTCAAGCTGGTTTTAGAAAAGGCAGAGGAACCACAGATCAAATTGCCAACATCTGCTGGGTCATGGAAAAGCAAGAGAGTTCCAGAAAAATATCTATTTCTGCTTTATTGACTATGCCAAAGCATTTGACTGTGTGGATCACAATAAACTGTGGAACATTCTGAAAGAGATGGGAATACCAGACCACCTAACCTGCCTCTTGAGAAACCCATATGCAGGTCAGGAAGCAACAGTTAGAACTGGACATGGAACAACAGACTGGTTCCAAATAGGAAAAGGAGTACATCAAGGCTGTATATTGTCACCCTGCTTATTTAACTTCTATGCAGGGTACATCATGAGAAATGCTGGACTGGAAGAAACACAAGCTGGAATCAAGATTGCCGGGAGAAATATCAATCACCTCAGATATGCAGATGACACCACCCTTATGGCAGAAAGTGAAAAGGAACTAAAAAGCCTCTTGATGAAAGTGAAAGTGGAGAGCGAAAAAGTTGGCTTAAAGCTCAACATTCAGAAAACGAAGATCATGGCATCCAGTCCCATCACTTCATGGGAAATAGATGGGGAAACAGTGGAATCAGTGTCAGACTTTATTTTTGGGGGCTCCAAAATCACTGCAGATGGTGATTGTAGCCATGAAATTAAAAGACGCTTACTCCTTACAAGGAAAGTTAGGACCAACCTAGATAGCATATTCAAAAGCAGAGACATTACTTTGCCGATTAAGGTCCATCTAGTCAAGGCTATGGTTTTTCCAGCAGTCATGTATGGATGTGAGAGTTGGACTGTGAAGAAGGCTGAGTGCCAAAGAACTGGTGCTTTTGAACTGTGGTGTTGGAGAAGACTCTTAAGAGTCCCTTGGACTGCAAGGAGATCCAATCAGTCCACTCTGAAGGAGATCAGTCCTAGGATTTTGGTGGAAGGAATGATGCTGAAGCTGAAGCTCCGGTACTTTAGCCACCTCATGCGAAGAGTTGACTCATTGGAAAAGACTCTGATGCTGGGAGGGATTAGGGGCAGGAGGAGAAGGGGACGACAGAGGATGAGATGGCTGGATGGCATCACTGACTCGATGGGCGTGAATCGGAGTGACCTCCGGGAGATGGTGATGGATAGGGAGGCCTGGTGTGCTGCAATTCATGGGGTCGCAAAGAGTCGGACACAACTGAGCGACTGAACTGAACTGACTCTTTTGAGACCCCATGGACTATAGTTCACCAGATTCCTCTGTCCTTGGGATTTTCCAGGCAAGAATACTGGAGTGGGTTGTCATTTCCTTCTCCAGGGGATTTTCCCAATCGAGGGATTAAAGCTGCATCTTCTGCACTGCAGGCAGATTCTTTACCCCTGAGCTACCAGGGAAGCCCAATTTCTAGTACATGATATTTGGAACTGCTGAAATAAGACTCTTTTATGATTCAAATAGTATATATTTTAAGTGGAGGTGGTTGTTGGAAATGAGATGTACCAGGTTTGGTCAAGTGTGGAATCTGTGATGTTTAAATATGGTTCACAATTAAATGGACTATGGTTTTAACAGGGTCTGTTGATGGGTTAAATTGAAAAATACTTACCAAGTTATCTCCTATATCCTTATAAAGTTGTTAAGAGTTAGGTGAAGAATGGATTAACAGCAAAGTTACATGTTTAAATCGTCCAATCAACTAATATTTATTAAGCAACACTATGTTCTGAATAGGAGTTGAGTTGAAGTGATAAATTATAGATAGAATGAATGGTCAGGAGTGAAAAGATAGAAACATATTCTGGACATTTATAATGGCGCAGTATTTTACCTGAAATAGAAATAGTGATATTTAGGAGATAAAACAAGAAATAGCTAAGACAGATTGGGTGGTCTAGAATAACTTTTCAGAGCATTTTAGTACCAAGTTGAGTGGTGAAGTGTGAATAGTTTAACCAGATGAATGGGAAGTTGGAGAAGAACATGAATTATCCTGAGTATTTCTGTGTATGTACTTTGTATTACTGAGCTCAAGTCTTATGACTCTATTTTCACCTTACCAGTCAACAATTAAAAAAACGGAAGAGTATTATGATGTCTATAAAGATGTCTAATAAAATCCTAGTTTAAAAAGAGTAAGGTCTGCTATTATAGGTGTTTTTCTCATCTCTAGTGGTAAATGCCATATTTTATATCCAGATATGACTGTAAGTGACAAATGTAACTGTGTCTTATTGACTCTGAGAAAATTTTGCATACACTTGAAAAAATACCCAAAGGACCTCTGTATCTTTCACATTTATTTATTTATATTTTCCACTTTTAGTGTTCCCTTTCTTTCATGACTATTTTACTGATTTTTTTTTAAATGGTTATGTAGTTTTAATAAAGTTTCCCAAGTACTCTTGAGTTTCAGATGAACTTGAATTCATTTTACTTTTATGGGCTGCTGGTCTTTAATCTCTTATCACAGAATCAGAAATGTACCTGTTACCTACTGGTAAATTAGTTATCAATCCCTTGGGCAGTATATTTTAATATCAGTATTATAGGGAAGATGATATAAATCTTGTGTATGGTATTATTAGCTTAGGCAGCTGCTGACTTAAAAAGGCCAGTTTAACAAGTCACCACCGTATTATGTTTAATTAGGTACAGTTTATATAATGAGGTGTTCAGTTCTAATGGAAAGACATGCTGTGAGTTGCACATCTGCAGGAATAACTATTACAATCAGCATTGCAGAGACCCATGGAACTGCAAATTAGACTTACTTATCTAGAAATAAATTACATCCCAATGCCTTCATAAAGCTCATTAATTAATTCCACTGGCATAAAGGTCTTTTTCTTAATTTCATGTTCCATTAGCATAATAAACACAATTTGAGTTACAACAGTATGATCAGTTTAATGGATGCTATTTATTTTAGTTTTTTATTTAAAGTCCCGGTAACGTAGAATTAACATCAATATGCTGCTTGGTCCTTTATTAAAAATTCCCATAGGATAACCAACACAGATGTTCAATACAGCATCATATATTTGTTGCATTTTACGACTCTACTAATTGGCCATATGGAAAGGTGTTGCTTGGGTGTAATTTTTTTTTTTTAATCTGCTAAATTACATGGATTGTAATAATTACAATTAGTTTATATGTAAAGTTGGATAGGTTAATACATATTGCTTATTGCAGACAAAATAAAAGTAAACAAACTTTTGGTGCCGTGTTTCTAGTAAATACAAGTTAATTTAAAAGAAAGTCTAACAATGCTTTAAATTCTTATTAAAATGACAAAAAAGGAGTAACTTTGTTTACATTCTGAAATTATATGACATGGTCTCAGTTTGTGAAATGTGCATTTTTAGATACCTGTAGCCTTTTAAAAACTGATTCTGTATACTTTGTTAGTATGTATGGCATGGACATGTTTATAATGTTTGTACCATGAAATTCTGGGTTAATTGTACCAGTTCATGTCTATTATATAATTATTGTAGTTGCTTTTTTGAGTGATATGAAATAGCAACCCACTCCTGTATTCTTGTCTGGAGAATCCCATTGACAGAGCAGCCTGGCAGGCTACAGTCCATAGTGTCGCAAAGAGTCAGACATGACTGACGCGACTTAGCAGCAGATATGTAGTGTCTTATTAATGTCCCGTGTTATATCCTGTTACTGAAATAAAATACTTTGCAAAATACAGGTAAGTTTTCCTGTTGAGTCACAGTATCTTTCCACCATATTTTCTTTTTTTCTTAATGAAGCTTCTCTGCTACAAAATAGAGTCTATGTTTTTTTATTACAAGTTTACTTTTCACTTATTGTCTATTTTCAATACTTAATTTATCTTGTATTTATGTATAGGCTACTTTGATTGTGTAAAAAATTATTCCAAAACTTAGATGCTCAGAACAACAATTACTTATTATATCTCTTGTTTCCTGTGGGTTTGAAATTTGAGAAGGGCTTAGCTCAGTAGTTCTCACTTGGGATTTTGTGTGCAGCTGTAGTTGGATGTTGGGCTGTAGTCATCTGAAGGTTTGACTGGAGCCAGAAGATCCACTTTCAAGGTGGTTCACTCATTGGTGCTGACAGTTGGCTACAAGCCATAGTTGTCGCCACAGGGCTGCTTGTGTATCCTCATAAGATGGCAACTGGCTTCATCCAGAGGGAGAGAATCAAGTGGCTAAGGCAGAAACCAAAATACTTTTCATGGCCTAGCATTGGAAGTCAAATTCCATTTCTGTCATATTCTATTGATCATCTGGGCCAGCCTTCATTCCATGCAAGAGAATAATACCCAGGACATAAACCCTAGGAAGCAAGGACCTTGGAGGCTGATTATATCAGTACTCTGTCCAGTCTCTGATACTTCATATTCCTCACAAATACAAAATATGCCTCTCCCTCTTAAGGCTCTAAAAGCACATCTATTACAGCTCTGGCTCAAGCTCTAGGTTTGGGATCTTGTCATCTAACTCAGGTCTAGCTATGAATAAGCTTCCCCAGCTAACACTTCTTCAGTATAGTTCTTGATTTAAAGACTTTGAACTGAAGCAATATATTGTCTGATTCCCTACCCAACCAATGTACAGTGCATTCTAGGCAAGAATAACCACTGTAGACTTTCCTGTTCCAAAGTGGAAAAAGTAAGATGCACACAGGAATCACTAATCCAAAGTATTCTGGAAGCCAAACAGGAACATATTGCCAGTCCTTTGATTAAGGCTCAGTTCTACTGCCTGGAAATAACTCCTTTTGACCTCTTGGCTCTGGGTTCTACCTCTTGAATTGCCCTTCTTTTTCAATTAAAAAAAAGGTCTTTAGATGACTAAATCTCTACCAAACAATCACATGGGAAACCTAAAACAATAGCTTTCTAGCTGACACCTTTCTGAAATTTATGATCCACAGAAATCACAAGAGATAATAAATGATTATTGTGGTGCTAAACCATGTTTTAGGAAAATTTATCACACAACCATAATAACTGATACAGATTTTGGGACCAGAAGTGGGGTGTTGTTAAAAAGAAACAATATATGTAGCAGTTGATTTGGGACTGGGTGGGAAATGGAAGTTAGAAAGACCTTGAAGAAATTATTGGTGGAAGCCCTTGAGGAGGTTATTCCTGAGAGCTTTAAGAGATTGAGAAACATGTTATATAGTAAGCTGGAGAAAAGGGTATTGTTGTTATATATTTATGGAAAGTGCAGCACTATTATTTGTGGTTACATTGAAAATGGAAAACATATTTAATAAATTGGATGATCCAGCTAAGGATATTTTCAGGCAGAGTGTTGCAACTGCCACCCTGCCATTTCTTTTATTTAGAGTGAAATGCAAGTAGAGCAAGATAAATTCAAAAAAGCTCCATTAAATACATAGTGAAGTGAAGTGAAGTGAAGTCGCTCAGTCGTGTCCAACTCTTTGCAACCCGTGGAGTGTAGCCCACCAAGCTCCTCTGTCCATGGGACTCTCCAGGCAAGAACACTGGAGTGGGTTGCCATTTCCTTCTCCATTAAATACATAGGAGATGAGTTTAAAAAATTGTTTCTCCAGTCTAGACTCTCTAGATAGCAAACAATGCTGAAAATAAGAAAAGGCATCTGGGTAAATATTAAATCCAGGCACTGTTAGGAAGACATAGTCTTGAGGATGAAGGTAAAACTCTTTGTGGAAAAATTCAGAAAAATTTAAGGTACTGCCTTTAATAGAAATATAGCCCTGTACATATTTTAAGAGCATTTTTCACAAAGCATTTTTCGTTTTACAATAGTTTCTAAGAATCTTTAGGATGTTTTTCTATAGCAGCATTATGGGAAACAACATAAATAAGGATTTATTGAAACAAGATTTGTGGGTGTGGCTTTTCTCTAATGAGTATATTTTAATAAGATTTGTAGAAGATCCACAAAATTTTTAAGAGAATTATACTGATGGAACCACTGCCAGCTTGGTCTATAAAGGACAGAGATGATTCAAAACAAAAAAGGTTTTTGGACCCCCTATACATATAAGAAAGAGAGTGAGAAAACTTGGTTGCAAAGATTATTGAGCATCATCCTGAGAGTGATTTTTGTGACTATATATATTATCTTTGCAATATTTGTGCTGTGATAGTCCATATTAGTTGTACGTGCTAACATATAGTTATCAGCTGAACTTATTTTTGATCCCAAATGCTATGTCATTAAAGTTTCATATTACAACTTGCTGCAGAAATAAAATGACAGTGCAGAATATATTCATACATTTTTACTGCCTTGAAATCACTAGTCATAACACCTTTCCTTCTGTTTTCTTTCTTTTCCTCACTTCACCCTCCCCTTATATGAAATGCAGACTCTCAGTGTTATGTTTGAACTTCTCCTTAATACAATTTAAATTACCTATATTCAATATTTAGTTGATCTTGTATTTTTCAATCCAGCCCCCAATCACAAGAGTCATTTTTACTTCTTATCCCAAAATATGTACTACTATGTTACATAATGTTATGGCTTCAGTTCAGTTCGGTTTAGTTCAGTCACTCAGTCGTGTCCGACTCTCTGCAACCCCATGAATTGCAGCACACCAGGCCTCCCTGTCCATCACCAACTCCCAGAATTCACTAAAACTCATGTCCATCGAGTCAGTGATGCCAGCCAGCCATCTCATCCTCTGTCATCCCCTTCTCATCCTGCCCTCAATCCCTCCCAGCATCAGGGTCTTTTCCAATGAGTCAACTCTGCACATCAGGTGGCCAGAGTATTGGAGTTTCAGCTTTAGCATCAGTCCTTCCAATGAACACTCAGGACTGATCTCCTTTAGAGTGGACTGGTTGGATCCCCTTGCAGTCCAAGGGACTCTCAAGAATCTTCTCCAAACCACAGTTCAAAAGCATCAATTCTTTGGTGCTCAACTTTCTTCACAGTCCAACTCTCACATCCATACATGACCACTGGAAAAACCATAGCCTTGACTAGATGGACGTTTGTTGGCAAAGTAATGCCTCTGTTTTAAAATATGTTATCTAGGTTAGTCATAACTTCCCTTCCAAAGAGTAAGTGTCTTTTAATTTCATGGCTGCAATCACCATCTGCAGTGATTTGGAGCCCCCAAAATAAAATTTGACACTGTTTCCACTGTTTCCCCATATATTTGCCATGAAATGATGGGACCAGATGCCATGATGTTAATTTTCTGAATGTTGAGCTTTAAGCCAACTTCTTAATATCATTTGCTTCTGTTAGGTCTATACTATTTCTATCCTTTATTGAGCCCATCTTTGCATGAAATGTTCCCTTGGTATCTCTAATTTTATTGAAGACATCTCTAGTATTTCCCATTCTATTATTTTCCTCTTATTTCTTGGCACTGATCATTGAGGAAGGCTTTCTTATCTCTCCTTGCTATTCTTTGGAACTCTGCATTCAGATACCTATATCTTTCCTTTCCTCCTTTGCTTTTCACTTCTCTTCTTTTCACAGCTATTTGTAAGGCCTCCCCAGACAGCCACTTTGCTTTTTTGCATTTCTTTTCCATGGGGATGGTCTTGATCCCTGTCTCCTGTACAATGTCATGAACCTCCAACCATAGTTCATTAGGCACTCTATCAGTTCTAGTCCCTTAAATCTATTTCTCACTTCCACTGTATAATCATAAGGGATTTGATTTAGGTCATACCTGAATGGTCTAGTGGTTTTCCCTACTTTCTTCAATTTAAGTCTGAATTTGGCAATAAGGAGTTAATGATCTGAGCCACAGTCAGCTCCCAGTCTTGTTTTTGCTGACTGTATAGAGCTTCTCCATCTTTGGTTACAAAGAATATAATCAATCTGATTTCGGTGTTGACCATCTGGTGATGTCCATGTGTAGGGTCTTCTCTTGTGTTGTTGGAAGAGGGTGTTTGCTATGATCAGTGAGTTCTCTTGGCAAAACACTATTAGTCTTTGCCCTGCTTCATCCTGCACTCCAAGGCCAAATTTTGCCTTTTACTCCAGGTGTTTCTTGACTTCCTGCTTTTGCATTCCAGTCCCCTATAATGAAAAGGACATCTTTGGGGGTGTTAGTTCTAAACGGTCTTGTAGATCTTCATAGAACTGTTCAACTTCAGCTTCTTCAGTGTTACTGGTTGGGGCATAGACTTGGATTACTGTGATATTGAATGGTTTTCCTTGGAAACGAACAGAGATCATTCTGTCCTTTTTGAGATTGCATCCAAGTACTGCATTTTGGACTCTTTTGTTGACCATGATGATGGCTACTCCATTTCTTCTAAGGGATTCCTGCCCACAGTAGTAGATATAATGGTCATCTGAGTTAAATTCACCCATTCCAGTCCATTTTAGTTTGCTGATTCCTAGAATGTCGATGTTCACTCTTGCCATCTCTTGTTTGACCACTTCCAATTTGCCTTGATTCATGGACCTAACATTCCAGGTTCTTATGCAGTATTGCTCTTTACAGCATTGGACTTTGCTTCTATCACCAGTCACATCCACAGCTGGGTATTGTTTTTGCTTTGGCTCCATCCCTTCATTCTTTCTGGAGTTATTTCTCCACTGATCTTCACTAGCATATTGGGCACCTACTGACCTGGGGAGTTCCTCTTTCAGTGTCCTATCATTTTGCCTTTTCGTACTGTTCATGGGGTTCTCAAGGCAAGAATACTGAAGTGGTTTGCCATTCCCTTCTCCAGTGGACCACATTCTGTTAGACCTCTCCACCATGACCCTCCCATCTTGGGTGGCCCCACAGGGCATGGCTTAGTTTCACTGAGTTAGACAAGGCTGTGGTCTGTGTGATTAGATTGACTAGTTTTCTGTGATTATGGTTTTACTGTGTCTGCCCTCTGATGTCCTCTCACAACACCTACCGTCTTACTTGGGTTTCTCTTCCCTTGGACGTGGGGTATCTCTTCACAGCTGCTCCAGCAAAACGCAGCCACTGCTCCTTACCTTGGATGAGGGTTATCTCCTCGCTGGCCTCCCCTGCTGACCTTGTGCATGGAGTAGCTCCTCTCAGCCCTCCTCCGCCCGCTCTTTTATGGCTTAGAGAACTCTAATCTACCACAGAATCACATGTACATATAATACACTGTAAAATTAATAACTAACCTCCAAGTCAGTAAGACTTGCTGCTGAGGACTTTCCACAAATAAAGTGGCCATTTGAGTTTTCCTTAAAAATGGAGTCAACATTCTTACTCTACCTTCTCCTTCCCTTAATCATGAGTCCTTGATTGTGTGCACATGACATATGACAGAAATGGTGCTTTTACTGTAGCCTATCTGATTCCTCTTCTTTTCCACTGGTCTGTTGTACCCTGCAACTGCATGTGGTAGGATTATAAAAATATTTATTATGGGACATGAATATGGGTAAAAATGAAGTCATTGGAGTTCATGAACATGTCACTTTCCTAGAATTATCAAATATATTGAATATCTTTTTGCTTCCCAGGTGGTGCTGGTGGTAAAGAATCCACCTGTCAGTGCAGGAGACACAGGTTGGATCCCTGGGCCGGGAAAACCCCCTAAGACTTTTTTGATATAGTTTTGGTAGTCTTGTCACCTCTTCTTAATCTCTTCTGCTTTTGTTAGGTCCTTACCATTTCTCTTCTTTATTGTCTTCATCCTTGCTTGAAATGCACCCTTGATGTCTCCAATTTTGTTGAAGAGGTCTCTAGTGTTTCCCATCCTATTGCTTTCCTCTATTTCTTTGCACTGGTTACTTAAGAAGCCTTTCTTATCTCTCCTTGCTATTTTCTGGAACTCTGCATTCAGAAAAACCTGGCTTAAACTCAACGTTCAAAAAACTAAGATCATGGTGTCTGGTCCCATCATTTCACAGCAAATGGAAGGGGAGAAAGTGGAAGCAGTGACAGATTTTATTTTCTTGAGCTTCAAAATCACTGTGGATGGTGACTGAAGTCTTGAAATTAAAAGAAACTTGCTCCTTTTAAGGAAAGCTGACAAACCTAGACAGTGTTTTAAAAAGCAGAGACATCACTTTGCTGACAAAAGGTCCATATAGTCAAAGCTATGGCGTTTCCAGTAGTCATGTATGGATGTGAGAGTTGGACTCTCTTCTTCTTCTCAAAGAAGATTGAGTGCTGAAGAATTGATATTTTTGAATCGTGGTACTGGAGAAAACTCTTGGACTGTAAGGAGATCAAACCAGTCAATTCTAAGGGGAATTAGCCCTGAATATTCATTTGAAGGACTGATGCTGAAGCTCCTGTCTTTTGGCCACCTGATGCAAAGAGCCAACTCATTGAAAAAGACCCCAGTGATGTGAAAGATTGAGGGTGGGAGGAGAAGAGGGTGACAGAGGATGAGATGGTTGGATGGCATCACTGACTCAATGGACATACATTTGGGCAAACTCCAGGAGAACAGTGTAGGACAGGAAAGCATGGCGTGCTGCAGTCCATGGGATCACAAAGGGTGGGACACGATTTAATGACTGAACAATAACAAGGTTCCAGATAATGGGTTAAATACTTTAAGTGTTTTATGTCATGTATCTCTTGCAATACATTAATGTGTTATTAACTTTATGTGTGAAGAAACTGAGTTTTGGAAATCCTGAATGACTACTTTAAGATCATATAACTGAAAAGTAGAAGAGTTGGGATTTGAACCTAGGCCTTCTTTTAAATTCTGTGTACTCTCTGTGTACAGTATATTATAAAGTATGACATTCAGTCTTTATTTTAATGAAGTTTTTGTTTTCCTAAAGTTCACTGAACAACTAACTGTATATTATACAAAATATGTCTTTCTTTCCAATATTGTTAGGAGTAAAACAGTCTGTAGCCAGATCTCAATTGCCTGGAGAATTTAATCTTACAAGTCATTAAGTGGTGCACTTTACTTTGCGGTTTAAACCATTTTCTCCATTGAACCTTTTATCAGAGTAGTTAAGAGATGGCAAAAATCAATAGAATTGAATTTTACCTCCTTTGATTTTTTTCCAATAAGGCTCTGGTGAATATGTTAATGCCCAGGAATGTGGGAAGGAAGAGAAAAAAAATGAAGAACCATGGTGGGTGTTCATGGAAGTAGTCAGTTGGGTGAACTTTTGTTTCCTTGTTATCAAAAATATCCTCATGCTCCTTTTACTATGCTTTGGGTTTCCGAAAATTAAAAAAAAAAAAAAAGGAATGTTGCTTACACTTTTAGAAGTAAAGATTACTAAATGGCATTTAATCTAGTTTTCTGATTTATTCATTCTTAAATCAAACATACTATTCCTATATTATTTTGAATATCTGTGAAACTTAATTTTTTCTAGGAAGCAGTTCACAATTTGTTATGCTTTTAGTCATGCAAAATGTTTAAAATGAATTTGCCAAAACAAAATGATGATTTCTAAGTATATCCTAAAGTTGGCAAAACATGTTCAGTTTGGTTAGTTTGTACTTGATACAATATCTTTTTAACTAGAAACTGCTTAAATGAGCAGGAAGAAAATAAGATTTAGCTTTCAGTGCATTGTTCTATAGATTCTGTTCTGAAGGTTACTTGTTTTTCAGTGTTATCTGTACCCCAAAATGTGTTTGCTCTTTAAATTTTGTAGGCAATGAAGTGAGAATATGGATAAGTGGAGTTCAAATGATGTTTACAAGTTGGCAGAAACTCCGAATATGACAAGAATCACAATTTTCAAATGTCTAAACATTGTAGCTTTCCATATACAAATGTCTGAAGGTTTTTTTTTTTTCTTTCTGTATTGAATGTCCAAGTCAACATTACTATCCAACTTGTATTGTTTTCACTGTATAGTAACTAATGAAGTACTTCCCTGCACCACACGACTACAATGCTGTAAAGCTGGAAGCAAAGTCATAATATGTATAATCATAGGGTCAGAATGAAACAAGGCAATTTCATTATTTACTGCAAATAAACACCATTTAAAACTTTCAAACTCAGTATGCCTTCTGGTTTAGCTAATGCCAGAGAATCATATTGACTTTAGTCAATTCCTCAGGCTGCTGGACTTGATTATATAATTGAATTCTTAGCATGAATTCTACACATTCCTGGAGAATGGCTTTGGATAAGTTATGTAAACTCTCTGAGTTTTTGTATCCTTATTTGCAAATTGTGGATAATATTACCAGCCTCGTAGAATGGCAAAAAATTGAGATGAGATGATGTAAGTAAAGGGTTTATCGCTTAGACAAGAATGTAGTAGATGAGCAACAAAGATTCTTTTCTGTTCTTCCTTCTTTCAAACTTCATTTATATGTCTCATATAGTTTAGGCCAGAAAAAAATTAAGGTGAATACAAATCTGTAAGTTAGTCTTCATAAAACTTTTGGATAGAACTTTCAGAGGAGAATGTTGATACTACTGGCTAAAGTGAGGTTTGGGAATTATCTCTGAGTTTTTTAAATTTAAATTATTCCTTCCTTCTATTTCTGTCAATAATTTGGAAATAATTATAATAATTGAATCATACAACTTCATATTAAGTAGCTTAAAAAGTCTTTGTGGCTCCTTATACCAACCAACTTACTCAATTAATTTGATAATCAGAGATCATATCCTCTGTGTAATTCATAAACTATTAAGCAATACAATTTTAAAAGAAAAGTCAGTTTCAAATGTCAGAGCTCTAGCCATGATTTAATAAATAGTTTCAAAATATTTTATAGGGAACTTTGTGCCACAAAAATAAAGAAAACTTTTTTAAAGTAAGCCATTGTTCAGCATGTCAGACAAGGTATTAATATTACATTTTATTTGTGCCTTACTAGCACATCCATACAGATAAAAGGTTGTTTAAAAATCTTGCAGAAAACTACAGGTGTCACTTTTCCTAATAAAAACTGCATTTTCCCTGTAGTTTATGCCCTTGATCCGTACAAACTCAGGAAAAATAAATCAAAATTTCTTTGCTTTCATTTGCAATGATATGATGCACATTACTGATCTTAAGGAAACAATATCCACTGGTTCATTGAAGCCCTGGGCCTCAAGGCACCTATTGGCAAAGGTAGCTTCCTGCGTGTTTATTCTCTATGTTTGTTACTTAGAAAAATAGGTGACTAGAAGATATAAAAAATCATCAGATGATAACGCACCAGGAAACCAAGCAATAGCAAGAATATGTTGATCTACAGGTTTGGTGACCTTTTGTGTTTGTTTAAACAGCTTGTTTTATTTAGTAATGGATATCGTTTACTCTTATGAACATTATTGACAATTGAAAACAGCACCTTATAAGCTTAGAAACTGGAGAAATTTATTGTGAGTGTTTGAGTTCAGTTTCTTTGGGGGGGTTGCTTTGTTCTTGTCATAATGCTTGAAGTTAATAGACAACTAAAATGGAATGGCTTCATGTGTCATGCACTGAGTGAGGACGACTGACAAAAAGCCATTAGTGTCCAGGGAAGAAAGACAAAGGCAGAAATTGTATCATTTGCAGATGAGACCTTGTGATTCTTCAAACTCTTTATTAGCTTGACAGGAAAAAAGCAAGACTATTAATGCAAAGGTCAGATAGTGCAATTTTAGCCAGAATTTTTTGTATTGAAAAGAGAGTAGAAAATTATCTGGAATGCTAGAGTTATGGGATCTAAAAGATGATCCTCTAAGAAAATAAATTCAATGGTTTGATGTTCCAAAGTGGCAATTTTACCTGCTGTACTAAAAGGAAAGACTATAACTTTCCTTGCCATATAAGGTTAAGCAGTTACTAGGAAGAAAACTGGGATTATGCTTATTTTAGAGGTACTTTAAGACTTCAAAATAGTTCTGTAACTTTTCAGTTTCTTCTTACTCTCAAAGGTACAGTATTCTATAATAAAGTCTGATAAAAACATGATTATCAATCCAGTGCAACCTCAGGACTGCCAAGTTGGTTCTTGCAAAATTATTCTGATGTATATAGCAGTGTCATCATCTGTCCTGGATAAAAATATTTGAAAGTAGCTCAAAAAATTACTTTTATTGATTTGGAAAGTAATTTCTGGTTTGAGACACATCTGTTCCTTGTTTTTTGCTTTGATCATAGAGTATGTTCTAGACAGGTACTTGGGAGATGCGGTTGTTGTTTTATTATTTGTTTCCATAGCTAGCGCTTGTTTGGAAACAATGGCAGTTGAAAACAGTGTCTTCTTCCTTAGTAAATTCACCCATCCTGATCCCTTTGGTACTGGCAACACTGAGATCCACCCCCACCCCCCATTTTTTTATAACAAGTTTTGGATTAGTATTTAGAGCTATCTCTCCTGGCACTCCTTGTGGCTCAGTTCAGTTCAGTTGCTCAGTCATGTTCGACTTTTTGTGACCCCATGGACTGCAGCACACCAGGCTTCCCTGTCCATCACCAACTCCTGGAGCTGACTCAAACTTGTGGCTCAGCTGGTAAAGAATCTGCCTGCAATGTGGGAGACCTGGGTTCGATTCCTGGGTTGGAAAGATCCCCTGAAGAAGGGAAAGGCTACCCACTCCAGTATTCTGGCCTGGAGAATTCCATGGACTATAGTCCACAGGGTCGCAAAGAGTTGGACATGACTGAGCGACTTTCTCTCCTGGCACTCACCATTCTTTGTCATTGAGAAAAAGTGTTAAGAGAGGAAACGTACTGTGACGTGGACACATCATCTAGTCATTAGACGACTGGGTGTGAATTTTAGTTTGACTTGATTATCATCTCCTCTTCCACAGTGATTGAATAGGTATATCTCTGTATGTGTTATTTACCACATAGAAAAAAAACAACCCTAAACAAACCTAAAATAAAGAAGCCAAGTAGGAAGCAAACAAAACACTCAACCAGCAGGTACTTAAACACATGGCTGCAGTATTGAACAGTGCAGATATAGACCATTTCCATCAAAACCGAAAGTACTAATGGTCAGAACCGAGCTGTGCTGTTGAGAACAAATGCTTGTAGAGGCACATACACCCCCTTGAGTATGCACGTACATGCTCATACATGCATATAAACGCATATACACACACAGGAAAGTGAAGGAAATTTAATGGATCCAAATACATGAATCGTGACTCTCCGCAGTGTTTATTCTATGATTGGCTAAATGATACATTGGTTGGATGAAAAATTATGGAAGTTCATGGGGAAGTGGTGAACATTATCACTAGAAAGTGAGATTAAGGATGGGCCAGACATAAGTATAACTACAGGTGCTACTCTTCTTTCTTTATCTCTCCTTAGACTGTCTATCTCATTTTGTTTTATAAAAAATTTAAAAAAAACTCACAGTAAGCACTTGACTATTTATGAGCCTACTGATAAGCAGGAATGAAATTGTCCTTCATCAGTTGAGCAGTTCCTGTCTTGGATATTATTCCCCCTTTCCATCAAGGCTGTCCTGGTGGTGGTGTCACCAAATTCCTCCCTTTTCAGTAGAAGAGAAGCAATGAAAGTGTAGCACATTTTGCCAGTGTATGGATGAAAAGTTGTTCTACATGATCCTGATATTTTCCACCCTCTTTCCCACCATCACTCTGATTCTTGCTCTTCATGTTATGAATCTGATCTTGCCCTTTGGTTTTGTGGTGGCATACATTGCTTTGCTGAGTGGAATCTATGCCGTGTTCCTTGTTAATGGGCCACAGATTCTCTGCTAAGGCTGACCTGTACAACTTCCAGAATAAAGATTAGTTTTCTGTTTTGCATTATGGTCTTTAGGGTTTCATCTAACTTAGAAAAATAGGGAAATAGATGAAAGTGTGTTATCCAAGTTACATGGACTTCTCAAATAACCTAAGCAATGTGGGGTTTCTCTCCCATTTAAGTTAATCCTCAGTTTTATTTCCAGGAGTTGGAAACTCACAGGGGAAAAAAATGGGATGGTTGATTTAGTTCCTTGCCACCCTGCACTGCAGTAATTAAGACTATATAAAACTTTTAGGTGTCTGGATACCTGGCAGTTTTCTCGTGATGTAAAAGCAGTGCCTAGTGTTTTACAGGGCCTACATATTATGTAACTGTCAGGGAAACGAGATCCAAACTCTTTCTTCTTAGGTTATTTACTGACTTAGGAGATCTAGCTGTCAGTAAGTGGGTATGAAAATGAATGTCTAGGAATTATAAAACCTTCAAACAGAAGTCACAGTTTGGCTTTTCCTTCAGCTTTTCCCTCTGATTTAAAAGAAAACATCTCTCCTTCAATGAAGCGATGTGAAGATGAAATCAAAGGGCAAGGTCCTGCACCTCAAAATTTACATCAGCGCTTTCCACAAGGCAAGCTAAAAGATCATTTATTTTTATTCTTATTTTTTCCTCAGAAAACTGACAAGCCCTTTGGAAGTTCCTGCTGCCTAGTATCCCTATCTAATGGGGGATCTGGGGTCTGATTTCAGTAATTCTTGAAAGGTCTTCAAACTTGTTTTGAGGAGCTAGTAGGCCATTTTGTAACAGAAGAAGCCTCTGACGTTTCAAATCCTGCCCCCGCAATGTGCAAACAATAGAAGAGGAAAAGCTGCACCCTCGCCTGGGCTTGTGCTGTGCTAATTACAGGATGTAAGGCCCAGCTGTGGTCACACCAGCTCATCAAGGAGAGATGTGTTAGACCAAGAAAGCAAAAGAAGGATTGAAATGTTTTTCATTTTTATTCCTTGCATATTGTCTGGTAGAGCATTTAGCTCTGCTTAATTATAAATTATTTTCTTCCATTTATAAACGTGTTCTTTTCTTTTGTGTTTAATGTGAATGGAGCTGCTTTAGGACTAGAGTGTGGCTATGAGGTTGGAGTTCAGCTCAAAGGCTGAGCTAAGATTTCTTTAACATTTCTATATACAACTTAATATCATTTATAAATTTAATCTGTTTAAAATTGAAGGTTTTTGTCTCCTATTCCTAATCCTCGATGACCCTCATCTATCCTAAAACAAATAAAATCAACAAAACAAAACCAAGGAGAGCAAACAAGCAAGTTTTATCTTTCCAAAGAAATTCCAATTTTATTTCAACAGGGGAAACCTGATGTAAGTTAAATATATTTTGCTTCCTCTTGATATTTCTTCTGTGCTTGCTTTTCTTGGAAATCCAAGTCCAGATCTGAACTACAAGCATAACTTTGTTGTAGTCATTTACTTGTTTTCTGTTAATATAAGATATATGAGAAGAGTTGAACAGTAAAAAGAAAAACTTGAGTGGCATTAAGAAGTATGTTACTTAATGCGAACATTTTGGACTGATTAGAAATTTTACCAGGCTCAAAAATATTGAAAAGTGTCTTGAAAATGATTTTGATGCTTTTACTGTTTGCACTTCTCATTTAGAGGGCTTTCCATGTGGCACTAGTGGTAAGGAACCTGCCTGCCAATGTGGGAGACATTAAGAGACATGAGTTCAATCCCTGGGTCAGGAAGAACCCTTGGAGAAGGGCATGGCAACCCATTCCAATATTGTTGCCTGGAGACTCCCATGGGCAGAGGAGCCTCGCAGGCTGCAGTCCACAGAGTCGCAAAGAGTTGGACATGACTGAATCAACTTAGCATGCATGTTTCTCATTTAGAAATGTAGAAACATTTATAAAATGCAACTTTGCTGCAGTGATGCTGTGTAATTGTCTAGGAAGCACAATATCAGTGTTCTAGACTTTTTGTATCAATAGTGTAGGCTGGGCATTGTTGTATATATATTAATAATATACACTTACTGAAATTGTACTAAATGCTATAAATGGCAAAGTAAAATCTCATTTATTTATGAGGAAGGAGTCATCACCTCATGGTTGTGCCCTGCATAAACTGTAGAAATTATCATTTGCATTGGTGGTTATTGTAGATTTGTATATATACAAGTACAGTTGTCTTCTGAGCAACGTGGATTTGAACTCTGTGGGTCCACTTACATACAATTTTTTTAATAGTAAATATTATAGCACTACTGAGCTTGCCTAGTGGCTTAGTGGTAAAGAATCCACCTGTCAGCACAGGAAATGAGGATTTGATCCTTGGATCAGGAAGATTCCCTACTGAAAGAAATGGCTACTCATTCCAGGTTTATTGCCTGAGAAATCCCATGGATGAAGGAGCCTGGTGGGCTGCAGTCCATGGAATCACTAAAGAGTCAGACATGACTCAGCAACTAATAACAACAAATCTGAATTCAAAAAGAGAGGAATATCATATAATAGAGTTTTACAGTATTTGTAAGACTTCTGAATACTCCTCTAACACAAAACCTCTGAAGATCTACCAGCAGAAGGTATATCTGAAGAATATATCCCCCTTTGGCCGAAGTGTTTGTTAATGTTCATTTGTTAGGTCAGTGATTCTCAGCTGGTGGTTAGTATACTACTGGTGGAATCATGGACTTCCCTAGGTAGAACCTAGCATTTACATAACCATTACAGAAATTTGCAATACTACAGCAACATTAATTAAATATAAAATTTGAATTTAGTTTTCAAATGTTTTAAAGCATACTTTTAATATTACTCAGAGTGGGACCAGTGTTTATGAGAAACTGATACACAAAAAATGGGAACATTGAGAAAATGGCTGGAAAGGGGCTTGTTTTATGTCCTATACAGCTCTTTTCCCTGTTTGCAAAGCTTTGTTTACCCAGTTGGCCAACTGACAATTTTGAGTTTTATACAAACAAGATTCTAGATAAATAGACAACCAAGGAAAGGAGAGGGCTTTGGTTTAAATCAGGTAGTAAGCTCTTGGGTGTCAGAGGAACAGCTTGAGGTCACTAAACAGACTGTGGGTCTTAGGGAAAACTAAACCTGCTTCAGAAATTTGAAATGTGTCTCATGAAGAAGAAACCTCTCATGTGACAGAGTGCCTGAAAAACTGTGGATGGAGGTTCATGACATTGTACAGGAGGCAGTGATCAACACCATCCCCAAGAAACATAAATGCAAAAAGGCAAAATGGTTGTCTGATGAGGCCTTACAAATAGCTGAGAAAAGAAGAGAAGCTAAAGGCAAAGGCAGAAAGGAAAGATATACCCATTTGAATGAAGAGTTCCACAGAATAGCAATAAGGGAAAAGAAAGCCTTCCTCAGTGATCAATGCAAGGAAATAGAGGAGAACAATAGAATGGGAAAGACTAGAGTACTCTTCAAGAAAATTAGATACCAAGGTCACATTTCATGCAAGGATGAGCATAATAAAGGACAGAAATGGTATGGACCTAACAGAAGCAGAGGATATTAAGAAGAGATGGCAAGAATACACAGAAGAACTATACAAAAAAGATCTTCATGACCCAGATAACCATGATGGTGTATTCACCTAGAGCCAGACATTGTGGAATGCAAAGTCAAGTGGGCCTTAGGGAAGCATCACTAGGAACAAAGCTAGTGGAGGTGATGGAATTCCAGTTGAACTATTTCAGATCCTAAAAGATGATGCTGTGAAAGTGTTGCCTTCAATATGCTAGCAAATATGGAAAACTCAGCAGTGGCCATGGGACTGGAAAAGATCTGTTTTCATTTCAGTCCCCAAAAAAGGCAATGCCAAAGAATGCTCAAACTACCACACAATTGCACTCATCTCACATGCTAGCAAAGTAATGCTCAAAATTCTCCAAGCAAGGCTTCAACAGTACTTGAATTATGAATTTCGAGTTGTTCAAGCTAGTCTTAGAAAAGGCAGAGGTCCAGAGATCAAATTGTCAACATCTGTTGGATCATTGAAAAAGCAAGAAAGTTCCAGAGAAATATCTACTTTTGCTTTATTGACTACGCTAAAGCCTTTGACTGTGTGGATCACAACAAACTGGAAAATTCTTCAAGAGATGGGAATTCCAGACCACCTGACCTGCCTCCTGAGAAATCTGTGTGCAGGTCACGAAGCAACAGTTAGAACTGGAAAACAGACTGGTTGCAAATATGGAAAGGAGTATGTCAAGGCTGTATATTGTCATCCTGCTTATTTAACTTATATGCAGAGTACATCATGAGAAACGTTGGGCTGGAAGAAGCACAAGCTGGAATCAAGATTGCCAGGAGAAATATCAGTAACTGTACATATGCAGATGGCACCACCCTTATGGCAGAAAATGAAGAGGAACTAAAGGGCTTCTTGATGAAAATGAAAAAGGAGAGTGAAAAAGTTGGCTTTTTAAAACTCAACATTCAGAAAACTAATATCATGGCATCTGGTCCCATCACTTCATGGCAAATAGATGGGGAAACAATGGAAACTGTGACAGACTTTGTTTTGAGGGGGCTCCAAAATCACTGCAGATGGTGACTGCAACCATAAAATTAAAAGACATTTGCTCCTTGGAAAAAAAGCTGTGAGCAACCTAGACAGCATATTAAAAAGCAGAGACATTACTTTACCAACAAAGGTCCATCTACTCAAAACTATGATTTTTCCAGCAGTCATGTATGGATGTGAGAGTTGGACTATAAAGAAAGCTGAGTGCTGAAGAATTGGCGCTTTTGAACTGTGGTGTTGGAGAAGACTCTCGAGAGTCCCTTGGACTGCAAGGAGATCCAACCAGTCCATTCTAAAGGAGATCAGTCCTGAATATCCATTGGAAAGACTGATGATGAAGCTGAAACTTCAATACGTTGGCCACCTGATGTGAAGAACTGACTCACTGGAAAAGACCCTGATGCTGGGAAAGATTGAAGGCAGGAGGAGAAGGGGACAACAGAGGATGAGATGGTTGGACGGCCTCACCTACGCAATGGACATGAGTTTGAGTAGGCCCTGGGAGTTTGTAATGGACAGGGAGGCCTGGTAGGCTGTAGTCCATGAGATTGCAAAGAGTTGGACACAACTGAACGACTGAACTGACTGAAGATTAATTCACTATTTCAGTTGTGTGTGTTCCATTTAACAAGAGACTTCCCTGGTGGCTCAGATGGTGGGTTGGGTGGCTCCTGCAGTGCAAGAGGCCTGGGTTCAATCCCTGTCTTGGGAAGATCCCCTGAAGAAGGAAATTACAACCCACTCCAGTATTCTTGCCTGGGAAATCCCATGGACAGAGGATACTGGCAGGCTACAGTCCATAGTGTTGCAGAGTTGAGAAGGTTAATAAGCGCTCTGAGTATTCAAAGAACTGTGCTTCACCCTGTGGCATACATAGATATGCAACAATAGTCATCAGTATTCGTTTAGTGATCTAAAATTTACATTTACTTATCAGACATCTTATCATTTAAAACTTTGAGAAGGATCTGTTATGGTTATCCCCATTTAAAGAGGAGAAAACTGAGGCCCAGTGACTTATTTAAGTCTTATTACATAAAAAGACTCATATATGAGGTTCAAAGTCAAGTCTTTCAACTTTGGAATCCATTACACCAGATTCTCTGCCCTAAATGACCTTTCACTTTAAAGTGACAGAAATATACACAGCCACAAGTGTGGCAAGAGTGTAACTGAAAAATAAAATGTCATAGTAGCATGATGCACCAAAATATTATACCAGTAAACACTAGATTACACTCCCAAATGGGATCACAAGTTCAGATTGTGTGGCTTTTATATTTTAGGATCAGTATATTTTTCCTTTTTCAAGTCTTGATTCCTGTTTTTTTTTTTCCATATGTTTTCAGAAACTGTAGTATTAATATGTTAGCCCTATATACTTGGGAATTAAGCCTCTTCTTCTTTCTCAGGAACAGAAATAGACAGGATAGACAGCTTTCCACTCAACACTTTAAAAAAAGGCAGCAGTAAGTTCTTTTTGACCTTTTCAATCTTTGTCCATGGATCCTCTCAATAGCATATTAGATTTTTTGCCTGTCTGCAGTTTAGCAGAAGCTTGGTTGATGGTCTTAAATAGATAGAGTCTGTTGAAAAAGGCATAATTGATACATGTAAACTCATAAACATGAATGGTCCTCGGGGAACCAGTGACAATAGCTCTCAACTTTGAGAGAAGATTCTTAGCAGATACTAAGCCTGCTCTGATTCAAATATGTCTTACAAGTTAGCGCTGTAGTGGTAAAGATTTAAGCAATTTCATCTCCAAATGGAGACTAAAATTACTTGAGCTGGTAGAATTCCATAACCCACCTGCTGCCTTTGAAAGATTGAGAACATTTTTTTTTGCAGATACTTTTATTTTCAATGAAATTTTTCTTACAAGTATTTCCTCCTTGACTCTGTGATATACATATTTTTGATGCATAACAAGTCAGTATAACTTAGTTACATTTTACTACTTTATAAATCAATGAGTTTTCTTAATCAACAGGATGTGTAGGAGAAGAAGGGTAGATGAAAAATTTTGAAGTCATCATACAACACTTGGGTAGCTTTTTATGAATAGTGTTTTATGATTTTTTATCAGAAACCCTTCTCATGTGGATGTTAAAAAGTACCTGAGAATGGAAAAGTTAGAAGAAATACCATTACCTATAACATTTGTTGGAAAAGCAGTCATCATATGACCTGTTGCCTGTCCTAGGATTCCCAGTCAGTGCCCTGGGTCTGGAGCTTTCTCTTATATGGAGACCAGGTTCCAAGCTTTCACTTGACCCTAGATTCTTCTTACTTATTAGGAGAAATATTTTCTTGTCCTGGGTGTGCAGTGAACTTTTATGTTGCTCACACCTGTGGTCATATAGCACCTGACTAGTCCCACTCTCCTCTCTTCTGCAGCGTGAGAGGGGTATATGCAGTTTATTGCTCTAAGAAGGCTCTCTGGAGAGACCTTTTTGCCATTGGAGACCAGAGCACACTAGAGATGAGGATATTGTTGTATCTCTTCTCCTTTCTGTGAGTTAAGCATTGTTCCAACCAGTGTCTTGTGAGTTGAGTCCTTCTCAACAACTCTGAACCCATAGGAGATACAGTGGGCCAAGCTGCATGGGTTCCTACCTCTGGTTGTTGGCACTGTTATACTCTTTGGCATCCTCTACACAGTGGGAATCTTCACCTGTGATTGGTAGTTGGATCTTCCAGTTCCACAAAAATGAAACCTAATTTTTTTTAAAAAATTCAGTCTAATGTTTTTTGAGATAGTTATGAACACGTGGCAGCAATGAAAAATGCACTTGAAAGTGTCCCCTCACAAGTGTGAAACATATTACTGAGAGATTTGAGATTAGTCTGACCTATAGTAACACCAATTTTAGTATAATTTATACATTTAGTTTGTATTTGGGATAGGAGGCCATGTGTACGGTACGATGATTGTCCTACTTATACATGATTCTTCTGACCTTTAAGAAATTGTTTTCATCCCAATGGTCACCACTTCCTCTTTTAGAAACTCAAATATACACACAGTCACTAACTAGATTCTCCAAAATATATTGTGAATCTGTTCATTTTGTTTCATCTCCACTTCTATGATTCTGGTCTAAGGCACCATTATCTCTCACCTGGATTACTGCAATAACCCCTGATAATTCCTCTCTATCTCACAGTTGAGTTAGTCTCTTTAAAATATTAATTGAATTTTGTAATCCTCTTGGTCAAAATCCTCCAATGCTTTCCCATCATACTTGGAATATACCCCAAAGTCTTTTTCTTTGTTTATAAGGCATATACTCTTATCTTACACAAGTTGTTCTAGCAAATAGCAAAAGAGGAAGAGTTGCCAAAGTCATTTTATGAGGTAAGTAAAACCTGTTATCAACACTTGAGGTTTAAGTTTTGGAAAACATTGTTAAGAAAAAAGACTTATAGATCAACATCACTCATGAATATAGATGCAAAAATCTATGCATATAAAATATTGGCTAATCGAAACTTCCGTATGCATGCTGTTGCTTCAGTCATATCTGACTCTTAGCGACCCTGTGGACTGTAACCCAGCAAACTCTTCTGTCCAAGGGATTCTCCAGGCAAGAATAGTGGAGTTGGTTGCTGTACCTTCCTCCAGGGCATCTTCCCAACCCAGGGATTGAATCCACATCTCTTACCTCTAACCTGCATTGGCAGGCAAGCTCTTTATCACTAATGCCACTTGGGAAGCCCAATTGAATCTTAGATTGTATTAAAACTGATATGTCATGACTGAGTACTTTTTAATCCCAGGAATGATATGATTGTTCAAAATCAGAAAGTCCATTCATTTAATTCATCACATTGAAAAGCTTTTAGTTTTTAAATAGTATATGACTTCCAACGCTTTCTATATTTAGTTCAGATGTTTCCTCTGACATAGAGACTTTCTATATCTGCCTGCCTAATTGACATTTCATTTGGATATTCTATAAGCATTCTTAAAATTAGCACATCTAAAACTGAGCTACTATTTATTCCAAAACCTGCTCCTCTCTCAGTTTCCCTCAACTCAGTAAATAGTTGCTTCTTTTCTCTATTCCATCCCAAAGCTTACCATTTCTCAGCACTTGCTACTCAAGTCCTAGTTGCCTTCATCTCACCTAGAATATCCTACTGGCTGGTATTCCTGTTGTCAATTTTTTTATCCCCTATAGTCTATTTTAACAGAATAATTCTGTTAAAACAAGTTAGATCATATCATTCCTAAGCTCAAAACCCTCCAATAACTTTCCTGACTCCCTTAGAGTAAAATCAAGCTATACGATGGCATGGTATCCAGGGACTTCCCTGAGAATCCAGTGATTAAGACTCCATGCTTCCAGAAAAGAACAAAACAAAACAATGGTATCTCTGACCCCTATAGTCTGTCTTCTTTCCTCTTGGCTTCATTTCCTGCCACTCTTCCTCCTCTCTCTTGGCTCCAGCTCACTCTTGACTTTTATCAGCTTGGATTGCTTTGCTGTTCTCCCAGGTATTCATGTGACAAACTCTCTTCTTTTGGTCTTTATTTAAATGTTACCTTTTAGTGAAGCCATCCCTGAATGTTTTATTTGAAATTGCGTCTTTCACCTCTTGCCTATGTGCTTGTTCCGTATGCTAATATCTTTCTTTCTTTCAACATATTTTTCAGTTTTGAAATCTTGGTGTATCTTTTCTAATATTCTTCTTAATGATATCGATACTGAAACAGTTGTGCTCCTTTCTGGGCCTGTGAGTTCATTTTCCCCCGGGAATCTCACCAATGCTGTTAGGTAAACTAAACAGAGGAAGCCCAGACTCTTGTTAAAGTCAGGTGCAAAAATTTTAGTGTGCATGATCTTAAGAATGAGTGTGTGTGTGTGTGTGTGTGTGTGTGTGTGTGAAAGAGAGAGAGAGAGAAAGTGAACGAGTGAGCTTGGATGAAGAGAGCAGGTACCAGAAAACCATAACCTACTAAACAATTCCTTAGATCAAATCTTCACACTCTGCACCCCAAGGCCCAAGGAGAAGCAGCTGTAGAATGAGACATACATAGATTATAAGTCACCAGGCCCAGGACCTTGGAGGATAAGGATGAGATGCTACTTGTCTGCAGTTAGTTAATTCTTCCCTGTTTCTCTCAGCAGCTTTCAAGTTCAGGACTTTGTCTTGTTTTGATTTAACTTCTGAAAACACTTGGACCAGAAGTGTGAGTTATACAGGTATGGGTGCAGAGAGGACGAGAGGAGAAAAGGGGAAAGGGAATTCAAGGGCAGAACCCCCAACAGTGGTATTGAGAGGGTAACAGGCAGGAAGGCCAGGGGTCTCCAAAAGGAAGAAATAGGCTGCAAGTGTCAGACATTTTTTATCTCTCTGTTAAGTGGCAGGAAGAAACAAACTAGTGATATATATATATTTTTTCCCCTTCTCTATACAAATTTAAAAAGAGGTTTCACTTAAAATACTGTTACCATAATGACACCCGGTTCCACCTGAACTTAACTATTCTCAAACCTTGAGCTAAGCAATGCATTTTTCTTATGGAAATGTTGGTCTTAAGTTATGTTAATGTACTATGCATTTACCCCAGACTCTGTCTTCAAGTTGGTTCACCTAGAGGCTCAGAACTGACTTGACGAACCAGTATGTAATACTCATACATTGTTCTCTTAATCTGTGTAAATGAAACTACATATTTGTATGGGAATCTGCCTTTCTTCAAGAATCATGTCAATCATTTTATGGCCCGGGATGACCACCTGGTGCCAAGATGATCTCAATATGCATCTTGTGGGTGAGGGGCCTGATGCCATTCTCTGAATTTTGAGACATTTCCTTCCCTCAATAGCCAGACTGCTAGTAGCTGTATAACATCCAGCTAAAGACTAGCGGGGGCGGGGCCGGGGGGGGGCGGTATTCTTTCTGCCCCTTCTGATGTTTATGTTAGAAGCTTTCTCTATCTCCTTTATACTTTAATAAAACTTTATTACACAGAAGCTCTGAGTGATCAAGCCTCGTCTCTGGCCCCAGATTGAATTCTTTCCTCCAGAGGCCAAGAATCCCAGGTCTTTTCGTGGTTCAGCAACAGCCTTTTGGTATCCTTTCTCTTGGCCTCAGGCCAATGCTGCTACTCCACATACACCAGTTAGTCCAACCGTTTCCTATCAATGCTCAGGGATTTTCTCCAAGTTTTTTCAACATCTTGATTTTTTAAAGTAGATTAGTTCTTGGGAGGGATCCAGAAGTTGTGGTGGTTCATTTTGATCTAGTGTGCGTTACTATGTAACTTCTCACGTAGATTATGGGTTTTTTCCTACTCTTTTTTTTTTTCCTACTTTAAGTGCAGAGTTTTTTTTTTTGTTTTTTGTTCACTATTGTTTCTGCAGATTCTAGAACAGTAACTCTTATACAGTCATCCTCAATACTTGTGGAATAAGGATACAGCCCTAGATTGGGAGGAGATCATGGCATCCGGTCCCATCACTTCATGGGAAATAGATGGGGAAACAGTGGAAACAGTGTCAGGCTTTATTTTTGGGGGCTCCAAAATCACTGCAGATGGTGATTGCAGCCATGAAATTAAAAGACACTTACTCCTTGGAAGAAAAGTTATGACCAACCTAGATAGCATATCCAAAAGCAGAGACATTACTTTGCCAACAAAGGTCCATCTAGTAAAGGCTATGGTTTTTCCTGTGGTCATGTATGGATGTGAGAGTTGGACTGTGAAGAAGGCTGAGCGCCAAAGAACTGATGTTTTTGAACTGCGGTGTTGGAGAAGACTCTTGAGAGTCCCTTGGACTGCAAGGAGATCCAACCAGTCCATTCTGAAGGAGATCAGCCCTGGGATTTCTTTGGAAGGAATGATGCTAAAGCTGAAACTCCAGTTCTTTGGCCACCTCATGCGAAGAGTTGACTCATTGGAAAAGACTCTGATGCTGGGAGGGATTGGGGGCAGGAGGAGAAGGGGACGACAGAGGATGAGATGGCTGGATGGCATCACTGACTCGATGGACGTGAGTCTGAGTGAACTCTGGGAGTTGGTGATGGACAGGGAGGCCTGGCGTGCTGCGATTCATGGGGTTGCAAAGAGTCAGACACGACTGAGAGACTGAACTGAACTGAAAGCCATCAAAAAAATCTGGATTATATAAGAAACTCTGGCAAATGAATATCACAAACAGAGCAGAAGGAAAAATAAAGAATATAAACAACAATTCAAGAAAAGGAGGAATTAAAAAAAGACCAAAACTATATGAAATTATGTTCAACCTATATTGTAACTATGAGATATAATTTTATATCCATTGTATTGGCAAAGTTTAGAAAATGCATAATATTAAGTGTTGACAGGGATGTGGGCAAGTGAGAACTTCTAGGAACTATAGATGGAAGTATAAATTAGTGCAGCTGCTTTGAAGGGAAATCTGGCAGTGCCCAGTGAAGGATGTAGATAAAGTCTCCAAGGGGAAATGTGCGAGGATATCCACTGCAGGATTATTTGTGGTGGTGAGGATTCAGAGGTATTAAGAAGGTGAGTAATTGGGACTTCTTTGGTTGTACAGTGGTTAAGTCTTCATGCTTCCAGGGGTGCCAGTTAGATCTCTGGCCAAGAAACTAAGATTCCCACATGCTGCACAGCCAAAAAAAGAAAACAAAAAAGACAAAAACAGAATAAATTTAAAAATTAAAAAAAAGAAGAAGGATAAATAAATTGTGAGTATATGCATATGATGGGATGCAGAAGTCAGAAACCCAGAATTATATTTATCTCTGTTTTTTGGGGGCTCCAAAATCACTGCAGATGGTGACTACAAACATGAGATTAAAAGATGCTTAGTCCTGGAAAGAAAAGTTATGACCAACCTAGACAGCATATTAAAAAGCAGAGACATTACTTTACCAACAAATGTCCATCTAGTCAAGGCTATGTTTTTTCCAGTAGTCATGTAGGGATGTGAGAGTTGGACTATAAAGAAAACTGAGTGCTGAAGAATTGATGCCTTTGAACTATGGTGTTAGAGAAGACTCTTGAGAGTCCCTTGGACTGCAAGGAGATCCAACCAGTCCATCCTAAAGGAAATCATTCCTGAATGTTCATTGGAAGGAGTAATGCTGAAGCTGAAACTCTACTTTGGCCACCTGATGAGAACTGACTCATTGGAAAAGGCCCTGATGTTGGGAAAGATTGAAGGCAGGAGGAGAAGGGGATGATAGAAGATGAGATAGTTGGATGGCATCACTGACTCAATGGACATGAGTTTCAGTAAACTCTGGGAGTTGGTGATAGACAGGGAGGCCTGGTGTGCTGCATTCTGTGGGGTTGCAGAGTCGGACATGACTGAGCAACTGAACTGAACTAAACTGAACTGGCAAAGCAAGCAGAATTCAAAAACATAATGTTTAGGGGACATATAGGAAACAACATATGATTATTAGTGATTAATGGTTAAATATTAATATATATATACAATAACATCATACCTTAAACTATGAAACATGATACTTTTTTCTTAAACTTTTTATTTTGTATTGGGGTATAGCCAGTTAACAAACAATGTTGTGATAATTTCAGGTGAATAGTGAAGGGACTCAGCCATACATGTACATGTATTCATTCTCCCCCAAACTCTCTTCCAGTCCAGGCTGTCACATAACATTGAACTGAGTTCCATGGTCTATACAGTAGGTTTGTGTTGTATTATCCACTTTAAATATAGCAATGTGCATCTGTCCATCCCTAACTATCCCTTTCCCGAATCCTTCCATACTGACAACCATAAGCCGTTTTCTGTTTGTGAGTCTGAAACACGCTACTTTTCAAGGAAACCTGTATGTTTAAGGAAAAATATATCAAATATAGTGGATGAAAACAAAATGTGTGTTTTTTTGGTACAGACAGATGACAGCAGTGGGTCATAAACTGGAGTGTGTGAAAACTAAATTCTGCACATCAAAGGTTTAAAAATAGTAAGAATATGGAGATGGGGCTGACAGCTTAGGTCTTGGAGGCAATAGCATGGTTCCCAAAAGTTCTGCTCCCAAACTGCTACATTGGACTCTATATCCAACAGAAATAGAGACTTTCTAGGATTCAACTTGCTATAAACTATCACTTCGTAATGCTAATAGTTGTTGCAGTAGTTGGAGACAAGGGAGCAGCCAGTCTGCTAGATAGATTGTTTCATGGCCAGTTTTTCATGTGAGTTCTACTCCACTGAATTGCTATATTCTATCCAATCATTAGGATTGAACAAACCTTCACATGGGAAGCTTAGGTTGAAAACATGCTGCCTAGAGAGATTCATGCCAGGAATGGTGCTAGCCACTGGATGTGAAAAATTGAGAAAGAATCTGTCTTCAAAAAGCTCACAGTGTACTGGGGCAGACGGAAATATAAATATATGAATAATTAAAATGGCATGGTATATGTAATCATAGATATCAGTTGGAATTGAAAAACAGCATTGATATTTAAAATTCAAACTTTCCATATCTTTCCTTGAATGATACAGAGTGTCTCATCGACTTCCATGTGCATGGACTAAAAGGTACCCACAGGTGAAGAAAGAGAAAACACTTTGGTTCCTTTTCTATTATGTAAAGCCAATGTTTCCCAGATGTTGTAAAAGAATAGTCTTATCCATAAGAAAAGTTACATCTCAAATGCACTAGCCTAGGAGGCAAGTCTTGGCAGATTTTTGCACTTAAACTGTATAATATACAAATCACTTTCCTGGATGATTTTTTATTTGAAGGTATGTAGATTTAATTTTTAAAAAGCCAGCTTCATTGAAACATATATATTATCATATGTGAAATAGATCGCCAGTCCAGGTTCGATGCATGAGACAGGGCGCTCAGGGCTGGTGCACTGGGACAACCCTGAGGGATGGGATGGGGAGGGAGGTGGGAGAAAGGTTCAGGATGGGGAACACATGTATACCCAGGGCTGATTCACGTGAATATATGGCAAAACCCACCACAATATTGTAAAGTAATTAGCCTCCAATTAAAAAAAAAAAAAAGGACTGCAGCAGATATGAAGACCCTAGTATAATGTATACTAGGAGCCTAGTATAATAATATAGGACCTAGGACCCTATAATATGATTAACTATCCATAACTAATATAAACAGTGTCTCTGTGGAAAAAAAAATAAATAAAAAGCCAGCTTCAGCTCTGTATTACTCTGTATGCTGAAGTGGCAAGGCTAAACTATTAGAATGGATATTGGGTAAAACTTTTAGAGTTGTTTTGTTTTGTTTTGCATGTCAGTTAAATTATTTCTATAGTTAATAGCATTTTAGAAACAGAGGTAAATTTTCTTAAAGTGTTATTGATAGAATCAGTGCTGGACAGGCAATACTTTCCTCCCCTTTTGACTCTGATTCATGTCAGTGTCTAAAAAGATAGGCCCTTCATCTGCAAGCTGAGGCTCATTTATATTTGTAGGTGTTACTCTTTGTTGGGCTTCCCAGGTGGCGCTAGTGGTAAAGAACCCACCGCTAGTGGTAAAGAACCCACCTGCCAATGAAGGAGATGTCAGAGACACGGGTTTGATCCCTGGGTTGAAAAGATCTCTTGGAAGAGGGCATCACAACCTGTTTCAGTATTGCCTGAAAAATCCCATGGACAGGAGCAGCCTGGTGGACTACAGTCCATGGGGTTGCAGAGTCAGACACGACTGACATGACTTAGAATGCACTCACTCTTGTTTGAAAATGGGAAAAAAAGCTGTCACTATCTTTGGAAGATAGGGGAAATTAGTGTAAAAGGTACTGAAGTGTTCTGAACTTGGAAAGACTATATCCAACCGAAAGAAAAAGCCAAGTCTTTGCTTTTAAGATTATGGTTTGATAGAATTAGCTCTGTAAGAAATCAAGCACTTTTAAATTAAATCTCTACCTAAGAGTTATGTTTTATTTTACTTTTTAAACACTATCCACTGATCCTTCCCATCTTGGTCATTTGCTCTCATGCAGCCATACATTCAACGCTGTCATGTTAAAGTGGGTTCTTCTCATCTACTCCAGGAGAGGCCTGAGGACCTATCTTTCACCACCACTGCAAGGGATAAATTTGTGAGGGGAGCCCATGGTTCTTGGTGTCTGTGGTCACTATTTTTGAGGAGGGATCTTAGTTCCCTGGCCAGAGATCAAGCCTAGGCCCTCAGCAGTGCAAGTATGGAGTTCTAACCTCTAGACTGCCGAAAAATTCTCTCTGGTCACTTTTCTTTGTGAGTCAGAAATCATACTGGGAAGTGATGCCACTGAATTGGACAACTAAATGCAGTGTGGACAACTGAATCTCAGAGTGACAGGGCCATGTTACAGGTGGGTGTGGTTACCATAGTAGACAACAGAGTCAAAGCAGTAACCAGAATAGTCTTGACTTTTACAGACCTATAACCTTGACTAGTTGATCATGGTGTCCCTAGCAGTGAAATAGATGGGCAGTCTACTAAATTCTTACTTAATCTATTTATCTGGGTGAGTTCAAGGTCAAGTGAATAGAAGTCTAACTGGAATCATTAAAATGATTTAATGATTTAATGATAGAGTCATGATCCCTTAATCAATTATCAGACTTGAGCCAGGTTAGGGACCCAGAATCCCATGAATGAAAGAGAGGTCAGGTCTCCCTCCTTGAGGAAGAACCTTGCTACAGGGCCAAAATTTATACTGTTAGTTTTCCCCCTACCCCAGTCTCCTCAAAGGAATCTATGTCCTTTAAACAAGGTTTATGTGTACTGAAAAAAAAGAAAAATAATAACATTTTCTGATATATTTTTCAACATATATTGCTGTTGAAATTGAATTGATTCCAGGAAACCAAGGATGTCACTGTGGTCTACCAGCTAGAGTTGAAGCTTTAAGGAGGTCAGGTGATTGATGAAATTTTAGCCGAGGACCATCTCACAGTAGATTTAGTGGGTTCTTGAATGGCTATTGACTGAATATTCTCAAAATTTATATACTGAAACCTGATGTCTTGTGTGTTGGTATTAGGACTTGGATCCTTTGGGAGGTAAGGGTGGAGCCCTCAAGAATAAGATTAGTGTGCTTATAAAAGAATTCCTGCAGAGCTCCCTAGCCTGTTTCATCACAGAGGGCATGGTGAGCAGGTTACATCTCTAAGCCATAAAATGGGTTCTCAGCAGACACTGGATCTGTCACAGTCTTGGTCTTGAACTTCTCAACTTCCAGGACTGTGAGAAACATATGTTTGTTGTTTATAACCGACCTAGGTTTTGATATTCTTGTAGCAACATCCTGAGTGGACTAAGACATAAACCCATCTTGTGGTTGTTTGCTCAGTTCTGGAATGAATAATTGAAATAGACATACTCAGCCTAACTCTGGCCTTTAAAATTCATATCTTGATCTACTCAAGCTGCCATAACAAAATAACTTGGGCTGGGTGGCTTAGACAACAGAAATGTATTTTCTCATAGTTTCAGGGGTTAAATCATTGTGCCAGCATGAGCAGGTTTCTTAGGGGCTCTCTTTGTGGCTTGCAGATGGCCTTTTTTAAACTATGTTCTCAGGTAGCCTTTCCTAAGGGTGTGCATGCTGAGAGAATACAAACCAGAACTCTCTCTGCCACCTTGTTGTCATTAATTCACTCAGTTGTGTCCAGTTCTTTGTGATCACATGGACTGCAGCACTCCAGGCTTCCCTGTCCTTCACTATCTCTCTGAGTTTGCTCAAACTCATGTCCATTGAGTCAGTGATACCATCCAACCATCTCATCCTCTGTCATCCCTTTCTCTTTCTGCTCTCAATCTTTCCCAGCATCAGGGTCTTTTCCAATGAGTCAGCTGTTTGAATTAGGTGGCCGAAGTATTGGAGCTTCAGCTTCTGCATCAGTCCTTCCAATGAATATTCTCTGTTGATCTCCTTTAAGAGTACTAATACCATCATGAGGGCCCTACATATATAATATATATGACCTATTTAAACCTAATTATCTTTCAAAGGCCACATCTCTAAAAACCATCATGTTTAAGTAAAGCCTTTGACATATGAATTTAGGGAGCAAATATTCAGTCTGTAATATTCTACCCTTGGACCTCTAAAATTAATGTTCTTCTTGAATGAAAAATTAATTCATTCCATACAACCAACCTCTAAGTCGCAACTTGTTTTACATTAACTCTAAAGTCTAAAATCTCAACCCATTATCATCTAAGCCAGATATGAATGAGCCTTGAGGTACAGTTTGTCTTGAGGCAAAATTCCCATCCAGATGTGACCCTGTGAAACTATACAAGTTATGTGCTTCAGGAACAATGATGGGACAGTCATAAGATAGACATCCCCGTTCTAAAAGGAATAATAAGAAAGAAGGAATGGGTGATGGAATTGGGCAAGTGCAAAGCCTAGTTAGGCAAATTGCATGAGATATTAAACCTTCAGAATAATCTTCTTTGTTTTGATGCTTAATAGAATGGAAAAGACTAGAGATCTCCTCAAGAAAATTAGAGATATCAAGGGAACATTTCATGCAAATTTGGGCTCAATAAAGGACAAAAATGGTATGGACCTAACAGAAGCAGAAGATATTAAGAAGAGGTGGCAAGAATACACAGAAGAACTGTACAAAAAAGATCTTCACGACCCAGATAATCATGATGGTGTGATCATTCACCTAGAGTGATTCACTCACCAGATTCACATCCTGGAATGTGAAGTCAAGTGGGCCTTAGAAAGAATCACTAGGAACAAAGCTAGTGGAGGTGACGGAATTCCAGTTGAGCTATTTCAAATCTTAAAAGATGATGCTGTGAAAGTGCTGCATTCAAAATGCTAGCAAATTTGGAAAACTCAGCAGTGATCACAGGACTGGAAAAGGTCAGTTTTCATTCCAATCCCAAAGAAAGGCAATGCTAAAGAATGCTCAAAGAACTGCACAATTGCACTCAGCTCACACGTTAGCAAAGTAGTGCTCAAAATTCTCCAAGCCAGGCTTCAGCAATACGTGAACCGTGAACTTCCAGATGTTCAAGGTGGTTTTAGAAAAGGCAGAGGAATCAGAGATCAAATTGCCAACATCCGCTGGATCATGGAAAAAGCAAGAGAATTCCAGAAAAACAGCTATTTCTGCTTTATTGACTATGCCAAAGCCTTTGACTGTGTGGATGACAATAAACTGTGGAAAATTCTGAAAGAGATGGGAATACAGACCACCTGACCTGCCTCTTGAGAAACTTGTATGCAGGTCAGGAAGCAACAGGTAGAACTGGACATGGAACAGCAGACTGGTTCCAAATAGGAAAGGAGTACGTCAAGGCTGTATATTGTCACCCTGCTTATTTAACTTATATGCAGAGTACATCATGAGAAACTGGAAGAAGCACAAGTTGGAATCAAGATTGCCAGGAGAAATATTAATAACCTCAGATATGTAGATGACACCACCCTTATGGCAGAAAATGAAGAAGAACTAAAAAGCTGCTTGATGAAAGTGAAAGAGGAGAGTGAAAAAGTTGGCTTAAAGCTCAACATTCAGGAAACGAAGATCATGGCATCCAGTTCCATCACTTCATGGGAAATAGATGGGGGAACAGTGGAAACAGTGGCTGACTTTATTTTGGGGGGCTCCAAAATCACTGCAGATGGTGACTGCATCCATGAAATTAAAGGACACTTACTCCTTGGAAGAAAAGTTATGACCAACAGACAGAATATTCAAAAGCAGAGACATTATTTTGCCGACTAAGGTCCATCTAGTCAAGGCTATGGTTTTTCTAGTGGTCACGTATGGATGTGAGAGTTGGACTGTGAAGAAAGCTGAGCACCAAAGAATTGATGCTTTTGAACTGTGGTGTTGGAGAAGACTCTTGAGAGTCCCTTGGACTGCAAGGAGATCCAACCAGTCCATCCTAAAGGAGATCAGTCCTGGGTATTCATTAGAAGACTGATATTGAAGCTGAAACTCCAATACTTTGGCCACCTGATAGGAAGAGTTGACTCATTTGAAAAGACCCTGATGCTGGGAAAGATTGATGGCAGGAGGAGAAGGGGATGATGGAGGATGTGATGGTTGGATGGCATCACTGACTCAATGGACATGAGTTTGGGTAAACTCCAGGAGTTGGTGATGGACAGGGAGGCCTGGCATGCTGCAGTCCATGGGGATGCAAAGAGTCGGACACGACTGAGTGACTGAACTGAACTCAACTTTCAAAGCACTGCCCACAGGGACAAAAGCACTACTCCTTCTGGGTCTAAGTGGAAGTCCCAGGCCCTGACTCCACAGGATGAGCTCAACTCCAAGGCTGTGGCCTGTTCAGACTGAGGTAGTGGCTCTGATAACTTTTTTTTTTAAATTATGTTTAATTGAAAAAATAATTGCTTTACAGTATTTTGTTGGTGTTTTCTACCAAACATCAACATGAATCAGCCTTAGGTTTACCCATGTCCCCTCCTACTTGGAACATCCCTCCACCTCCCTTCCCATGGTTATGATAATTTCTAAATTACTTTTGAGATTCTTCTCTTTATAAACTTGAAGGATAGTGCATGTGTGCAGCTACATAGCTCTGTTTTCCAGTCCTGCAGGATCTAAGGAATCTGTCAGCTTTCTTTATTTCGTCCTGTCTCCATCCCCTTCAGTTTGAAATGATAGTGCTTTTGCTCTTATAATACAATGAACTGTTTTATCAAGTGACAGCCCAGTTATACTTTTAATGTTCTTTTCTGAATATAATTTCTTAGCTTGTTGCCGTATGAACAGTCTGAGAATTTTCCAAATCCTTAGGATCAGGTTACCTTTTGCTTAACATTATTTTTTTCAATTCGTCTTTTTCTTTTCACATTTCACTATAAGCAGTCAAGAGGAACAGAACCCCACTTTGTATATTTTGCCTAGATGTCTCCTCAGCTAAATATCCAATTTCATCACTTGAAATTTCTACCTTTCACAAAACACTAGAACACAATACAACCCAGCCAAGTTCAATATCACTTTATGACAAGGATTGCCTTTCCTCAAGTTTCCAATAACATGTTCCTCATTTCCATCTGAGACCTCACTAGAACTGCCCTTAATGTTCGTATTTCTAGCAGATGCCTTGAAACCCTTTCAGTATATACTCAGTTCCAAAGTCACTTCCACACATTTAGGTACTTATTACAGCAGCAAGCCCCTGTCTTGGAACCAAAATCTGTGTTAGTCTGGGTTCTTCAGAAAAGCAGAAACTGTGTGTGGAAGTATAACATAATTTATTATCATATAATAAATGTATATAAACTGGAAAGATATATCTTAGAGAAAGAGACACACTTTTATTTACTATAAAGAATTAGCTCATATGATTGAATCTAGAGGCTGAGAAATCCAAGATCTGCATTTGGCAACCTGGAGATTCAAGAGAGCTGATGGCTTAGTTTCAGGAGTATAGCCAGACAGCAAAAATTTTTTCTTAGCCTTTTAGTCTCTCCAGGTCCTCAACAGGTTAGAGGAAGCCCACCCACACTGGGGAGGGCAATCTGCTTTACTCTATTGATTAAAATGTTAATCTCATCCAGAAACACCTCGTGGACACACTCAGATATAACATTAACCAAATATTTGGATACCACATGGTCCAGTCAAGTTGACACAAAAATTAACCACCACAAGTCCACCCCTTGTCAACTTGGCATCCATATGTATTAACTTAAACCATACTTAATCTCCAAATAAAAATAGTAGCAAGGTCATAATTCTATCCAGCATTGTATAATTATCCTGTACACAACTGGAAATGCACCAATTCCTTCCCCAGAAAATGAGGTAAAATCCTTGACTAATATTTACCCTTCTCTTTGATATCCTGTAAGTTAAATATAGAGAAGAACTGTACAAAAAAGATCTTCACGACCTAGATAATCATGATGGTGTGATCACTCATCTAGAGCCAGACATCCTGGAATGTGAACTCAAGTCGTCCTTAGAAAGCATCACTATGAACAAAGCTAGTGGAGATGATGGAATTCCAGTTGAGCTATTTCAAATGCTGAAAGATGATGCTGTGAAAGTGCTGCACTCAATATGCCAGCAAATTTGGAAAACTCAGCAGGGGCCACAGGACTGGAAAAAGTCAGTTTTCATTCCAATCCCAAAGAAAGGCAATGCCAAAAAATGCTCAAACTACTGCACAATTGCACTCATCTCACATGCTAGTAAAGTAATGCTCAAAATTCTCCAAGCCAGGCTTCAGCAATATGTGAACCGTGAACTTCCTGATGTTCAAGCTGGTTTTAGAAAAGGCAGAGGAACCAGAGATCAAATTGCCAACATCCGCTGGATCATTGAAAAAGCAAAAGAGTTCCAGAGAAACATGTATTTCTGCTTTATTGACTATGCCAAAGCCTTTGACTGTGTCGATCACAATAAACTGTGGAAAATTCTGAAAGAGATGGGAATACAGATCACCTGACCTGCCTCTTGAGAACTTGTATGCAGGTCAGGAAGCAACAGGTAGAACTGGGCATGGAACAACAGACTGGTTCCAAATAGGGAAAGGAGTACGTCAAGGCTGTATATTGTCACCCTGCTTATTTAACTTATATGCAGAGTACATCATGAGAAACGCTGGACTGGAAGAAACACAAGCTGGAATCAAGATTCCCGGGAGAAATATCAATCACCTCAGATATGCAGATGACACCACCCTTATGGCAGAAAGTGAAAAGGAACTAAAAAGCCTCTTGATGAAAGTGAAAGAGGAGAGTGAAAAAGTTGGCTTAAAGCTCAACATTCAGAAAACGAAGATCATGGCATCCGGTCCCATCACTTCATGGGAATATAGATGGGGAAACAGTAGCAACAGTGTCAGACTTTATTTTTTTGGGCTTCAAAATCACTGCAGATGGTGATTGCAGCCATGAAATTAAAAGATGCTTACTCCTTGGAAAAAAGTTATGACCAACCTCAATAGCATATTCAAAAGCAGAGACATTACTTTGCTGACTAAGGTCCATCTAGTCAAGGCTACGGTTTTTCCTGTTGTCATGTATGGATGTGAGAGTTGGACTGTGAAGAAGGCTGAGCGCCAAAGAATTGATGCTTTTGAACTGTGGTGTTGGAGAAGACTCTTGAGAGTCCCTTGGACTGCAAGGATATCCAACCAGTCCATTCTGAAGGAGATCAGCCCTGGGATTTCTTTGGAAGGAATGATGTTAACCTGAAACTCCAGTACTTTGGCCACCTCATGCGAAGAGTTTACTCATTGGAAAAGACTCTGATGCCAGGAGGGATTAGGGGCAGGAGGAGAAGGGGACGACAGAGGATGAGATGGCTGTATGGCATCACTGACTCGACGGACGTGAGTCTGAGTGAACTCTGGAGTTGGTGATGGACAGGGAGGCCTGGCGTGCTGTGATTCATGGGGTCGCAAAGAGTCAGACACAACTGGGCGACTGAACTGAACTGAACTGAACTTAAATATGATGATGTAAAATGAACAATCTTTAAATACTAGGATATAAAGTCAATACATCTTATGTTATAATAGAATATCATTTATTTGTACTGTATTAAATACAATGGAGATGGGGCGATGAATATAAAAAACTGGAGGAAGGAAAATGATACTCAAGACACTGGTTGAGCCATAAGTTCCACCCAAGTACTGATTAGTGCAATAGGATAAAATTTTGTTGCTTATTTATAGTGTACTTTCTTCCAGAAAGCAATTCTTGTACCTAAAACGGTTTGTAAAATATAACAAAGTGACAAAATAGAAAAGCGGTTGAGGTTGAATGAGGCTAGTGATAAGGTTCTACTTGATAGCATGACAGACCGAAAGGACAGGGTAGGAAAGCACAAATTTATATCTAAGCTTTCTACAACAAAACCTGGCTCACAATTTTCATGAAATGGGTATTCTTGGCATTGGATCAGATAAGTTTCTTCTGAGCAAAAAATGAGTTAAAATAAGTTAAATTGGTTGTTTGATGGTCTAACTAATTTGATCAAATCTTTCACTTTTAAACCAGTTTTTCTGATGTTGTGATGTAGTAGGAAAAAAGCCTGGGTTCTGAAGCCAAATCTATTTGGTTTGAGATTCTGGCTCTTTTAAAAATTGTTTTTGGTTGTGTGACATTGGGCGGGCTACTTAATCTTTCTGGGTCTTACTTTCCTCATTTGTAATGTGGATGCAGTAATATTTCTTTCATGAGGTGGTTGTAAGGATAAAATGTATATAAAGATCTTTGTACTATACTTAATCCCCCTTTCCTTTCCTCTTAGAGAATGTGGTATTTAGTCATTATGCAAACAAATTTATTCTCTGTGAAAACCCGTAAGTGGGACACAGATTGCAGAATTGTTGGTACAGGTAATATTAACAGCAGCTGACTTTTGCTGAGTACATGCTTAGCATAAAATAACTACTTTAAAAATACGCACGCTCAAACCAAGACCAAAAATGTGCACTTGTATGTGCATGCATGCACGTGCGCGCACACACACACACACACACACACACACACACACACACAGCCAGGCCACAATATCTTATGTGAAGGTTGGTCTCATGTGTTTGATTCTTTAACATTCTTCAGGCATTTCTGCTTTCTGAAGTATGAGTCTTTAGACGCATATATCTTAGACATTGTAGTCTCAAGAATGTAACTGTGCAGCATTGCAATTAGATAGAGAACATTCTGTAGTGCATTTGTGACCAGTAAGTCAAGCTTCAGAGTCCTTCCTGTAGAATTATGATGAAATGATTTTCACATGGAGTTTAAAATTAATAGGTTATTCATTTAAAAAGGTTTATCTGTTTGCAAGACCCGAGTCAAATATACTGTATCTCTTCACATTCATCCCTTCATCTTCCTTCACATATTGACCCAGGTGGAAATCAGGTCCAAATTAACATCCTGATGACATCTTTGGGGCAAGGAGTCACAAAAGCATTTACATGGATGCTCTTGACATGGTGGGGGGGGGAGTTAAGTGTTATCTGATTACATAAATAAAATATTGAGACCTCTTCCGATCTAAAATGGTGGAACTCCATCTTTCTACCATTCTAATGCTCTTTCTGAGTACCTGCCCTTCGCCTTGGGGATAACTGGCTTAATTTGGTCTATCATGAGAATGACCCTGTGACTGCTATAGTATGCACCTACTATAGTTAAGTTGAATACCTGTAGTTTGTTGCACTTTGTTCATTGACAGAATATCTTAAATTAAGCCTGCTCTGATTATTCTGTGATATTTGAGCTCATGTTTTGGCTTATTTTTCTCTAGATTTCAAAACACTGTGACATTGATGTATTGCCTCAAAAAGGTAAAAAGAAATATCAGATGCTGTGTTAAAGGTATCATTTTGAAAATATCACAATATTCCCATATTTTATAAAAATCAGCAGAAGAGCAAACTACAAAAGAAGTGATTCAAAAAAATGTCTTTTAATAAAAGTTTAAAGTCTTCAAAATATATTTGCCCCTGGAGCAAACTTTTTTCATTTAATATTATGTCTGTTAATTAGTGCTTCAAATTTGCAAATTCTTTATTGGTTTATATCAATGTAATACCCAAAGCTCATCTCATTGCCAGATTTGAATGAAATATGATCCTGTTTATTCTATTAAAATGAAGGCTTGAAATTGTTACCCAAATGCCACAGGAATTCTTGCCATTTTCTCATCAAATTCCTCATCAGATTTTTTGTTAAAGTCACATTGTTTTAGATTTTGTGCCTTGGCATTTAAATGAAATTCAATGTGCCCCACTGGAGGAAACATCTGTAGGGACATATTATGTACAATATCCATTCTAATCAAGCAGAAGTGTACTGAGAGCCTGAATGAGGAGCTTATTCTTGCTTCACTCTCCTCTGATGTGGCTATTGAGAAGATCTATAAGAGGGGGAACATTTGTAAAAATTAAACCAGCACTGAAGCACAGTAGTTTAAATGCTCAAATCAAATACTTTTTAAAGGCATAATATCAGTTTCAGTGAATGGATTCCTGCCTCTCTCTTTTGATGTAATGGACGTTATATATAGAGATCCAGACTTTAGACAGCTTCGAGAGTCATTCCATGATGAGGATTTTCAAGGTCCATGAGCCCCAGTAAGCTTTTATTTACTTCATTTTAACAATCTACCATGTCCTTCAACAGTCAACCTCAGTTCATACACTCTATGTAACCTTTGATATTTGCAATCTGACACAAAACTCTTACAACTAGCACCATGCTTGCCAGAGTGGCCATGGGATGAGAACAATTCCTGTCCTATTTTAGAGCCATGCCTAGTGGAAATTGTCTAAAGTGGTTCCTGGGAAATAACTGGAGTATGATGGCTAGGCCTCATATAAGATGGAGATAATCATCCAGCTGACCCTATAGGGCTTTAAGATACATGGAGATCAAATAAATAATGTATGCAAAATGCCTAGACCAGGGCACATGGTAAATGCCTGGCAAATATTAACTATTACTTTTATTGTCAGGGATGACTTCACAGAAGACGTGGGATTAGTTTTGGGTGGTTTTTTGTTAGCTTCCGAATAGGGGGTTCATATAGCAGGAAGAGCTTGCACCATGGTGTGAATGTAACGAAGCAGAAAGTGTGCTGAGAGAGGGTCACTAGATCAGGTTAGTTGATCCTGATTGCTCATGGTTACTGTCAACATCAAGTACAAAGAGAGCCTATTAATGCATAAGGCAGTGAGCAACTTGCCAGGATACAGACAGCCATGTAGTTTCAATCTAGAAGCTCTCCTAGGCATGTTGTATATAAAAGAGAGATTTCATTTCTAGTTACTTCAGTGTATAATTAAGTAACCGAAACACTGTATCATAAACAACATGAACCATGCAGCATTATTCTGTCAAAATGCACTTAGATTCCTGTTGGAAGACAAAGCTGCTTTTAAAAGAAATAACTCAGTCTTCCAATTCATACCAAAGTGAACCATTCTCTCATTTTTTCATTGCTCTGCTCCCTGCTTACTTTTGCTGTCATAATGATGGGTGTCATGGCATGAACATGGAATTATGTCTTTACAGGTAAGAGAAAGATAATGTGAGATACTATAAAATATAAATTACAATTCTAATTTCTTTCCTGTTTTCAAAATTTTGTTCAAATCCAAGAACTTGCTTTTCAGAGCTAAATTTCATTTACTCAACTCAAAAAACTATTGTTTGGTAAAGTTTGGACAATACTGATTTTATAAAATTATACAGGTTTCCTAACTTTAGGACCTTTAAAAAGTTAATGAACATTTTAAATATATAAGAATAGAATGAGTACGCATGGTTTCTGACACTCACTTGGCATGGAAACCCTTTTCTATATAACATGACAGATCTGCTGCTTTTTGGTATACCTTTGAGATATTATGCTCAGTCTTATGGTTTTAGAGTCGAAGGGATATTTATGTAATGATGGATGGTAGTACAGACTAGAGATGAACAATAGTTTTAAAAAAGTGTTTCAAATTAGTAGGAGTATAATATTTTACTTTCATATAGCTTGATTCATCCAAGAAAGTTAAAGCATTTCCTTAGATTTGTGAACTCCTTAAATATAGCGTAATGTTTAACTCCTCTTTGGAACCTCAATACCATACATAATCACTCTTTTACACTTAAGCTTCTTTGAAATGAGTTCTTTTATTTATAACTGGTAGTGTCCTTACATATCAGAATTGCAGTCAACAGATTCCAAACTTTGGAACTGGTTAAGCAGAGGTAAGATACATTAATGTCAGGATTCTCCCATGCATGACTAATGTCAGTGCGGCATACGGAGAGTTGACAACCCAATTCTACTCTTGCTTTTATTACTATCATAATCCAAATTATTTTTCTAGGTGGCAAAGTGCCCAGCTGAAAAACACATTTCCCAGACTTCTTTGCTGATTGGGATTGGCAAGATGCTGCAATTTTGGACGATGAGATGTAAACAAAAGTCTTAGCACAAGACTCTCAGTGATGTTCCTTAGATGACAGCCATGCCCATCTGGCATATGCCTTTCACCTTGTCCTCCCCACTTTGTTCTGTCTGTGCCAGAAACAGTGCATGAGACTATGCAAACAGAGTCCAAGCATGTGGTGAAACAGGGATAGAAGATGCATTACCAATGACATTTTGTTACTGCCACATCAGCCTGGGATTTTCTTTTTTCTTTTTATTTTGTATTGGGGTATAGCTGATTAACAAACAATGCTATGATAGTTTCAGATGTACAGCAAAGGGATTCAACCATACATATACCCATATATCTCCCCCAGACTCCCTTCCCATCCACGTTGCCGCGTAACATTGAGTAGAGTTCCGTATACTATACAGTAGATCAGCTGGCAACTTTCAATCTCTTATTGTATGAGAACCAACCAACCAATTTCTGTTTGCCTAAGTCATAATGAGGTCAATTTTCTGCTGTGTGTAGCTGAACCTGCTTATGAAATGACATAGGAAGATAGCTGCTTAAATTGTTGGCAGTGTGTCCTGGGACTCCATCCAAAACCTAGCACACCTGAGGCATGAGGGGAAGGATGTGTGGTCCATGTCTGTGTACTGGGAGGTTTTGATGATTTCTTGCAGTCTCCAGGAAGTCCTTTAAGAGGGGATGCATGTCAGTCCTTCAGTTCTCAAGCTGATCTTCATAGATACCCTGATTAGAAAAAGTAAGATAATTATGTGTCTTGTGGATGAAATCCAATGATGCATGCAATTAATTCAATGCCAGCCCACCACAAAAATTATTTGGATGGAAAATGAGCTTTTAGATTGAGCACTAAAAACAAACTTCGGTGAGTTCAGAAAACTCAATTGACTCAGCCTTGGGCTTATAAATAAGGTGTTTTGATATGTTACATTGATTAAATAGCTCTATCACAATATTGCTCAATTATATGTTCATTTTTGAGTCTAGTATTTGATACCATTTAAAAATAGTTTCTATTGTTTTTGTCATGTTTTGATGGTATGATCGTTTAAAAATTCTATTCTAATGTAATGGTAAAAAGCAGATTCTGAAGAGATTCTGAGTTTGAATCTTAGTTTTTCCACTTAGTGTTTGGTCCCAATCAAATTACTAACTTCTGTGAACCTTAGTTTCTGCATCTCTAGGGTGAAAATCATAGTAGTACCAATTTCATGAAGTCATCATGAGGATTTAAAGTGTTAATGCATGTGAAACACTTACATGGTGCCTGACTTTAGTAAGGACAAAGTGTTAGCTATTATTTTATGTTTATTATTATAATAGTTGTAAAAGTTTTTAGACTATGTTGAATTTTAAGTACAAAATTATAATTTACAAAGTAATATGGTTTTATATTTGGAATACCTGATAAGACTGTTTCTAGGGATGGTGAACTAGGAAAAAAATGTTCAAAGGGGCTTAAATTGTAAATGTACTTAGGGGATTTAGCCCCTTGTGTATGTACTAGGTAAATTCTGTACAAGGACTTTGTAGGTGATAGTTTTCACAGAGCAGGAAATAGAGAGACTGTGTTTGTTTCTTTCACCCATGTTATTTCAAGACATGCTAATTAAATCTGTTTCCTGGATGGAAGAAGCTGGGAGGTTTGGGATTTGCAAGAAATGTCCCTCTGTTTAAGTAGATCCAGGCTTCTTGTTGTTTAGTCACTAAGTCATACCCAACTCTTTGTGACCCCGTGGACTCTAGCCTGCCAGGCTCCTCTGTCCATGGGATTTCCCAGGTAAGAATACTGGAGTGTGTTGCCATTTCCTTTTCTAGGGGATCTTCCCAACCCAGGGATCCCATGTATCCTGCATTGGCAGGTGGAAGATTCAGGGTTACCTCTATGCTTATCCAGGCTTACCTCTATGCTTATGTAAACATATCTCTACATGCCAACACCTGCAGGATGTGCTTTGAGTGAAAGACTGCCTTTGGCAGCCATAGTGAGCTCTTTCCAGTTAAAGGTGGCCCCTACTTAAGAAATACTCTGACCAGTAACAGAAAACCGTCTGGATAAAACATTTTCCAGGACTGATGAGGGTTAGAAATTAGAAATCCCCTTATTTTCCTATGACAAACCCCTGAAGTTTCCGTATCCCCTCCTGCTCAAAGTTGTATTAAAATTAAATTCAGTGTTGGGTTTTTTTTTTTTGCCCCTTGGTAGTCTGGATGGAGGGGGTTTAGACATTTTTATGTCTGCTAAGAATTATCTTTCTTCATCTAAAAATAATAACATACCTATTAGGATTAATCAATTTCCAGTCATGGAGTAGTGATGCTAAGAGACTACTGAACTTAGGTTCCCTTTGGACCAGAGTGCTAAGATTTCCTATATGTGTGTATTAGTCGCTCAGTCATGTTGGACTCTGCAACTCCATGGACTGTAACCCGCCAGGCTCCTCTGTCCATGAAATTCTCCAGGTAAGAATACTGGAGTGGGTAGCCTTTCTTTTCTCCAAGGAATCTTCCTGACCAAGGGATTGAATTAGGGTCTCCTGCATTGCAAGCAGCTTCTTTACTGTCTGAGCCACCAGGGAAGCCCGAGATTTCTTATGTGTGCTGAGTGTAGTACTGCCTATTTTCCTTACATATCTATTGACTTTACACTATTTAGATTTTCCTGGGCCAAGTAGCCAAATAGATCTTAAATGTTGGTCTCTACAGTACTCAGGTAATGCTGACCAGGGGCTTTCCTGGTGGCTCAGATGGTAAAGAATCTGCCTGCAATGTGGCAGACCTGGGTTCAATTCCTGGATCAGGAAGATCCCTTGGAGAAAGGTATGGCTAACCATTACAGTATTCTTGCTAGGAGAATTCCATGGACAGAGGAGCCTGGTGGGCTACCAACCATGGGGTCAAAAAGCCAGACATGACTGAGTGACTAACATAACAATGTTGACCAAAAATTAGCAGTTAGAATGGTATTGAAGTATTACTTAAATGTACATGTATGCATACTTACATGTGTACATATTTGAATGATTATGACTGAAATTAGCTCTACCTTTGACACTTCTTGGGCAGTACACATGGTGGCCTGGGTCATCACACGTCAGGGGTAAGTTCCCAGAACTGTAGCTCCAGGCAGGACAGCTCTCGTTGCTGGGCTGGACATTCTTCTAGTTGAGCCCTATGAAGTACCTGCTAAGAGCTTCGTTAGAAGGTAACAGATATTTGGGAAAAATAACCTCTTTTGTAACCCCTAGATGGCTATAAAGATATCAGCATAACTAAAAATATGATCAGGATGAAAACTCAAACAGTGAAGATCATTTTATAGTAGGGGTAAGGTGGCATTAGTCCTTGTTGACCAGGAGATCATGGTTTTTATAATGTCTCTCATCTTTTTTTTGATGAAGATTCTCTGTCTGATGCGGGTTTCAAAATATTTCCAACTTTGAAGATTAGTAACTTTAGAGGCATGAGACTTTTTTTTTTTTTTTTTTAAGGAAGCACAGGTACTGCTATCTTCTTAGACACAGTTTTCCAGATCAAAAGTATTTCCTACTCTTTTGTCTCTCACTGTGGAAAATAATAATTTAAACAGCATCAACCAATGAATACAGATCAAGGATAAAAAAGCCTATAGCATTTGAGTAGGCTTAAATCCATTTATGCAAAAATCAAGTATGGCTGGGCTGTGTTTTTTTTTTTTTTAAATGTCTGTCTGTGTTTTATTCTTTTTCTTCTCCTGGAAACAATTGATAACATCACTTCAAAAGAAATTAATACAAAGAATTAATTAGCAGAATCTAATATCCAATAAATGTAGTCTGGAAAAAAATTTCATGGATGGGTGATTGTAACATTAAATGCAGGCAGAGGTAAAGGAACAAATAATGTTTCTGAATCAGTTTTTTCTCTTCCTTTTATTCATATACTCATTGAAAGAGCAATCGAAAGAGAGCCATGAACTAGAAAGACTTAGATCCTCATGAGAAACAAATCGGAGCCTTTAGGTAACATCATAAAATAGCCATTTAGTACATTGACCTCATGTATTTAAAGATTATGAGATTTTACAGTAGTTGGGTTATAAAATATCAATTTGGAGCAACAGCAAATTTCCTGATATTCATTTCAGTTTATAGGCAATTCCTGTTCTGACACAAATGTATAAGGCCTGGATGACCAAGTTCTCTGGGCCAATGCTGCATTTTCCTTTGGGGTGGGAGTGTGGGGGAAGTCTCAGTGACTTTTACCCAGAAAATCTGTGGGCTAAAGTCTCCTCCTTGTTAGGCCATTTGTATTATAGAAGGCTTTAAAACAGTCCTATAAATTACTGGAGCTCTCACAGTTTTTCCCTTTTTAGCTTCTGGGCCAGCAAGGTAAAGGGAGAATGTTAGGGATGTGTGGTGTACATGATCCTACTTTAAGGAGTTTATACAGCCTCCGAATCCTGTAAATCACTAATTGTAATAACTAAAAATAAAGTATGACTTAAAAGAATACTGCCATTATGAACGACTTGCTATGTTAATATTCATATGAAGAGTCTTTTTAGTTTGTACTTCATTGCAAAATTAGAGTGGGTTTTGTTTCCTTCCTTAAAGATATATGCTTATTGAATGTATTTAAATTACTAGCTAATTTTTTCAGGGGGAAAAAACCCTGAGGCATGTGTAAAACTAGTAGCCACAGAAAGCTGGAGAATCAGATGTCTGCTGGGCAAATTGACAGAACTCATTAATCTTCAATGCAGTGTGCTATAGTCTGTCCTTTCATGCACCTGCCCAAGCCGAAAGTAATTACACGATGGCACTATTAATACTGAAGAGCTTGAGTGGGGAGAGGGTTATCTTCTCTTCTTAGTAATTGATTGCCAGCTGATTAGTGGACAACATTTTTCTTGCAGCATAATTGCCTTTGTGCTATCGTAGCCTCTCTGACCTGGGTTTAGGCCATTGCACTGATTTTGAGGCCATGACAATAGCATCGTAGCCCTGAAAGTAATGAACTGGAACTCAATCACCACAAATTCCCCAAACAGTAGATCCCTAGTTAAATGTATTTCAGTGATATACTGGATAACACAAATCATGCCAAAGATCACATTTCTTTCCTTTCTAGGAAAATCATAGAATTCCATTCGGAAAGGTGTGCATTTGGAAGGAATAAACACATACCATGGTATATGCCATTCGACTTTAATGGCAATAGTGAACCTATGAGAAGCTACTTTTGTGGGATTTTTAAGGAGCTCAAGCAGAGAGTTAGAAGACTTTGATACCATTTTATTGTGTGGTAGCCACAAATATCAAAAATAATCTCTTTCTTACCATAAAAATGTTTTATGACGTGCCTTTATGCCCTGTATCAGGTGCTGCGCTAAGAAGAAGAAAAGTAGGAAGTATATGTTTTAAATCTACGAGCTTAATAGTTCACCAGATTGGAAGTAAATGACTAGAGCAGGTTTCCATCTAAATGTCAATGATGCCGACAGGGTTTCCTTGAGTTCCCATGGGCAACCTTCGCGTTTATACTGATGGAAATAAGACTATTACAATCCACTGCCTAACTTTAAGAGCATTAAGCAGCAAATTTCTAAAATTTCAAGGGAGAAAATGCTACCATATGAAATAGAATTTAGTAATCATTAAAACAAGTTCTGTCTCCTCAGATTAGGAGGTCAAGATTTTCCTTATGTAAAAACTGAGATACAAAGACAATCCTGGTAATGCCAACTGTCTCCATTTTTTTAAGCCAAATATTCTAATACTTTTAGGAACATATTTAGCAATATTTACAGGAATGGCTACCCACTGTCTTCTTGCTTGTTGAATCCCATGGACAGAGGAGCCTGGCGGGCTATAGTCCATGGGGTCTCAAAGAGTTGGACACAACTGAGCAACTAACATTTTCACTTTTCTTTTCCATCCATATTTATAACTGAGATCACAAGCAATATTACTAGGTTAGCAAGTAATTTAGCCTCACTGCTTGCCTTTCAAGGCCCAAAGAGCTGCGTGCGTGTGTGATAGTTGCTCAGGCGAGTCTGTCTCTTTGTGACCCCATAGTCTGCCAGGTTTTGTGACCCCATAGTCTGCCAGGCGCCTCTGTCCACGGGATTCTCCAGGCAAGAATACTGGAATGGGTTGCCATACCCTTCTACAGGGGATCTTCCCAACCTAGGGACTGAACATAGTTCTCTCTCATTGCAAGCAGATTCTTTACAATCTGAGCCACCAGGAAAGCCCCTCAGAGAGGTATCAGTTCAGTTCAGTTCAGTCGCTCAGTTGTGTCTGCGACTCCATGAATCGCAGCATGACAGGCCTCCCTGTCCATCACCAACTCCCAGAGTTCACTCTAACTCATGTCCTTCGAGTTGGTGATGCTATCCAGCCATCTCATCCTCTGTCGTCCTCTTCTCCTCCTGTCCCCAATCCCTCCCAGTATCAGAGTTTTCTCCAATGAGTCAGCTCTTCGCATGAGGTAACCAAAGTACTGGAGTTTCAGCTTTAGCATCATTCCTTCCAAAGAAATCCCAGGGCTGATCTCCTTCAGAATGGACTGGTTGGATCTCCTTGCAGTCCAAGGGACTCTCAAGAGTCTTCTCCAACACCACAGTTCAAAAGCATCAGTTCTTCAGCACTCAGCTTTCTTCACAGTCCAACTCTCACATCCATACATGACCACTGGAAAAACCATAGCCTTGACCAGACGGACCTTTGTTGGCAAAGTAATGTCTCTGCTTTTGAATATGCTACTAGGTTGGTCATAACTTGTCTTCCAAGGAGTAAACGTCTTTTAATTTCATGGCTGCAATCACCATCTGCAGTGATTTCGGAGCCCAAAAAAATAAAGTCTGACACTGTTTCCCCATCTATTTCCCATGAAGTGATGGGACCAGATGCCATGATCTTCGCTTTCTGAATGTTGAGCTTTAAGCCAACATTTTCACTCTCCAGTTTCACTTTCATCAAGAGGCTTTTAGTTCCTCTTCACTTTCTGCCATAAGGGTGGTGTCATCTGCATATCTGCGGTTATTGATATTTCTCCCGGCAATCTTGATTCCAGCTTGTGTTTCTTCCAGCCCAGCATTTCTCATGATGTACTCTGTATATAAGTTATATAAGCAGGCATAAGTTGTACCAATTTTTGAGCAAGAAAGCTACCTGCTAGAGCACATTATTGTTAAACCAAGAGATGTGATACTGGGTACAAGCAGCTGACTTAGCCATCATCATTTATATATGCTTACATGTTGACCGTGCTCTTGTTTAGTTTTAAGGAATTATAGGAGTATTATTAATCCCAACATAATAGTAATGTTGTAAATGCTAGTAAGGAGAAGTATATATTATGATGCAAACAGAACTGAGATAATTTAAAAAATGGAAAAGGATGAGATAATGATGCGTAAGTATCATAATTTATTGTGAATTAGTCATTTGACAATGAGAAAATTCTGAAATACAGAATGAGGCAGCCATAATGTGAGAAGTGCAGCATATATATATTTAACCATAATTAACAAGAGGTGAAAAAATATGATTGATGGAAAATATTTTGAGTGTGGCTTCCCTGGTGGCTCAGAGGTTAAAGCATCTGCCTGCAATGTGGGATACCTGGGTTCGATCCCTGGGTCAGGAAGATCCCCTGGAGAAGGAAATGGCAACCCACTCCAGTATTCTTGCCTGGAGAATCCCGTGGAAGGAAAAGCCTGGTGGGCTACAGTCCACGGGGTCGCAAAGAGTCAGACATGACTGAGCAACTTCACTTTCACTTTCTTTCAGAGGATCAAAGTAAATTCTCAGTGCACGTTAGCTTAATATAAATTCAGGGGAAGGTTAAGAATTTGAGAACCTAAAAGCTAATCATAGTGTACCACCAATGAAACTTTAGTCAAGCACCAGATGGAACTTATTTTAATCTGTGCAACATCAAAGTGAGTGGTCGGGACACTGAAGGTGGAACTGTAACTACTGAAGAGTTCACTATTACTCTTGCTGTGATTATCACAAAAAGGGTTATTTACTGGATTGTCAACAGAGATGAAATTCTTCTGTTTTAGAAAAAGATGCCTCATAATATGATGTAGACAAGGTTTAAAACTATGATAGATCAACTCACAACCTATTTGATGGAAATGATCTTCTCAGCTGAAACTCTTCATGCTCTTTGTGCAGAAACTCCAAGAGCTCTTCAGAATATTGCCAAAGATCTATCTGTTTTTTAAAAATGTAACCCAAGAGTTTAAATTATATTCTGTCTTTGAAGATTTTTTTTCATCACATCTCTCCTGGTTAAAAATATTGTAACCTGAACATGTTGCCTCTTAAAATCTTCTTTATCACAGTAATGCCCATGGGATTGACTTTACCCCCACCTTTCACTTAATCACCATCATTCTGATGTCTGAATTGTTTCAGTTCAGTTCAGTTCAGTTGCTCAGTCATGTTGGACTCTTTTCGACCCCAGGGACTATAGCATGGCAGGCCTCCCTGTACATCACCAGCTCCCGGAGTTCACTAAAACTCATGTCCATCGAGTCAGTGATGCCATCCAGCCATCTCATCCTCTGTCCCCTTCTCCTCCTGCCTTCAATCCCTCCCAGCATCAGGGTATTTTCCAATGAGTCAACTCTTCGCATGAGGTGGCCAAAGTATTGGAGTTTCAGCTTCAGCATCAGTCCTTCCAATAAACACTCAGGACTGATCTCCTTTAGGATGGACAGGTTGAATCTCCTTAAGGTCCAAGGGACCCTCCAGAGTCTTCTCCAACACCACAGTTCAAAAGCATCAATACTTCGGCATTCAGCTTTCTTCACAGTCCAACTCTCACATCCATACATGACCACTGGAAAAACCATAGCCTGGACTAGACGGACCTTTGTTGGCAAAGTAATATCTCTGCTTTTTAATATACTATCTAGGTTGATCATAAGTTTTGAGTGTCCCTGGACTGTAAGGAAATCCAACCAGTCCATTCTAAAGGTGATCAGCCCTGGGATTTCTTTGGAAGGAATGATGCTAAAGCTGAAACTCCAGTATTTTGGCCACCTCATGCGAAGAGTTGACTCATTGGAAAAGACTCTGATGCTGGGAGGGATTGGGGGCAAGAGGAGAAGGGGACAACAGAGGATGAGATGGCTGGATGGCATCACTGACTCAATGGACGTGAGTCTAAATGAACTCCAGGAGTTGGTGATGGACAGGGAGGCCTGGCATGCTGCAATTCATGGGGTCACAAAGAGTCGGACACGACTGAGCGACTGAACTGAACTTCCTTCTAAGGAGTAAGTGTCTTTGAATTTCATGGATTCAATCACCATCTGCAGTGATTTTGGAGCCCCCTAAAATAAAGTCTGACACTGTTTCCACTGTTTCCCCATCTATTTGCCATGAAGAGATGGGACCAGATGCCATGATCTTCGTTTTCTGAATGTTGAGCTTTAAGCCAACTTATTCACTCTCCTCTTTCACTTTCAACAAGAGGCTTTTTAGTTCCTCTTCACTTTCTGCCATAAGGGGGATGTCATCTGCATATCTGAAAGTGAAAGAAAGTGAAGTCGCTCAGTCGTGTCTGACTCTTTGTGACCCCATGGACTGTAGCCTACCAGGCTCCTCTGTCCATGGGATTTTCCAGGCAAGAGTACTGGGGTGGATTGCCATTCCTTCTCCAGGGGATCTTTCCGACTCAGAAATGGAACCCAGGTCTCCCGCATTGTAGGCAGATGCTTTATCATCTGAGCCACCAGACAACCTTATCTGAGGTTATTAATATTTCTCCTGGCAATCTTGATTCCAGCTTGTGCTTCTTCCAGCCCAACGTTTCTCATGATGTACTCTGCATATAAGTTAAATTAGCAGGGTGACAATATATAGCCTAGACGTACTCCTTTTCCTATTTGGAACCAGTCTGTTGTTCCTCCAGTTCTAACCGTTACTTCCTGACCTGCATACAGGTTTCTCAAGAGGCAGGTCAGGTGGTCTGGTATTCCCATATCTTTCAAAATTTTCCACAGTTTATTGAGATCCACACAGTCAAAGGCTTTGGCATAGTCAATAAAGCAGAAATAGATGTTTTCTGGAACTCTCTTGCTTTTTTCAATGATCCAGTGGATGTTGGCAATTTGATCTCTGGTTCCTCTGCCTTTTCTAAAACCAACTTGAACATCTGGAAGTTCATGGTTTACGTATTGCTGAAGCCTGGCTTAGAGAATTTTGAGCATTACTTTGCTAGCATGTGAGATGAGTGCAATTGTGCAGTTGTTTGAGAATTCTATGGCATTGCCTTTCTTTGGGATTGGAATGAAAACTGACCTTTTCCAGTCCTGTGGCCCCTGCTGAGTTTTCCAAATTTGCTGGCATATTGAGTATAGCACTTTCACAGCATCATCTTTCAGGATTTGAAATAGCTCAACTGGAATTCCATCACCTCCACTAGCTTTGTTTGTAGTGATACTTCCTAAGGCCCATTTGACTTCACATTCCAGGATGTCTGGCTCTAGGTAAGTGATCATACCATCGCGATTATCTGGGTTGTGAAGCTCTTTTTTGTACAGTTCTTCTGTGTATTCTTGCCACCTCTTCTTAATATCTTCTGCTTCTGTTAGGTCCATACCATTTCTTTCCTTTATCGAGCCCATCTTTGCATGAAATGTTCCCTTGGTATCTCGAATTTTCTTGAAGAGATCTCTAGTCTTTCCCACTCTATTCTTTTACTCTATTTCTTTGCATTGATCGCTGAGGAAGGTTTTTTTTTTTTTTTTTAATCTCTTCTTGCTATTCTTTGGAATTCTGCATTCAGATGCTTATATCTTTCCTTTTCTCCTTTGCTTTTCACTTCGCTTCTTTTCACAGCTATTTGTTAGGCCTCCTCAGACAGCCATTTTGATTTTTGCATTTCTTTTCCATGGGGATGGTCTTGATCCCTGTCTCCTGTACAATGTCAGAAACATCCATCCATAGTTCATCAGGCACTCTATCAGATCTAGTCCATTAAATATATTTCTCACTTCCACTGTATAATCATAAGGGATTTGATTTAAGTCATATCTGAATGGTCTAGTGTTTTTTTTCCACTTTCTTCAAATTAAGTCTGAATTTGGCAATAAGGAGTTCATGATCTGAGCCACAGTCAGCTCCCAGTCTTGTTTTTGTTGACTGTATAGAGCTTCTCCATCTTTGGCTACAAAGAATATAATCAATCTGATTTCAGTGTTGACCATCTGGTGATGTCTATGTGTAGAGTCTTCTTTTGTGTTGTTGGAAGAGAGTGTTTGTTATGACTAGTGCATTCTCTTGGCAAAACTTTATTAGCCTCTGCCCTGCTTCATTCTGTACTCCAAGGCCAAGTTTGCCTGTTACTATAGGTGTTTCTTGACTTCCTACTTTTGCATTCAAGTCCCCTATAATGGAAAGGACATCTTTTTTAGTTCTAAAAGGCCTTGTAGGTCTTCATAGAACCGTTCAACTTCAGCTTCTTCAGCGTTACTGGTTGGGGCATAGACGTGGATTACCGTATTAAATGGTTTGTCTAGGAAATGAACAGAGATCATTTTGTCGTTTTTGAGATTGCATCCAAGTACTGCAGTTTGGACTCTTGTTGACCATGATGGCTACTCCATTTTTTCTAAGGGATTCCTGCCCACAGTAGTAGATATAATGGTCATCTGAGTTAAATTTACCCATTCCAGTCCATTTTGGTTTGCTGATTCCTAGAATGTCAATGTTCACTCTTTGCATCTCCTGTTTGATCACTTCCTATTTGCCTTAATTCATAGACCTGACATTCTAGGTTCCTATGCTATACTGCTCCTTATAACATTGGACGTTGCTTCTATCGCCAGTCACATCCACAACTGGGTATTGTTTTTGCTTTGGCTCCATCCCTTCATTCTTTCTGGAGTTATTTCTTCACTGATCTCCACTAGCATATTGGGCACCTACTGACCTGGGGAGTTCCCCTTTCAGTATCCTATCATTTTGCCTTTTCATGCTGTTCATGGGTTCTCAAGGCAAGAATACTGAAGTGGTTTGCCATTTCCTTCTCCAGTGGACCAAATTCTGTCAGACCTCTCTACCATGACCCTTCTCTCTTGAGTAGCCCCACACGGCATGTCTTAGTTTCATTGAGTTAGACAAGGCTGTGGTCCATGAATTGTTTACCCATATCTGAATTGTTTACCCATATCCAAATTCTACCTCAACTCCATTACCCATTGGCTAGGGTTTTATTAATTTTGATTTAGGAAAAATTATCTGAGATTCATGGTGAAAAATGATAAATAAAATCATTGTTTTCTGTTTCTTTCCCTCAAAATTAACAAATCAAAACAGTAAAAATCTTAACTAGAGAAAGAAACACTCCATAAAAAAATTATCAGCTACAGTGGAACACTTTTATAAATACTTACCTAGTGTGATATCTGAATGGGAGTTGACAAAGAAGCTGCCCATAAATGCCATCCTGAAACCAGAGCAGAACCTATTCTTCCCTTAAAATATCTTTGATTTTAAAAGATATTATCTAATAGTCTTTTCATTAAAGGTAAAATCTAGGGATGTGAGTAGGCCCAGAAAGCAGTGGGATTTAGCTCTGTAGAAACTTAAGTACTATAGAACTGTAAGTTGGTACTGAAGGAGGCAACATGTCAACAAATCATCTTACTCTTTTATTTTAAAATCATCTATTCTAAGGAAAGATTACTGTAGATGAAGGAGAGGTGATATGGTATGAACATGGTATGAATATGGTATGAAGAAGAGGTGATATGTAGGTGAAGGAGAGGTAATATGGTATGAAGGAGAGGTGATATGGTATGTTATGGTATGAAAGGGGATGTTTTGAAGTTTAAATGGTCAACACATTTTGAACATTGACATTTTAATTGTACGATGAACAGACCAACTGTAATGTCTTTTCATTATAGGCATCATTTCAACATATTCCTTAAAACATTGTTGAAAATGTGCTTTATTTTTTGAAAATGTGTTCAGGAGCAGCAAGGATTTCCTTTACTTATCTCTAGCCATACCATTTTCCCCAGATGATAATAGATTTCTGAAGGAAGTAAAGGGAGAATTTGCAGTGATTGGAAAAGAAATGGAAAATAAAATGAATATATTGCAGGGATGAGTAAATGAGTAAGCATAACTGAAAATACAACTGTAGTTATTGAAGGAAAGCCTATTAAAAAATTGAACAGGAGGGAAAACAGGAAAAATGATGTGATAGCAAATAAATTCTCTGAAAAAAATATTTGAATATATAAACAAGGTTTATCCTGTCCTAGAAAACAATTGATATAAAACTATCCACAAAAATACGTTTCTTAGAGGATTGCATAGGTAAAGAAAGATTCCTTTTCTATCAGGAGAAGAAAATTTAAAAAAACAAAAATATACATGAGTGTAATATTAGGCTAGCCTCAGTCTTTCTATAACAACATCCAATGCCAGAGAAGAGTGGGGCAAATAGCTAAAAATTTCAGAAGGAAATAAATTTAATCAAAGTTTTTTATACCCAGCTACATTATCCTTCAAGTTTAAAGTATTCCTCACAGGCAAGAACTCAGAACACAGTACTCATGAATCATTCTTGGAAGCATATTAGGCAGTTTCAGCCAACCAAAGCTGAATAAAAATTATACTCTTGAATAAATAATCCATGATAAAAGGACTGGTTTTAAGCACTGAAACTAGAAATAATAACTCAAAATTATTGGAATTATTGATTAGATAACAAAGTGTAAATATTATTAACTTTGATATAGTAATATCAATACTATAAGCAATAAAATTTGGTGATATGGGAGAGGAATGGGAAGAAATGGGAACAGACTAACTTATTTTTATAGCAAAGTTGATAGTTATTGCCTAAATCAGAAACATAGTTTTTTAAAAGCTCATTCCATTTCCAAAGTTTCAGTTTTTCATAATTTTAAAATATTAGATGAATTTAATTTTTAGAAACACATCTTATGGTAAGAAAATGTTTCTATTTTAATTTTTGCTCTTCTTTAAATGCACATATAACTGAATAAAGTTTTTTATTCTAAAATGGGATATATAGAATGATTCATTTTTGGAAAGTCCTGCATCTATCTACCTGTATGTATTAATTCTGTTTAATTTCTTTTGTCACCAGAACTATAGTTCTATGTGTCAGAAGTTTAACATGGACCTCACTGGGCTAAAATCAAGGTGATTCTTCCTATATGCTCTAGCAGAGAATCTTTTTCCTGCTCTTTTGAGTTGTTGATAGAATAAAGTTTTTGGAATTTATAGGACTGAGGTTCTTGTTTTCTTGCTGGCTATAATTTGGCTATTCTCAGCTTTCAGAGGCCACTCCATTCCTTGACTCATGCCCTGCTTTCTTCATTGTCAATGCCGGAAATGGCAAACTGGATCCTCATGCTTCATCTCTTTGATTCTTTTTCTGACTAAAACCTGAAAAAGTTCTCTGCTTTTAAAGACTTGTAATTAAATGTGGGTTTCTCAGGTAATGCAGAATAGTCTCCTCATATGTGTGTATGTATGTGTGTGTGTGTGCTCAGTTGTTCAGTCATGTCTGACCTTTTATGATGCCACGGACTGTAGCCCACCAGGCTCCTCTGTCCATGGAATTTTTCAGGCAAGAATACTGGATCAGGTTGCCATTTCCTCCTCCAGGGGATCTTCCAGACCTGGGGTAGAAGCTGTGTACCCTGCATCTCCTGAATTGGCAGACAGGTTCTTTACCACTGCACCACCTTGGAAGCCCAATCTCCCCCATATCAAGGTCCATAACCTTAATTATAAGTCTCTTTGCTATGTAAGGTAACATGGCAGTGAGGATCAATATGTGGACACTTTTCTGGAGTCATTATTTTGCCTATCACACTATCCATCAATCCATATATTTTAGGAATATTAAGGATAATTATTACTAAGTGGTAGATATCAAGTGAGTCTTAAAATTTTAAAAAGTTCCATATTGCTTACAATTTGACATAATGAGTTTGTATTATTTCTGCAGAAATAATACATTTAATATTCTTTAAATATGTTATTTGAGAAGATATTTAAATCAAGTGACAAGTGAGAGTAGCACACTAGAGATAGTTTTAAAAGGATTGATATCTACAAATTAAAAAAATACCTTAATGGTTTTTTGTGTGTGAGATTACAAACACAAATATGAATATTGTGTAGAGCTTGTTACCTCAGTTCATAAATGATTATCATTGTTTTGAGGAGTTTAAAGATAAGACTAGTTCTAAAGTGTTTTCTGGAACAAGGCAAGGAAGGTGAACTTGATCCATAGGAAAATAATTTAGTAAGATTGATTGAATCTATTTTGTAACTGACATTGGTCTGATGGAACTAAAATCATAAAGGCTTAGGGCATAACAGGCTAAAGACCCCTAAAGATGTTGATATTTCATTAGTGCCTGTGTTTCACTCTTTTTTGATTCACTATTTTGTGATTGATTGCTTTGATGCCATTTAATTTGCTAATACTAGATGCTTTCCAATACTAGTAAGCATGTGAAAGTTGAAGGCCATGTCTTTTGGTTCTTGAGTAAATATTTGTTTTGTCAATATTTATGCTGTACAAAGCACAGAGTAAGCCACTGTATTCAAGCTCAAAAGTTGTTTACTGAGCCTCTCAGTCCTTTGTAACTTAGGCTTCAGCCAACACCTCAAATGAAGTGAGAACTGGAATTTGTCATAAATGTTTTTAAGCAATATTGTGATATGATCACATTTGTGCTTTAAAACAGAATAAAAGTGGTAGGTAGGATATGTGGAAGAAGAGTGAGGGAATGGAGATAACAAATATTTGCTTAGTATAGAGCAGAGGTCAGCAAATTATGGCTTGTAGGCCAAATCCAACAGTATGGTTTTGTAAATAAAGTTTTGTTACAACACAACCATATCAGTTAATATACTTACTGACTATGGCTGTCTCTAAGCAGCAACATCAGTGTTGGTTAGCCCTTATAGAGATAGGACAGTCTGTTAAGCCTAAACTAATTGTTTGGCTCTTTATAGAGGAAAGTGTATGAATATCAGCATAGAGGAGCAAGACCAATGATAGACGTATGATACACACTTGTTTAAAAAATACATCTCTTGTTCCAAATATGACTTCTGTAATCCTTCTTTGGAATTATTTGTAGAGCCACACAGGAAAACTGATTGTATCATGTAGTGTATTGTTTTAAAGATTTATTTACCTATTTATTTTTAAAAATTTCATTGGAGTATAATTGATTTACAATGGGTTAGTTTCAGGTACACAACAAAGTGAATAGCTTATACATATTCATATCCACTCTTTTTTAAGATTAATTTCCCTTATAGGCCATTACAGAGTATTGACTAGAGTTCTCTGTAGTATACAACAGGTTCTTATTAATTACCTATTTTATATATGGTACTGCTAAGTCACTTCAGTCATGTCCGACTCTGTGCAACCCCATAGACAGCAGCCCACCAGGCTCCCCCATCCCTGGGATTCTCCAGGCAAGAACACTGGAGTGGGTTGCCATTTCCTTCTCCAATGCATGAAAGTGAAAAGTGAAAGGGAAGTCGCTCAGTTGTGTCCGACCCTCAGTGACCCCATGGACTGCATCCTTCCAGGCTCCTCCATCCATAGGATTTGCCAGGCAAGAGTACTGGAGTGGGGTGCCATTGCTTTATATAGTAGTGTGTATATGTCAGTCCCAGTCTCTCAATTTATCCCCACCCCCTGCGCTTATCTTCTGGTAACCGTAAGTTTGCTTTCTACATCCATGATTCTACTTCTGTTTTGTAAAGAAGTTCATTTATACCCCCTTTTTAGATTCCACATATAAGCTACATTCTATGATATTTGTTTTCTGTGATTGACTGACTTCAATCAGTATGACAATTAATTATGAAAATCAGTCCCTCCATGTTGCAGCAAATGGCATTTTTTTTTGGTGGCTGAGTAATATTCCATTGTATATATGTACCAGTTGGTACAATATGGAAGTTCTTTAAAAACTAAAAGTAGAACTACCATATGGCCCACTCCTGGGCATATATCTAAAGAAAAACATAATTCAAAAATATACATGCACCCCAATATTCATTGTAGCACTATTTGCAATAGCAGGACATGGAAGCAACTTAAATGTCCATCAATAGAGGAGTGAATAAAGATATACGTATTTTATTTTTTAAAACTAAAATGTGTTGAAATCAAAATCTTTAGCTTGATTGTCTTTCTTATTTGTCCTCACACATATATCTAACTGATATTTAGTTGTTTTGAAACTACATATATATCCTAAGAACAAAATCTTGCCAGCTTTGAGAAGATTCAAATGAAATTATTTTAGGGAAGTTGTAGGCAAAATTTAAATAATCTTTAAGACCATAAATAATCATTCTTTTTCTCATTCAATCATTCTTTTTTTTCTTTTTATAAAAAATATAAATTTATTTATTTTAATTGGAGGTTAATTACTTTACACTATTGTATGGGTTTTGCCATACATCAACATGAATCCGCCACAGGTATACACGTGCTCCCCATCCTGAACCCCCATCCCTCCTCCCTCCCCGTACCATCCCTCTGGGTTGTCTCAGTGCACCAGCCCCAAGCATCCAGTATCATGCAATGAACCTGGACTGGTGATTCATTTCATGTATGATATTATACATATTTCAATGACATTCTCCCAAATCATCCCACCCTCTCCCTCTCCCACAGAGTTCAAAAGACTGTTCTATACAACTGTGTCTCTTTTGCAGCAATCCCACTGCTGGGCATACACACCAAGGACACCAGAATTGAAAGAGACACATGTACCCCAATGTTCATCACAGCACTGTTTATAATAGCCAGGACATGGAAGCAACCTAGATGTCCATCAGCAGATGAATGGATAAGAAAGCTGTGGTACATATAAACAATGGAGTATTACTCAGCCATTAAAAAGAATACATTTGAATCAGTTCTAATGAGGTGGATGAAACTGGAGCCTATTATACAGAGTGAAGTAAGCTGGAAAGAAAAAACCAATACAGTATACTAACACATATATATGGAATTTAGAAAGATGGTATCAATCATTCTTCTTAAAGATAATCTTTAAGAGCATAAGTAATCATTCTTCTTCTTCTTCTGCCTTTTTGAAAGGTGAAGTTGAATTAATGCTTTAACTATTGTTTTTCAAGAGCAAAGCCCCAATGCTATGATAACTATTTTTTTTCACAATTATTAGGCACCAGGTAATTTCTTTAAGCTAGTCTTATTTCCTATATAGCAAGCACTTATTATCTTGTCTTTCTAATACATCTATCACGGAATCCCACTCTTTGGAATCACATTTCTCTTATATATATATTTAAAGATTTTTCTATTTATTGGCTTTGCTGGGTCTTTGTTGCAGAGCACAGGCTTTCTCCAGTTGCGGCAAGTGGGGGCTACTCTTCATTGCAGTGCATAAGCTTCTCACTGTGGTGGCTTTTCTTGTTGCGGAGCACCTGCTCGAGGGCATGAGGGCTTTAGTAGTTGCGGCACATGGGCTCAGTAGTTACGACTGGCAGGATCTAGAGCACAAGTTCAGTAGTTGGGGCTCATGAGCTTAGTTGCTCTGTGGCATGTGGGATCCTCTTGGACCAGGGATCAAACCCATGTCTCCTGCATTTGTAGGTGGATTCTTAACCACTGGATCACCAGGGAACCCCACACTTCTCTTCATTTAAGAGTTTCTTTCCTCTATTGTAACCACACAGTTCCTGTAGGAGCTGGCTGTTCTTGCATGAATTTGTGTTCCTTACAACAGTTGATTGGCCAGTGGGAGTAGGGGTCATACAGCTCAACCTGTCCAGTTGTAGTATTCCCTGATCATAACTAATTCGTCCAGAGTTGGACACCTTACCCAAGATCAGCCAATAAGTTCTTCCCTAGGAGCTTTAAAATTTGAGCTGGCAAAGTCTCTCTCTGATGGTAAAGTTGGATGCTGTGAGGACAGAACTGCCTGCTGTCACGCTTGCCTCTGTTTGCGGTTGACTCTAGTCTTCAGTGAGGGAGATAAAGCTGGTATGCAGAAAAATCAGATGGCGATGGAGATAGGTAATTCTGGCAGTGCTGAATTTCCAGGTCCCATGAAAAATTTTTTTAGGTTGCACCATGTGGTTTGCATGGATCTTAGTTCCTGACCAAGGATCGAACCCAGCCCTCTGCATTGGGAGTGCAGAGTCTTAACCACTGGATCACCAGAGAAGTCCCTTGGTTCCATCTTTTTTGAGGCCTTACTCCTGCAGTTTGGTCATTTAACAATTCCTGGAATCCTGGAGACAGTATTTCTTCTTAGCCAGTTTGAATGTAGTTTCTGTTATTTGCAATCAAAGGAGTTTGGACTGATTTATGCTAGTGAAAAAAATATGCTCTCATCATTTAAAGCACCAAGATACTTTGCCTCTTTAAAAATTGTGTGTGTCATGCTATCACATTCATAATCACATTCTATTAAATGTGAAGGGAAGAGGCACAGAATGTTAGGGAAAGTCAGGGAAATTGCCGTGACATTACAAGCTTCCCAGTTAGAAGTGATTTCTGAGTCAAAGAAGAGAGCTGAGAGTAAGAACTAAAGAGCTGTGGAGCTAAAAGGTGTCCACGGACCAAGGGAAGGGTAGAAACAGAGACGGGCTCTCTTGGGAGAGAGTGAGAGTTCTACTCCTCAACACACACACCTCTCCGAAATCACTGTGGACAGTAACTGCAGCCTTGAAATTAAAAGACACTTTGCTCCTTAGAAGGAAAGCTATGACAAACCTAGACAGTGTTTTAAAAAGCAAAAGCATCACTTTGCTGACAAAGATCTGTATAGTCAAAGTTATGGTTTCTCCAGTAATCATGTATGGATATGAGGGTTGGACCATAAAGAAGGCTGAGTGCTGAAGAATTGATGCTTTTGAATTCTGGTGCTATAGAAGACTCTTGAGAGTCCTTTGTACTGCAAGAAGATCAAAACAGTCAATCCTAAAGGAAATAAATCCTGAATATTCATTGGAAGGAGTGATGCTGAAGCTGAAGCTGGCCACCTGATGTGAAGAGCTGACTCATTGGAAAAGACCCTGATTCTGGGAAAAGTTGAAGGCAAAAGAAGAAAGAGGGACAGAGGACAAGATGGTTGGATGGCATCACTGACTCAATGGACATGTGGTTGAGCAAATTCAGGGAGAGTGTGAAGGACAGGGAAGCCTGGTGTGCTGCAGTCCATGGGGTCACAAAGAGTCGCTTTTGACTTAGGTACTGAGCAACAAGAGCAAAGTAAAGGGAATATAATCTTTTATTTTCATGTAGGTAGAATTCATAAATCTAATGGTTAAACTTTCTTCAGCAACACAAAAGTAATAAGGTACCTAAATATCAGACCATGGATATATGCATTTGAAATGTGCATTTATTTTGTATCATTCTCCCTTACTGACAAATGCTGGCCATGGAATATGCGTTGAAATTTGAAAGTTCTCATGACGTTCCAACTAGTCAAATGAAGATTTCCCTGAGGATTGGTCCTCTTGCTTCTTTGTTGGGACTGGGAATGAAAGATATTCTTTCAAATCTATATTCTTTCCATTTATTAAATAACAAAGAGAGTTTACCTTAATTTAATTTAACTAATTAAATTTATTAAATTTCTCAGTCTTTGCAGCTTTTCTGCATTTTGCAAACTATTAGGTAACTTTTCTCCTTTATAGTTGTCATGGAAATGATGAATCTCAAGAGGGCAAATTTAAATGATTTCAAGATGAAGTCTTGACATTCTGGATTCTCATGGTGTTTCTTTCCAGCTGACTTCAGGAGTAGGCCTTATTAGGGATATTGAGTGGGATTTTGATACTTAAATTTTATCGCTCACTTCTAATCTGCTCCGATGACAAGTAGGTTCTGACATGATGGCAGCACCCAATAGGGAAATGAGATACATTTTTATTAATAGCTAGAGTGTGCTCAGTCACATCCAAGGGCAGAACTGCTCTGGTAAACGAAGCTGCAGCAGGACTCTTAGAGCTGAAAACTGAACACAGAGTCCCACTTCGTGGAATCTAGAATGGAAGATCAGAGCCCTACTGTCTCAGATTGTGTTCCCCAGGAAGCAGCATCTCAGTCAAGATTCAGTGTACAGAGATGTTTATTAACAAATGCCTGTGGAAGGCATTTCCCTTCCACACCCACGGAAGGGAAATCTAGGAAGCAGGCGTGCAGAGAGGACAAAGTTAAGCTGTGATGCAGGTACAAGGACAGTCGAGGCTGACTCCTTGGGGGTTCTGGAACTAGAATGAACCTTCAGAGTTTTCTTGAGGTGGGCTGAGATGACCAGGCTTTTACACTGCTCCATTAATAAGCTGTCTGATGTGGGCTGCCCTGGGAAGATGAGTGACCTTGCGGGGTGAGGGTGGTAGCTCTCTAAGACTAAGTAGGCTCCAGAGGAGCTAACAGTAATCCCAGAAGTTGATGTAACAAGTCCTTTCTGCAAGGAGCATCTGGGTGGTTCATCGTAGTAACTACCATACCAACCAAATGCTCTTACCAACAGTCCACATGGCAAAGGGGCTGCTCTTCCCCTTAGAAACTGCACTTACAACCTGGAAGTTACCTGCAGAGACATCCTATGGCCTGAGTACATGAAGAGGAAAGAAGGGGTGGAGTCTAACTCTACCTGTAAATGCCACCACAATCATAACCACTAACGAACTGCAGCTAATCTTTACCCCAAATCAGGAGCAATGTGATAGCCATTTTTGCACTGTCGGGAAGAGCTTGTAGAGACTGAACAGGTGTTCAGCTTCAGGTTTCTTCTCTTATGCACTGAGGCATCTGATGGGCAGAGAGAAGAAAATACCCTATCCTATAATCCTGCCTGCCCACTTGACTGAAAATCTGTTATTTTGAAACTTCAGATGGGTTTTGTACACAGTTTGTGGGCTGTCCTGAATATGGCATCCAGAGAATGACAGTATCTTAATGGGTGGCGTCCAATTTTAGCACATTTAGATTGGGATTGCAATGGAGGTCTCGGCTCAGGCTTACTATAAGATTTGTTGTTGTTGTTTTCCATTATTTGTTTAATTTTTTCTAACTTTTATGTCTTTTAGTTAGTGAATATCCCAACTCTGGTGCTAAAAAAATATGACATCTCAGTTTTTGAGTAATGAATGCAAGCAGCAAAAATAGAGGCCACTACCTTCTTTTTGGAGTTAGCAGTTGTCCTTTGTTACAAAAATTATTAAGTTTCCATTTAAGCAGACTCTGCAATAATGGAAAAAGATATTGAAAGAATTTTAAAGGTATCTTTATATGCATCCAGCCAAATATAGCCTTCAAATACTACCCCCTGGGATGTGGGCTTTACTGTCTTCAGGCAGAATCTGGCCTATTGAGTGTCCTTAAGAATAATTGTGCAAAAAAGCAAAAGCTTTTTTTTTTTTTTTTTTGGTCAAATGTGCTACAGTTCAGATATTTGTTGGCACTGGTATAAGTAACCATCAAGTACTTAAAAGCTACTTTGATTCTCAGCAACTATTAATGATATAATAAAATATCATTGTAATATATATACACACATATATAATCTTTCTCTACAGTATATAAATACATAATCTATAAATGTCTGCACATATCATTTTCGTAACTGTTAAAGAGCTTTGACTTGGTCAGGTTGTCCTTTTCTGTCATGATTCAAATGTTGAATCTTGAACAACGAGTTTGGGAATAACAAACTGAGCTTGTCATTAGTAGATTAGTTTCTGCTACAAAGCCTTGTGTTCAGGATGAGTTCTTTTTTACTTGCCTGAAAAGTGTCTCTCTTGGAGAGCAATTACATCTGATTGACATGTTTTCATGTGCCTGCAGCCCTGATGCATTTTTTCTTTGGTACACTAAACAGGTCTAGATCAAGGACTGTTATTTTATATTTTTGTTCTTGTTGTTGTTTTCTGCTATTAACTAAAATCAGGATACCAAAGAAAAACTTAGATACCTTGTAAAGTACAACTTAAAACAAATTATAAAATATGTATAAAGAGATGTGCATTTTGTTGTAGGGGGTCACTAGACTATAGCTGAGCTAGAATTGCTAAAAGTCAATTGAAAGACAAGAGCGTACATAGTTGGGCATGTTAATATTAGAAGCAATCTGTATTTTCCAGTATAAACGTAATACCTTACTTCTCTTAAAGACAGCTCAGTGTGGTGTTAGTAGAAAAACAAAGGGGCTAAAAACTTATGTTTTTGTGTAAGATTTGTTGCTTTGTTATGGATAATTTTGAACAATGCACTTAGCTGTTACAGAATTTCTTTTTTAATATGTAAAAAAAGAGAGTAACTACATGACTTCTGCTTCCCACGTGGCTCAGTGGTAAAGAGTCTACTTGCTAATGCAGGAGATGCAGGTTCGATCCCTAGGTCAGGAAGATCTCCTAGAGGAGGAAATGGTAACCCACTCCAGTATTCTTGCTTGGAGAATTTCAAGATCAGAGGATCCTAGTGTGCTACAGTCCATGGTATCACAGAGAGTTGGGCATGACTTAGCGACTGCGCATGCATGCCCGTGACTTCAATGGATTCTTCAAACTGTAACACTTCATGACTGTATGAAGCATTTGTTGTTTTTCTGACATGACCTTCTAACACAGAGATGTAGAGAAACAAATGTGGATAGTACTTTGTAAATACCTCCAAGTCAGCAACTCTATATGTAACTCCGGTTAACATGAGGATCTGATACTCCAGCTATGTCTATCTTTTCTCCTCCTTCAGACTGTAGGCTTTTGGGGATAGCAACCACGTCTGATGTTCTCAGTGATGACTCACCTTTCTACACTATCAACTCTCAAAAACATTTTATAAATGAATGATTGAACAATGTCTATACAAATGATTATCGCTCCCAACAATGAGCCAATTCCTACCTTTGAATGACTGTATTTAAGGATGATTTATTGCATATAGTCAATACCTTAGCATAAATAACTTGGATATTTTTGTGGCCCTGGGTGATTCTAGTATTCACTATGAGATATCTGTGGCATATCAGTTTGAATCGTTCACTGATGATCTGTAAATAGACTCTAGCCTGAGAGAGGGACCCATTTACTGGCTTTCTCACTGTTTGATTAGGTCCTCTGTCTTCTCTTTTCCACTCATTTTCCATATTTTATACTGGGGATTATAAATAGAATGCAGATGATTTAAAACTCAAACAATGAAAACGTGGTAATGTTGGCACTGTGCTGTGCACTCAGTCATGTCCTATTCTTTGCAGTCCCAAGGACTGGAGCCTGCCAGGCTCCTCTGTCCATGGAATTTTCCAGTCAAGAATACTGGAGTTCATGATCTGAGATGGGGAAACAATGGAAACGGTGAGAGACTTTATTTTCTTGGGCTCCAAAATCACTGCAGTTGGTGACTGCAGCCACGAAATTAAAAGACGCTTGCTTCTTGGAAGAAAAGCTATGACAAACCTCAACAGCATATTAAAAAGCAGAGACATTACTTTGCTGACAAAGGTCCATCTAGTCAAAGCTGTGGTTTTTCTGGTATTCATGTATAGATGTGAGAGTTGGAGTTTTTTAAAGAAGGCTGAATGCTGAAAAATTGATGCCTTTGAAGTGTGGTGTTGGAGAAGTCTCTTGAGAGTCCCTTGGACTTCAAGGAGATCAAACCAGTCAATCCTAAAGGAAAGTAATCCTGAATATTCATTGGAAGGACTGATGATGAAGCTGAAGGTCCAATACTTCAGCCAACTGATGTGAAGAACTGACTTGTTAGAAAAGACCCTGATGTTGGGAAAGATGGACAACAGGAGGAGAAGAGCTCGACAGAGGATGAGATGGTTTGATGGCATCCCCAACTCAATGGACATGAGTTTGAGCAAGCTCTGGGAGATGGTGAAGGACAGGGAAGCCTGGTGTGCTGCAGTCCATGGGGTCATAAGCAACAACATTGGAGTGGGTGGCCATTTCCTTCTTCAGGGGATCTTCCTGACCCAGGGATCAAACCCACATCTTTTGAGCCTCCTGCAGGTTTCTTTACCACTGTGCCACTTGGGAAGACCAAATGTTGTCATTGCATAATCTCAAATGCAAAGTGTTCATATTACATTTTATATGATGAAATATAATACATATTCAAACAGTGATAGAACCTTCACTGCACACCCATCAAATGCAAGTCATTGTCCTAAAAGATACATGTTCTGTGTCTTCTTACTTTCAGAAAACTTTTGGTCTATAGAGGAAGACAGACCTAAGGAGGGTCACATAACTCCCCCTTACAAAATACGCTAGGGAGCCCCAAGCCAGAGTGGCACTAAATATATTCTAAATTCTGCCTCTTATTTCCTATCTGGATAATGAACACTTCCCTTTTTTTCTAGCCAAAACTGTAGACCTTAGACATGGCAACTCAAGATAACCCTGTGATAGAAATCTCTTGTGACCTGATACCAAGAAGAAATGAATTTGCAGGTTTTTTTTAAGAGGACGTGACCTATATACTTGTGTTTTAGGTGTAGTTACTGCACAGAACTCCAGATGCTGAAACGAATTTGTGTTGTGTTTCTATGCTAATACATCTCTGATAATTTAAGAATACCGACTCCTTTTTCTGTTGCTCAAATTAACTGTAAGAGTGATTAGCAGATATCGGGATTGATTAATGTTTCAGTGTTTTGTCACGTTTTTAGGGAAAGCAGAATGCAGCAGTGTGGCACTAAGTACTGGGAAATTGTGATGAATAGTTTGACTTCTAAATAACTTTAAAATTTTACCCACAAAAAGTTTAAAACTTCATTGTCATGGTGATCTTTTATAATAAGATGGTTCACCCCTCAGGATAGAATATACTGAATGCCTATTATATGTGCATGCATGCTAAGTCGCTTCAGTAGTGGCTGACTCTTTGCGACCCCGTAGACCATAGACCACCAGGCTCCTCTGTCCATGGGATTCTCCAGGCAAGAATACTGGATGCGGTTGCCATTTCCTCCTACAGGGGATCTTCTCCACCTAGGGATCAAACCTGTGTCTTTTATGTCGCCTGCACTGGCAGGTGGGTTCTTACCACTAGCACCACCTGGGAAGCCCAAATGTCTATTTTATACCTAATTTACAAACCCTGAAATTGTAGGGAGAAAAAGGTATGCACGACTGGAGAAGCTGCTATTATGGGGAGTCACAGTCATTCTTTCTAGGGGCTTCGAATCTGGCAAGGGAAGTAAACACCTCTCATTACTCTAATAATTATAAATATGAACACATTAAGAACTGTGGCAGGAGCTAAGTGCTACGGAAAGGCAGAGTATAAGTTCCATGAAGGCAGAAATGATTCTCTCTTTTTTGGTGCTATAGTTCCCACTGCCTGACACTGTGCAGGTACTCAACAGATGTGTTGATTTTATGCTTAATTCTGCCTTGGGTTTTACAGTGGAGCAATGTTTGAACTAAGCTTTAAAGAGTAAGTAAGATTTTCTTTATCAACAATAGAGAACATTCCAGGAAGAAGCAACAGCAGGAACAAAAGAATGCAAGTGTTTGGGTAACTGCATGTAATTCAGGATAGCTACAGTGTAGGACTGCTGATGGCTGGGCACAGGGTAGACTCCACAGTGAGATGCCGAGCCAGTGAGTATTAGAAATAAACAGCACGACGCTGCTTGAACTGCTGCTTGCTTTTTGGAAATTTCTTATATCCTGAAGAGCCCCTATATAGATGAGAGCTATACGACGAACTCACAATCAGTACTAATAGTGTTTGTTTACTAATAGTATTTTCTCCTTAGTTGTCTATTCACGCCAGTTAGTGACTATAAACGGGTGGATTACATGGCATGTAGCTAACTATGCATGCTCTGTTTTGTCAGCATATTGTTGATAATTTCTGCCAGCATCAAAAAAGATCTAAATTTTTGGTTTCTCCTGAAAAAAAAGTGGATCTGGGGATAGAGGTTCACAATCCACTCCAGCATGAGAACACTGCTTAGAATGCCCCCACCACCTCCAATCTCCCATTCATTGCTCATGTGGTCTTCATGGCTGTCTGCCCTCTTCACTTGCCTCCTCTATTCACCTGGGACCCTTTCAGCGTTTGAATTTAGCCTCAGCAGTATGGCACCTATCTAGCTTAAGGGCTGTGTATCACTTCATATGAACTTTATATGAAATAAAGATGGTATCCCTTTGAATTGATGTGTTCTCTACAAATATTTTCTCCTAACATATTGCTTATCTTTTAAACCTGCTTCTAAATTTCCTGGTACTATTTTTACTTTTTATATAGCCAAACCTTTTCTTTTACTTTGCTTTAATTTTTCTTTCTTTCTCCACCTCCTTCTTTTTAAATAATTCTTTTAGTTTAGAAAACTTTCTGTTACTTTTTTCCTCTCCGTTCTGTTCCTTTTCTCTCTTCTAATTGATTTTGGGTTAGGAATTCCTTCTCTTTTGAGAGGCTTAATAGACTAAATTATAAACTTATAGACAAATTATGATTATTTTTGGTTGAAATCTTATCTCTTTTCTGTTTTGTCATATAGGTCTATGCAAATACTGAGTACATATGGGTAATGCGGTATATTTTGAGTGGCCTATTCTTTTCTACTCATTTGCCTTTTTCTTAATCTTGCCATTAAGTTGTAGTTAGTTTTATGTGTTTTAATATTTTGTTAAAAGTAATCCCTCCCTCTTTAAAGCAATTATTACTCTTCTGTTTATACTTTCAATTTAAATTTATTTATTTATTTTACAATATTGTGTTGGTTTCTGCCATATATCATGAATCAGCCATAAGTATACGTATGTCCCCTCCCTCTTGAACCTCCCACATCTCATCCCATTCCTCTAGGTTGTCACAGGGTGCCAGATTTGAGCTCTCTGTGTCATACAGCAAATTTCTACTGGCTATCTAATTTTACATATGGTAACACGTACGTTTCGATGCTACTCAATTTGTCCCACCCTCTCCTCCCCCAACCCTTCGAATCCACAAATCTGTTTATACTTTCAAATCAATTTTAGAATTATTTGGTGAAATTCCAGAAAAATCCTATTGGGATGTGATGTAGAATTTTAATGAATGCACTAAACATTTTAATAAAAACTTTTATTATGTAAAAATTAGTCTTCCTATTTAGAATCACATCAGACCTCCTTATTCCTTTATTCAGCTTTTTTGTCTTTTATATCTGTTCATGAAACATTGAGCTTATTGTCACGTAAGACATTATTTTCTGTTAATTTAAATTTTGCTTTGTGATATAAATGGGATCTTTTCAGTTTATGTTTTTTCTATAAAATTGTATTTGGTATATGAGAATATTTATATCTTGTCTGGCTATTATGGCAATCTTTAATTTAATTCCAATAGCTTTTCATTTGATTTCTTTCTATTTTTATGTTCTAAAATCATCACAATAAATAAACATATTTTGTCTCTTCCCTCTAATGTTTGTAATGTTGTTTGTTTTATATCTTAAGAATGTTTGAAATGATATTAAAATAAATAACATGTATGTATATCCTTTAGCAAGTATCTGACATATAAGAACTCAAGTGTCAGATGATATTATTAGTAATAATAATAACAAATAATAACAGTGATTTCACTTATCTGTATTTTAATGAGAATTATTTTATTATTTCACTGTTAACTAAAATGTTGGCTGATGGTTTGAACTGGACATCTTAAAGATAGTTAAGAAGATATACTACTATTAAAATGTTTTTGATTTGAATTTAAATCTACTAGTGCAGTATATAAATAGGTTTTCTAGTTTTAGACTATCTGTGGATTCCAATAATAAATACCATTTGGCTATAAGTAAAAGACTCCTTTTCCTATATTACTGAAGTCTAGTTGCTATCATTTTACTTAAGTTTAAAAATACCTTTATTAAATGACATGCAGCTATATTTTTTTCTGGAATTTGTTGGAATTATAAAAACTAGGGTATGTTTTTTCTTAAAATGATCTGAAATACTTTTAATCTTTTTCTATTCTCTGAAATAGCTTATATAATGTGGCAAAAATTTGTCCCTTGAAAGTCTGAAGGAATTTACTTCAATGTAAATGTGTTATGACACAGAGTTCCCTTTCTAGGGCTCAGATGTGGCTTTCAGATGACTTCTTCAGTTTATTTTAATTTTTAATGAATTGTGCTATTAATAATTTTGATATATTCTAGTTCACATGAAGCATTCTATTTTAGTTTACATAAAGCAGAATAATGCATCAATATTTTTCTTTCTATTTATTAACATCTTAGTCACTAGTTTCAGAATCTTCCCAATTATTCAGGTATACTGAATATATTCAGGTTATTTTGGAATGAAATTAACTCATTCCTATTAGTACTCCCTTTGTATTTCTTAACTGACAATCTCACCGCATATCCACAAATGTAACCCAATCAAATCTTTATGACACCATTAGCCTGTAATTCTCTAATTCTTATGACTAATGTGTAGGCCTACACCTCATAAAACTCCATATTTTAATTCATCTTAAGACACCTTCTCTAACAAGCATTTGGTATGCCTTAAGATAGCTTTCCCAATAAGCATGTGCTTTCAGATGTTATCCTCATCCTTTAAAAAGCAATGAGTGCAACAGTTAATTAACTTGTTATAATGTCATAAATCCCAGCTCTAGCCATGACCACTGACTCCTCCCCTACCTTTACGAAGAGCATTTTCATTTATGATAAATTATCCCCTGGGTATTCAATGCAGAGTTGGGTGACCATGCAGAACTCAGGGTCAGACACAATAACACAGACTATACTGCTGGGCAATGACAAGCCTTCTACTCCTACTACTTCCCTTCCTGTGCTTGGTTGCCTTTATGCTTCACTGAAATCGGCAGACATTGATGACAGAATGAGGGGGCTTCTCTCTTCCAGATTTCAATTCTCTGGAAGTAATCTTCAGGATGATTTGCATGTGGGGAGATGTATAGAGTTAGATCGCTGTCTCATATGGTAATTAAAACTGCTTATTTAAATTTAACACTGAAGTCTAGTAACCTTTACAGAGGTTTTTCTTTTTTTTTTTTAGGTGCTTTTTACATAGAGTGAATACAATTAGGAGCCGTTCTGGGTGCCTTTTAAAATAATCCTATTTTCTTCTTAACCTTGCCTCTATTGGCTTTTAAATGGTTATTTTTGATGAACAGTGGTTTCTGACAGAAGTTTGGACCTCTACATATTTTTCTTATGATTCTTCTTATAAAATTGCTAAAAAATGCATTTAATATTAATTGAACCACATCATCAGTTACAGCTTGTATAGTGTTGACCTATTCTCTGTACCTCTCCAAACATCAGTTCTTCATCCCTAAAATAGGGATACTGTTTATACATCAGAATAAAGAGATAATGTTTATAATGTGCTTAATAGAAAACAGTAGATTGATCTTTTCCCAACTACTCAATTTTCAAGGCCTTTATTTAACAAAATATAATGGAGGCAAGGTTGACTCTCAAATCCCCTTCTATACCAAAATAGCTCTTATTTAGAATTTTAGTGTTACACTATATATGATCAAGTTTGAGTATAAAAACTAGTCACATGAGTGGGGCAAGTATTATTATTATCTTTTTAAAGATGAGGTAATTGGAGCTGTTAGTAACAAGAGTAAATAAATCATTTTTTAAGGCCATAGTGTTAAGTACTGAGCCAGAATTCATACACTTGATTTCCAGTTCCAAACTTTCTCACTCTAATGTGTCCAGCATCATACAATGCTTAAAGTGGCAGGGCCCTTCTGTGTCTCAGCATCAAATATAAGTGACTTTTCAATTATTCAAACTTCATGTTTTATTATCCAGAGTCTAATATAGTTCACCAGAATCACTTTTTGAGTTCTCTGATTTGATTATTTGGAGAAAATTAAACCAGCTGCATATTTCCTTCTAAAACTATTAATAGAAAGTTCATAATATAAGCATTTGTTGAGCATCTATTATGTTCCCAACACAATTCCAGTCACTGAGGATACAGTAGTGAAGTATAAGTACCTTTTTATTGCATAAATAATAATAAAACAAGTGCTATATATATATTTGTCACATTTTAAAATATTTAAAAGTAGGAATTTCCTAAATATCTTGCTTTCATTTTCGTTTCTGAGTGAGAATTTTGTTCATTCATTTTTTCCAGTTTATTATTTGTATTTTTAAATTTCAGAAATATGTATTTTTATCATGTCTTCCCTCACTATCTGTATTTTGACTGTAGCTCACTAGGCTCCTCTCTCTGTGGAATTTTCCAGACAAGAATAGTGGAGTGAGTTGCCATTTCCTACTCCAGGGGATTGTCCCTACCCAGGTATCAAACCTGTGTCTTTTGTGTCACCTACACTGGCAGGCAGATTCTTTACTGCTAGTGCCACCTGGGAAGCCCAATTGTATTATAGCTACGCCTTAAGAACTGGTGGGTCTTATATATGACCTGTAAGAGAGCTGGGATAGACCCAGTTTAAGGTTTGAATATACTTTTGTCTTTGTAGACTCTAATTGGTCTCTGAAGAATTGATGTTAATGCTGTCTGACAAATCTGATCTCATTTTCTGACTTTCTACAATTACCACAGTTTTATACAACCATTGTTGGGTTATGAATGTGTCTTTCCTGATGTGATCATTCAATTTGATCATTCCCTCATTCAGACTGTCTTTTTTCCTTTCTGAGTCTTCACAATGCCTGTGCCTTTAATGACTACTTTTTAAAAATTCACTTCTCTTACCAGGTTGCAGTTGGACCTGTAACTCGAAAATCATAACTATTATCTTGCAAGTAGAATACAATTTTCTTGCTAATCTTCTTGCAGTGATATTCAGACATTTAGGAGCAATTAAGTAAATTGACCTCAAGTGTTCCTAGCCAGGGTGAAGATGACCATGAAAGATAGATATACATATTTATGATCTCAAGAGAGAGTCAGAGACACAGAAACAAAGGTGAAGTAAGCCTCACTTGGTAAGTAAACTTACCAATAAAATTACGTTTCTTAAAAATTTTTGCTTTTTCTGATTGTAAAAATAATACATGTACTTTGTAAAAAACACTATATGTGTATATGCTATATTATTTTATATATGTATACATAATATATATATAAAACAAGGAAGTAAACATTTTCTCTGATCACACCATTCTGAATTAACCATTCCTAAAATATAAGAACGCCTTCCTCAGTGATCAGTGCAAATAAATAGAGGAAAACAGTACAATGGGAAAGACTAGAAATCTTGTCAAGAAAATTAGAGTTACCAAGGGAACATTTCATGCAAAGATGGGCTCAATAAAGGACAGAAACGATATGGACCTAACAGAAGCAGAAGATATTAAGAAGAAGTGGCAAGAATACACAGAAGAACTATATAAAAAAGATCTTCACGACACAGATAATCACGATGGTATGATCACTCACCTAGAGCCAGACATCCTGGAATGTGTAAAGTGGGCCTTAGGAAGCATCACTGTGGGCAAAGCTAGTAATTTCAAAATTTCAAAAATTTCAAAAAGATGATGCTGTGAAAGTGCTGCACTCAATATGTTAGCAAATTTAGAAAACTCAACAGTGGCCACAGGACTGGAAAAGGTCAGTTTTCATTCTAATCCCAAAGAAAGGCAATGCCAAAGAATGCTCAAACTACCGTACAATTGCACTCATCTCACACACTAGCAAAGTAATGCTCAAAATTCTCTAAGTCAGACTTTAGCAGTACGTGAACTGTGAGCTTCCAGATATTCAAGTTGGATTTAGAAAAGGCAGAGCAATCAGAGATGAAATTTCCAACATCTGTTGGATCATTGAAAAAGCCAGAGAGTTCCAGAAAAATATCTACTTCTGCTTCATTGACTACACTAAAGCCTTTGACTGTGTGGATCACAACAAACTGTGGAAAATTCTGAAAGAGATGGGAATACCAGACCACCTGACCTGCCTCTTGAGAAATCTGTATGCAGGTCAAGAAGCAACAGTTAGAATTGGACTTGGAACAACAGACTGGTTCTAAATAGGGAAAAGAGTATGTCAAGGCTGTATGTTGTCACCCTGCTTATTTAACTTATATACAGAGTACACCATGCAAAGTGCCAGGCTGGATGAAGCACAAACTGGAATCAAGATTGCCAGGAGAAATATCAATAACCTCAGATATGCAGATGACATCACCCTTATGGTAGAAAGCAAAGAATCAAAGCACCTCTTGATGAAAGTGAAAGAGGAGAGTTAAAAATTTGGCTTAAAGCTCAACATTCAGAAAACTAAGATCATGGCATCTGTTCCCATTGAGAGTCTCTTGGACTGCAAAGAGATCCAGCCAGTCCACCCTAAAGGAGATCAGTCCTGGGTGTTCATTGGAAGGATTGATGCTGAAGCAGAAACCCCAATACTGTGGCCACCTTATGCGGAGAACTGTCTCTTTGGAAAAGACCCTGATGCTGGGAATGATTGAAGGCGGGAGGAGAAGGGGATGACAGAGGATGAGATGGTTGGATGGCATCACTGACTCAATGGACATGAGTTTGAGTAAACTCTGGGAGTTGGTGATGAACAGGGAGGTCTGGTGTGCTGCAGTCCATGGGGATGCAAAGAGTCAGACACAACTGAGCAACTGAACTGAACTGAACTGAACATTTTTGTATTTCTCCTTCCAGATTCTTTTCTATGAATATATCACCTAAAACAAAACAACAAAACAAAAATGAGACCATGCTCTGCATATTTTGTAGCCTTCTTTCCCCCCTTAATGTAGTGTGGATATTTTCTCATATCAATAAATAAAGATTTTATCATCATTTTTAGCAGGTACATTTTATGGGTGGACCATCATTCATTTAACTTTCAAATCCCTTTAATGGTCATTTATGTTACTTAGACTTTTAAATATTGTAATAAATTTTGTGATAAACATGCCTAAACAAATGTCTTGATACACTTGTCTAATATTAAAAATAAATGTTTAAAAGTACAACTGTGTCTAAGGGACCTTTTCCTGCATATCTATAAGATTTTTCAAAACCTAGTCTTAGCCTATTACTCTTCTAGAATTACATCATTACCCTAAAATGAAAACTACCTTGACTCACATTTTCTAAAAAGCCAATGTACTTTTACATTTTAATTATTTCCTACTGTTCTTTCTATCTGAAATGTTTGCCTCCACATTTTCCTATTCTATTCAATTTCTAATTATCCTTTTAAGGTCCACTCAAATGTTAGTTCTTGTCTGTATCTTTTTCTAATTCCTCCTAAGTAAATTAATTTTCCCTTGTGTATCCTTCTTTACATTTATAATGTTGGAGTGTAGTATTTCTTTATTTCTTTCCCCCTATCAGTTAGTTAATCACCAAATTCTTAATAAACAAACATCTACTTAGTAAGTGCCAGGCTTTGTGTTAGATGAGCAGAACAGGCTCATCATCTTACGTTATGCAGCTTATATTCTTGTAAATTTTAGTAACATTTTTTACTGCCAAGTTGCTTTTGAGAGTAAGAAAACCAGGAGGTATTGCATGTTTCACAGAGAATTCATTAGCTAAATTATGACCCATTCCTATGATAGTATAATTTTCAGTCTTTACCACCAGAGAATATGGGCAATGGAAGTTGGCATGACACTAAATTGGACCAGAGTGACAGTCTAACTTCCATCCCATTGGTCAATAATGATAAATTATTAGGGGCTACTTGGAGTGTGTGTGGAGAATGATTATGAAATACATTATGCTTAGAGTCTATTACGGCCCTGGGAGTAAAGGATTTCATTATACCTGGGCTTGAAGAAGTGTCTGCTACAATTGCTCAGGGTTTGGATACCTAAGAGGGGATGAGGAGACTGGATGGGGAGAAAAGATGAGGATAGGGAAGGACTGGCAGAGAGAACCTCAGGGCCTTGAGCAGTGTGCTTAGCAGGCTGAATTCTCCCATGTTAGGGAAGACGATGGCAGTATCCTTTTCTCTCTTCTTTGCGGGCAATTGTTTCTAAGCATCTTCATTAACACCCTCTATTAGACTTAGGAGCGACCCCATGGACTGTAGCCCACCAGGCTCCTCTGTCCATGGGATTTTCCCAGTAAGAATACTGGAGTGGGTTACCATTTCCTTCTCCAGGGCATCTTCCCGACCCAGGGATCAAACCCATATATCATATGTCTCCTGCATTGGCAGGCTGATTCTTTACCACTGTGCCCCTTTGGAAGCCTTTAGATTGGATGACTGTATTTCCTGGTTTGCTGAGGACAGTCCTGGTTTAATTAAGCCGGTAGTCCTGACATACTGATTAATAGAACTCTCTTTCATCCTGCCATAGAAGTTTCATTTGCCCACAGTCTAAATTTTTGATGGTAATAACTAGAGATATTTGGGAGTAGGGAGCTTTTACAGATTGGCTTGAATAACAGAAAAAGAACAAAACCGCTCCAATATAATCCTTATGTCAAAAGAAATAGTAAAATAATCGGCATGGGTTGGGAAGTAGGCTTTTTTTCCAGGGTAGAGAGGGGGACCTATGGAACAGGAGGGAATAGCAAGTATTTTTAATATGGAAATACTTCTTATTAAAACAGCATATTTAATCATTTAAATTAAATCATACTGTACAATAATGGCACAGTAACTACTTTGTTCTTTGGAGAAATACTCAGTATTGATTCAAGATTATTAAAAAGAAAGACTAGGAAGCTCATGAATGTTTTTGACGTTCCCTGTCATATATTAGTATAAAACAATAATTACCAAATTATGTGATATTTTCAGGAAAAACTCTTAAGAGCCTTGGAGTCAAAATAACTCCATCAGTATCAGTAGATTCAATGTGTGGCTTAGCTTTAATTGCACTTAGGAGAACCTATTTGTTTTTAGCATTTGAAAGCAAGTCTAAATTGTGTCCAGTGGGCGCACTTAGACTAGCAGGCTTTGGCACCTGCCTCAGGTAAGGAAAGTTTTTGTTTATTTCATTAGTGCTTGATGCTTTGACAGACTATGGCTTTCCACTTACTGCAAGAAGAGCTGCCAGCCATCCCTGCTGGGAGAAGCTAGTGTGGGACTAGCAATGAACTTTTGAAAGAAGTTATTATGCCTTATATGGTTGATCTCCCATGCAAATAAAAGAAGCATTTCACACTGTAGCTAAATGGAATTGGTATTTCATCCAATGTAAATGTATGCCAGCATGCTTTCTGACTTTTATCAAACACTGCATCTCTCTCCAAAGTAGATTCCAAGTTCATCTATCTATAGGGCGTCTGCAAGGCAGGACCAGAGCAATGTAGACCCATGGATCTGTGTAGAAATAAAAAGGAATCAATCAGCCTGGCATGTGTTTACCAATAATACCTGAGTGCAGATTCCAGGGATCTGACCTCATGATTCTATAGACCTGATATGGGGGTTACTGGCATGGTCAATCAAGTGGCCAGTTGGGGACATAAGGTAGTTCTAAAGAATGTACTAGTTTGCATTAGTGTAGGAGGGTCTCCAGCATTTATTGCTTGCTCATTCTGACACCTCATTGATTTTGCACTCAGTGATGTTCAAGCCAATGGAGATGACCTGATTGGCTGCGTCTGACTCTTCTGTAGATCTTTTAATCCCCATCTAGGAATCATTTTTCACAGAACTAGTTTCCCCAGAGTGGTGAATAGATATGGTCTGTACTGTTAAAGGAGCTTGTTGTTGTTCAGTGGCTAAGCTGCGTCTGACTCTTTGTGACCCCAAGGACTGCACCATGCCAGGTTTCACTGTCCTTTGCTATCTCCCTGAGGTTGCTCAAACTCATGTCCAGAGTCAGTGATTCCATCCAATCATCTCATCCCCCATCGCCTGCTCTCTTGCCCTCAATTTTTCCCATCATCAGGGTCTTCTCCAATGAGCTGGCTCTTTTCATCAGGTGGCCAAAATATTGGATCTTCAGTTTTAGCATCAGTCCTTCCAATGGATATTCAGAGTTGATTTTTTTTAGGATTGAATGACTGGAACTGCTTGCTGTCCAAGAGACTCTCAAGAGTCTTCTCCAACACCATAATTCAAAGCATCAGTTCTTCGTCACTCAGCCTTTTTTATGGTCCCACTCTTACATCCATACATGACTACTGGAAAAACCACAGCTTTGACTAAACAGACCTGTGCTGGCAAAGTGATGTCTTTACTTTTTAATACACTGTCTAGATTTGTCATAGTTTTTCTCCCAAGGAGCAAGTGTCTTTTAATTTTATGGTTGCAGTCACTATCTGCAGTGAGTTTGGAGCCCGAGAAAAGACAACCTGTCACTGTTTCCACTTTTCCCCCATCTATTTGCCATCATGGAGTTTAGGAATGCAAATATAACCAAAATACTAGCAGCTAATGGTGGTGATGATTTAGTTGACAAGTTGTGTCTGACTCTTATGACTCCATGGACAGCAGTCTACCAGGCTCCTCTGTTCATGGGGATTTCCCAGGCAAGAATATTGGAGTTGGTTGCCATTTCCTTCTCCAGGAGGTCTTCTCGACCCAGGGATTGAGCCTGGATCTCCTGCATTTCAGGCAGATTCTTTACCAACTGGGCTGCCAGATAATACTTATTGTGTTATTTTTAAATCACATCATAAATCAAACGTGCTCTGCATCAGATCTTTTGTACTTTCTGTTTCCTCTGCACAAACCTCTCTTCCTCCAGAAATGTTTCGGCCCACTCCTTTATCTTCTTTGAAAGTGAAGTCACTCAGTCGTGTCTGACTCTTTGTGACCCCATGGACTGTAGCCTACCAGGCTTCTCTGTCCATGGGACTTTCCAGACAATAGTACTGGAGTGGATTGCCATTTCCTTTTCCAGGGGATCTTCCCGACCCAGGGATTGAACCTGGGTCTCCTGCCTTGTAGACAGACGCTTAACCGTCTGAGCCACCAGGGAAGCCCTTTACCTCCTTTAGGTCTGCTCTGAGATGTCACCTTCTCAGTAAAGCCTCCTCTTTCAAGGTTACAATGTCAGTGTTTTTTTTTTTTTTTTCCCCTATGTTTCTACTGTCTTAATTTTTTCTAAAGCACTTAACCCATTTGGTATATCATTTTAATACTTTATGTCTTACTTATTGGTCTATTGTCTGAAAAGGACCCTAAGAAAGCAGAAAATTTCATCTGTTTCACTCACTGCTAAATCTCCAGTGCTTATATAATGTTTAAAACATAGTGTACACTCAATAAGTATCTGTCCACTGAATAAATAATGACCAACATTTAGTGAACACTCCTTACTTGCTGTTCTAAGGGTTTTACATGCAATAATTCATTTAATTCTTCCAAGAAGTCTATGGGGTAGGAACTATGATTATGTCCATTATAGATAAAAAGCTAAAGCAGGGCTTCTCTAATGGTACAGTTGTAAAGAATTCACCTGCCAATTGAGGAGAGACCAGTTCTATCCCTGATCTGGGAAGATCCCACATGCCGTGGAGCAACTAAACCTGTGTGCCACAACTGTTGACCCTGTGCTCTGGAGTCTGGGAATCACAACTACTGAGCCCATGTGCCCCAGAGTCCATGCTCCACAACAAGAGAAGTCACCACAGTGAGAAGCCCTCGAACCACAGCAAAGAGTAACCCCAGCTTGCTGCAACTAGAGAAAAGTGTGCATGCAGAAACTAAGACCCAGCACAGCCAAAAATAAATAAATAAAATTATATATAAAAAAGAAAGCTGAAGCAAAATATTGCAAGAGATCATTTATCTCGGTAGTACATGGTAGAGCCAGAATTTGAATGTTGAATGATATGATTTCAGATTTCAATCTCTTAATCATATGCTCTGCTAACATGTATAATATCTTTCATGTTCTTTGTGGAAAATTTAGAGGCAAAGCTTTTATGTTGGAACATTTGCAAAAAGCTGAAGGCAAAGGTTAATGAAGGAAATACTGCAGGACCTCCCTCCTTTGCTTTCTGTCCTTTTCTTCTCAACAAGCTTGTATTATTTTTAAAGAGCCTTACTTTTTAGAGTAAAGCTACTCTGACATTTGTATCTACAGGGTTCATTCACCAGGCTCTTGATGGGTTTGGGAGTGTTATGAGTGGTGGTGGTAAGGAGAGCTCTTCATCACCCGTTCTCAAATCAAACTGACCTTGAACCTTAAGGATACTAGGATGGATCCATCCATTTGAGCCCTGTGGGACAAGATTGGATCACTGGCTTGGATAACTGTACAGGCTGATCTAGCTCCTCTAGGCTGATGCCAACCTAATCTTTTACCACCTGGTGTGCCACTCCCAAAGCAGAGTGTTTAATGAAAGAGAACTTTACCTCTGGTTTTTGACTCTCATAAATATTTTAGAGTTATCTGAGTTCTGACCAAAATGTTATCTCAACGGTCCTAGAAAATTCAAATACTTATTGGAATGTATGCTGTCCTTAGTCGCTCAATATATATTGGGAGAAATATACTGACTGTTGATGATAATTCTTCCAAATTCCTGCCACAAGTGAACAATAATGTACTAACCTAGCATTCCTGAATTGTCTGTATTGTTGATTGATACTTACGTATGGCCCTTGATCCATATTGTTTTGAATCATTAAATAATTTGTAATTGGTTATTGAATACTGAAATCCATTCTAGTTTTAAAATTTATTACTCTGCTCAAATTCATTCAGAGACCATAAGGCTTTCTGATTTCACTTTGACAGAAAGCCAGCTGGTGTGACCGACCTGTGCTAGAATATCCAATAGGAAATGAAGAACATGGGTCTTGAGGTTTTAAATCCCTAACTCAGAGTCCAATATGTCAGCTTCAAATATTGCCTAAAATTTCTAATAGTTACCTAACACATACAGAAAGAAACCTTTGGAAACTCTGTCCGCCGCTGAACAGCACTGCATTTGTAAAGATAGTATTAATACAAGATTTTAATGCTCGGTGAATCATTAGCTGACAGCAGACCAACAGCAGAGTATAAAACATTAACAACCAAAAGGGGGTTCAGAGTCCTTTAATTGTTGTTTGTTATAAAAACTACCAAAATCATCCTTAGCCAATTCATGGAGAATTAAATAGATTTGGTTTAATAATATCTTCAGGTCTCTGAATAAATTATGAATGCATCTTGACTGTTAGAAGGATACATTGATATTAGGAAATGGCAATGAACAGATATTCAAGAGAGGGGAAAAATACCCCTTCTCCATATCATCCCATTTGAAACAGATTAAAAGCTGATGAAATTTAAGTTTTTTTCATGGGTAGATATGCAACAAGTCATGAGTTGTGGACTTTAATAATATATTTTCTTCACAAGCAATAGCACAGCAATTAGGAGATGCTCGTTGAGGTAGAAATAATGGTAACTGCTGTGCAGATTAGGTTTGCTAAAGGGAGCTCTCAGACATACACTAAAACAACATATTCCAGGTTCTTGTTGGTGTGTAATTTCTACTTTATTTACTTATCATCTCTCTTAAAGAGGACTCCTGGCAGTAATGAGGCTACATAGAATAGTTTAAGATGCTACAAATTATATAAAAGATAAATCTAATGATTACCTATTCTAATGACAGTGCAATCTTGTCTTTCCTCGTGGGGAAATTGTATGGTTGTAAGAAGCTCATAGCTGAGAAGAGTGCCAAGGTACAAATGTATTCATTATTTTTCTGCCTGCTTTGCTTCTGCATGGCTGTTCATGAAAGCTAGGTAATTCATTCGAGCAGGAACCACTTACCGAATGGTTCAGAAACCTTTCACTGGTGCTGCAGTGCCTGTGAGCAACCTGGCAAATACATAAAAATGATATGCTGGAAAACACGATGGAAAATTTTTAGCAAGGGGAGAATGACCCACAATAGTGTTACCAAAATAAAGGGAAAAGAGGGTTGGTGGAAAATAGCCTATTGTCACCACTTTTCTATTTACTATAATTGCCTCAAAAATAAACACTCATGGAAGATACATAATGAATCTTTAGAATAGACCATATTTATGAGGATTTCTGCATTCACTCGGGGAGAAACCATGAGAAAACATTGAAGACACAAGCAGAGTTTTGAGATCCATGGTTTGTTTGAGCAATAACTTCAAGTTGAAAGAGACATAAAGATAATTTCTTTTTCTTTTTCTTAATTGCATCTTTTTCCCAATCAAATGGAATTCTTTTCATGAGAATCTTTCTTCTGAGACTCTGCCAACTAAACACTGAAAAGCTTAGGAAAGTAAATAATAAGAACAGTAATGATAAACACCCTTCCTGCGTACCAGGGAAGGCCATTGAAAAGTCTCTGCCTATGTAGCAATTAAGTAGCTTGGGTAAACCATGTGAATGCTTGGAATGCAGCAGTCATTTTTCATGAAACAAAAATGCAATCAAATTTCTAGTATGAAGCCTAGCATATCTTAAGTGGTAAAATTCAGCTTATGGGGTCTTTTAAAATTTAATTTAACTTTATTATTATTTTTCCACAGTATTTGTTAATTGTTCATTTATTGAGAGAGTATTTCTCACCCCAGATAGTCATAGTTTCATAGTTCAGGAACACAGGAAAATGACAAACTTCCAAGGAACTGAACCCAAAGAAATTCTTTATATTCCAAATTACTTTGCACTCTGAAAGATACCAGCCTTCCTCATCTCAAAATCTTTCATGGAGTCATAATTTCTGTAGAAGTCTGCATATGCCTTCCTCCTTTTTTCAGCCACAGAAAACTTTTAGAAAGTTGCAAACCCCAGGGAGACCATGAATGCTCCAACAATATGAAATCGCAGACGTTTGGCCATGGGGCCACGGTCTGAGGTTTTGCCAAAGCAGTGGACATGGCAGCTTTTCTTCTCGACAGCTCAACTGCGACGTCCTCTCAGGCTGATGGAGAAATGGACCTCTTTTTTAATTTTAATTTTTCAATTCTCTGAGTTAAACAGCTCCCCTTGCCTCCCCTGCTCCCACTCCAAATCATTTGAAATTGGTATTTAAGATATGCTTCTGGTTGTATTAATTAGTAGCAGCATATTTAAGTATGTGGCTCAGACTGAAACCTCGCCCTTTCGCATCCTTAAAGGTAGAACAGGTATTCTCATCATTCAGGTTGTCTCTGAGGTGTGCATGGTGAAATCCCTGATTGGCTTACCTCTCCGCATTCCTGAGCCCATGGTAGGTATTGATAACTGGCCTGCTGATACTTCTTTGGAGACTGGAAATGGCCGCACTGCCCGCATGAGACGAAGCCCATCATCACCTGTGCACTGAGGCTCCTCTGCCTGGAAGTCAGGGTGATGCTCTCTTGGCTCCAGACCTTGCTCTTGACTCCTTATTCCTTCTCAAGAAGGGGAACAGTTCTGGATTTAGATTAAAAAAAAAACAAAAACAAAAACAAAACAGAGTTACTGGTAGCTCAGAGGTTAAAGCGTCTGCCTGCAATGCGGGAGACCCAGGTTCAATCCCTGGGTTGGGAAGATTCCCCTGGAGAAGGAAATGGCAACCCACTCCAGTAATCTTGCCTGGAGAATCCCATGGACGGAGGAGCCTGGTGGGCTACAGTCTACCAGGTCGCAAAGAGTCGGACACGACTGAGCGACTTCACTTTCACTCTTTTTTCTTAGCCGTGATAAATTAACTGATGTAAAAACTACCAAATCTTAGTGACTTGATACAAAAAGCAAGAAGCAAATGTTTCTCGTGTGGATCCTAGATCGACGGTGTACTGCAGCATGGATGTGCTCTATGCCTCTCTACCCGCTCTTCCATCCAGGCGTTCTGCCCTTCCCTGAAGCCTTGGAATACTCCATAACATCCTCTGCATTCAGCCCCAGGATAAGCAAGAGAGAAATCCTGGGTTGTGAGAGGAGTTTCAGGGAAATGTAGTTTAGTTGTATGTCTAGTACAGGGACAGCGTACTTTTTCCTGTAAAGGGCCAGATAATAAATATTTTAGGCTTGTGGGTCTTATACTCTGTTTCATCTGCTCAACTCTGCTACTGTAGAACAAAAGCAGTCCCTAACAATATGTAAATGAATAGGTGTGGCTGCTTTTCAACAAAACTTTATTTATGGAAATAAGCTGGATTTGGCGCTTCCCAGGTAAAGAATGGTAAAGAATCTGCCTGCAATGCAGGAGACCCCAGTTTGATTCCTTAGTCAGGAAGATCTGTTGGAGAAGGGATAGGCTACCAGTCTCCAGTATTCTTGGGCTTCCCTGGTGGCTCAGCTGGTAAAGAATCTGCCTGTAATGTGCGACCCCTGGGTTCAATCCCTGGGTTGGGAAGATTCCTCAAAGAAGGAAAAGGCTACCCACTCCAGTATTATGGCTTAGAGAATTCCATGGACTGTATAGTCTATGGGGTTGCAAAGAATTGGATATGGTGAACAAGTTGGCTTAAAGCTCAACATTCAGAAAACGAAGATCATGGCATCTGGTCCCATCACTTCATGGGAAATAGATGGGGAAACAGTGGAAACAGTGGCTTACTTTATTTTTTGGGGCTCCAAAATCACTGCAGATGGTGATTGCAGCCATTAAATTAAAAGACGCTTACTCCTCGGAAGAAAAGTTATGACCAACCTAGATAGCATATTCAAAAGCAGAGACATTACTTTGCCAACAAGGTCCATCTAGTCCAGGCTATGGTTTTTCCTGTGGTCATGTATGGATGTGAGAGTTGGACTGTGAAGAAGGCTGAGAGCTGAAGAATTGATGCATTTGAACTGTGGTGTTGGAGAAGACTCTTGAGAGTCCCTTGGACTGCAAGGAGATCCAACCAGTCCATTCTAAAGGAGATCAGCCCTGGGATTTCTTTGGAAGGAATGATGCTAAAGCTGAAACTCCAGTACTTTGGCCACCTTATGCGAAGAGCTGACTCATTGGAAAAGACTCTGATGCTGGGAGGGATTGGGGGCAGGAGGAGAAGGGGACGACAGAGGATGAGATGGCTGGATGGCATCACTGACTTGATGGACATGAGTCTGAGTGAACTCCGGAGTTGGTGATGGACAGGGAGGCCTGGCGTGCTACAATTCATGGGGTCGCAAAGAGTCGGACACAACTGTGACTGAACTGAACTGATTGAGAGACTTTCATTTTCACTTCACATTCAAGCTGGACTTGGTGAGTGAGCTACAGTTTGCTAACCATTGGTCTAGGAGATAAAAAGAATTGGTTTGGTCAGCCCATGGCATAGTCTCTTCTACAGTGATCCTATTAGCTGTGTGACTATTGAGAAGTAACTTATACTCTCTGAGCTTTTGTTTTCTCATCAGTTAAAAAAAAGAAAACAAGAATATACCATCTGCCTTGATTTATCTCAGTGTTGTTTTAAAGATCAAATGGGATAATGGTCTATCAGTACTTTGTAAGCTATAAGACAGTGTATACATATATTCTTTTAAGAGTATATAGAAATGTTCATTGAATACAGCTGTGACCCTCTGCTTCTCATAGACATAAGACCTCCCGTATGTTGGAATGAAAGAAGTTAAAAACACTTTCTGTTTTAAGACATTTGAGTATTAGTGAAAATTTTTCCTGAATATCCAATGGGTTTAAAATAATCCAATTCTTGATTTATTCTTTCAATGAAAACCCTAGCTTGGATCTAATTTGACTGTGCACTATAGTTAGAAAAATAAATCAATGATTGATTACACCAGCCAAGCCGAAAAAAAAAACAAAAAACCACCTTGTATTTAAAGGACTTGCTTCAGATATAACCAGAATTTCTCTGGAAAGGAGTCTTGTAATAATAAAGCAAGTTTGACACTATATGAAAAGTTTTCTGGGCTGCCATAACAAAGCATCACAGACTTAAACAACAGAAATTTATTTCTCACAGTTCTTGAGTCTAGGAGTCCAAAACCAAGGCATCAGCATGGCTAGCTTCCATGGCCTCTCTCCTTGGTTAGTAGTTGGCTGTCTTCTCCCTGGGTCATGATTAGTGCTTACCCATGTGAGCTCACTTTACCTTATTTGCAAATTTAAAGGCTCTGTCTCCAAATACAGTCACATTTTGAGATACTGGGGATTAGGACTCAAATGTGAATTTTGGGGGAACACAACTCAGTCCTCACTAAAGATCTGGCTTCCACCCTAAAAAGATAAGGATGTCTCTTAGGATCCTAAGCAGGTCTTTTTCTCTTAGAGATATGTCTTCAAGTTGCTCCTTTTCCATAAGTATCAGTGTTTATTGTGTCACCCCCTCATATTAGCAGTTGTATCGTAAATCCACATGTCTTCCAAAAATGGAGTTTGGGTCAAGAAAGAACAAAGAGAACATTTGGTCCTCTGCCCCATTTTCACTTTCCTCTATAGATTCTTTTGTTGAGTTCAGTAGTTTGCATCTAGAGGGAACATTTCTTTAGGAAATGAAAAGATGAGAAATAGATATTAACTGGTGATAAAATCAAATATGTTTGTATCTCAGTAGTATAGAGAAGAAGCTATCCTATAGGCATGTGTGTGTATGTGTTTGTGTGTATGTTTCCTGCCTTAACTGTTTTCTGCCAGAATAAGTAGGGATGCAATAAAAGAGCTAAAAGTAGCATTATGAGTATTACTTAATGATTGAAAAGCAGTTTGAAGATGAAAAAACATTCTATAAACAAGCACAAGGCAATATTGCTACTGTCATGCTACCAAAAAAAAAAAAATAAAACAAAAAACAAAACAGCACTATGGCATCCTGGTCCTTGTCAACTCTACCTGAAGCTGCACTCTTGATGTATTATCATGCTCAGATATCAGTGTTTAAAATTCTACTTTATCAAAAGTTTATTAATAAAAACATTTTAAACCAAACATTCTTGTAAATTAGACCTGAGTGGAAGTGAAAGTGAGTGAAATCACTCAATCATGTCCAACTCTTTGTGACCCCTTAGACTGTAGCTTACCAGGCTCCTCTGTCCATGGGATTTTCCAGGCAAGGGTACTGGAGTGGATTGCATTTCCTTCTCCAGGGGATCTTGCCCACTCAGGACTTGACCCGGGTCTTCTGCTTTGGCAGGCAGATTCTTTACTGACTGAGATATGAGGGAAGCACAAATTAGACCTATGTGTGGCCTATTAATCGCAGTTTCAATATTACAACTTTCAGATAAACACAGTGTCATGCTGCGAATATTGCACTTGATAGTAAATTTGAGTTTGTTTTTTAAACCTTCTATAGACTCTTCATATCTCCAAATGGTCTCCTCATCCATTCTATACATATTTTCTTCTAGGAATTATAAGAGGTCCTGGGGATATAACTGTGGGGAAAACAGATGTGACAGAATGAGAGATTATATTAGTGACCACATATCTGATAAGGATCTGTTATTCAGAATGTATAAAGAACTCATATAACTCAGCAATAAACAACCTAATTTAAAAATGAGCAAAATATTGAGTAGACATTTCTTCAAAGAAGATATAAAAATGACCAGCAAGCATGTGAAAAGATACTCAACACCATTAGCCATTAGTAAAATGCAAATCAAAACCACAGTGAGATAATACTTCAGACCCATTAAGATGACAAGAATTTTTTAAAGGGAAATAACAAGAATTTATAAGGTTATGGAAAACCTGGAATGCTTAGGTAGTGTTGGTAGAAAAATAAAAATGGTACAACTACTATGGAAGACAATTTGCCAGTTTCTCAAAAGATTAAACACAGAGTTACCATCAGTTCAGTTCAGTTCAGTTCAGTCGCTCAGTCGTGTCCGACTCTTTGAGACCCCATGAACACACACCAGGCCTCCTAGTCCATCACCAACTCCTGGAGTCTACCCAAACCTATGTCCATTGAGTCAGTAATGCCATTCAACCATCTCATCCTCTGTCGTCCCCTTCTCCTCCTGCCCTCAATCTTTCCCAGCATCAGGGTCTTTTCAAATAAGTCAGCTCTTTGCATCAGGTGGCCAAAGTATTGGAGTTTCGGCTTCAACATCAGTCCTTCCAATGAACACTCAAGACTGATCTCCTTTAGGATGGACTGGTTGGATCTCCTTGCAGTCCAAGGGACTCTCAAGAGTCTTCTCCAACACCACAGTTCAAAAGCATTAATTCTTTGGCACTCAGCTTTCTTTACAGTCCAACTCTCACATCCATACATGACCACTGGAAAAACCATAGCCTTGACTAGACAGACCTTTGTTGACAAAGTAATGTCTCTGCTTTTTAATATGCTGTCTAGGTTGGTCATAACTTTCCTTGCAAGGAGTAAGCATCTTTTAATTTCATGGCTGCAATCACCATCTGCAGTGATTTTGGAGCCCCCCAAAATAAAGTCTGACACTGTTTCCACTGTTTTCCCATCTATTTCTCATGAAGTGATGGGACCAGGTACCATGATTTTAGTTTTCTGAATGTTGAGCTTTAAGCCAACGTCTTTATTCTCCTCTTTCACTTTCATCAAGAGGCTCTTTAGTTCTTCATTTTCTGACATAAGGGTGGTGTCATCGGCATATCTGAGGTTATTGATATTTCTTCCGGCAATCTTGATTCCAGTTTGTGCTTCCTCCAACCCAGCATGTCTCATGAGGTACTCTGCATATAAGTTAAATAAGCAGGGTGACAATATGCAGCCTTGATATACTCCTTTTCCTATTTGGAACCAGTCTATTGTTCCATTTCCAGTTCTAACTGTTGCTTCCTAACCTGCATACAGGCTTCTCAAGAGGCAGGACAGGTGGTCTGTATTCCCATCTCTTGAAGAATTTTCTGCAGTTTATTATGATCCACACAGTCAAAAGCTTTGGCATTGTTGATAAAGCAGAAATGTTTTTCTGGAACTCTCTTGCTTTTTCCATGATCCAGCAGATGTTGGCAATTTGATCTTTGGTTCCTCTGCCTTTTCTAAAACCAACATGAACATCTGGAATTTCACGGTTCATGTACTGCTGAAGCCTGGCTTGGAGAATTTTGAGCATTACTTTACTAGCGTATGAGATGAGTGTAATTGTGCGATAGTTTGAGCATTCTTTGACATTGCCTTTCTTTGGGATTGGAATGAAAACTGACCTTTTCCAGTCCTGTGGCCACTGCTCAGTTTTCCAAATTTGCTGACATATTGAGTGCAGCACTTTCACAGCATCATTTGGAATCCCATCACCTCCACTAGCTTTGTTCATAGTGATGCTTCCTAAGGCCCACTTGACTTCACATTCCAGGATGTCTGGCTCTAGGTGAGTGTGAGTGATCACATCATCGTGATTATCTGGGTCATGAAGATCTGTTTTGTAGAGTTCTGTGTATTCTTGCCACCTTTTCTTAATATCTTCTGCTTCTGTTAGGTCCATACCATTTCTGCCCTTTATTGAGCCCATCTTTGCATGAAATGTTCCTTTGGTATCTCTAATTCTCTTGAAAATTTACCATATTACCCAGCAATTCCATAGTTAGAACTGGACATGGAACTATGGACTGGTTCAAAATGGGAAAGGAGTATGTCAAGGCTGTATATTATCCCCCTGATTATTTAACTTATATGCAGAGTACATGATGTGAAATGCTGAGCTGGATGAATTACAAAATGGAATCAAGATTGCTGGAAGAAATATCAACAACCTCAGATATGCAGATGATACCACCCTTATGGCAGAAAGTGAAGAGAACTAAAGAGCCTCTTGATGAGGGTGAAAGAGGAAGTGAAAACCTGGCTTAAAACAACATTCAAAAAACGAAGATCATGGCATCTGGTCCCATCACTTCATGGCAAATAGAAGGGGAAAGAATGGATACACTAACAGATTTTATTTTCTTAGACTCTAAAATCACTGCAGATGGTGAATGTAGCCATGAAATTAAAAGACGATTGCTCCTTGAAAGAAAAGCTATGGCAAATCTAGACAACGTATTAAAAAGCAGAGACATCACTTTGCTAGCGAAGGTCATATTGTCAATGCTGTGGTTTTTCCAGTAGTCAGGTATGGATGTGAGAGTTGGACTATAAAGAAAGCTGAGAGCTAAAGAATTGATGCTTTTGAATTGTGCTGGAGGAGACTCTTGAGGGTCCCTTGGATTGCAGAGATCCAACCAGTCAATTCTAAAAGAAATCAATCCTGAATATTCATTGGAAGGACTGATACTGAAGCTGAAGTTCCAGTACTTTGGCCACCTGATGCAAAGAACTCACTCATTGGAAAAGCCCTGGATGCTGGGAAAGGTTGAGGGCAGGTGGAGAAGCGAGCAGAAGAGGATGAGATGGTTGTACGGCATCACCAACTCAATGGATATGAATCTAAGCAAACCCTGCGAGATAATGAAGGACAGGGAATCTGGGGCACTGCAGTCCATGGGATTGCAAAGAGTTGGACATGACTTAGTGACTGAATAACAACAAAACTATACATACTAAAAGAATGGAAAACAAGTACTCGAATACCTGTAGCTTTAATGTCAATAAAGCTACCATTCACAATAGCTAAAAAGGTGGAAACAATTAAAATACCCGCTAACTGATGAGTGGCTAAACAAAATATGGTACTTTCATACAGTGGAAAAGTATTCAGTCAGAAAAAGTAATGAAGCACTGATACATGCTTCAACATGGATGAACTTGAAAATTCTATGCTGAGTGAAAGATATCAGACATAACAGTTACTTATTGTACAATACTATTTTTGTGAAATATCTAGAATAGATACATCCATAGAAATAGAAAGCAGATTAGTGGTTGGCAGGGGCTCAGGGGAGGGGACACGGGGAATGACTGATTAGTTGATCTAGTGGGGAGACAAATATTAATGGATATCAGTGAAATTATTCTATAAACAAATCATGTTATGTGTCATGTTTCTTAACTAAATTAGTGTATAAATTAGTGTACTTTAAGTAAAGCAAATTGCCCTCTTTGATGTAGGTGGCCCTCATTCAATTGTTGAAGGCCTTGATAGAACAAATACTGATATCCCCCGGCCAAGAAGTGATTTTGCCAGGACTTTCTTTGGTCTCTAATTGCAACTCTTCCCTGAGTCTCCAGCTTGTTGACCTAACCCCAACAATTTTGGACTCACTAAGAAAGAAGTGCATGCTCAGTTATGTCTGACTCTTTGCAACTCCATGGCCTATAGCTCACCAGGCTCCTCTGTCCATGGAATTCTCCAGGCAAGAATACTGGAGAGGGTTTCCATTTCCTTCTCTAGGGGATCTTCCAGATCTAGGGATTGAACCCATGTCTCTTGCATCTCTTGCATTGTCAAGTAGATTCTTTACCAACTATACCACCTGGGAAGCCCTTTGAACTCATTGGTCGTCTGCAATTACATGAGCCAGTTCTTTCAAATAAACAAGTCCCCCCACCCTCTGTCTATATACACACATCTTGTTGGTTCTGTTTCTCTGGAAAATCCTGATTTATACTGGAACCTTCACCTAACTCAAAGTCTGGCTTAATATCTCTTTCCATAGCACCTGTGCAGTTTTGTCATAACTCTCACCATGGTATGTAATAAATACCTGTCTACTTGCTGGCGTCCCCTACTACACCTTATGTGTCTTGAATACAAGGGGATCAGCTCCACAGTTCTGAAGTTTAAGGTATGTTATAGAAAATTCTCTTTTCAGGAAAAGTTTGAGATATTTTTGCTGGCTTATCTATAATTTTGTTGTATATGGTTCTTTGAAAATGAAATTCTAATCTGAGTTCCAAATATTTTTCAAGATGGTCTCAGTAACACTGAGATTGGGGGAAGCCAAGGGTAACAGAGGTGTGGTATTGCCCAAGGAAACCTACCTTAATTCTATCTCCAAGTTTGAGAACTATCTCAGGACAAACTCTGAGAACTATCTGGAGTCTGAGTATTTCCATGAATACTTTTTTTTTCCCTTAATTCAAGAATTGTATATAATTTATAGATTACCCTGTCTTGTGGTGGCCATCAGCTATCTTTATAAGAATCTGCCTTCTCCCATAGCTTTATAGAATCCCACTGATTGCTGTCTCTACGTCTGAAGAATGACAATTTTTTTCATTGTCCCTATTAATAGCATATTTGATTGTGTCACCAGCATCTCTCTTTCTAATACTGGGGCACCAAAAAGAGGAACTGCTCTCATGACAAGCCAAGAAACTACTTGATGACCTTCTAGTAACATTACCCTAGAGCAGAATTCAGTTTTTGTTAGTTTCAATAGAGAGTTCTCCCATCTGATTACTTCTGTATCAGAAGGATCTCTTGTTATTAGACAGTTCTCCTATGAGATGGTTTCCTGACTTCCCTTAGGACAGTACCACTCTTTATTTCTGAAAATCAAACGAGAATTCTGGCTGCCTGCTAGCTTTTCATATAATTGGCCACTTCCCGTAGAAATGTTGACTTCCTGTTGTCCGCAGTTTCAGTATGTCTGAACTCAGGAAGTTAACATTCAGGAAAGAAACATCAACATTCTTTTAGCTTCTTGCTGACTACAAATGATGGAAAGTAGTTTACAATGGAGAGAAGGCTGCTGGTGTAGCTATGAGTCATTCCTGCCCAGATCTCCTGTGACTCATTTTCCTTCATTAAACTGAGCAGAGTCAATAGCCCTTCAGTTTTCTGAACAGTAGATATAACTGCACTAATGACTGGCTGCTGAACAAGTTCAGCTATGTTCTAATTTATTTATTAAGCAACAGTAAAACAAGTATAAAGTACCCATCAACGGATAATGGGAGGACATTAGTGTTTTTGCTTACAAATTAAATCTAAAACACAGCTTCTTTTAGATGAAAATGGAAAAGTCTTGCTAGCCCCTGTCAGCATAGGAAAAATTAGTTTTTGAGGCTCTCCTCCCTTTCATTTTTAGACCTTGTTCTAAGCTGGAAGCTATCTGAAATGTCCCAGGGCCTCTTTTCCTCAGCCTAGTTTCTACGTGTTGTCTGTCCCACCCCAGTGTTTTCCTGACTTGGTCTCACCTCTGTATACCCTCCTCCTCTTTCCCATTCCTTTTTCACCACCTAAATACTTTGTCTGTTGGTCTCCTTTCTCCTCACCCATCATTCCACTAAAATTTATTGAATTGTGCACACGTGTGCTCGGTTGCATCAGTCATCTCCAACTCTTTGTGACCCTATTGCCTGCCAGGCTCTTCTGTCCATAGGTTCTCTAGGCAAGAATACGGGAGTGGGTTGCCATTTCCTCCTCTAGGGGACCTTTCCAACCCAGGGATCAAACCTGTGTCTCCTGTGTCTCTTGCATTGTAGGCAGATTCTTTATCCACTGAGCCACCTGGGAAGCCCAATGTCTTAATGCAGGGCTCTAATGTATTAGAACTTAATCTGATGTACTTGTCCTTAATAACATTTTAAAATTAATTTTTATTGGAGTGTACTTGCTTTACAATACTGTGTTAGCTTCTACTGTGCAGCAAAGTGAATCAGCCATCAGTTCAGTTCAGTTCAGTCCCTCAGTTGTGTCCGACTCTTTGCGACCCATGAATCTCAGCACATCAGGCCTCCCTGTCCATCACCAACTCCTGGAGTTCACTCAGACTCACGTCCATCAAGTCAGTGATGCCATCCAGCCATCTCATCCTCTGTCGTCCCCTTCTCCTCCTGCCCCCAATCCCTCCCAGCATCAGAGTCTTTTCCAATGAGTCAACTCTTCACATGAGGTGGCCAAAGTACTGGAGTTTAAGCTTTAGCATCATTCCCTCCAAAGAAATCCCAGGGCTGATCTCCTTCAGAATGGACTGGTTGGATCTCCTTGCAGTCCAAGGGACTCTCAAGAGTCTTCTCCAACACCACAGTTCAAAAGCCAAGACATAATTTAATGTGGGACTGTAGAAGAGGATTTGAGAGCAGAGTTTGGAATTAGATTTTGGGTTGAATCTGCCCTTTGCTCACTACGTGACTTTGGGCAAGGTGTTTAACTTTTCTAGGCTTCACATTTCCTCATCTGGAAAATGGGGGTGATAATAAGGACTTATAGATAAATAAGGTAATGTATGTACAAAGAGTATTTTTTGAGATGAGTAATATAATTTTCTATCATGGTTATATGACGTCCAGGTATCCTTTTTTTTTTTTTTTTTTGGTCAAAGAGCAGTTGGGGTATTTCTTAGTCACTACCTAGATGGCGTTAGTTGGAAAGAATCCACCTGCCAATGCAGGAGATGTAAGAGACCAGGTTTGATCCCTGGGTTGGGAAGATCCCCGGGAGGAGGGCATGACAACTCACTTCAGTATTCTTGCCTGGAGAATCCCATGGACAGAGGAGCCTGGCAGGCTACAGTCCACAGGGTTGCAAAGAGTTGGATGCAACTGAAGTGACTTAACATGCATGCACACAGTATTTGGTGGCTTTAAAACAAGTATAATTTTTTTTGCACCGAAGCCAGAAACCAATTGGGAGAGAAATGGAACTGGTTGCTGTGAGTAGGATTCATTTATATTCATCAATGGCTGAAGAGAGGGGGCATTTATATTACATCTAACCTTCTTTCCCATGGACAGAGGAACCTGGTGGGCTGCAGTCCATGGGGTTTCAGAGTCAGACATAGCTACGTGTTAAGATATTAACCCCCTTACTTCAGTGCCTGGAACCCAATGGACACTCAATGTACAGCTATAGTTAATATTAGAGTTATGTCAGGTGGGAGGAAAACTTTAGGGGGGGTAATTAAATTTTAATTGGCCTTCTGAATCATCATTCATTAAAAGGATATTTATTAGTACTATTCATAAGTAATATCTTACTATTGTAGTAATAGTGGTTTTTACTTACCCCTATATTTTCTCTTTAGTTCTGAAAATAGCTCTGATATTATTTCTGTTTTAACATTGTTTTTCATTTATAAAGAACTGAGACTCAAGACAGAGTTACTGTATAATTTCTTGCCCAAACTTGGATTCCTTGGGAATGAAAGGGGCACTAAATTGGGATTGTACTGGGTAGGCCTGGATGTACCTTAGAGCTTATGATTGCTCCAAAGCCATTTGACTTGATAATGACAGATTTGAGACAAGAAGGCAAATTTTCTAGTGAATCTATGTTAAAATCTATGAGAATTTTTAGGGGATAGTGTGATGTAGGGAATTAGTCCCTTCAGGTCTGTGTGATCATGACCATGAAAAAGTATAGATAAATTTGTTACATCAAGCAGATGCTAACCTATTCTGCTGATGCCCTGGACTGGCCATGAGGACAAGGGATTGCAATTGATGAGATTCTCCACTCTTCTCAATTAACTGATTCATTTATTCATTCATCTTACAAACCTATAATATTGAATGCTCAGAGTTACTGATATGTGACAAAACATGTCAAAAGTCAATGACCTAGGATAATAACTTTATTTACTTATATTTATGTGAGTCTGTGGTTTGACTGGGCTCAGCCAGATGGTCATCTACTGGTCTCTCCTGGGTTTAGTTGTGTGGTTGCCGTCATATACAGCAGCCCAACAAGGATCTGGATAGCCTCAAATGACCTTGCTCACATGATTAGAAAGTGGTGTTCTGTCAAGTGGTTGGTGGAAGGAGCTTCAGCCAGAATGGTGTATCTTGACTCCATATAGCCTCTCATTCTGGAAGCGGTCAGTCCAGGCTTCTTCATAAGGTGGCAGCATTCCTTGAAGAACCTGAAAACAGAACTTTATCGCTTCTGGAGGCCTTGGCTTGGACCTGGCGCTCTGTAATTCTGCCTTATTCTATTGGTCAGGACAAGCTATGAGGTCAGTCTGAGTTAAAGGGGTAAGAAAAATCAGGTCTACCTTTTGCTGGTAGGAACAGCTTAGTGCCCTTGGAAAGAGGTACATACATGGATGGAAGACACTTATGATTAAGTGTCTTCCCAATCTATTATAATCATCATATATTGGGTCCCATTCTAGGCTGTGCAGACATAAAATTTGATAATGAGCACTCATTTGCATGAGAGAGATAGGCAAGGACAGCAATAACAATGGAAAATGAAAAATCATTTGACAGAACAGTTCAGCTGGTGTGGTAACACAGGAGGAGAATTAGTAGTCAAGTCAACCTGGCAAATAACTACCAGGAAAATGGTCCTTTGGGCTTGAAGGTTTATTTTCATCACACTCATCTTATCCGAAGCTCAGGGTTCAGATGTGAAGGTCCTCAACTAGGTCTTTGACCTGACCATTTTCTCCATCCACTGCTTAAAAGACTGAGATTGAATTGGTAAGAGAATAAGGAGAAGGTGTTATGGAATAAGTGTTTGTGTCTCCTCCCCAAAATTCAAATGCTGAAACTCTACTATGCTCAGTAAGGTTTTAGGAGCTGGGGCCTTTGGGGAGTAACTGGGATTCAATGAGATCATGAAGGTGGAGCCCTCATGAAGGGGATTGGTGCCTTATAATAGGAGACCATTTGCTTCCTCTCTGTGCTCCCTGCCATGTGACGATATAGCAAGTCAGCAGTCTGCCACCAGAGCTTGACCATGCTTGCACCCTGATCTCAGACTTCTACCTTTCAGAACTGTAAGAAATAAATGTCTGTCATTTATAACCTACCCTGTCTATGGTAATTTGTTATGGCTACTCAAACTGACCAAGACAGAAAGTGAAGAGACCAGTGGAGGAGGGAAAGAATGTATTTAGATGTTTCGCACCCACTTACAAATGGGACCGTGAAAATAAAGCTTTAAATAGAAATGAAAGGAGGGTCCTTTTTGCTACCATTGCCTTCAAATCTAACCTCCACTTTGAAGGTGTGGGAATTCTGAATTCAGTTTGCCCAGATAACACTAGAATATTCAAATCCTGTAAGCTTCTTTTCAAGCCAACCAAATCTGAATAGCTAATAAGCTGGGAGTTTGATACTTGACCTAGGCACTCTCAATTCAATGTCAAAAAAGTAAGACTGAGTTTGAGATGTTAGGTGAGTGGCTTCATCTCTAGCTAGCAGACATTAGATTGAAGGAGTTAAAATAAAAAACTTGCTGGATAATAAAGCCAGTTAGATTCATCGTGTATATGACAGTAGGGAATTCCTTTAATCATATATTCTTGAGTGCCTTTGGGAACTTGGATGATAATAAAGTGTATGCTGAGAGGCATCAGTGGCTGTATTCTCCCGAAGGAGAAAAAAATGATACTGAAACTCATCATTCCAGTGTTCCTTGAGGTGACCCAGAGGAGCAAACCTCACAGCTGCCTGCAATCTGGATAAGTGAGATGCTGGACTGGTACCTGCTTAGGAAAATCTGATGATCCCTGGTTAGTTCTGTTCTGGAGAAGCCCATTTTGTTCTCATTCATTTAACAGTGTAAGGAAGCAGAAGGGACATAGAGGAGAAAGCTGAATTGGACTTCTCCACCTGAACCAGGCAGGCCATTATGAGCCACACCTTCATCTCTGGGTGACTTTGTGGTCTGTGTCCTAGTCCTAGAAAGCAGGGACCAGACTGAGGTCAGAGGGAGTTCCAGATGGTTGGGTGCAAACTACATCATTTAGTGGCCCAGATGGCTCTAGTAATGAAACAAAATGCTGGGCTATCAATCAATGAGCGTATAGTTAGCATCTATTATGTGCTCGACATTGTGAGGAGACAAAGGAAATATAAGACCAATTTCTCTTCTCCTTTGAGTCTGCAGTCTAATTATGAGACATAAGACTGCCAGAGGACAGATGACAAAAGTCAACTTCTGTTTTCATTTCTGTGAAGTTGTGTAGCATCAGGTATGTGAGGGAAATGATGCGTGTGTTAATAAATTTTTCCTTAAAAATCTTTCCTTCATGTGGACTGTGTGTGCTTAGTTGCTCAGTCATGTCTGACTTTTTGCAACCCCATGGACTGCAGCCTGCCAAACTCCTCTGCCTATGGGATTTTCCAGGTAAGACTACTAGAGCGAGTTGCCGTTTCCTTCTCCAGGGGATCTTCCCAACCCAGGGATCAAACTTGTGTCTCTTGCATTGGCAGGTAGATTCTTTACCACTGAGCCACCTGGAAAAATCTTTATATGTGATATATCAGACAATTATTGAGAAGCTATAAAAATATGATTGAATAATTTCCATTGATGAAGAAACGGAGTCTTGAGATATCTAACTCAAGCAAGATAAAATTCAGGATAAAATTGGGGTCTCCTTTGTTACTGTTTCCTTCATTAGGATTAGCCAAAGATGACAGGTGGCCTACATTGGGTACTATGTACTTGGCACTCTTCTAAGTCCTTTATGTTCATTATTTAATTGAATTCTGTTATAACCTAATATATTCACTGTCACTATTCCTGGAACCTGGGAACAAGTAGCACGCCCAAGGTCACATAGCCAGTAAGTATTTATAAAGTAGGGACAATAAAGATTTTGGGTGACAATCACATAGGCATTTAGCTCTGTCCTTGTACTAATCGGGGTTCTTGGTTGCACGTAAGGGAAACCAACTAGAGTTAACTGAAGCAGGAAAGAAATCTACTGGAAGGATATCAAGGATTTCATAGAATAGCCAGGAAATTCTTAAGAACCAGGCTCAAAAACAGGCAGGAGCCAAGGGATACTTGGCAGCAAATTCTGTAGAAAATGCCACAGAAATCATCAACTTGGGAAGCTACTATTGAAATTGATGCCAGTGGCTACTTGCCCTTGGACCTCTGGACGATCTAACGACAGCCACAGCCAACCATCACTCTCAGCCCCTTCATCTCCATGTCAAGCCTGGGTCACATGCCTACAACCCAGAGTCTGAGAGGAGAGGAAAGGAATTAACCATCTCCCTTCACCCTGATTTCCACTTCCTTATTTATTTATTTTTGGTTGTGCTGGGTCTTCATTGCTGCATGCTGACTTCTCCAGTTGCAGCGAGTGAGGGCTACTCTCCATTGAGATGTGCAGGCTTCTCCTTGTGGTGGCTTCTCTTATTACAGCTTGTGGGCTCTAGAGCACAGGCTCAGTAGTTATGGCACATGGCTTTAGTTGTACCTCAGCATGTGGAATTTTCCTGGACCAGGGATTGAACCCAGGTACCCTACATTGGCAGGCAGATTCTTAACCACTGGGACCACCAGGGAAGTTGGATTCCCACCTTCTTTTGAAGCTGCTTTCTAATAGGAAGGTTTTGCATGCTGGGCAGCTCAACATATATACCTGACAAATGTCTAGTTCAGCTCTCCCCTCCATGTGACTGTAGGCTCTTGGAGTGCATTTGCCAACTCTTTCCATGGTCACTGATGGTAAAATGTCCTACTTCTCAGTAACTCTTTCTGTTTCCTGTCTTAGCATCCCTCCTCACATAACTATGGCTGTGTCCTTGCTCTGATTCCCAGCCTCTATGTGCATTCCAATCCTCTTGCTGCTCTTACAGAAGCCATTTTACAATAAAAAAGGTTTTCCTTCCTGAGAATTATGTTTATTTATTTATTCAATCAATCTTAGATGGTTAGGCTTTAAGACTCCTTGACTCAGAGATTGGAAGGTGAACATTTGAGAACTCTCAGTTTCAAAAGTATTCAAAAGTGTACATAATTCAGTTAAGTTCAACAAACGATACAGAACATCTACAAGTGTCAGCATCTTGTTAGTGACTGGGAATTCAGAGAAATATATGCAAGTCCGAATGTCAGGGGCTTCACTGCTGAGTTATGCAAACAAATATGCACTTATAATATCTTTCCTTAAAATCTTAGTATCTCTCCAGTCCCTCTTAGTTTAAAAGAGTCGATCATAAAGCAAATGCATTCTGGATAAAAGTAGTAACACATGTTAATGAGTAGTTACTGAAAGTCAGACAACGTGTTGAACGCTTTGTATTTATTAACTGACTTAATCGTTGCAATAGCATTTCGAGATATTGTCATCATCATTATCATCATCATCATAATCCCCATTTTACAGATGAAGAAGCTGAAACACAGAGAGATTAAGGAATCTGTTAAAGAACTCTCCAGCTGGTTGGTGGTGGAGCTAAGTTTCAGGCTCTAGCACCCTTGCTCCTAATTATGATGCTATATCATCTGTCTCTCTAATGACAACCATCTGAAAACAGAGTTCTTTCTGATGAGAGGAAAAAAGAAAAACAATATTCTAGGTGTTCCTTTTCATTCTTCCAGCCTCATTCCCTTGTTTTCTAAATCGTCTATTAACCAGAAAGTGTTAATCACTCAGTCATGTCCAAATCACTGTGACCCCATGGACTGTAGCCTGCCAGGCTCGTCTGCCCATGCAATTCTCCAGGCTAGAACTGGAATGGGTAGCTATTTTCTTCTCCAATTAACCAGGATATATATTTAAAAATTATTTTTAGATCTATTAATTTGAATTGATATATGTTAAAAACATCTCTAAATAAAGAGATGCCAGTTTCTCGAATCATCAGCAATTGGCCTCATTAAAACAACAGTGTTCTGTATTATGATTCCCTCCATCCAATGACGCTAAGTAGAGCACTGAATACAAAGTAGATGCTCAATAAAAGCTTCTTGAGCCAGTGATTGCATATGTAGGAACATGCAGGTAATAAATCCTATGAATCCTGGTCTGTACTCAGCTCCTTAGGAACTGAAATGTACAAGAGTTGCTAGGCAGGATAAAGTGAAAGAAGTAGCTTGAATGCGATGCTTGGCAGCTGGGTGATTCTGCTTCTTATTGGGTGTCCCAGTTTGGAAAAGTAAAGACCACCCACAGGGGGTCACTGGGCAAATGCCCAAACTCCCAGTAGGATAGAGTGACCTTGGACAGAATTAATCTTATATAAGCAGGACCACTCGTTAATCATTCACAATAAGCTCTTATTTATGAACTAATTTTAAATAGACATATTGAATCCATTTTCCCAAGCAAAAATGGAACTGGGTAAATCATAAGCAGCTAAATTATAGTTTTGGCACATGCACACTGTGTTGTTTCATATTTAGAATTATTTGCCTCCTAGAGTAACCTAATACAATGGGAACTCTCCTCAGAACTCTATAGAGAATGAGTGTTTATAGAGACTTACATCTGATTTACATTTAAGGAGTATAAAACTAATTGCAGAGAGACTGTGCTACTAAAACATTAAACCTAAGGGACAGCTATGTATGAACACTCGTAAGAATGCTGATATGATTGCTTGAGATAGAGACCTTAGAAATTAATTTCTACAACTGGAAATAAGGATATCTTAAAATGTTCTCAATGGACACAGATATATTGTAAGTGATTCCTGGACAAAGTAGTTGTTATATGGGAATATCTTTCCAATATGAGTTTGAAATCTGGAATTTCAAGTAGTAATAAATATATCCATCTATATTAGTGTAAAATGTGACAATATTATAAAAGCAATAAACAGACAGCTAATGGTTAGTGTCGATGACAAATTGCCTTATTATTGCAATCACTTTTATTCTCACTAAATAGTCTAATTTTTCTTTTTCCTATAACTACATATGCATATGAGGAAAAATTGCATTCTAAAAATATTATTTTCAAACTATTTGAAATAAAATGCCTAAAAAGTACTCTTCAGATTTCTGTTAGGGAAGTTAACACATCTACTAGTCTTTTATGTTGTAAAATTTATCTAACTCAGAAATTATATATTGCTTTAATATTTTCATTTTCAAACATTTTGGGGCCTTCTTTTAGTAATAGTTTCATGTAGCAAGAGTCATCCTGAGAAGTAATAAAAGTAATATTTTTATGTGTTTGAATGTTATATTATTCATCAACTCCCATGTACTGTACATAATACCTTAAATCATTTGCATCCATGTGTGCATGCCTCTGTGTGTGAATGCACAGACAAAATGACCTGTTTTCTTTGAATGCTGTTTGTGGGTTTGCCATTTTCTCATGTTTTTTGCTGCAGTGTTGTCTGTGAGGGTTTAAATGAAATTTATAGCATGCATCATGTATTGTAAGTTTGTCTGTCATATAATAATCAGCATGCAAAAAAGCCACATATTTAGACTGTATATTTAAGCCTCATAAGTAATCATATACAAAACAATGCAAAAATGTGAACATTGTATGGCAATTAATAACGTCTCTGCCAGTGTAAATACATTTTTTTCCCCATAAATCATTTCTAGCTTGTCAAAATGGATCTGTGCTGGCAAAGAAACAAGGGTAATGTTTCAATTTTCTCCATCTGGCAAGAAATTTTCTGTTAGATTTCCTCCTTCCCTTTTTCAGTTACAGAATTTATATGAGCAACTACACATAGTATGATTAAGAAAGGGTGTGGTGTGATAGGATACAGAACAATGCGGAATATTAGGAACTTGACTCTGAATAACTGCCCCAAATTGTACATTCATATCACATGTGCATATAACAGAAAATATTTGGTTGTTGAAGCATAAAAATGACTCCCTTTGTAGCAAAACATTGCTCTCATTAAATAAAGCATAACTTTCTTTTTTCCCGTAAGGAGTTGAATATATTTTAACTTGTTTGGAATAATTTCTTATACTGATTGGGGATGCATTTAAATCTTAAAAAGTTCTATCATGTCACTTTAGAATATGTAGAAATCTCAGCAGGAAATACACACACATAAATTCCCAATATGGATTTAGGAAACAATTTATGCTTTCATGACCCAATATTAAAAACAAAACTCAATAGGACAGGCATACTCTATATACATTATGCTTACAGGTCTTTAGCAGAAATAAGTGCTGGTGTTTTTAACCACAAAAATATTTACAAATTACTCTGATCATGAGGATATATGTCCACTCACAAGCACCAAAGTCTATTTACTTTCACATAGAGCTAATGGGAGCAGGTCTGATAAAAATGATGTATATTGAGTAGTTGTGTATGTCCTAAGGCAGAGGTTCACCACTTTTTTTGGCATCAGGGACCAATTACATGGAAGACAATTTTTCCATGGACCAAGGGTGAGGAGGATGGTTTCAGGCTGATTCAAGAACATGACACTTACTGTGCACTTTATTTCTAATCTTATGCCGTCATTGATCTGACAGGTGGTACTAGTCCATGGCCTGCAGTTCGGAGACCTCTGTCTTCAGGGAAAACAAGCATGATTATAGTAGCCATACCAATGGTGACTGTGCAGTCTCCCCCTCAAATATCTGTGCATTTGGAATGGCACAGATAATCCCAAAGCACAGCCAACTCATTCGTGTTTGGTTTTGGATATACTGTAAGGTGCTTTGGGAAGCTCCTTTTCTTCTTCCAATGTTAAAAAAAATGATAGTTTGTATTAGTTCAGTAATTGCACTGGTAAGGAAAGGGAGGGAGGGAAGTGAAGTGTACTGGATTCTGGTTTGAAGAATTCATAGGAAGGTAACCATCAGTTGTGGGCACAAAGCTCCAAGTAAACTTGTATAGTGAGTGAACTGTAAGCATTTTCCCCAGGAGGGTGGAGATCAGTGCAACTTCTTTGGGTCACACAAACAAACCAGCTCATGCCTTTTTTGTGTATGACTTTATCCATCATGTAGGTCATTGAAGAGGTGGTTCCAGTGTGTTGGTAGTAATCACTTATAGCCAGGGTGCTTCAGTTGTCACTTACCCGTGTTGCAGATAGTTTTAACTGCACATATGGAATGTTATTTGTCATGCACTCTTCTGAGACACCTAGAATGTCAGGACACAACAGATGATTAAAGGATTGAAAAGCAACCTTCTCTCTGAATATCTTTGTCTTAAATTGTCAGATCAGAGCTTTAATGCAATTTGATGGTTTAGTTTCTTTCAGTTAAGTTTTATGGGCATATGCCAAAAATAATTTGTACATAACTTTACCTGAAGAAGTAGCTAGAACAAGGGACTTGGAATCAAAGTATAATCAAATAAATAGTTTCTCCTTCTCTTCTCACCTTATTTCCTCTCTCTTTTCACTTTATTTCCACCCCCGCCACCAACCCCCCCCCCCCCAATCCATGGGAGATTGTATCATACAGTCTAAGGCTTTTATCACTTGAAGGTTTTTATTTGGGATTAACTCTTCACACCGAGGGAAATGAGTCTTGCTTGTGATCTTGTTTAAATATGATTTCCTGTCTCCCATGTTCCAGTCCATTATATTCCATTCCATGTTCATCATTCCACTATATTCCAAACACTATGAGCTGTGCAGCATTCCTGCAGCCACTGCAACAAATAAATTCTCAGAGCTACCCTCAAATCAATTCCTTGGAATCTAACTGTCATTTCCTGTTGACATCATAATGGAAAGGGTGTGTGTGTGTGCATGCTCAGTTGTGTCTGACTCATATATTTCAAATATTCCTACAAAAGTATATTTGGGACCAAAAATAATAAAATTAATATTATACATTTTTAAAAGAAAAAGGGATAATATTTAGAGTGTTTGGACTATTGCAAAAATCTCTGAGCTGAACATTCAGGGAGGCTACCATTAGTACCGTGTGAGGTGGTTGTGGAGCATGCTAGGAAATGCTGAGATTGGCATGAAGGTCATCAACCTCACCCTGGGAAGAACCATTTTGCTGTTTCAGGCTGTTACCCAGAGAGAAGAAGGGAAGGGGAAAGGAAACTTGGCCTGCCTCTGAGCTTCTCAGTGAAGTTTTCTCTCTGTCTTCCCTTTCCTCATGGTTGGACAACAACTCTGTAAAATATTACATTTTTAAAAGGTTGTCTTGGAAGGTTTTGACACTCACTTGCCAGAAGGCAGTGAGTTGGGTCAAATAAGTTCTCATGGTTCTTTCCAGCTCCTAAGTGCTGTTGGTTCTTAATCTTCTTTAGTCTGTCTTTATTATCTGTAACTGGGGGAACTGATTTGTATTGATCTGTAAAGTCTTAAGGAAAGGTTTTTCCCTCCATTCAGGGTAAACTCTTTGGCAGTCTTTCCTTTATCCTCAAACCCTCAACTGTGCTTGCGGAAAGTTGGTCTTGGATCTGGGAAGAGATAAATCTGCAGCTGATTTTCTTCTTGCTTGGGACCTACTGACAAAAACTCCTATGTGGAGGTCTTCTGATTTATAATTACTTAGAATGGTTTTCCATGTGAACAGTGCAGAGATTATCATAAACAGTAGGCTGGTTATTGCAGGCTTATAAGCTCAAGGGAATAAACTGCATTTTCCTATGGAAAAAATTAAATCAAGTGGAGGATCAAGTTATGAACAAGTTTCATGAACTTGGCAGCCCATGTGTGCGGTGTCATTTCTACTCTTGGCTCTAGTGCTTTATCGGACCAGACCTCCCTAGGATTCTTTACAGAGGATGAGAGTCTTATTGTATTTTGATGAATGATAAATTGACACTCACCTAGAGCAAAGGAAAAGAGAGGAGCTAGAAATAACATATTCTAGTAAGATTTTAGTATTACTCTTCCCTCTTATGACATGACTTTATGTTTTACACCAGAGGTCCCCAATCCCTGGGCCATGGAGCAGCACCAGTTCATGGCCTATTAGGGAGTAGGCTGTATAGCAGGAGGTGAGCAGTGGATCAGCAAGCGAAGCTTCGTCTGTATTTACAGCCGCTTCCTACGGCTCACGTTACCGCTTGAGATCACAAATGAAGGTGGTCTTAAAAGTATGTTTGAGACAGCTTCAAATCTCCGTACATTCTGGATTAAAGTCAAGGTGGAATGCCCTGAAGTTGGCACACATGCTCTGAAAAACCTGCTTCCATTTCCAGCATCCTGTCTTTGTGAAGCTGGTTTTTTGGCAGTGACAGCAACCAAAGCAAGATTAGGGAGTAGACTGGACATAAGCAACACATTTCAAGTGTCACTGTCTCCATCCCCCCAGATGGGACTGTCTTGTTGCAGAGAAACAAGCTCAGGGCTCCCCCTGATTCTGCATGATGGTGAGTTGCAGAATTATTTAATTATATATCACAATATAATAATAATAGAAATAAAATGCACTAATAAATGTAATGTGCTTGAATCATTCCGAAACCATCCCCACCTACCTGGTCCAGGGGAAAATTGTCTCCCATGAAACCAGTCTCTGATCCCAAAAAGGTTGGGGACTACTGTTGTATAGTGCATTTGATCATAGCCTAAAGATACAAGTTCTAGTCTTACCAACCACCTGTGAGGTTGAGATCATCTAAGGAGGGACTATGAGATGGATCAGTTTATCCATTTCTACTTTCACTAGTAGGAAACTGAGATATGGAGTTCCTATATGATTTGCCTAAGGTCAGTGTTTAAGACAGTCCTATAGTGTACCATCTAAAAGGCAATGAAAGAGAATGTTTACAGCCCAGGCTTTGAAGTCAAACAGACCTAGATTCTGATGTCAGCACTTAGTAACTCTCTAAGCCTTTGTTTCCTCAACTATAATGTAGACAAATAACACCCGCCGTATTGTGTGCATAAATGAAATACATATGCATAAATGAAATACATTATTAATAGTTATATTAATAAATATAACTGTATAAACTGAGGGGACATATAATTGCTATATACAGTTATATTTATTAATATAGTTTCCCACTTAATGTTATTTCATTTAAATTGTGCTGCTTAATTTACTATACTCAATTGATCTATTGATAGCATCTTTTCATTCTTAATAGTATTAATTAGAGTAAGAGGAAAAAAAAGAATGAGACTTAATTTCCCCTCAAGTCCTAAGGGATTTGTGTGGGTCAATTTATTAATGAAATGCGAAGAACATTTGGCAAACCCACCAAATGAGACAAAGCATTGTAAAGAGCCTTTAGAAAGAATTGGTATCTAATGTTAATGTCTGTGGAATGGAACTGTCATGGGATAATGGCCTTTTGATGGTACAGAAAATGCCAAGGCAGAGATAAGACATTTATTTTTAAAGCACTAGACAATCACCTTTGGATAGTGTCCTTCCACCAGGTCTTCATTTCTAATAGACCAATAATTGATATGGATGTAATTATTTTTCTTGATGGATTTGATACATTAGGCAATGGCCTTGCTCACTCTGTACTTGAGTGGCTATAGCTTCACTGGTCATCAGAACAAACCTTTTATCGTGTATTTTCTCCGATCAGAATTCTGAGTATCCGTGATTTTTTTCTCTAAATTCCAAGTACAACAGCATATATTTTGTTCCTCTCAATATCAAGTTCAGCACCCTAGTATATCACCAGGGTGACCAGAGGGTTTCAGTATGCCTGAAATGAGGAGATTCAAGAAAGCGGAAACCCTGAACCTGTGGTCACCCTAGTGACATAACCATCAATTCAGGTATTTGTTAAGTCTCTTTAAGCAAAAATCTGTGTGTGTGTGTGTGTGCGCGTGTGCATTCGTGTGTGATATAGTGCATATTTTCAGTGTTGAGAGCCAGGTTTGCAGATGGTTATGATTTTTTCTGTAAACCTAAAGTACAAAAGTTCAAACTGTGGAAGTTTCATAGAACCATTTTTGTTGAAGAAAGTATTTGCTGTAGGATGATAAAATCAACTGAACAGCCAATTTTGTATAACTCATGATATTAGAATCCTTATTCTCCAAAGAAAGCCTGTGTGTGTGTGTGTGTGTGCGTGCGTGTGTGTGTGTGTGTCTGTGTGTGTGTCTGTGTCTGTGTACACTGTTAATGCATATGACAGGCAGACTTCCTTCCCCTTACCTGGGTAACTAGTTATTGTTGTTCTTTTATGGAGAGTAATGAAAGCCTAGTAGAATGTTTCTGATTTGTTATTATTAATCTTGTTTCAAAGAAACATGAGACATCGTTGATGGTTTGGATTGACTTTTTATTTGCTTTGAGTATGGAAATTTTAGCCACACACTGTCTTAAATGTACACAGTTCAGCTTAATGGGTTGCTCGGGTCAAGTTCTGGCCCTGCTACAGTGAAATTCATCCCAGAGTGCAGTGGGATAGCACTACAAGGAAAAAGATCTTGACCTTCTTTTCCAGGCCTACTCATGAACTCCAATAAAGCTCAAATGGTAAGAAGTTTTATCTTTTGTTTCCTGTCCTGAACTTCTCTGATACATGTCTTGAATTTTTATTTAAATTACTTTGGGTTTTAATTTATTCAGTCAAATGTCAACCAAGTGTTGTTTATCCTGTGGATTACATTCATGCTCACTGCAGAATTCTCTAACATTTGATTTCTAATTATTTTGTTGTTTATCCATGTGGTGGGATGTTTTGAATATTACCTCTGACCACTGACCAGTTGGAATTGTAATTTTCTCTCTCTCCTAAGCATCTGGTAGTAAAATTTGGCAAGCATGTAGTCTCCACAAATCTAATGACTACACTACCATAGCTTTTATTCCATATAGCACTGTCTTCCTTAAGTATTTATTGTAAACATTGCATTTAGGCTACTGGAATTGAGCCTTGTACACAGTTTGAAACTGCAGTCTTTCTAGGTTTCACAAACACAAGTCTGTACATAAGGGTCTTGTGGTGCAATCTCCAAGGAACTCAAAATAAATGAAAAACAGAGTTGACTTAAGAAACTGTGAAGCTGGTTCTACAAGAGAGATCAACCTTGAATTCTTGCCTGCTCTATTCCACCATCTACCATTCTATTTTTAAACTCATTTCCTTCTACCCTCCTACGAACCCAATTCTCTTCCTTTCTCTATGCACATAATTTTTAGCATTATGCAATAATAGTTAACCTCTCCTCTGTCCATGACAACCAGACTGACTGCAACTTGGGGTGGGAAGAGAAGCATGGTGTTGGGCACTGGCAGTGCAGCCATTTGGAAAAGGTATTAAGTTAAAGAAGAGAATTAGGTTCTATTAGAGAGAAGAAATCAGTTAGTACAGTCAATGGCATGAAAGATGAAAGTCTATTTTTAAAAATAAGGTCTTTGATATGGAGATGCTGAATAGGCAAGTAGATGTTATAATCTGGAGACTGGAGAGCAAAGTCCAAGTAGGGAAGTACACCTGGGAGGTGTCACCACTTCAGTTCAGTTCAGTTCAGTCACTCAGTTGTGTCCAACTCTTTGCGACCCCATGAATCACAGCACACCAGGCCTCCCTGTCCATCACCAACTCCCGCAGTTCACTCAGACTCACGTCCATCAAGTCCGTGATGCCATCCAACTATCTCATCCTCTGTCGTCCCTTCTCATCCTGCCCCCAATCCCTCCCGCATCAGAGTCTTTTCCAGTGAGTCAACTCTTCGCATGAGGTGGCCAAAGTACTGGAGCTTCAGCTTTAGCATCATTCCTTCCAAAGAAATCCCAGGGCTGATCTCCTTCAGAATGGACTGGTTGGATCTCCTTGCAGTCCAAGGGAGATGTTATTAAAGCCTTGATATACAGAGCCTTGGGCTATATTACTAGGAGCAACTCTAGACAAAGAAGAGGGGAGCTTCTGGGACTGATTTCTAGCTTCCTTCTTCCTTCATCCCTTGACATTAAGAAATCAATGAGAAGAAGAGAAAGCAGCAAAAGGAGACCAAGAAGCAGTGACCAGGGAAGGTGGAGGCATATCAAGGAGATGGGGTGTTGACGTGAAAGTGGAGTGAAAATCTCACACATGTCTTCCCCTTCCCACCCACTGGCTGAATGCAGAGGACCCCAAGGACCCAGAGGAAGGCAGAGTAATCAAATGTCAGGAGCCTGGCCACTGAGTGACAACATGAAGTCAAGGTCCTTGCTGCCAGCATGAACTGTGATGAGGCCAAGATGCAACACTCTACTGTGCTGGGCCTCTGAGATTTGGAGATTTTTTTTAAAAACAACTGTTGGTGTGCCTTGACTAGCCCAAGAACTGCTGCTGTTTGAAAGGTGTCAGCATCTTATTTTGAGAGATTTAGCAAATTTTAATTGTTGCTATATTCATGAATGCTATTCATTATTAATGAGTCATTAAAGAAGTACTTTCACTTTTACCTTGATTTTAGGACTATATATTCAAATGCAACAGAATATTGTTTTAAAAGATGATTTATCATCAGATTTGTGCTTTCTTGTACTAGGTCTGAAAATCATGCCGAATTATTAACAGAAGTTATATCTACCATAGAGGTCTACCCTAGAGGTCTACCCTAGAGCCTCAGTATGATTTGACCAGGCATAAGCCAAGTTTCAGCAGAGCCTAGTTACACCTTGGGCTTCTGTAAACTGAGATTGTCAATGGCATGTTCCTGAAGCTCACTCTTAGTTGGATCCTGAAAATATTTATTATTGATCAGACTCTGTCAGTTTTTTTCTTTAAGGTCCCTCATTGATACACCGTTGGTTGATTGCTGTGGTTGAAGAAAAATGTCTACCTTTCCTCAAGTACAAAGTTTAGAATTACATTTGGAAAATTGATTGGAAAACTGTTGTAAGCCTGAGGTCAGTAGTGTGAACCCTATTTGATGCACTTGAACCCCACACTCTTCATTCCTGAGATTTTAGATTCCAGCTACAAAAGGACAAGTCTGAGTATCTTTTACACTGGCTTCCCATCACACTTAGTGTTGATCCAAAGATATTACCATGGCCTGTAAGGCCCTACTTATTCTAGCTTCCTGCTCTTTTCCCACCTCCCTCCTTCTTGCTTCTTGAACACACTGCACTTGCTACTGGCTCAGAACAACACTTGCTATTCCTACTGTTCACCCAGATGCTCACATGGCTTCTTTTTTCACTTCAGTGATGAGGTCAAGAATGGTCTCCCTGTCCTTTGGTCTCTCTGTCCATGATACCTAAAATTATAGCTTCTATCACTCCCCATCCTCCTGCCCTGCTCAGCAAATATTTGGTGGATAAATGAGTGAATAGATTAATGAATGGTTAAATTCCCTTGAGCTATTTTAAACCCTAAAAGATGATGCTGTGAAAGTGCTGCACTCAATATGCCAGCAAATTTGGAAAACTCAGCAGTGGCCATAGGACTGGAAAAGGTCAGTTTTCATTCCAATCCCAAAGAAAGGCAATGCCAAAGAATGCTCAAACTACCACACAGTTGCACTCATCTCACACACTAGTAAAGTAATGCTCAAAATTCTCCAAACCAGACTTCAACAATACATGAACTGTGAACTTCCAGATGTTCAAGCTGGGTTTAGAAAAGGCGGAGGAACCAGAGATCAAATTGCCAACATCTGCTGGATCACCAAGAAAGCAAGAGAGTTCCAGAAAATATCTACTTCTGCTTTATTGACTATTCCAAACCCTTTGACTGTATGGATCACTATAAACTGTGGAAAATTCTGAAAGAAATGGAAATACTAGACTACCTGACCTGCCTCTTGAGAAATCTGTATGCAGGTCAGGAAGCAACAGTTAGAATTGAACATGGAACAGAATGGATCCAAATAGGGAAAGGAGTATGTCAAGGCTGTGTATTGTCACCCTGCTTATTTAACTTCTGTGCAGAGTACATCATGAGAAACGCTGGGCTAGATGAAGCACAAGCTGGAATCAAGATGGGTGCAGCATGCTTGGGGCTAGCGCATGGGGATGACCCAGAGAGATGTTGTGGGGAGGGAGGTGGGGGGGGGGTCATGTTTGGGAACGCATGTAAGAATTAAAGATTTTAAAATTAAAAAAAAAAAGTATCTTCCTACTCAAGAAAAAAAAAAAAGATTGCTGGGAGAAATATCAATAACCTCAGATATGCAGATAACACCAACCTTAAGGCACAAAATGAAGAAGAACTAAAGAGCCTCTTGATGAAAGTGAAAGAAGAGAGTGAAAAAGTTGGTTTAAAGCTCAACATTCAGAAAATTAAGATCATGGCATCCAGTCCCATCACTTCATTGCAAATAGATGGGGAAACAATGGAAACAGTGGCTGACTTAATTTTGGGGGGCTCCAAAATCACCACAGATGGTGACTACAGCCATGAAATTAAAGACGCTTATTCCTTGGAAGGAAAGTTATGACCAACCTAGACAGCATATTAAAAAGCAGAGACATTACTTTGCCAGCAAAGGTCCATCTAGTCAAGGCTATGGTTTTCCAGTAGTCATATATGGATGTGAGAGTTGGACTGTAAGAAAGCTGAGCACCAAAGAATTGATGCTTTTGAACTGTGGTGTTGAAGACTCTTGAGGGTCCCTGGGACTGCAAGGAGATCCAGCCAATCCATCATAAAGGAGATCAGTCCTGAGTGTTCATTGGAAGGACTGATATTGAAGCTGAAACTCCAATACTTTGGCCACCTGATGGGAAGAACTGACTCATTGGAAAAGACCCTGATGTTGGGAAAGACTGAAGGTGGGAGGAGAGGGGATGACAGAGGATGAGATGGTTGGATGGCATCACTGACCCAAAGGCCATGAGTTTGAGTAAACTCCTGGAGTTGGTGATGGACAGGGAGGCCTGCCGTGCTGCAGTCCCTGGGGTCGAAAAGAGTCCAACACGACTGAGCAACTGAACTGAACGGTCATCTGATTTCTGAAAACAACCTTATCTGATCCAAGAACGACTCATTGTTCTTTTTCACGTTATGAAATGCCATGGTGATAGCCACCTTAGGTGGGGCCTAGAATTTTAGAAAATTTTGTTTTAAAAAAAAGAAAGCTTTGCCTCAGTTCCCACTATACCCTCATTTCTATCCCTTACTGCTTTCTTTTTAATCTATTTTTTCATTGAATATTAATACATATATGTTGAGCACTGTTTTTCCTCCCAATGTAGTAAAGGAAAAACAACCTCTCTCCTGATATTATATTTAGTGGAAATAGTGTTGTGAATAAGAGAGGCTTCTTTTGAAGGAATAAAGACCCTGTTACTGCTCAAAGCTTTCCAAGCTTCCAAAGGGAAAAGAAAAAAAAAAAAAAAAACTTCTGTCTGCATTAGTTACTATCCAATCTGCAGCCACAGAATCTATTGGTTTCCACATTTCCATATTTTTGCGGCACATTAACAACCATAAGAAAAAATATTAAATGTGAAAACAGTTAGATACATGTCAATAGAAAGTCTGCTTCGGAGACGCTTCCTGCCACACCAATTCACAGAGTGCTGACTTACATGATTTCATAAACTTGGTTACCCACTTGCAAAGTTATCTAGTGCTTAAAATGTAATAAGAGTTAGAAGCTTTTTGCTTTGTTTTTGCTGTGAAAAACTGTGTTTCCTTTAGAGAAGCTCACAATTTATATACTGAAAATATATAAAAGAATTATGTGTCAACAAAATAGTGTTTAAGGTTTTAAATCATCCTAACAGTCAGCCCTGAGACTTCCTCACTAGACATCTCAGAGACTTTATGAAAGTTTTATTCCACAATTCCCTGCTTGCCTTTCCTCTTAGCTGCTTCTTCTAGCTATTCATATAGTTTGAAAAATAGAGTTTATATACTTTAAGTTGCAAGGCATTTAGAATTTTCATAATCTCTTTATTGTGGCTGAAGTAGTCAAAAAAATTGTCTATGGTAGATAATATTTCACTGTGCCTTTACTAGATTAACTGGGGCAAGAAGCTAGAACTTGTGGCATTTAAAAAATACTCCATTTTTGAAAGCTTTTATGGGCAAGGTATAGGATGATTAAATTACTTTCAAAATACATCGTAAAGATCAGGGAACAGGGTGATAATGAAACATTAGAAAGGACAGATGCTGAAAATCGGGGTCTCAGTAATAGGAGTTTTATGTTTGTATATTTTAGTATCTTTCATAGCGGGCTTCCCTGGTGGCTCGAAATGTGCTGGGGCTTCCTTGGTAGCTCAGCTGGTGACAAATCTGCCTGCAATGCAGGAGACACGGGTTTGATTCCTGGGTCAGGAAGATCCCCTGGAGGAGGGATAGGCTTATCCACTCCAATATTCTTGGGCTTCCCTGGTGGCTCAGATGGTAAAGAATCTGCCTGTAATGTGGGAGACCTGGGTTTGATCCCTGGGTTGGGAAGTTGCCCTGGAGGAGGGCATGGCAACCCACTCCACTATTCTTGCCTGGAGAAGAGGCAAGAGGAGGCTGGTGAACTACAGTCCCTGGGGTTATAAAGAGTTGGACATGACTGAGCAACTGAGTACAACACAGCAATGTGCTAAGCACATAGCAGGTGATCATTAAGTCCTTGTTTAACCTACAATATTTTATATAGCATCAAATTTCAAATACCATACTTTATAGGATACAGGGTAGTGTGGAACAGTTTCCCTTACATGATAATCACTTGAAAATAAAGAGTCTTTAAGTAATTGATGAGACAAGTATACTGTTTTATTGTTTTATGTAAATTTCCTTATAGTTAAGGTAAGTTTACTGGCAATAGATCCCCATCACCTGCTCTACACACTTTCTATTTAATTTCTCATTCATGGATTTCAATATCTATTCTATTTAGTATTTACTATGTGGCAGATGCTATATATGTTTTGTTCCCTAGAAAGCATGTAAGCTAGTGATAAACACCAATGAAGATAGCAGAAAATTCAGCCCAGTTTTGGTCAGACCCCTTTACTTACTAGGACTAAGACTCAGCTCATACATCTTGTGTTATAAAGATTATCGTAAGAAGATAAGCACACAATAGCCTCTTGACTTCAGAAGAGCAAGAACTGAAAGGTGGTTCTGGATGCAGGTGGCCCTGGGGATTTCACTCATTTCAGAGTGGGACTTCACTAGTCCTCAGCAGGCTCTCTTTACTTCTCTATCATATACCTTTTTCTTATGTGTAATTTCTGCTCACGTAAATCTTTTTTTTTGTGAGGGGTGAGGGAATTGATCAATATTTTCCTCTACATAATGGGTTTTTAGAATTTTCCCATGTTTCTAAAGTTTTCTCTGTATTACTTAGTTCAAAATACTTACAAGCATGATAGAATTGGTCCAACCCATTTTTTTTTTAAATGCAGTCCTGGCTGCCCTTTGACACTATGTGCCTACCCCTGATCCAATCAGTAGGAACAGGAAAGTAAGATCACATGGTAAAATCAAGTCTAAGTTCATTAAAGGCTACACAAGGAGGCAGAGTATAGGCAGTATGTTGATATATCTACTTCAAATTCGGCTTTGTAATGCTAAAACTTGATGGGGTTCAGAATTCTCTAGGGTCATAGAATTTGATCACTTGGCCAAATCTAGGGGAAGTCAGAACATACCCCTTGGGAAAGATGATACTCAAGCAGGTTCAGTCAAAGTTAGCTAGGGAGGAAGTGGTGGAAAGGTATCCTAGGCAGAGAAAATAGCATAAGCCATAAGGAGTACAGTAGGCAGAATATGTTTCAGAGACGGAACCACATGTTGTTTAATCTTCCGGGAACTTTAGTAGCAGCGTCCATGGTGGTGAGAGATAAGAACAGAGCAGGCAGGATCCAGGTTAGAGTGCACAATGAAAGTGATAGGAAACCATTGTCTTATTCAGGGGAATGACAAAGTCACATCTACATCTTAGATGCATCACCCTGGAGAAAAATGAAAGATGTGTATAAATGTGGCAGGACTGGAGGGAGAGACACGAAGTAGAATGATAGTTCAATTAAGAGTTTAAAAGAGTCCCAAACAGAAAATGCAGATAGGAGTGGAGGAGGTGATATGCTAACTATTGCTTATATAGAGTCAGCCATTTTCAATGGTTTTAATATGTGGTGGATGAGGGACAGGAAAAGCTGGTGTTTCAGTCTGAGCAAGTTGGGGAGTGAAGGTCTCACAGGTGAGATGGATCAGAAACAAAGGAGAAGGACTGGAAAGCGGTGAAACAGAAGGAGCTGATATGTTCGAGGTGCCTGGGAACTCGGTGTGAGATAAGTGATTCAGATGATGAGAGATGGTGTTGCAGTCAGGGAGGTGGTCCGTCCAGTTTCCCTTCTATTACTGGGAGAAAGGACAGTGGAAGCTGAACAGGTGGGATAAGTGCCACAGAGGAAAATCAAGGGTTTATCCAAACAGGGTTTAGGTTGGCTCTCCCAGTCACAGATGACCACATCATTAGTGTTTCAATAACCACATGCTCCCAAGCCAAGACCTTGCTGGACCTCTGATAAAATTCATTTATTTTAACCCTAGAGTAACAGTAGGAGAGTATTCATTAAATTAATAAAGTAGAGTGGTTTGGGACATAAAGCCCTTTTTTCATTCTTCACACAAACACCTACTGTGTGGTATACTTGCCCGGTAGTTTAGAAGGCAAAATTTGCTTACTTGAGAATTACTTAGGAAAACAAGATAAGTGGTAAATACTGAAGTAAGTAAATAAAGGAAGAAAAAATCTCCCAATAGAAGAGAATAAATGATTGATTGGCTTTAGAGGAGAATGGTGGGAATAGTGGACTGCAGACTGAACAGGATTCACCAATGTAAAGAAAAAAGCAAGCATGGTATTGAAATATCACATCAAGCATCACGCTGAAAAAACTAGATAATAATATAGACTGTAAGAACAAAAATGATTCATTTTCCTAGAAAGTCAGATTCCTAAATGAATACTGTGCCTGCTGAAGTGCTTTGGTTCTTACCGAGAGAAACAGACTGGATATTGTTTAGGATAATTTCAATGTTAAGTAATAGAATATCCAAATCAAAATGGCTTAAACAATAAAGGGAATACACTACCTCATACAGCTAAAAAATCCAGGTTTCAGGCTTGTTACATTATCTCCAAGGATGTAGCTTCTTTCTTTCTTTTCATTATAGTTTTCAAAGTGTTGGCCTCGTTTTGAGACTGGTTCCTCTTTTGATAATAAGGTAGTTACTGATGCTGATACAAATAGGGTTTCATGCTTCACATCCAATGATAAAGAGAGCAAGTTTTAAAATAATTTCCACAGAAAATAGAAGTAACCTCTTCCCCAGAGTCCCCAGTAAACATGTCTTATATTTGATTGGCCCAAATTTAGTTATATAGTTAAATGTCCATTTCTGAACCATTTGCTGTGGCCAAGGGAGGAGATGTGATAATTAGCTTGAACCAATCAAGATCTACCCCTGGAGAGACAGATGGAGTCAATTCTACACTAACTGCATGACTGGGACGTCCGGATGCTGTTAGAAAGCAGGCAAGGGGGATTCACGTGGGAAATACAACCAGCAAATGTCCACCACACTGCTTATGCAGAAAATAAATGTTTTCAGGAGCCTGGAAAGTAGCTCAGCCTCCTGCTTCAGCTGCCTGAAGGAAAGGCTGGAGAATCCATTTCAGAAATAGGACAGAAACTAGGTCAGCTCCTAGAGTCTAGGGGCCAAGGTCACAGGCACCAGTGGACAGGTATTTCAGAACATGCTTCTAGAATGAACCACCCTGTATGCTTTTACTCTGCATATGACTCAAAGCCATGGCAGAGAGTGGGCCAGGCTTGGTTCGTATGCTCATGACTCATATGAGGGAGATCAGAGAGAAGCCTGCCTGATGGTCCCACCAGAACTATTCATAGTGGAGGGCAGATAATTGTTCCTAAGAGCACTGAGGTAGTTTTATAAATAAAGGGGGAAGGGCATCTGTGTTATCCCAAGAAAACTGTCTGCTCCAGGTATGCTTAGTTGCTGTCATATCTGACTCTCTTCGACACCATGGACTGTAGCCCACCAGGCTCGTCTGTCTGTGGGATTTCCCAGGCAAGAGTGGGTTGCTATTTCCTTCTCTAGGTGATCTTCCCAACCCAGGGATTGAACCCACCATGTCTCCTGCAATGGCAGGTGGGTTCTTTACTGCTGGATTAGCTACAGGTATTATTAAGTTCCAAATATAAAAGGGGTATAATAAACTTTGGATAAAGAAGATGGTTACATGACAAATATTTTTTTGACAGAAAGCATGTCCATTTAACACATTTTTATGGAACACCTAATGTATGCAATGTGCTATGCTGATATAAAGATCTATATGATACTGTCTCTACCCTTTTGGATAATACAATGGATTTTAGAGCTGGGAAGAAAGGCATTTAAAGTTCACACAGTCTGACACCTTACTTTTAAGGTGAATAAAACTAGGTAGAAAAAGGTCAAATAGTGAATATTTGACACAGCTGTGAACGGAACTCCAAAACACATTATTCTAATATATCTCAGGTTTTTCCTCTTATCCTTCACTCATTCAGTTGCTGCAATGGTAATACACAGAATAAACTTGAGAGAGAGGACCCAGAGCTATCTCATGTTGGAGATAAGGCTGAGAAGCGATTGGGATGTCTTCTTTCTCATCAAAAGGGGAAACTTCAAAACCCGTTAAGATAAAAAAACTCTTTAAAGTCCCTTAAAAGCAAGAATGCCCCCATTAGAGGCACAAGAACACTTGCTCCAACCAGCGGTCTCTCAGGAGAGAAGTGGTGGCTGGGGAAGACTGTATGCTTGGAGCTCCTTTCCTGAGGACTAATATAAAAACCAAAATAACTACTTATCTGCTTGGAAAGACTGCCCTGCAGGTATGTCCCAATACATAAGTCTCCAGCTTCTAAAGGTGCCTTCTGCTGCTCAGATTCTGCATCTTTAGGCACTTTATTTGTATTTTAGTGCCAGCATTTCTTGTCTCATATGCTCCTTTTAATCTGTTTGCTACTGTAGTACATTTAAACATCAGCAGATGGGGCCCTTGTTTCCTTTGAAGAATGTCAGACATGGGTTTTGTTAATGTCTGCGGTCCACATGAATTTTGCTTGTTTCTACAGTATGTTAAATTTGCATACTCTTTATAGTTCACAAACATGTATTTAATCAAGAAAAACAAAACTTATTAATGACAAGAAAGTTCTTTTTTTCCCCCTTCCGCTGTTCTGTAGAGATAAGTTAGATCTGTTTACAGACCAAAAAATGAGTATAACATAATACCTAGACAACTTCATCTTTGAAAGGGCAAGAGAAGTCAGTGTCAAAATTAACCTGTTTTTAACTTCGGTGGCCCTGTAGGAGGCTTTCACTGCATGGAACCACAGGTGACAGGTTGTATCTGAGTTACCCTGCTTCTGGTCAATTTTCTTTCTTCTCTCCTGAGTTTCATTTTTTGAAGGCATTGTGTGAATTGGCTGGTTTTTACCACTCACCAGTGATCATGATTTTTTTTAAGTGATCTTTGTCGATAGTCCGTAAAGAGAACAACCGGTTGTCTGGCCCTCGCACCTGTTCAAGTGGGTAAGTTTCAGCTCCTTAAAGGTGACATCTTTCCCCAGGAGAAATGTAACAGCTCTTTGAGGAAGGGGTGTAGTTTACAGGGAAGAAGAGATGGCAGCTTCCTTCCTCCTAGAGTACTCTCTTAATTTTCTGCCTGGCTTTTTAATATGACCTTGCTCTGAGAATGAATCACTGCCTCCCTGTGCTCCCTGAAATGGGATGACCCAGGATTTCATTTTTGGCAAAACTGTGAGATACTCAGAGCAAAATGTTTCTTATTGGTGAAGTTCGATTACATAAGTACTTATTTCAGCGTGCTTACCGCATCTCCGATTAGTATGATTTAATTGATAGATTGAAGGCATCTTCCTTAGCTTAATTGATATTTGTGTTGTAAGTAAGCTCTTATGTTTGGACAGATCTAAATAGCAGATTTAAAACACAGAAAGAGGACTAGGGACCTATCACTGATGGAAGGGATAAAAATTGGGCCTCCTTTTTTTCACTCTTCTGAGTGTAAATAAATCGGTCTGTTTTCCAACATTATTACTACCTTTGAGAATTGATGTTTTAGCTTGAAAGGGTGCCTGTGTGTTTTAAGCTATATTATAGATCACATTCATTTCCAAATTCAGGTCTTAAATAGCTCATAAAACAGTGAGAAAGAAGTGTCCTTCTTAATAACATTGTTTATATTTTTATAAATTTGCAACCTAATATGGCAAATTGGGATGCAGTTTGCACATTTGGGGTTTACGAAGTTTACACTGAGGCAACTAATGTATTACTTCTGCGTAGAGATGATATTTGCCTGTGGTTAGCCTGAAGCAAATTTTAGGAAAGAATTGTTCATTTCTTCCCTCCTTTTGTGCTGACATGCTAAGTGATATATACGGAAATTGTGCGCACTACTTGTGCCCTAGTCTGAAGAAATGCTTGTGGGCAAATTTCATTAGTACTTGATTAGTACTTGTGCTAATTAAGCCAGGCACAATTTTGCCTCCAGTCATAGTATGATGAGTTAAGGCTGGACTGAAAACGTGGCCCTAAATGCATGTGTTGGAAGCCCATAAAGCCCATATAATCCCATAGAGAATTCTCACTTGACTCTTCCATTAAGGGCCTGAAAAAGTAGAACAGAACACTCTGTTTCTAGTGCAATTTGAGTTCACCCAGATATGTGATATGCTAATGTTTAGATTAAGCAGATGGCAAGGAAGGCAGTTGTTAGCTGAGGATTGTTTTTCCCTTTCTGCATATTATTTTCAAACAAACAGCTTAAGAGGTAAGTTACTTTACCTCCTCCCTTTGCATCCCCTTCAATTAAAAAAAAAAAAAAAAAACCCCGGAAAATCCTGGTTGTATTATTATCATCCTATGTGCTCAAGTGCACCCATCTCATTTGGGATGTGATATAACAGTGATTTCCATTGTTTGGTGAGTTTTTTGCTATTTAGATTATTTCAAAGGAAAGGGAGCCAGGGTCTGGCTGAGGCAAGGAAAGAAGAGGTGAACTTGGAAACAAGAGCTGCTTGGAACAGAAAAGCAGATGTTATGCCTCCATCTACATCTCTAATTTTCTCCTCAGGGCTTGGCAACACTGGCCCTGGTTCCTACTTATTTCTGTGATCTCTTCTTCTTCCTCCTCCTCCTCCATTTCCAAACCCTGCCTTCCCTAAACCTTTTTTCCCCTCATATTATGTTCCTTGCAATTTTGGAATTTTCCACATTAAATTTTTACATACTGTACGATATGGCATCTTAGTAACTTTATTTAAAAAACCCTTAATAACCTTCAAAATTCCTCCAAGCTTGCTGTGCTTCTCACAAATGAAAAGGTGGAGTTTTAAATATCAGGTTCTATCATTTATAGAATCATAAAATTTTAGAGCTAGCGCTAGACATCGGTTCATCTCACTCCATTTATATTTTTAGTAAGAGACTTTCTTGAGATTTTGGAATGGTGGGAAATGATAGGGATGGAAATGAGAAAGAGAAGGAGACAGAGACAGACAGAGACAGAGAGAGACAGACAGGTGAAGAAGTTTTAGGAAGTTTTTTTTTTTAATTGTATGTTACTAATGTAACTTCCTTTGGGGATTTCTCCAGAAACTGCAAAAATATTTAATTGCTTTTCAGTTATGTTTGGATACTAGATGACCTTTTAGGATGCAACTAAAAAAGTCAATCCTGAAGGAAGTCAACACTGAATATTTATTGGAAGGACTGATGCTGAAGCTGAAGTTCCAATACCCTGCCCACCTGCTGTGAAGAGCCAACTCATTGGAAAAGACTCTGATGCTGGGAGAGAATGAAGGCAAAAGAAAATGGTGGCAGAGGATGAGATGATTGGATAGCATCACTGACTCAATGGACATGAACTTGGGGAAATTCTGGGAGATAGTGAGGGGTAGGGAGGACTTGTGCATTGCAGTCCAAGGAGCTGCAAAGCGTCAGACACGACTTAGTGACTGAACAACAACAACCTGGCTTGGGAAGGCTCCAGGGGAGCCAGGCTCAGCTGGATGAAGCAGATAAATCTGCAGGCCTCTCCTCACTTGTACTATCTTCTTCCTCCTGCTCTTATCTGGGGAAGTGTCCTTCCTTTGAGCCAGGCCAGACCACTCACTGGTCTCTGGATAATATTCCCTTCCATTACTCCCCAACTTTTTCTGCTTTGCCATTTTTTTTCTCTTCTCTGTTAAGTAGATTATTTCCTTGGGCCTACAAATATGCAGAATACCAGATGCCTGGATCATGCATATCGTTTCTGATATCACCCTCATTTCTTTATTCCCCTCTTTAGTCTTAATTCTCAAGTATTGTCCATGCAAGTCATCTTTGTCTTCATTTTCGTAACTCTATTTACTCTAACCAATTCCAATCTGGATTATCGTTCATTTATTTCACTGAAACTACTCTGGATAAGGTGATAACCTTTCTTGGTAATGACAGATCCAGCTCAGAATTGTGTTTTTTTCTTGTCTTTTCAATAGCTGTCTACACAGTAGAGCAGGGACCCAAGGCTCTCTGACTTTACATGATGCCACACTCTTAATCTACTCTAACCTCTCTGGCTCCTTTATCTTATTCTCCCTTTTGGTCAGAAATCAATGTCTATTTTGTTCACTGTATTCTTTATAATGTCTGTTACTGGATGTGATGTATAGTAGGCTCTCAAGAAACGTTATTTAAGTTAAATAATTTCAGTTCGGTGAGCGTCGTGTTTTCCCTCTAGAGATGTGCTATACCATAGTGGTCACTAGCCATATGTGGTTATTTAAATTTGAATTAACTAAAATTAAAGTAAATAAAAAATTCAGTTCTTTAGTCACACTGGACACATTTCAAATGCTTAATAGTCACATGTGACTAGTGGCTACCGCATTGAACAGTGCAACTTTTAGAGTACTTCTAACATTGCTGGGAGTTCTACAGATTAGCACTGTTCTAGAGAGCTTAAATTCAATTGCTGAAGTCTAAGCCATGTATGTCATGCAAGTGAAAGTGAAAGCTGCTTAGTCATGTCTGACTCTTTGTGAGCCCATGGACTATACAGTCAATGGAATTCTCCAGGCCACAACACTGGAGTGGTTAGCCGTTCCATTCTCCATGGGGTCATTCCAACCCAGGGGTCGAACCCAGGTCTCCTACATTGCAGGCAGATTATTTACCAGCTGAGCCACTAGGGAAGCCCAAGAATACTAAAGTGGGTAGCCTATCCCTTCTCCAGGGGATCTTCTCTACCCGGGAATTAGACCAGGATCTCCTGTATTGCAGGCAGATTTTTCACCAGTTGAGCTACCAGGGAAGCCCCAAAATATTGATTCTTTGTGACCCCATGGATTATACAGTCCATGGAATTCTCTAGAATTCCATGAATACTGGAGTCGTTAGCCATTCCCTTCTCCAGGGGATCTTCTCAGCCCAGGGATCAAACCCAGGTCTTCCTCATTGCAGGCAGATTCTTTACCAGCTGAGCAACCAGGAAGCCCAAAAGAAATTTTAGATAGTAGTGAATGGGGAAGTTGCTCAGTTGTGTCTGACTCTTTGTGACCCCATGGACTATAGCCCACCAGGATCCTCTGCCATGGAATTCCCCAGGCAAGAATACAGGAGTGGGATGCCATTCCCTTCTCTAGGGGACCTTCCCAACCCAAGGACTGAACCTGGGTCTCCCACATTGCAGGCAGACTCTTTACTGTCTGAGCAAGTGTCATGCATAATGTGGTCAAATGATTGGATGATTCTCTCGACAGTCTTGCAAGATTACACAGGACAGTTGCTCAGCTAGGACAGAGAGATATTTTAACTATTATGAAACGAGGGAGTTTAACATCCTAGTTAAATGTATGGAGTTGGTGATAGAGAAATTTGAAGACTCATCCTCCTATACTGTTTGACAGCTATATGTCAAGAGCAAGAATTCCATCTGTTTTTGCCCCTCTCCATTTTCTTAACTGTAAAATGGGTTAATAATAATACCTTACTCATAGCATTGTTGTATAAATTAAGAAGGTGGATGCATTTAAAGTATTTATTGGTGTCTCCAGTATAAAATACAAGGTCAGTAAACCGCAGCTAGTATTATTATTGCTGTTATTATGTTATATAGATCCTCAGGAGGAGGGCACATACCCATACTTGTGTCCTTCCATTTCAATCATGGTCTTAAACACTAGTGTCTCTTTTTCTACGTATACCAACACTTGAGTAAGAGGGTCATATGTGCATGTGTGCTAAGTCGCTTCAGTTGTGTCAGAGTCTGCAACCCCATGGACTATAGCTCACCAGGCTCCTCTATCCATGGGATTCTCCAGGCAAGAAAGCTGGAGTGGGCTGCCATGCCCTTCTCCAGGGGATCTTCCCCTTCCAGGGACAGAACCTTTGTCTCCTACATTGCAGGTGGATTCTTTACCATTGAGCCACCAGGGAAGCCAAGAGGGTCAGAACAGGGTCAAAATGAGTTTTGAAGAGTAGGATTTATCTGGCAAAATTTCCTGCAGAATGGATGAAATCTTTTAGAATCATACACTTTCGGCTTGGATCTCTGCATCCACCATGACAGAAACTCAGGGAAGTTGATGGGCACAGTTTCCAGTGGGAGTCCAATGCTCCTTCTAGAACTACAGCATCAGATACTTGTCCTCCTTGGGCCGTCAGGACAAAGAAATGCTGTTGTTTCTCCCAGCTGGGAGAGTCCCTAATGGAATACGGCACGAATTTGCTAGTACTCCTCTCTTGGATCCTTTGCGTTTCTTTATAAAGCTATTCTCCAATCAGTTTCCTGTAACATGTGAGTAACTACCCACAGTTTTCAGTTTCATTACAGGGATGCTGGAGAGTTAACCAGCCTGTCTTTCAGGGATGACAGTCTCTGAAGAAGCACTTTTGCAGGGAATTGTCATTTGCAGTTTGACATTTCTGACTTACTGTTCTCCATATGCATGAATTGAAAAATTCCTTTAAGAAGGATTTACATCTCATGAAATTTTAGAATCAATCAGATTATCACTTGTGGTCTCAGATTCATATTTTCTTTCTTATTAGAGAGTTACTCAGCCCAGGTCAGCAGCAGTTTCTACGAAGGGAATTGGTGTGCCAGGTTTAAACATAGAAAGTGTCTCTGACACACCTGTTTAGGGATTTACTAATTTCACAAGTGCAGTAATTTGAGCAAATCACATGTGAGACACTTAAAAAAAAAAAACAAACAAACAAGCAAAAAAACCAAAAACATCCATTAGTAGCAAGGGCCTTGACTGCTGCTATTCCTACTGTCTATAGCATCAGACCCAGTTGCTATTAGTGGATTCCACTAATGAGCAGCTTCATTTCCAAAAGTTCTTTTGGTCAGCTTTTTATAAATTACAGTGTTTTAATTCAATATGACATCTACTGGAAACAGAAGATTGATTCAATCTTGCATTGTCTTTAGTTTCATTCAGATGTGATTATAAATGATCCGTTTCCATATTTCCAGCATGCCCACCACTTTCCTAATCTCTGTTCCTGCTTAGTTCATCGGATTAGGACTTGAAACTAGTGGGGTCTCCAGCCCATGGTAACACAAAGCCCCTCTAACCTTGTCTGATAGAACTGTCACAGGGATACAGCAGAACATCTTATAGATCATGGGGAAACTTTTTTGAAACAGAGGCCCAGGGCTTGTCCTTCTCAAGAAGGGTTAGTGCACCATTTTCCTTTGTAAATAACAGCATATTCTCTAAGCTTTAACTGCACAAAATTGGATTTACATTGAATTACAGGCAGAATTTTTAACTGGGCATCATGAAAGATGGTTTTCTGTGTCAGTGAAAAAAGATTAACTTATAAACCCTTGGTTCTTTCCTGCAATAATATTTCTATCAATATCCATCTGTAAAATAAGTAGGTAATTTTATGATTTGAAGCATATGGAATATTATTCATACAGACCTAAGAAATTAAAAAGATGAAATGTTCCAATGGCTGCTTCAAATGTTCTAATGAAATAGCCAATGAAAAAGAAGGAAGTCTGACAGTCTACAGCCTGCTTTCCACAGGGAATATATTGACCTTTGATAATGATAGTGTTAGTTCAGGGACAAAGAATTAGGTCATTTAAGTGACTGTTGCTTTGTCTCACTTGCATTTTTTCCTTCCACTGTTGTTATTATTATTGTGTTTTTCTTTAAGCCACAGTTTCCATCCTTACTAAGTATTTACAGTTTCTTTCAAGTGAGATGAAATGGGACTGTGCTTCCTATTTCGTGAGGGTTGGCTCTGCCATTGAAAATTATGGGTGCCAAGCAGAAAGAATCCTGTAACTAAAGGGAGATTTCTCCCTTTAGAGGAAAAAGCTGCATTTTAGTTGAAAGGGAAAGACAATGCAGCTGTTTTGAGTAGCTTACATTCTTTAGAAATGCTAATGAATGTGATTAAATTTGACTGCAAGTGGGTCTAACAGTTCAGTTCAGTTCAGTCCCTCAGTCTTGTCCAACTCTTTTCAACCCCATGGACTGCAGGCCTCCCTGTCCATCAGCAAATCCTGGAGCTTACTCAAACTCATGTCCATTGAGTCAGTGATGCCATTCAACCACCTCATCCTCTGTCGTCCCCTTCTCCTCCCACCTTCAATCTTTCCCAGCATCAGTATCTTTTCAGATGAGTCAATTCTTCCCATCAGGTGGCCAAAGCATTGGAGTTTCGGCTTCAGCATCAGTCCTTCTGTTACGGGAAGCACACTGATTGAAACCGCCCACCCTGGCCAGGCACCATAGTAACCATTTGCATGAGCTGTTTTATGACAGGAGATCCTGATAAGGAATACGGAACTAATAAGCCACCACCAACCAGAAGAGTTCGGGAAAGGTCTAAAGGAGACACCATGTCTGTCCACTTCCCAGAATCCCTCTTGCTAGCATCCATCTTGGCTGAGCAATGCGTGTGCCACCAGGAAAGACTCTAAATTAGAATGATTGGCCAAAGACCACCTGGAAAAGAACACCCACCGCTAATCCCATCACCATAAAATCTGAGACTGCGATCCACGCGGCAGAGCAGTTCTCCTGGGTTCCTATATCCTACTGCTCTCCACTCAGGTGCCCTTTCCCAATAAAATCTCTTGCTTTGTCAGCACATGTGTCTCCTCGGACAATTCATTTCTGAGTGTTAGACAAGAGCCCAGTTTCGGGCCCTGGAAGGGATCCCCCTTCCTGCAACACTTTCAATGAATATTCAGGACTGATTTTCTTTATGATGGACTGGTTGATCTCCTTGCAGTCCAAGGAACTCTTAAAAGAGTCTTTTCCAACACCACAGTTCAAACGTATAAATTCTTTGGTGCTCAGCTTTCTTTATAGTCCAACTTTCACATCCTTACACGACTACTGGAAAAACTATAGCTTTGACTAGATGGACCTTTGTCGGCAAGGTAAGGTCTCTGCTTTTAATATGCTGTCTAGGTTGGTCATAATTTTTCTTCCAAGTAGTAAATGTCTATTAATTTCATGGCTGCAGTAACTATCTGCAGTTATTTAGGAGCCCCCCAAAATAAAGTCAGTCATGGTTTCCATTGTTTCCCCATCTATTTGCCATGAAGTGATGGGACCAGATGCTATGATCTTAGTTTTCTGAATATTGTTTTAAGCCAACTTTTTCACTCTCCTCTTTCACCTTCATCAAGAGGCTCCTCTTTAGTTCTTCTTCACTTTGTGCCTTAAGGGTAGTGTCATCTGCATATCTGAGATTATTTATATTTCTCCCGGCAATCTTGATTCCAGCTTGTGCTTCATCCAGCCTGGCATTTTGCATGATGTATTCTGTATATGAGTTAAATAAGCGGGGTGACAATATATAGCCTTGACGTACTCCTTTCCTGATTTGGAACCAGTCTGTTGTTCCATGCCCAATTGTAACTGTTGCTTTTTGACCTGCATACAGATTTCTCAGGAGGCAAGTCAGGTGGTCTGGTATTCCCATCTCTCTAGGAATTTTCCACAGTTTGTTGTGATCCACACAGTCAAAGGCTTTGGCATAGTCAATAAAGCAGAAATAGATGTTTTTCTGGTACTCTCTCCCCTTTTTGATGATCCAACTGTTGTTGGCAATTTGATCTTTGGTTCCTCTGACTTTTCTAAAATGAGCTGGAACGTCTGGAAGTTCATGGTTCACGTACTGTTTAAGCCTGGCTTGGAGAATTTTGAGCATTGCTTTACTAGCGTGTGAGATGAGTGCAATTGTGTGGTAGTTTGAGCATTCATTGGCATTGCCTTTCTTTGAGATTGGAATGAAAACTGACCTTTTCCAGTCCGGTGGCCACTGTTGAGTTTTCTAAATTTGCTGGCATATTAAGTGCAGCACTTCCACAGCATCATCATTTAGGGTTTGGAATAGCTCAACTGGGATTCCATCACCTCTACTAGCTTTGTTCATAGTGATGCTTCCTGAGGCCCACTTGACTTCACATTCCAGGATGTCTGGGTCTAGGTGAATGATCACATCATCATGGTTATCTGGGCCATGAAGATCTTTTTTGTATAGTTCTTCTGTGTATTCTTGCCACCTCTTCTTAATATCTTCTGCTTCTGTTAGGTCCATGCCGAATGGTTCAAGTCAAAAAGAAATAAGAGTTTTGAGGAACTAGTATCATTTAGAGACAAAGACTTTATTTACATTAACTTTATCCCAGGATCTCCATTTGCACTGCTCCTAATTTGAAACTATATAGCCAAAGCAAAAATGTTCACCTAAGCTTTTGAGTCTTATCACTTCTTTCCAAATGTCTTTTTTGGGAAAAGTTCTCAAATAATAAGTTCAGGAAATTTAGGGTCAGATTTTGCTAGTGAATTGTTGTTTAATTGAATAGGTGGTGTGAAATGAAGAGGCAATGCAGCCCGGAAAGGAGACCCTTGCTTTTGTAAGGGAGCAGACATTGCTATTCCAGTATATGTGTCTTTGGTTCAAGGATTATTTTAGGCTGATTATTTTAAAGAAGCAGAAGACTCAGGAAGCCCTTCTTTTTTGCCTCCGCCTTACCTTGGGCTTCCCTTGTGACTCAGCTGGTAAAGAATCCACTTGCAATGCGGGAGACCTGAGTTTGATCCCTGGATTGGGAAGATCTCCTGGAGAAAGGAAAGGCTACCCAATTCAGTATTCTGGCCTGTAGAATTCCATGGACTGTATAGTCCATAGTGTTGCAAACTCTTTGTGATCCATGGACTGTAGCCCACCAAGCTCCTCCATCCGTGGGATTCTCCAGGCAAGAACACTGGATTGGCTTGCCATTTCCTTCTCCAGGGGATCTTCTCAACCCAGGGATCGAACTCAGGTCTCCCACATTGCAGGCAGACACTTTAACCTCTGTGCCACCAGGGAAGCCCATTTAACTTCACTAAATGCCTAAAAATATTTATATAAATGGTTTAGACTAGGAAGAGGTCAGTCCTCTGAGATGTTCACACAGAATCTGGGCTGGGTGTGGTCGAGGCAACCTGGGAGGGCCTGGAGACCAAAAACTTTCAGTCACTCATTGTCTCTGCATGGTCTAGCAAATATTTGTTGACCAAGCATTTGCTCTTTTCCATCTTCCTGTGATTGTCTTTCTTTTCCTGAAGTCCCAAACCCCTATCTCCTTCTACTTAGTCCAAACGGACAAATATATCTCATTTTATCCAACTGCCTTTGGAATCTCTTGTGTTCAAGTTCCCCATACATATGTAATTAAAGTTGTTGTTGTTGTTTTGCTATTTATCTGTTTCAAGTCAATTTAACTATTCAGCTGGACAGAAAAAACTACAAGAGTAGAGAAAACTTTTTTTCCAACAATGCTACTAAAGAACTGTGGTGGACTTGAGAGCAGGGGAGATATGTAATCACCTGGATTACTGTTGTTATTCTTCATTATACATGGATTTTTTAAGGATAATGTTGATCTATAGGCAATGAGCTCTCCATATTTAGGGATTTGAAGGGAAGTTTTAGATATCTGCAAATGGTAAACTTAGCCTGTTTCAGATTGTTAGGTTTCCTGCAGAGCAACTGCTCATGATTGGGTGATAATGAAGCATCCAGAATTTAACATGGCAGGGAAGAGAGAAAATAGGTGACTGAAGAAGCCTCTGATTTTCTAACCTAAGTCAGGCCCATTTCCCTGACTGCCTGTCTCATGTTTCTCTTTTCATGCTTTCTTTGTCCTTTCTTTCATCTTTTTCATTATCTAAATCAGTTCATGACTGAGTGAGTGAAAGTCACTCAGTTGTATCCTACTTTTTGTGATCTCATAGACTATAAAGTCCATGGAATTCTCCAGGCCAGAATACTGGAGTAGGTAGCTTTTCCCTTCTCCAGGGGATCTTTCCAACCCAGAAATCCAACCCAGGTCTCCTGCATTGCAGGTGGATTCTTTACCAACTGAGCCATAGAAGAGGAGAGTGAAAAAGCTGGCCTAAAACTCAACATTCAAAAAACTAAGATTACGGCATCTGGTCCCATAACTTCATGGCAAATAGATGGGGAAACAATGGAAACAGTGACAGACTCTATTTTCCTGGGCTCTAAAATCGCTGCAGATGGTGATTGCAGCTGTGAAATTAAAAGACATTTGCTCTTTGGAAGAAAAGCTATGACAAACCTAGACAGCGTATTAAAAAGCAGAGACATTGCTTTGCTGACGAAGGTCCATGTAGTCAAAGCTATGGCTTATCCAGTAGCCATGTATGGATGTGAGAGTTGGACCATAAAGAAATCTAAGCAGTGAAGAATTGATATTTTTGAGTTGTGGTGTTGGAGAAGACTCTTAAGAGCCCCTTGAACTTCAAGGAGATCCAACTAGTCAGTCCTAAAGGAAATCCTGAAGTCCTGAATATTCATTGGAAGGACTGAGGCTGAAGCTGATGTGCCAATACGTTGGCCACCTGATGTGAAGAACTGACTCATTGCAAAAGATCCTGATGCTGGGAAAGACTAACGGCAGGAAGAGAAGGGAATGACAGAGGATGAGATGATTGGATGGCATCACCAATTCGATGGACATGAGTTTGAGCAAGCTCCGGGAGTTTCTGATGGACAGGGAGGCCTGGCGTGCTGCAGTCCATGGGTTCACAAATAGTCGGACATGACTGAGTGACTAAATTGACTGAACTGAATACTGAACCAGTTCAGAATCAGTAAAATAAAATATAGGACTTGTTTGCTTCAATGGGCTCTATGACGGTAGAGACTTTTGTTTGTTTTTAGGTATTTTTGACACTGATAGAACACTGACAGAACAGTACCTGGCCCTGAATACATGTTTGTGAAAGAATATGAAAGAAATCTTGTTGGTTACTTGCTGTGCCTCCTTCATCCTGCCAGTACAGTCTCATTGGAGTGCTGTAGCCAGGAACATCTGGTTTTGAGCAGGATCACATATTCTCTGCACATTAAATGCTCAGTGAATATTGAAGGAAAGAAGGAAGGAGAAGAAGGAGAGTAGGTAACATTTAGCTTCAAACAAGTTGAGACCAATATACTGGTTTGGGCAATAACTTCAAATGAATAATTGAGATACTGAGAATGAGCATTTTATTACATCTTCAACATTAATGTGTAAAAGGCTCCCCACGTTTTGAACAAATGCATTTCTTAACAGTAGGCACAGATTTGCTTTATCTGCTTTGAATGGTATGGCTGTAATTTTCTCTTTGAATATACTAGTATTTCAGTCTTTGGTAGCTCTGCAGAAATAGTTATAGTTGTGTTAATAGTATTGATATATTGAAGAAGATCCTTAAAAGAATTTCATAGGGTAGGTTGAGATATTTAAATGGAAATATTTGTCCACATTATAGAAACTTAATTTGAGTAAATTTAAACTTAAAGCTATGCATTGCGGTTGGGAATGTAGGTTCCCTGCCCAGCAGAAGTTTCCATTGGACCAATTATTTATTTGTCCATTCACTTACTTACTGAACAAATGCAAGAGTCTGCTAGGTATAAAACACATTGTGATAGATAAAGGGAGAGGGATGTATTTAGAATGGTTTTTCATTGTCTTTCAAAATTTAGTGTTTTATATTCCATCTTAAAATCTATTCTGTCAATAACACCCTACCCTGTGATCAGACTTAGTCATTTTCATCAACGGCTCTGATGGTGGAATTGAGAAAATGGACTCTACAGAGGCATGTATGGCTTAGTTGGGTGAGCCTACACTGGAAAATAGATTTAGTACTATATGCTCTTGACAAAGTGAAGACATGAGGGAAAGTTAAGAGATTGAAAATTAGTGGGAAAAACTCAAGCATCTATGAAATAAATGGATAGGCCTAGACACTGGTTTTTTGTGTCTATGTGTGACTATGCCTGTAAAGATTCACCAGGCAAAGGGGTGCAATCAACTGGAAGCAGGTGAGCAGTTCAGCTAGTGTGCCAATTGATGGGCAAAGCAAGAACAAAGGAATCTCAGAGTAATCTTTCTTAACAGAGCACCTGTGAAGAGAGATATATTGGATCGGGTCTAGGATTGGCTTGGAGAAGGCAACAGCACCCCACTCCAGTACTCTTGCCTGGAAAATCCCATGGACGGAGGAGCCTGGTGGGCTCCAGTCCATGGGGTTGCAAAGAGTTGGAGACGACTGAATGACTTCACTTTCACTTTTATGCATTGGAGAAGGAAATGGCAACCCACTCCAGTGTTCTTGCCTGGAGAATCCCAGGGACAGGGGAGCCTGGTGGGCTGCCATCTATGGAGTCGCAGAGAGTCGGACACGACTGAAGCGACTTAGCAGCAGCAGCAGCAGCAGCAGAATTGGCTTCTCTCTTTAAGGGCAGATGAAATAGGGTAAAGTGTGGAGAATTTAAAGCAGTGGTTCTTATCCAGTGCAAGAAAACAAAATAGAAATCAACCAGATACTCCTAATACATTGCAAAAATCTTATTAATAGGTTACATAATTTTGCCTTTCATGTCTGTTTATGGTCATGTATTCATATCTACTTTTTGATCAGATTGACAAAGTGGAAGGTAAAAGAGGATTGAAGAGGACAGAAACGTTATATATGCTAAAAGAACTTCGGAGAAAGGAAACCCTGGTTCCAGAAATATGTGTTAGTTAGCCAGAAAAAGCATGTTGAATTTAGACATGAGAAATAGTCAAATTTTCACTGTAGTGACGGTAGGAAGGGCCATTGTACTACATGAAGGTAAACTCAGAAATGTTGGATTAGAGATCTCTGAAGGGATTATGACATTTCATCTCTAGCTGTCTAAGAACCCAACTCTTGCCTTGGTATTGTTTAATTTGAGACACTGAGCACATATCTGATGTCATGGAGACATTCTTTACAACCCGTGATTTTTGTCAACTTCTTTGAAACAACATCAGAAAGCAGAGTTAACTGAGTTTGAGAAACAAGATGGGTGAAAAGTAAGATCAAAGCAAGGTCAAAGGTCAGGGCAACAGAACCCTAAATCAGGATGGAAGTGTCTGCTTCATGTACCTGATATGATGCTAGTAACGAAACAGGCACATTTTCCTACATGAGGCTCTCCAATACCCTATTGAACAGAATGCAAACAAGAATATTTTTACATAACAGCCTCATCTACATTGATCTTTGTGTCTCAAGCAGTCAAGAGAAATGCTCTGGCGTTTGTTTCCATCACTGAATATGTACTGATCCTGCTTAACCTCTGTAAGTTGAACGTTAGAGGTCACCCTGGCTTTGTTGTATTCAGATGTCTTTGGAAAGCTACCTTGGTGTTTGGAGCTGCTGCCAACCTTTTTCAATATAAACTAAAAGTCACAAGCCTTTGCCACTTCTCCCTATGTGTTAAAGACTTGTGAAAAGCCATTCTGAGTTCATGATCCTTAAAGAGTCCTTTTTATTATTCACATCGATGTTGTCAACTCAAAAAAGCCTGTTATAAATGGATTAATTTATGGCAAGATTGTTGATTGACAGGAAAAAGTTTGTTATGTATGGGTTTGACATCACAACCATGCATAGCCAATTTTTCCACTAACAGTTTCTTTAGGGAAGAATTCTTCCAGCCACATTGCATAAACAGCTGTTGGAAACACCTTTGCATCGATCATTTGTAATAGTTTATTAAAGTGGTACCTGGCAACATGTCTATATAGTTAAAGCCTTGCTCATTACCAAACCCCATTTTTCAGGAGTTTATTACTCAAGCTTTTCAAATCGCATCAAACTCAGATGTCATGTGTGAGCATTCACTCTCTGCATTGTTTCTTTTGTTAGCGAGGGTTCTGAGGCAGGAGCCTCATTTCTTATGGAATGGTGAGGACTGTGATTGACTCTGCATCAGATTTTTTAAAAAAGCTTCCCTTTTTTGAAATCAATTTTTCTCTAAAATGTTTTTGAATGTTTATACCTTTTCTTCTCTTGAAATAGATATTTATTTTAAAAAGTCTTAGTTATCATAAGGACACCCTTATGCTCTTTTAGTTTATAATTTTATGTGCTTGTATCATATTTGGAAGCTTCTCTTGATCACTTAGGTGTTTGCCATTTCCCTCCTCTTTTCTTGCCTGTTCCCCTTTCTGTGCTTAAAAATGCCTCCTTGACTTGCTTTCCTCTTTGTCTCTGAATTGAATGTCAACTCTCTCCTTTCTTAAAGATTGTACTATATAAGTAAGAGGGCTTCCCAGGTGGCTCAGTGGTAAAGAATCTGCCTGCCAAGCAGGAGACATGAGTTCGATTCCTGGGTTGGAAAGATCCCCTGGAGAAGGAAATGGCAACCCACTCCAGTATTCTTGCCTGGAAAATCCCATGGGCAGAGGAGCCTGGCGGGCTACAGTCCATGGCACTGCAAAGAGTTGTACATAACTTAGCGGCTAAAGAACAACAATAATACAGGTAAGAAGATGGGCTTACTGAAACTCAGGTTGGAATGGCAGCTGTTACACATGCCACATGATTCTAGGCAAGTGATTTTGACTATGTAATCCCTGTTTCTGTTACTTCATTAAAAAAAAAAAACAAAACAGGTACAATAACAATACCAATCTCTAGCATTGTTTTTATATATATTTATATAAAGATATACATAAGTTAATATGTGTAAAGGGCTTGCCCTTTTAGTGATGGTTGCTGGTGCCCTACTAATATAGAGTCAGGTAGAATTAGGCCCTAACATTAGTCCTCCCGCATCCTTGGGTTCCCTTCTAAGCCTCTTCTGAGGTCAGGGTACATTTTATTACAAGTATTGATATCCCTCAGCTCCTCCATAGGATATTGGCAGCTCCTTTTGGCAGCTTCTGTGGCGACGATGCCTCCTACCCTAAACCTGGTATACCCTGGAACTTCTTCAGAGGGGGTAAAGGAGGAAGGTGCATAATGAGCTGTGTTACTCCATTAGTCCGGATAAGCCTGAGAGCATATGAAGAGCTGACAGAGCCAGCTGGCTCCCCAGCAAGCCCTGGTTCTGCCAAGACCCACTGATTCCTGATGAGGAAGCAAAGAGGAAACACTGGTGCTGGGAAGACGGAGGAGGGCATTCACCCCCAAGATTAGAAAGTTATTGGCTAAGGCAGATTGTGAAGATTCAAAGAGCTAATGAATGCTTTGAAACCCATTGAGAGGGAGTCTATTAACTAGACTAATGGATGGAGGGAGTCTATCCATTGTATTAGTTTGTCATTTTTAATCTCTTGGGTACTGGGTCCTTGTACAGGGTGGAATCAGACTTTCTTGGTGATGATTTAGCATCTCTGAACTGACTTCTAGATCATACTCACACACTGCATGCGAAGCACTATGCTAGGCTTTCTCCACAATGATCAGACTTCCGCAGCTGGATTCTTAAAAAAATTTGAAAAAGCTGATGCCACAAATGTTGCCAGTGAAAAAATATCATGTAGAGTTTATTCCTTTTCTTTCCTCCTTTTAAAAAATTTATTAAGATTGAAAAATCCTTTGCAGCTTGACTTACTTATTTTCCAAGCTATTTTAAAGGAGATATTCACAGGCAAAGAAACTTTTTCCTGCCCAAATGCAGTGTTTTTCTTTCTGTCCTCACAAGAATGTTGCTATGTGTGTCAGTTCGAGAGTACATCACCCTCCTTTCTTCGGAAAATGTTCCCTTTTTCTCCTGGTGAAAATAAAAATTCTCCTCCTACTATATATGCAAATTCTCATGGCAATATGTTTTGGTTTCTGAAAATCATCACAAAGTAGATTGAAAATGTCGTAATATATTTTCAAAATTACCAAAAAGTGCTTATATGAAGCAGCAGGCACTTTTTGGAGTCACCATGAAAACCATATGCAACATGTAATGTCCAAAATCATGACTTTGGACATTGTTGCTTTGGCACATGCACTTGTGAATTATTTCATGTTATTTTCATGAGAATTCAGCTTTAAACAATTAAAACTATTCAAACCAGACAGTTTTCATCCTTTGCGGTGTTTAAAAGGACTGGCAATTCATGAGATCTCTTATCTTGATACTATTTAGTGATCTGCTCTCTTGTGATGTCATTACCCACAGTGACAAAAGGCAGGAAAATAAATGTGCTTTGACATTATTCCAAAAAGCACTCAGGAAATAGCAATTTTTTTGAGATGAAGTAAGTTGAGAAGATTGGCATTTTCCAAAGACAGATGTGTACCCCTATGATTCTGGTAACACCACCATGCTTTGAATCCCATTTGGACTTGTTGGGCGGAAAATCATGGGTAATGAAAATATTCATCAATTTCATCCCCTCCAGTTTGGTGGATGGTCCAGCCGTTAAGTACTTACTGATGGAATCAACCAGCAAGAGGTCATCTCAATGTCTTCTGCTGGATGAAGTCATTGCATTTTGAGATTTGGGGGCACATCCCATTTTCATGACTATTTGAGGATATCCCAAGAGGCAGCACTGGGAGGTATTTAAACCAAGAATGATTGACAGTGTCTGTAAGTACTTATTATGTCAAGGCTTCAGCTTGTCGATTGATGGGAAATGATGTATAATAAATTAGAATGATCACACATCATTTCCCATCGATTGAAATGCCAAATCCTTGACGGAGTAATGAGTTATGGCCAATACCACTCACTGTCTTAGGGGTAGATTGATTGCATATCCTTTCATCGATGTGATCAAACAACTAAGAAATCCTAAGTATATATATAGCTCCCAAATTTTACCATTGTTCCATTGCAGAGGATGAAGTTAGTGTTGCCTCAGTGAGCACTGCACAATGCCATGTGGGTGTTGGAACAAGGGTATTCTTCATCATCTGATGCAGTGAGAGCCTCTTCACTTTCTGCAGAAATACAGATACATCCTAAGTGCAGTGAGACTCAATGAAGCACCATTAGCCACCCTAGCTACAAAAGAACAAAACAGAAAGGCTCCCAAAGTCTCTTCACAGAAGCAAAAGGAGGAAGTTGACAGCAAGCTCAATGGAATGAATGTTTAGTATGCTCATGCACCAGTGGGTGGATATTTTTTCCTTTCTCTTGTGTAACTTATTCTCAGTAAAATATGCTTTTAAAAATCTTTTCTGTGGGTAAGACCAATACATGTTCCTCTCTGGTAGGAAAAGCAGTTCCTTCTCATCTCATAATTAAATACCCAAAATCACCAGCTGTGAAAATTTTTTATTTATTTAGATATCCAACCTGTCTGTTTTTCCTAGAGGAGGCAGGATAGCCGGCATGATGCATAAAATTCACATTCTTTGCTCCTCAGTCAACATTCAGTGACTATTTCTAAGATCTTTTTGGACTTGTTGTACCTTCATAGGCATTTTAAAGTTAAAATAAATACAAGTTTTCTAATATTTCATTAAGTCAATAAGTGTTTTTTTCAGCAGCCACTATGTACAAGACACTGTGATAACCTTAAAAAATATGTTACTGGGAAACAATTCAACATGGAAATTCTGTCTTAGTTAAGAAACAATAAAACACATGATTAGAAGGCAAAACTATTCTCCAGCTTTATACATAAACTCAAGCATTTGATTTCTTCATAGTTTGAAGGCCACTAGACTAAATGTCCTATGAGGGTAAGGAATGTTGTCTTATTAATTACTGTATATTCAAAGCTAGTTAAGTTCTGGCACATGTCAGACACTCAGTAAAATATTCTTAAGTGAATAAATGAATGAATGAGGTATTGGGAATTATAGATTCTTTTCAAAGTAGGTGATTTACTTCATGTTTTTAAAAATTTCCACTTATATGTTTACATTTTCTCCCTTGGTAGAATCATCATGGCCATTAGGACGATGATATCCAACATGGTTACATCAAATTTTGCTATTGAAGAAGGATGAGAATGGTGAGGGAAGCAGGCAGATAAAACATTGAATGATTCTTGCCATAGTAAGAATTAAGATGAAACATTTAATGATTCTTGCCATAGCACCCTTGCCATATGCAGGTGCCCTCTAGGATTTTTACACAAGTTATGTTATTACAACAATCGTCATTTTACAGATGTGAGACCTGAGGTCTCGAGAGGTTAAGTAACTTTCTCAAATTTATGTAGATAGTTTTGAGTAGAGTTGTTGAGAGTCCAGCCAGTCTCCTCAGATCTGCAACTGACCTATTATTAGGAACGATCAGAGTAGAATCAATGGCTTGAGAATTCCTGTGGGAGACTCATGATATCACCGTTAAATACACGGTAGGAGGATACGACTAATGCAGGGTCTTCTGTCCACACAATGGATACACAGAAACCACAACTACCCTTCAAACGATCCACTGAATGAAAAAACTGATCAGATTATGAGACTTGTGAAAACTGTTAAGAAGCTAAAACATCATGAGCACAATTCTTGACTCTCAAATATCTCTTATGTAATCATAAAAGAATTATTATTTATTTGATTCACTTTATTCTATAGTAATTATTACAGGTAAATAACATATTCCCTACACCCAGGAAATGGTCTGTAAAGAGGTATTCATAAAGTGGTAATGTAAGTGCTGGGCTTCCCTCATGCTCAGATGGTAAAGAATGTGCCTGCAATGTGGGAGACCTGGGTTGGATTCTTGGGTCAGGAAGAACCCCTGGAGAAGGGAATGGCAACCCACTCCAGTATTCTTGCCTGGAGAATCCCATGGACAGAGGAGCCTGGCGGGCTATAGTCCATGGGATTGCAAAGAGTTGGACACAACCGAGCAACTAACACAGAACAACAGCAAACATACAATAATGTTAGTACTCATAAGAATCATTTTACACCCTCATACTACCAGTCAGTCACAAATATTTACTGGCATGATAGAAAAAGCTGAGATGATAAAATTATCTGGACTATAGTCATTAATTTATTAATAATTCTGAAAAGTGATTTATTTAGTAACATTCACATCGGGTTGTAAAGAACACTAGGGTTTAAGAATGGAGTCATTGGTAATTGAAGAAGGAAAAGTCAATTATCCTTTCCTCTTATTCAAGCAAGTAGAATATTATATTAAAACACATTTCATCAGATAAGCACAATATAAGGCAATAGGAAAACTCAGAGAAAGATGGTGTGCACCAAAGCAGACAGGGACTGTTTCCATTAAACCAGGATTCTGAATAGCACATCATGGGCCAGCTGCTCACCATTATTTCACTAGCAGGCAAGTCCTTGCTTCCATCCTCAGGAAATCTAAACCTGATAGAATTTGCAATATAATTATATTTAATTGGTTGTACAAGCACTTCCTAACTTTGAGTGCAGTCGAACTCTGAATGTTAATTTAAACTTATCTGTTTGTATTTTAAACACATTTTCCTATAGAAAGAATGCCATGTGTGATGGTTAGGTTTGGAGGCTATTTATAAGCGCCTCTTTTGCACACTATTGGAAACCAGAAGTATAACAATGATGGCAAATATTATTTCAATTACATTTACTGCGCCTTACTTTGCTTCTACAAAAATATGCATCTAAATCCTACTTCTGAATATTGGGAACCGCTTTCCTTAGCAGTGGTATCTCTCCTGGAAAGGGTCCCTTCTTATTGTGGACCCTTAGTTTACCAACTCCTTTTCCTTCTACATCTGCATAAAAATAGAAGCTCATGAGGTAATCTTCTTGCTACATATTTTATATTAAGGGGGAAAAAAGACATTAACCTTCTAGGGGAGTAGGAGCTAGCTCTTCCTCTATGCACAGTTACAGAAATAGGTTGCTTGTAATGTAGAGAAAGACTGTGCTGTCATGATGTTAGCACACAGGCTCATAGTGGCGTGTGTTCTACCACGTCTACCCTTGGATTAGTTTGCTCAGTGTATCTATTCGATGCATCCTTAAAGGCAGAAATTATGACTGACAGTTGTATAGTGATTTGCAATATATAGAGTACTTTCAGAACATTTTTCCTTTTAATGCCAACAATAACCCTATAAATTGAGTGTTTTTATCCCATAATAGTGACTAAGACTCAGTAATGTGATGTAATATATCCAAAGACCCACCAGTATTAAATGGCAGAGCTGTGATTCTAAGGAAGATATTTTTGGTCCCTAACTTCTGTGCTCTGCCTATGATGTCAGACTGCCATAGCAGAATTTATCCTGTCAAACAACTGAGGGTTGAACATTCAAATCAAGTTAAAGCATTTGTACCAGTCTTTCTTTTAGAAATTGAAGAATCCTCCTCAGCATTAACTTGGGGTTTCTTTAAGTCCACCATTAAGGAAACAATTGGATTTTCTGCCAAGAAACATTAAGGCTGATTTGACAAGAATGACGAGGCAGTTTAAGAGTTGATTGACTGTTAGTACAAGGCTTTTAAAGCTTTCTAAAATTGCTTAAACTATAAGCGAAAGAAATGGAACTATCTACACAGAGTTTCAAAGGAGAGCCTAGGACATCAAGAACAAATGGTAGGATAGTCAGATATGTATATGTCTACCCAACAATTCTCTGATTCCTACAATATACAGATTCATTTGGTTTTCCCACAATGTTCTATAGTTCTCACACTCAGGGACACATTGAGGTCTAACTTTATGAATATTAAAAAATAATTTTGTGTTTATTGAAGGACTTTCGGAAGATTTACTTAGCTAAGACTCTTGTTGAGAGATATGTATTTGCAACTCTAACTTGGAACTTCTAATCTAAAGCAAATTTTACCCTTTTTTCATTTTTTTGATAGGGTGTGGCAACATGAGAAATCAATGGAAAATAGAATCTTTGAAGTTGACAGCATCTCTGATGAAATCTTCAAGGTGAGTTATAGGAACTTCAGTTATTATAAATCCATACTTAGGACCCATGGTGACAGAATTATTTCAAAATTGTTACAATTTTAAAGAAAAAATAAGGCAAGATTTTTCTCCATCTCTTTTTCAAAGAACATATTGAACTACAGTATTCATTAATGTCAATAACAGATTTTTCACTGTTCTCCTGTTAAAGGAAAACAAATAAATTAACAAAATGAATCTTTTATACTATATATATATTTAAATCTCATAAAACTCTGGCTTTTAAAAATATTTTTTAAGAAGATTCTTAACTATGAACTTTTCCTAATCTTCACATTTAATTAATGATCATTTATATTAGAATCTTGAGTCCTTTAAGAAATGAAATTCCAACAAGAAATATTATCATCTAATCCTCATATTACTTCAGTAATATGAGGCCATTGGCAACCTTAGTATTAGAAAAAATGGCCAAGCTCAGAGTTAAGCAAAATAACCAAGTAAATGGTCAGCTATTTAAATAGACTGATAGATAAGCCCGCATTGATTTCCAAATGCTATCACATTCATAATGTTAAGAGTTTTGGTCACTTGAAAACAGATTTTTGAAATCTTTTACTGAGATAGGAGAAAATGCCACTTGTACTTAAGGTTTAGAAGACTCATTTTATATAAATAACCACCTATTAAATTAAGTCCCTGAGACAGTTGAAATAGATGGTGATATTCTAGTCTTTCTTAATTTTTTTCATTTTAGAAGATGAAGCTCACCAACCATCTAGAATCCTGCCATAAATGTTCAAGCTTCATAGTATAAAAAAGTAAATGTTTAAAGTGCTGATGTATCATTTGAAATTTCTCTTCTGTAATGATACAGCTGGAGGATAAGAGCTGGCTTTCTCAATATTGTGCTATTGACACTTTGGGTCAGGTAATTCCTTGTTTTGGGAAGCTGTCCTAGGCATGTAGGATGTTTAGCAGCAGCCCTGGATTCTACCTGTTAGATGTTAGTAGCTCTTTCATCCAAATTATAATGACCAAAAATATCTCCTAACATTGCCAAATGTCCCTTGAGTAGATGGACAGAGGGACAAAACCATGCCTGATTAAGAAACACTGGGGTGGAAGCATAGACTTCTAAGGTTCCACTCCATTTTAGTTTTTTTAGATACTGAATTTGAAGGTGAGTTGGCTGAATAACATGTCCTAGATCATGCAATTGATTAGAAGCTGAGGTAGAACCCAAACCTAGATCTTATTATTCTTATAGTATTCTTCCCATTGTAGCATATTAACTTTGGATAGTACTGTGGAAGGAATATTCTACTGATTCACAAACAGGAAAGTCATTACTCAGGAACATCCTGGGTGCCTTGAGATGGTGGCCATCTGAGTAGAGTCAGAAAGAATATGCTATTTATATGAATGAAATAGAAATATTCAGAAAAGTTTTACTTGTTACAGTTCAGTCTTGCAGATACTTCAGGTGATGATAACTTAAAAGTGTCAAACTGCTCACATAGCATGTTTGAAGTTGTACTGCAGTGAAAGGAATCTGTGCAAGTCTCTTACCTTCTGCCACCCTACTTTAGATAGGAATTTGTTGCAAGTGTCCTGATACCATAATAGTTTATAACTAAAGGTGGACAAAATGTGCCTGGCAGGAGCAATAAACTAAAGACTGAATTAATAACCCAGGACCACTCATTATGTAAGGAAATTTGTACATAAGCTGTGACAGTGTCTGTCCCCTTGAATTGGCCCCATTAGCCATCTCTGGTTTATTAAAGTAATAATGGAAACCTTCTCTAACAAGCGATGATCACCAAGAAAGTCCACTGCTGGGTAACCAGCTGTTGAGGAACTAAAGAGAATAAAAAGAGGGTGAAAACAGATGGGATATATTTTGCATTTTTTACTCAGACATGAATATGTACACATATTATATTAGGCCATCTCTCCCACACATGTCCCTTTCTCCTTGGCACATTATGTTAACCATTCATCACTTCCATATATCAACTTCATCCAAGAATTATGTATGCTCTTTCTTTCTTAGATTACCCCCTTCTTTATGCTACTTTTTATTGAGCTCTTTGGTTAAAATGTGTTAATTTTTCAGAAGACATTTTATAACTTATGCTGCATGGAAGATTTTTTGTGTGAAGTATATGTTTGTTTGAAGCAGAATTTATATTGTGTGGTTAGCTAGTAGTCCTACTAGGCTTCAAGACTGGGAGGATTCTGGATCATTAACTGCACTTTAGATTGTCTGAATGTCAATCAGACTGAGTGTGAAAACTTTTAAAATAATTTTTAAAATCTTATGCATGAGGAATATCTATTTTTGTTGAGCTGGAAAATAAAGAAAAAAATCATTATACATAGTCTCATCGCCTGGAGATTATAGATTAATTACCCCCCCCCCCACGCACATACAGACACCGACACACACACACACACATGTATGTATGTATGTATGTATGCATTCATGTGTGTATATATGTGTGTATATATGTGTGTATGTATGTATACATATGTATATATTGGGGTTTATATGATAAACATTTTTTGCCACTTTTTCATGTTGTTACGATCAGTTTTTTGTGCCCTTGATTATTCAAAAATGTATTCTAATTGTATGCAGATACTCTAATTTATTTAAATATTCTTCATTTTCTTGTTATTGAACTTTTGATTCCAATTTTATCTGGCCATTTTAGTATAAAATAATATATAATATAATAGTAAATTGATGATACAATTGATTTTGTACCTTTGTTTTTCCTAGATGTTTTTCCTTTTATTTCCTAGAAGTCAAATGCTGAGTGTAAGACCATAAACATTTATAAAACTCATGATACATATTGCCAGCTTGTCCTCCAAACAGATTCATCAATTTAAATTTCCACCAGAGATGTGTGAGGAGATTTTTAATTTAAATGAAAAATGTAGTTGCTTAATAGGTGTCAGCATTAAATAACCTAAGAATTTTTTTATATGAATCCCCTCCCCATTTTTGGCACTATAATTTTTTTTTTTAACATTAACTGCTTTTAATGAGTGGACATGGATCAAAAGTAAAAGAATGTGATAGGGGCTACCAACATGCTTTTTATTTTTAAAATAATGGAATCATTAAAGATATATACAATATCAAATATGAAAGGGTATTAGATATCATTTAGTACACTTTCTCCTTTACTCAAAATTTAGTCATTTATTAAGCATTTATTTTACGTCATTTCTGTAATCTTAAATCCAATTGGGAAGATAAAAAAAAGTGTATAATGAATTGTAATATATTCTACAAATATAAAGACAGTGGACAAAGTGCAACAGAAATATATGTGAGTGGGGGAAATGTTTAACTTTCCTCTGAAGGATAGAACCAGAAAAACACATGTGGAAGAGATAATTCCTGAGGAATGAATTTCTTTTTTTTCAGGAGAGGGAAAAAAGTGTTTCTGGAATGAAACAACATTAGATAGATATGAGGACATGAATTTATACTGCTTTCTATTATACAGCTTACTCAAACAACACTGGTAATGAGGAACATAGAAGGTAACATATGTAGTGTTAGTATCAAATTTTCAGTGTCATGTTAAGAAGTTTAGTCTTATTCTCTAGCTACTGAAGATTTCTGAGCAGGGGACATGATTCTTTCTGTATCTGTATCTTCAAGTGAGAAGAAACTGGAGGCAAAAGGGGTGACTGTCAGTGTTGCCTAAATGAGATGATCAGGGCTTGAACCGTGTCAAGTGGTGGAAAGACTACACATGAGGGGAGGGGGTAAAAGCCATATCCCGTCAACCAGTCCATCAGCAAATATTGACTGAGTGCAATCTAGGTGCTAGAGATTCAGAGAACAAGATAGGAAGCTCTCCCCCATGGAATTTTCTTCTTCTTCTTCTTCTTCTTTTTTTTTTAAAGAATTGGTGCAATAAATAAGTAAATATAACAAAGAACTAATGATGATGAACACTATGCTTAGGGTGCCATGAGGTTAGAGTAAAGGGGGTCTTCTCAGTTAAGATGACGTATGAACTGCTGCATGGAGGTTGAGAGAAAAAGACAGCCATGTGAAGAGCCAGAGTTCCCTCACTCTCAGAGAGACAAAAAGTGAGAAGGCCTGCAGAGAGAAACATTTTGCAGAAGAACAGATAAATAATTGGAAAGGCTATATAGGGGAGGGAATAATCATACTGTCTTTAGAGTCATATACTCATGACTACAAATCCAGGCTATTCAACTTACCCTATTAAGCCTCAGCTTCCTCTATAAAATGAGAAAAATAATGCAAACTTTAAAAAAATCACTGTAAAGATTATATATGTAGTAATATATGTAAAATTTAGCATGTTGACTTCAGATAGTAAAAATTCAGCAGAAAGTAGTCACCATCATCATCATGAAGAAAGGGAAAATTTGAGCCCTTCAAGTTTTTATCTTCAGTGACTGAGAAATGAGCAGGGAAGCCTGGAATAGAAGCACGTTGGCATATTCAGATAGTGAATCTGCTTTGAGAGGCTTGTTGGAAATCCAGGGGACATTTGGACCTAGAGTCAGGAGAAACGTCAGCATACAAAGCATGTGAGAATCACTGATATTGCCCAATAGAAATAAAAATAAAATACAAAATCAAGATGAGAAAACTGAGAATGTAGCACTTCATGAGAGTAATCTCTTTTTTTTAGAGAAATATCTAATAGTTTGAAAAGAATCTTTTAATAATTTGAAATCCATGTCCAGTTTTATATCCAGTGGCCCTGGTCAATCTTTATGTAAATATGCAGAATAAAAACAATCTCTGTTTAAAATAATAGCTTTTTCAGATATTTGGAAAATGGTATGTTTGACTCCTCAGTCTTTATTTGGGAAAAATGGTCACAAATATTTCAATCTTTTCTCAGATATTGGGACTTTCATGGCCTCTCGTCATTTTGATTGTATTTTAGATGAAATTTAGTCTGCTCTTGCCCAGAACTAGCCCAATGTTCCAAATGTGATTTGACTACCTTGTTAGTTCTTACCTATCATTTTCATCTGTTGGGGTCTTTATAGTTTTATTTTTTTCATCTCTCATATTAGTGATTGTGCCAACTTTATGTTATGTGTTAATACCAGTTTGACAGATATGATTTCTAAATCTTCATCCAAGTTGTGAACTATTCTTGCTATTCACTAGTAGGTAGACAGGTACCCTTGGCTTCGCTTTGCTTGAAAGTTAGACTATAAAGTGTTGCCAGAGAATGAGCATAAAGAAACCAAAAGGAAATAAAAAAAAGGAGGTGGGATAAAAACTATTTGACATAGACTTTGGGAACTGTGAAAGCTCGGGAGATATTTGGACGACATCTTTATTTCTCCTTAATGAGGATGACTATATTAACAATGACAGTGATGGTAATAATAACTATAATAGTAGGTTACTGATAACTAGTCTGATAAGTGCTGAAACTCAGTTCTCACAAAAATCTTATGAGGAAGCATTATTATTATTTTCATCACCTTTTTTTCAAATAAGGAAATTGAGCTTTAGAATAAATAATGTGCCCATAGTCACACAAATAGAAAATGAATGAATCTGGGATTTGAATCCAGGCAGTGTAATTCCAATACAATATACTATATTGCTCTGTTTTGTACTAATAATTATAACTTTTTAGCCTGTGTCACTTTCAATACCAGTTACCTTTATTTTAAGGGATATTTTTTACAAGAAATGATCATGTTATTACTGGATACATGAGAGTAATTAGAAAAGAGCTGGGTTAGGATAGAGATTGGGGGCAGCTGGCTTGGTTCACTCACCAGCTAAGTCCTTCCCCTATATATGGATCTCACAGTGGACGTGAGCAAAATTGAAAAAAATGTGTGAACCTTCAGAATTCAAAATCTTTGACCTTGAACAGTCAAAGATTAAATATGTAACTACCAAGGAATTAATGTCTCCATTTTGGGAGAAAGGGAAGAAATTTAAATTAAAAAGACGTTTGCCTTACAAAATTCTCCTTAGTCCTCATGTTTTTGTAGTAAGGTTTGGATAGCTGTGGCAAAATCTTCAGTACTCCAATTGGCCATCAAACTTGCTGCTACTGCTAAGTCGCTTCAGTCGTGTCCGACTCTGTGAGACCGCATAGACGGCAGCCCACTGGGCTCCTCCGGCCCTGGGATTCTCCAGGCAAGAACATTGGAGTGGGTTGCCATTTCCTTCTCCAATTCATGAAAGTGAAAAGTGAAAGTGAAGTCTCTCAGTTGTGTCCAACTCTTAGCGACCCCATGGACTGCAGCCTACCAGGCTCCTCCATCCATGGGATTTGCCAGGCAAGAGTACTGGAGTGGGGTGCCATCAAACTTGAACAGGGGTTATAATAAGTTAACAAATATTCCATTCGATTGTATGAGTAGAGTCCAAGAAACACTCAATATGGACTTGAAGATTTAGTGTTGAAATGGATCTATTGACATATTTAAATGAGTTACCCACAAAATTTAGAGGCAATTTTTGTAAAGAAATTGGAGAAACCAAAAAATTCTATTAATGCAGGTAATTCCATTTTGCTACATAAATAATTAAATGTATACATATCTTATAAATGTCAGTACTTAAATTGGAGAAAATTTTCCAAGATCTTTTCAGATTGATACCCTATTTAGTTGAACAAAAAGAGAAGCAAGTGATGATCCAGTGCTTTTTTTAAAAACTCTGGTGAACTGGAGAGACTATGACATTTAAAATGCACATCTAAAAGCTTCTAGGTGGAATTTAAATAACTTCATTATTTTACCTTTTCCTTGAAACCACCCCAAATACCCTGACTATACTATAGACCAATCACTTGACCAATTTTCTGTATAATTGAAATCATATTCCTTCAAAACCACTAGCAGGGGGAATGCTTCTGAGACTCCTTCCTAGCCGTATCTTTTTTATACTTGTGTAACTTAAAAATGACCAGGCAGAAGTTTTTTCTTGTCTTTAAATTGCTTTGCCAAGTTTCAGCTTTGAGCACATTTTTATGACTGATTTATTAAACCTGGAAACTAGAAGTTTATAATAGAAATTCTCATAAAGCCTTAACTCCAGCATTGCTAGCAGGTACTAAAAGAATGGGAACACTGATGGACCCTCGGCAGAGGCGTTTCTAGAACATAACCTGAGAAATTTGGTCACGTGGTCATTTATTTATTTTTAGGTGAATAATCTTCAACCATTCTAGCAGAAATTTTTGTTCTGTTGATAAATAGGAAGCATGTAGTAGTCTGGCTATGAATCATACCTTCTGTTGTCATTATTAATTTTAAGGACACATTAAAAGAAGCTTCCTCCATAACATTGCACTCGGGGAAAAGAAAAAAAAATGTGTGCTTATCTTTCAGGCTGACTGAGGAGATTTATTGCAAATAAAATGATTCCAAATTGACTAGGGAGATTTATTGGAAATGAAATTATTAGAAATCCCTGTTCCTTTTTAAGATATTCAGCATGTACCTAAGTGGAACATTTTTGCTTTAGTTTCAGAAATACAAACTTCTAGCATTGCTCATCATTAGAATTTTTCCCTGCAGGCTTTGGCTTTATTAGCAGCTTAAAAGTATATTTAGCACTGTCATATGTGAAATCTCTTCACTCTGTTAAACTAATATGGGATAAAATGTCTTTTTTTACAGTGTTACTCATTCATTATATAAAAATGAAAGCAACCACTTCAGTGTGGATCCAGAGCTACTATTTTTATGACAAAGGAGAGGTGACAATACATATCCCGTAGGCACAATGAGAGTATTATATAAGAGTCATTAGTATAATTGATATCCATAGAAAGAGTGTTTTATCCAACATGATTAAAATGCGCAATACATTATGTAGGTTCCAGCGTTCCAGCTGCTATGTTGTAATCTTTCCTTTGATAGATATCTAGTGAAAAATAAAATTATCCTCGTTAAAAGGATAATCTTCTACTACTTAAGGCTGTGAGAATGTGAGACAGTTGCATGCCAAGTGCTTCAACCATTTACATGTGATTTTCGCCTGTGTGTTGTGTTTTGTTTCGGATTTCTCAACCATGGAGAGACAGGAGAAAAGGTCTCTTTAAGGAAAGACATCTTTCCCAACGAGCTAGGAAAAAGCCTGAGTTATAATTCTTTGCCTTTGTTTTAAATTCTCCTTTTTAGGTCCACCTTAAATGCCTACAGTAGTGAGACCCATCAGTAAATGAAATCACAGAGCCTAAAATTTTAAATTGGCTTCAAGTTGAGAGTAATGTCTTAAAGGCAAATGAATCAAATAATTATTTTAAAAGAGTGTCTCTGCACATAATATACACATTGACTGTTTCATTCATTTTAAAGGTAGTTATTGATGACCTATTTTGTGCTAAGTGCTTAGTCAGGTGCTGGGGACCCATAGAACTTCTTGTCCATGAATTTCATTTTAAATAGTGAATCAGGAAGGAAAAACAGGTGGATATCAAATAAGCCTGGTTTCCCCTCTTTAGTCCAGAAGCATGCATTATTGAGTCATAGAGCTAGAACAACAGGTAACAGTATGTTGATATAAGGTTCATCTCAAAGAAGTAAAAGCAGAGCGTATACACTACTAGCTCAACGCTTATGATAGCATCTCTGAGTTACTGTCATTTTTTCCTTTTTGCATATATTGGTGATAATAACAATACTAAAAACTAAGACAAAGGTGGAATGCTAAGGCTACCGGGAGATATCCAGGAAAGGGAAGTCAGTGACCGAAGAAGCAGTATGTCTGCTTGTTAAGTGCCTTATCTGCCAGAGCACAGAGGTCTGTTGCAAGCTGCCCTGGTGATTAGAAGTTCCTCTTTCTTCCCTTCAACGGACTTCCAATAGTGTTGAGAAACAAATGAAATAAAATATTTAAACTTCTTGTAAACAAACCATAAAGTGCTTTCTGGGTTTGTGACATCACTCCAATTTTTGTATACTAACTTCTGTAAGTTGCAGGCCTTATCTATAAATAGGGGAGAGCACTTTGCTGCCCATCGAAGTTATAAATGCACTTTAAGTAGGAAGGTATATCAGCTGTTTTTGAGGATCCTGGATACCAAGAAATGTCAAAATGATTATCTGAAAATTATATAAGGAAATGAGTTGCTCAGCAAATCCACATTCTTGGCTGTCTTTGATAGTATAGTATAGACAGTAAGGCATCAGTGTTTGAGAATGCAAATTATCCTTTAAGGACAGGACAGTGAAAAATAAGAGGCAATATTAGATTAACCACACACTTAGGTAAAAACTTTGTAGGATGAAATAATGATGGACTGAACATATACTAGGGGGACTGATTTATCTTTACCTGCTCTTCATTTGTCTATAGTTGACTGAACACTTTCATTTGTGAATAATAAACTAATGTCATGGTATAGTGTCTTGCTTGCCAAGATGGTCAGATTCCATCAGGTTGTAACTTGATTACACATTCCCCCTCCCTGTAATATTCTTTACACAATGCTGCAATGTTCAGGTGCATCCTCCAGCCTCACCCCAGCTTTATCTCTCAGCTTTTCCTTCGGATGTCATCTATGACATTTGCAGTCACAGAATAGACTAACTTATCTTCTCTACTAGTGTTCTAAAAAGTGACTTCATCTCATTATTTCATCATTATTCACAGTAATTTGATGTGATTTTTGTTGTATGCTGGTCTACATGATGTCTTCTTGCACCTTGGGGTGGTGAGATTTCCTGGGAGCAGATTCCAGAATTTTCTGTACATCCTCCTTATTACAAAGATTCAGATATGCCTGTGATCTTATAAAAGTTTCAATGATGAGATTATGATTCTAATACAGCATAAATATTGTTATTATTAGCTAGAGTAATAATGATAGACGAGGAGAATGGTAAAGACTTGGCATGGTCTTATCCTCAGAGTGTTCAGTGTTTCCACTGGCACAATTGAAGATATCATTTAGTATACCAAGAAGATATGTGATGGTTCAGGAGCCATTACCAGCCTCTGTTAGAGCCTTTTCAAATCCAGTGCTTATTGTGTATGTTATGAATAAGAGAGCACAGAAATTATGCATGCGGGGCCAAATTCTCATCTTGCTCTGGACCCCCATGGACCTCTCTTTGAAGTCAATAGGAGCTCAGCAGGGGGTAGAACAAGATGAGAATTTGGAAAAGGAACGTGAAGAAAAAGGGATAATTTTCCCCGACCATATCATCATTTGGTGTGCGTTAAACGCTCACACAGTGCCTCACCCCAATTCCTTTTTACTTCAGTATCAATAAAATGGCATGACAGATTTTTCTGTGTGTGTCTCTGTATGTATGTACTGTAGGTCATTTTCAATGGGAAGAGAATTGGATAACTTCAATTACTCTCCTGTAAGCTGTTATTATTGAACTGAGCCAGAAATGCTTTATTTTCAATAAAGAAATATTCACACAATACTACTTTCATGCAAATTCAGGTGCTATAGGTTTTCAGAGATTTTCCAGAAAGGACATTTTCCACTGGCCCAAATAATTAACAACTTGTCTTTGTTCCCTTGCTTCCATTCAGCAAATTCTTACTTTGTCTACTGTGGGATGCCTGCACAAATGTGTGCTCTCCCAGGACAACACTGTTTGAAATCAACAATGCAGTTTTTGTTTCTGCATTCTAATATCCACCCCCCTCTCAGGATTTGCATTGTTTGGTACACACAATGGTAAATGAATGTCCAGAGGGAAACTTTGAAAAACAACCTGCCCAAAAGCTAGAGGCCACACCTTCCACATTCAAGGCGATGCCCACTCTTTGTCAAATTGGCACATGCCTTTTCAAGAGGGGTTGCCCTCAGAAACTTGGCTTTCAAGATAAAGCTCATTTTGATCGCACCTTTTCCTTTGAAGAAGAAACCAAACTCTGTCAGAATTTCACACCTGGGTGTGTGCTGATGAAATGTCATTTAACCTAAGGCCATTAATATTCACGGGATATCTAACATAATTCACGAGAGTCTGTTATATATGATAGTAACAATATCATTTACACTGAACCTTAAAAATATTGACAAAGACATGTTCTTAAACACTGATGAAACCTTGTATTGTGTATTATGATTTCTTGGTTTTATACTTGGTGCAGTTTTTCAATTAACTGCTCTGTATTCAGAGCGATTATTCATTTATTATAGTCAGTTTAGATACGGTAAATATTAAAGGAGTAAAACAAATCATTTTAGTGACACTGGCTAGTGATACACTGTTATTATTGTGATTTTTATTTGTTGGTTTTTTTTTTTATTTTGCTTTTGCATGACAGGATTTATAGTACCTACTTTTGAATGCTAAGTCTTTTTCCTTCCTGGTCTCTATTTTTATGGTTTTAAATAAGCAAAAACAGCCATAAGATTTGAACTGGAGTTACCTATCTAATTTATCAAATGAAAGGTACATGTGTAGAAATACTAATTCACACACACAAACATTTTCAAAATTATTTTTTGGTCAGTGACAAGATTTTCTTGGTTATATGAAATGAGTACCTGGTCTTTTTAAAGTGTAAAGATTCCCAGAAGTGTGGAAGACAAGAGTTGAATTTATGTAGTACATAAATGAGGCATCAGTATATGAAAAATCTTACAAGAAATAGCAAACAATTTTGAATGCAAGCAAACCAAGGTAACTACACATATTAGACATTTGGAAGTTAATGATATAGAGCACAGTGCTTTAACTGTCAACCTTGCCGTGTGGTTTTCCCAGTGTATTGCAACGACATGCCCTGTAATGTGTCATTTTGCTTCTAAAGGGGTTTACATGCTTTTGAAAGTGACTTAGATTTTGGCAAAGTTTATTTTATGCATTATGCATAAAAGTTGTCATCAGGATTTAACAAAGCATTTTGCAGAGAAAGATTAGAAATAAAATCTCTGCACACCAAAATGATTTGGATGGTTTTGCTAGATGGTGTGAACTTAAAAAAAATTAGCATGTATCTTAGCCCTTTTTCAAATTTCAAAAGATGAAAAAGCTTTACAGTGAAGAGAATTTTAATGTACAGCATTGGAGCAAAGCTCATCAATGCTATTTTGTTTCCCTTTTGGCTAGTATTTTCCTATTTATAACATTAACAATTCCATATCCAGTGGACTTACAATGGCATTTAAGACAAGGAATTGTCAGGTTCAGTAATGAGTGTGAGGTATTTCCTACTTGAGAAATGGGGGTATTGAAAGAGGAAGCCTATTCCATATGTTTTGATTTGAAGGCATAGGACTCTTGATGGAATACAACTGTATTTGTGGATGAAGAGAAGAAATTGATTGGGAAAACTGGTAGAAGAAAATGTTAGGATTTTAAGTTAAAATGACCATTTCACAATGTTCCCTGTATTTTAACACTTTTTAAAGCTAGACACGTTAGTTCCTTCTCCTTCCATGTTTTAAATGAAGAGTGAATTTCTACAGGAGTTAAAAGATCTCCCTTCCTATATAACTAAGCTTCTCGGGGGACAGCACTGAAGAATTCTGTTTTTAAAGGCATATGGAGAAAGAGTAACTTTTTTTTTTACTTAAACAAGAAATGAACTAGTTGAAACTTGAGCCTTGAAATAAATCTCTTCTGAAGTTAAACTGAGTGTCTTGACTTCCAGTCAAGACTTCTTTCTCCGTATACTCCCAGGGTCATGTCCAATTGTGGGTGTTCCTTTTATGTGTTTATCTTTATAAGGATAGTTATTCCACCTGTGGCATTGCTGAGACTATTTCTGGTAGCTTCTGATATGTGGATGCTAAAGGACTGGTAGCTTCACACCATGAGCAGATTGAAGTCCTTGCTTTTTATTGCTATTTTTGGAGGTATCATGACCAGAATTTAGGATACAGCCCTTGGAAATCCACTTTTTTTTTTTTGGCAACCACACAGCAGCGCTCCTTGGAGTACTCCTGCTATTAGTGATTGTATGAGTCAGCTATGAACAATACCCACAGAAACCCAGGAATCTTGCTCTTTCCCAGTCACCAGAGGATCTTATCTGTTGTTTCAGGTAGTAATTCACATTTTGTTAGTAATATCATTGCACTTTTATTTTTTTTTCACTGTACAGACTTCTGGGGCTTTTTTACCACCGAGAAGATTTTAAAAAATACATATATAACTTGCGCTTTTATTTTTGGTTCCTCACTTCCAGGAAAGTTAATTGGAACTGACTGGTTTTATTTGCTGACTTACCAAGTACCACGGAACTGGAAACAAATGAAGAAGCATTAGCATTCTACTGTCTGCTTTAGTTTTTTTAACTCTATTCCTCTCAGCTTGTCTCTTATCCACAAACCATTTTTTTTTTTTTTAAAGAACACCAGTGTCTGGATGAAATGAGAAAATTGAGTTGAAGGATCATAATCATAATAATAATACTTTACACTTGAATAGTGGAGAAGGAAATGGCAACTCATTCCAGTATTCTTGCTGGGAAATCCCATGGACAGGGAAGCCTGGAAGACTACAGTCCATGGGGTCTCAAAGAGTGGTAGACACTCTATGCAACTGGTAGACAAACACACATACACTTGCATAGGTCTTTGTCTTCCCTGGTGGCTCAGATGGTAAAGCGTCTACCTGCAATGCGGGGGACCTGGGTTCGATCCCTGGGTTGGGAAGATCTCCTAGAGAAGGAAATGGCAATCCACTCCAGTACTCTTGCCTGGAAAATCCCACGGATGGAGGAGCTTGGTAGGCTACAGTCCATGGGGTCGCAAAGAGACGGACACGACTGAGCGACTTCACTTTCACTTTCACTGCTATAATTGGATTCCCATAACAGCTCTTTAGGAAGGAAGGAAAAGAACATTTAGCGAATATCTTCTGTACAAAATACATTTACCACATTATCTCATTTAATCCTTGTATGGCACTGATGATTTAAAAATTATTTCTCCTAATTTCAAGAGGACATAATGACTAATGGTGTGATTTGTGAGAATCCTGGGTTTGAACCCTGCTAGGATGGCTCCCAAACTTACTTCTGTCCTTTCCAGAGATGTGAGTTGGGTAAGATTATTACCTAATTTTCGGTCATGAAGTTTGAGATGAGTATAAGTGATTTGCTTGTAGTTCATCTAAGTTAATACCTCCAACCAAAATTAGAAAATTTATTTACTTGTTGCCCAGGCTCTCATACTTTCTGTTACTTTTACCTGCCTCTGACAATCAGTCAGAAGTTGATGATGCTTTTCTGTCCCACGATTACTCAGTTTCTCAGTAAATGGAGCACCACTCACTGCTTGAGGGCTCCTTAATGGACCACTACAGAGACACTGAAGGAGAGATGCAATCAGTAGGGGAGGAGGTGAAATTCAGCATGGATTATGCTTTGTCTTTGCTTCTGAGGGTTTACGGATTGCATAATTGCAGGGTGGGTTTTATGTTCAAAGCCAATTTGAGTCAATGTTGCATTGCAGCATAGCATAGTTAATATTTTTTGTGAGAGCTGCCTGTAAAAATCAGATCAATACAATTAAACTTTAAGCCAGTGATTTTAATGTGAATATTTCAATACTTGGCAACAGGGTTGATATTTTAAATCTGATATATAGAGGAGTACTAATGGAAAGAGTTGAAATCAGGTAAACCTGATTTGGATAATAATCAGCCGGTCAATCAGCCCATACACAGAGACTGGTATAAGACTGTATTCAGTCCATCTCAGGTGTCTCAAAGATGTCATTCACTGTCACATTACAATAACACCTTCTAGTATTCAAAGCACCACCATACACACGTTATTTCACGCTTGAGGTTCAAGGATGGCAGATCATTTGACTCCTACTATTCTTTTCTTCATGGGTTTCCCTGGTGGATCAGATGGTAAAGAATCCACCTGCAATGTGGGAGACCTGGGTTCAATCCCTGGGTTGGGAAGATCCCCTGGAGGAGGGCATGGCAACCCATTCCTGTATTCTTGCCTGGAGAATCCCCGTGGACAGAGGAGCCTGGTGGGCCTACAGTCCATGGGGCTGCAGAGTTGGACATGACTGAGTCAGACACGACTGAGCGACTTCACTTTAACTTTTCACTTTCATGCATTGGAGAAGGAAATGGCAACCTACTCCAGTATTCTTGCCTGGAGAATTCCAGGGATGGGGGAGCCTGGTGGGCTGCCGTCTATGGGGTCGCACAGAGCTGGACACGACTAAAGCGACTTAGCAGCAGCAGCAGAGCGACTAAGCATACACATTCTTTTCTCTGGGGGCTTCCCAGGTAGTGCTGGTGGTAAAGAACCTGTCGGCCAGTTCAGGAGATGCAGGAGATGTAGGTTCAGTCCCTAGGTCATGAAGATCCCCTAGAGGAGGGCATGGCAACCCACTCCAGTATTCTTTCCAGGAGAGTCTCATGGGTGGAGAAGCCTGGTAGGCTACAGTCCACAGGGTCTTGAAGAGTTGGACAGGACTGAATTGGCTTAGCACACATGCATTCTCTTCTTTTCAGCTTTCCTGAATGGTGTACGTAACTAATGAGCTCAAGCACTAACATTCAAGGATTCTTTACCATCTGGTCCTGACACCAACTGGAAAAAAACTTCTAAGAAGCCCATTTATTATACTAAAGAGGTATGTTTTCCTCATTCCACTTACCTGAAAGGTGTCCATCTCAACAATCTGCAGAAACTTTTTATAGGAGGTTGGGTTTGAAGGAGCTTCTGAATGGAAAAGAAAGTGAGATGCTATTTGGCTAAATAGTTTCCCGTTTTCTCTATGTATCATATCTTTCTTATGCCATATTATGCCATCTTCGTTTCCCCTATTGTATATTGCTCAGGGCTTCCTTGCTCATAGCCCCTGTTTTTCTTTCCAAACATGACTCCTACTGCCTTAGGGCTTCATCACTGCTTCAGTTCAGTTCAGTTCAGTCGCTCAGTCGTGTCCGACTCTTTGCAACCCCATGAATCGCAGCACACCAGGTCTCCCTGTCCATCACTAACTCCCGGAGTTTACCCAGACTCGCGTCCATTGAGTCAGTGATGCCATCCAGCCATCTCATCCTCTGTCGTCCCCTTCTTCTCCTGCCCCCAATCCCTCCCAACATCAAAGTCTTTTCCAATGAGTCAATTCATCGCATGAGGTGGCCAAAGTACTGGAGTTTCAGCTTTAGCGTCATTCCTTCCAAAGAAATCCCAGGGCTGATCTCCTTCAGAATGGACTGGTTGGATCTCCTTGCAGTCCAAGGGACTCTCAAGAGTCTTCTCCAACACCACAGTTCAAAAGCATCAATTCTTTGGTGCTCAGCCTTCTTCACAGTGCAACTCTCACATCCATACATGACCACTGGAAAAACCATAGCCTTGACTAGACGGACCTTAGTCGGCAAAGTAACGTCTCTGCTTTTGAATATGCTATCTAGGTTGGTCATAACTTTTCTTCCAAGGAGTAAGTGTCTTTTAATTTCATGGCTGCAATCACCATCTACAGTGATTTTGGAGCCCCCCAAAATAAAGCCTGACACTGTTTCCACTGTTTCCCCATCTATTTCCCATGAAGTGACTGCTTAGGCTCATGAAATAGCTTCCTGACTGGTCCTTCTTACCCAGTTATTTATGTGAATGCCAGACACCCTTCTGAAGTTTAAATGGACATTGCTTGCTTCCAAAATATGCAATGGGCTCTTATGCCTGGAGAATACAGAAACCCCCTTCCCTAGGGACAAGCAGCTCTGGTAGTCTGGAAGGCCAAGATGCAGGAGGATGTTGAGAAGGTGATTAGTTTTCTAAGTGAAACTATGATTTACGTTACAAGGAGTCCCAGATGTCAGTGGAAGAGGGCCAGCCAAGAGACTAACTGGGTGAACCTTCGGGAGTGGATGTGGGTGGATGCATGGCACACAAAACAGGCTTTACTGGATATCAGAGGGCCCCAAAAATTTGGAAGGTAAGCATCAGAGTCAAGGGAGACATAAATTAAATGCAACAATAATTATTTCAGGGTCTATGAATTTTTAGATGTTTGAATGGTATTCTCATATGAAAACTTTGAAACTATTGTTAATGTACAGAACCCTAGACCTGGTTTATAGTTTCAACAAGGGTACCATTGGTTTGTCACCAGATAGATCTAACTTTTAACTTCTCAAGTCTGTACAATATAATTATTAAAAGACTGTCCTGGCTTACCTCACAAAATTATTGTGAAACTCAAATAGAAAGGCTTATATAAGGAGGCTGAAATCTGAAAGTAATTTATGGTTTTCCAGAATGTTTTCCCAGGTACAAGGAATTGCTGTTCTTGTTAATGAAGACTAGAACAGCACCCTACCTTTGAGTAGCTTTTTGTTGAGTTGAGGTATGGCACCCACACACTAAAGAAGGCAAGACCTCGGGGCTATAATAGGAATTCAGAAGACAGGGAGTTCATGGAGAAAGCAAAATTATCAGTTGTCAAAGAAACTGCAAATGGAAGGCACGGCTAGAACCAGCTTTGAAGGATGCATTGCAATTAGATAGTTAGAAAGGAGGAGTGATGTGTCCCAAAATGTGAAGACCTTTGGCAGACAGATGTAGACTAGACTATTTAAAGGCAAGGGCCTGTATCAATGCTGTTGGAATGGGGAAAGGCTGGGGAGGCCTTGGGGATCAGGTGTCCATGTTTGTGATGAAGCGCTGATATACTAAGGACTTATTTCCTCTTATACGAGCACAGCCTAGAGCCCTCAGCATGGATCCCCAAAGACATTTAATTTATTCCCTTCTCCTTTGTTACATTCTCTTGGAGATTTTGTCAGGAGAAAAATTAGTACTATATATTTTCTAAAGCTAGAAGCTTAAGTTCTATCAACTTAGTGTCTGGTGCAAAGAAAAAGATGGTATGAATATTTGATATGAAGCCAAAAAGAGGTCTTACAGATTAAGTATTATGGAGCGCTTAAAGTCCTCTGAAAACTAATTTTTGAAGGTCTTATTCAATTGTGGCATGAGTCCTCATTGTTCTTATTCTGTTGTGAGTCTTGAGCTGCAATTTGGAAAAACACTGGGCAGGGCAATTATACAAATAATGATCATTGACTCAAGCTTTTTAATGGTAAAAAGATGATTTGATTCTCTGAAGAAGTGAACAGGCAACATTTTCTCATTGCTGTTAATTATAATTTAAGACAGACTCAATTTTGTATTAGTCACAGATGTTTCATTTCTCAGTTCATATATAATGTGGTACATGGAATATCTCCAAAGAGATTTTAGAAGTGTTTGCAGTCTTGTCCATCTCTTTACCACTTGGTGTGGTCTTTTCCAAAAATCATGACATTTGGAAAGAAACTTAGAGAAGTTTTGAAGACATTTTCGAGACATTTTGCTTTCAATGATCTCTAAAAATATTCCTATTGAAAGTGAAAATTGGGAACATGCTCTGAAAAACAAAAATGTATATTGTGTCTTTGGAAAGGCTGGTTTCAGGAGTGGCTGGGCTGTGTTCCAGTTGTGCTGAGGGTGGGGGATGAGTGTGCAAATGCATGATTTCTGAATTGATGCGAGTCATAGAAACCTTGAAGAGACTCCAATGCTTTTATAGCTATTAAGCAAAAAATGTATTTCAAATAATTAGACCAAGCAGCTAATTCCCAAATTACTCCACTGTGTATTATTCTAACCAGGGAGAACTTAACAGTAGGACAAATCACTCATGAAATTGTGATAGGTTTGGGAGTGTTCTGAAACAAGGTGGTTTTTGGAATGCAAACCCTTGATGAGGCTGGGAAACTTGGGTTGTATCAGAAGATAGTTGAAAATTGAAGAGGACCTTAACATCAAATCAGCCACAAAGGCTGAAACAGTAACACCTGTATTTTTTGCTATAGGTATTATTATTACTGCTTGGAAAAGAAAAGAAAATTTGTAAGCACATTACAGGGGATTTTTCTTGGATTTATACTGATAAATGTTGGAATTGCATGCTACATGGCAAATCTTTCTGAGACAATAAAATAGTTGAAGAGGAGCATTTATGAAAAATTTTGGGGTAAGAATGGTATAATTGTGGTACTTTATAAAATATATAATGACTTCATTGTGGGCATGCATGCAGCATTCTTTAAATATCATTCTTCTCCATTTTTAATCTTTATAATACACATTAACTTTTCTTCAAAAGAAAGGCATGTGAATTTGTATATTTAAAATTTGTATATTTTGAGAATTCACATCATTTTCTGAAATCCATCTGTGATATTCAGAGTCAGTGAAGTTTGGGCTGTTAAACTTTAGACTAAATTTCTTATACAGTTTCTCCATCAGTCTTGGAATCTTTCTTTCCAAGGGTTGAGGTCAGGTGGTAGGAGTAAATTCATTTGAGTAAATTCTTCAGTAATTGATTTGCTTTTGTAAAGTTCTAAATCATAATTGGAACTCCTGACTTTTAGTTCACAACTTTTGGAATTCCCTGGTTGAAATCTGAAACCAGTCCCCATAGATGGAGGATAAGGGAAGACAGAAAAAAGAGGCAGCCCATTCCACCTGAGTAGGTGGCAGTCTTAATAAGCCAGAGAACTTGCATATGAGGCTTGTCTAAGGTGGCTACAAGATGAGTATAGGTCTCCATACCCATCAGCCAGAGTCTTAAAAGTATACAGAGGCCTTAACAAGGTTGAGTTACATACACTGTCAGATGGTTTCCATAAGTTTGCTGTCTCAAGGCTGCGTCCTTGAAATGGCTCCTACTGTAGGAACAGTGGGCAGGATTTATATCCCAAGGACAGGGGAGAGGGTGAGAAGCATTCAGTTGCCTGGGTCCACTGTATAGGACAACATGTGATCATGTTCTTTAGAAGACCTCTTCCAACACTAACACTATTGGAGAAGAAGCTGGAGACAGATGAGAGAGGCCAGGAAAGGAGGAAGGAGTGTGATAAAATATGTATTTTTTTCTTAAAAAATAAAATGATTGTAGAAATGATTAAATGGAGCGTCATTATCATTATGTGTTTATCAGGTGTGTACCTCTGGCTAAAAAATATTAATAACATTTCCCTCCTACTTGAGAATGACAAGGGCATATGTTTGTTTCACTGTTTTTTCAGCAGTGAATATCCAATGTCTATAGCAAAAGTACTAGATTGAGAGTTAGAAGATCCCATTTTCCCCCCTAGTATTGCTTTTATCTTTTTGGGTGGTAAAAACTCCATATTTCCTGGCTTCCTTCCTCAGACTATAGAATACAGCAATATTGTGTTCTTCATGGGGATAAGTAGGCCTGTATCTGGGAACTGTTCAGAGGATAAGAGACTTAAGGTAATGGAAGCAGTGAGGAGCAGGGCAGGATGTTGAAGTCCTTGACTGGAAGCTTCAGTATCAAGCGGATGAGAAGCACAGAGTCATCTCATTCATCTACTGAGAAAGGGATGCCCTCCAATTCATTGCAGCTCCTAAGAGAACATTTGAGACATCTGCTTTTCCATGACAGCCAGTCAAGTTTAAAGGCAGGTACAGTTCAAAGTCCAAGAAATGTCGCCTGCTGCCAAATTCAAACCTTTGATTCGGCTTTGCGGAATGCTGAACTTGTGTGATATTTCGTACTCCATGGATGGGCATGGAAGGTTGGTGATTTGGTATTAGATGCTCCATTTCAGAACTTCTGAAAGAGCAAAGATTCTGAGCAGTGAGTGAAATCTTGTTATTTAAAGAACCCCAGTGTAGGGGAGAACATAGTCGACCATTTCTAAGGTGGGGTGGTGTGCACACCCTTCAGTCTTGCCAAGGGTGTCGGAGGAGTTTTCTGGGGTTCCCTTCACAGACATTCTCATCTCTTGGTAGATTCAGGGTGTGAGTTCTCAGCAGCGGTACAGTCGTTATAGAGGCATAGCTTCCCTCATTGCTCAGCTTTTAAAAACTTTTCATTCCTTCAGTCTTCCTAGCTTTGCACATAGATCTGTCTGTTTAGGAGAAAAGGAGAGAAGTGGAGTGACTTTCAGAAGCAATGTTTGCTTGCTCAATATGGTAAAATGACATTTAAAGAACATTTTAGATTAATATTTTTTTCCTCGGAAGTTTCATAATATGTTACTATGAAGCTCCATAAAAGAATTTTGTACTAACATATTTCAAGACTAATTTTAGGCATCGTGAACTCTGTTTCCTGGCATTCTATTAACTTCAAATCTCTACTTAATAATACCTCCATATATCAGTGATGTGTGGCAATGAAAACGCTATGTGACGTTATCCTCAAACCCAAGTGGCATCTTCTAGTAAATATGTGTTTTTATTCATGGGTCATGTGACTCACGGCTCTGCTGATCTGAACTGGGATGGATAAAGCTCTCTATGGACAGCAGCAGATCAGCAAGGCAGCTGCATTCTCTGATGTGGCTGAGGCTTTGGCTGGGACACTGGATTGACTCAGCTCTGTATGTCTCATCCATCCGTGGGCTAGCCTACGAGTGTTCACATCCTGAAGGCAGAAGCGCAAGAGAAAAAGCAAAAACGTTCAAGTACTTTTTTAGCTCTCTGCTACTGTCAAGTTTGCTCCTGTCCAGTTGGCCAAATCAAGTGACCTGACTGAACCCAGTGTCAGAATATAAGAAGCCTATAGAACAGCAGAGCAAGTGGGTATTGATACAGGAAATCCACCAATTGGGGCCACTAACAGTATCTGCCACTTCTGTCTGGGGTGTAATGATAGTTTTATAAAGATAAGCTTGAGATTCATTATGATCTTGAAGTATATTTCCCACAGGAAAAAATACATTATTAATCTTGTTGTGAAAAACATTTGATCATATTCTCATTCTTTAAACGTTGCTAAATTATTGATAGGTATTATGCACTAATATGATGATGAATCTTTGGTTAACCACATACCATATTTTATAAGCAAATCATGTACTAAGAATTTCCAGTATACTTGATACTGGTAGGCTTGGGGCTTGAGTAATTGTATGAAATTATAAAATTTTCCCTAATTTAATTTTAACAGTTTGAGAAAAAAATTCCTTTTTAAACAGAAGAAGAATTGTGTCTGTGAATACAATGGTGTATGATTGATGAATAAGGTCTTAATTAGAAAGTTACCCCAGGCACTAAAGCTAGTATGATGGAAAGGGGCATTTAAAAGGGGCCAAGTAGAGGCTAGTGATGGGCAATAAAATTGAGACCTGAAAAGTTAAGGTCAAGTCAGCTGGGCATTGATACTACTTATGAAGTTTTGTGGCATAACCCCTCTTCTCTGCTCCACCTTTGTTTGAGTCTTGTAAGCACAGTCCAGTTGGCTTTGCAGAATGTGGCAGTAATGAGTTATTGATGGGAGTGGGTGCCATGTAAGTAACTGTTTCTTTGAAGATCTCTTCAGGCTGTGGTAACTGAAAGTAGCACAGAAGGAGAAATTGATGGCCCATATTCAGCTTTTGAATAGTAAGGCTTGAAGAGCTTTTAGGTACTAAACAGCTTGAGGAAAGGCAGGATAATGGGACATAATTGTACTGATTATGCAGTTGAGGTATGATAAAAAATAATCTGCTAATTCTGCTTAAACTGTGGCATTTAATATTTTGAGTAGAGGAGCAAGAGATGAGTTTATTGAGTCTTATTAAAAAGATGATCTGTCAAATTGGCTCTAACACCTTACTGTTTAGCAGTTCAAGGCACTTCTCAGACATCATCACACTAACCTTTCCAACAGCCCTGCAGTGTATGTGGGTGTCAAATATTTATGTTTAGGAAAACTTAGCACCTAATAGCAAGTGACTTGCCCAGTGTTATGCCTAACTAAAGCACTGATTTCTCTCCTGTGCTAAGCCTATCTCAGATTTCTTTCTTGTGTGTGGTCCACATTATCTCAGATGATAATAGAGGCTGCAGAGACAGAATATTCAAAAGTAGTATAAGGGGAAAAAAAAACTAAGCTCTAAATTATTTTATCTAAGAAATTTTCTCAGACTAAGTCCTCTCCTCTGGTAAACAGAAGAGATGAGAATGAAAAAATTTATTTTTGTTAAAATACAACAGTGATTTTATATTTCCCTTTTGAGTAGAAGCTGTCAAAAAACTTCCTTTACACTGTATTGGTTTTGTATAGTGTCTATAATCTAGAAGCTCTTTGAGTTTAAGTTGATGGTGGGAAGAGAATTTCTTCCTTTGATTTGCTGAGCTATTTTATTACTTATTAATTAAGTCGCTAAATCTTTTCCTCTAAGTCCTCCTCTGTGATAATCCAAGTTGTTCATTAAGTACATCCAGTTTTCCTTCTGGGCATATGGTAGGGTTATGTTTCCAGCTCCCATGGAGTTAACTGTGGCCATGTGGCTTACTTGGGCTTCTGTGATACATGGCCCTTCAGGGTGATTTTTTTAAGAGCTGGTATGTGATTTAGCATGTTCTCTCTTTAAGCCTGGAGTGATGATCAGCAACTTTTGAGGTAGTGGCTGGGACTCTGAATGACAACAGTGAATAGATATCCCTGAAAATCTGTAATGCTTATACAGCTTGAAAAGGAAATTGCCCCTATTCCCTACTCCCACACCCCTTTTTCCCTTCTAATTCCAACTGAGATTTGGAGTTGTTTTTGAGTTTGGTGTTGGAGAAGGAAATGACAATCCACTCCAGTACTATTGCTTGGAAAATCCCACGGGCAGAGGAGCCTGGTAGGCTACAGTCCATGGGGTAGCAAAGAGTCAGACACGACTGAGCGACTTCACTTTCACTTCACTTTGAGTTTGGTGTATAAATCTGTCTACCCTGACTGCCATAAGAATTGGTACCTAGAATTCGGGATGCTACTGTAACAAATAAGCTAAAATATGTGGGACTGTCTAGGGTGGGTTTGCTATTATTGGATGTGCTTTGCAAAGCATGACAAGGAAGACTGAGTTATTCTAATTTTTTTTTTCTAAAAAATTTTGTATATTTGCAAGCAGGAATAAAAAGGAAACAGAAAGACTCGAAAAACTCAAGATCTTGCCTGATTGCTTTTCAATCCAAATAGTAAAACATAAGAATAAGAAATTCTTATTAATGTTACAAGGGCCACCTATCGTTAAAGCTTCTGGATGGACCAAGCTTGCTGCTGCTGCTGCTTCTAAGTCGCTTCAGTCGTGTCCAACCCTGTGCGACCCCACAGACGGCAGCCCACCAGGCTCCCCCGTCCCTGGGACCAAGCTTACATCCTGTAAATACTTTCAATTGAACAAAAGGGGCTAAGAGAAGAGAAATTGAAGTTGTGGATCTTCCATGAAAACCTGATACCCCAAGATATCAGCAGTTAAGACGAGAGAGTTGGAAGTGACAAAATAAAATAATAGATCAAATCTAAGAATATTGCCTAGAAAAGAACCATAGGTACAATTATTGACATATGAAAATTATCAGAATAAAGTTGATAAGAGGCCCAATTAGTTTTAAAAAAATTGGGTACTGCCAAAAAAATCACACACCTAGAAAAGCTCAAGATTTAAATGATTCTTGGAGTTATAACTGTCTAAGATCAGAAAGTGGGTTGAAAAAGCTGCTCAGTCCCCAACAGGCCCCTCTCTGATGCTTATTTTTTATGTAGCCAAAGAGTATAATAAAAAGGAACAAACTGAGAAGACAAATCCAAGGACCACAGTGAACTGTAGACAAGGAAGTCATCAGGGACTAATCAAGGAATATTCTTCACTCTGGGATAAGGACCCTCAAAATATCTGTCTAAGGTTTTAGGTTTGTCATGGACCAGTGACTCCTGTGTGCCCTTTGCTTTTCCTTTCCTGGATAGAGTGATGATGAATGATAAAGAGACCACTGTGCATTATCCCAAGATCCTGGACTGTGAGTTTGATGCTATAATCAAATAAAACACTTGAGTCATTTCTCCTGGGTAGGCGTAGATATGTTTTGCATTCAAGAATGATTATGAATCAAATGTTTGATAATCAGGACAATTTCTAGTAGTCATCATTTCTATCTACCAAAGTTTCCTGGTTTTCTTTTCAAACACATGGTTAAGTTGGTGTTTTTTTGTGGTCCCTTTGTCCAAAGAAGTGTAAACAGAAATTACTTCTGCATTAAAGCTTAAAGACTCAGAGGGTAGTTAAATAAACTCTCTCTTTCATTTTGGTGTGGTTACCAGCACCTTTGAAGCATCCTTCCATCGGCTCAAGTCCTTGTGAACTATGAACCTAAAGCCTGCAGTGCTAATCTGCAATGGTTGGTAGTGTATGTAAAATGTTAACTATTGCTGCCTGAAGCCACCATTATTTGAGGGATTATTGTTACCACAACATATTCTACTCTATCCTGATGTATCCAACCCCCAACTGGAAAATGGAGTTGTTAAGTGGATATTAATAACATGTTGTTGAACATTGGTACTTTTTTTTTTTTTTTCACAAAACGAAACAAGAATCAAGAAATACTTAAGTTTCTCAAAAGCAGTTTTGCTCTCTATAGGAAAAGTGTCTCATTATCGTGATGCTCAAAAGTGTCATCTTCGTTGAATTCTAGTAATGCTAAGTAAATCTGTGTATCTCAGAATTTGACTGATGGATAAACAGGCAGAGTTTAGACACATTAGTATTTGTATACATACAAATCAATTTAGAGAGTTAATCGAATTTCATTATTTCTAATCCTGAAGCTGATTTCCTATTGGGACCTGGAAGAACTCTGTTCTAAGCAAGTGACTAGAAACACAATGTGTGTATGAGGGGGAGATGGGTGGGTGTGCGTATATGTTGAGTTCTACTGAATCACTGGGCACAGGCTATTCTTGGAGACAGCCAGGACACAAGACTTGAAAGAATCATATCCTCATACAATATTTAAATGCTACCTTCCCTGAAAATTATGGATTATTGATATTGTTTAGTAGCTAAGTCATGTCTGACTCTTTGTGACCCCATGAACTGTAGCATACCAGGCCTCCCTGCCCCTCACTCTTTCCTGGAGTTTGCCCAAGTTCATGTCCTTAAATCAGGGATGCCATCCAACTGGATCACTGTCTAGTTCTGGCTAAGGGGCTTGCATAACTCAGTGAAGCTATGAGTCATGCTGTGCAGGGCCACCCAAAATGGACGGGTCATAGTGGAGAGTTCTGACAAAACATGGTCCACTAGAGGAGTGGATGGCAAACCACTTCAGTATTCTTGCAGTGAGAACCCCATGAACAGTATAAAAAGGCAAAATATTATGGATAGGTGAATGGAAATTTCTCTGACAAGCATGAACCCAGATTCACTTTTTCCTTCAAAGGTTATTAGTAGTGTGTAGTGCTTGCTCAGTGCTTGTACTTAACAATCTCACAGGACTCTATTTTATACTTATAGTTGCAAAGCAATTTTGTAATATTTCTTATTTACTTTATGGTATCCTGCAATGCCTAGGGGACAGTAACTTAGAGTCAGCCAACCACAATAGCAAGCTAGGCATATTTTATTATTGCTTTAATGGTAGATTTCTGCTATTCAATCACTCAACAGTTGCCTGGTGCTTGGGTTTGAGACTGCTTTGAGCAGTTGATTTCTACACGTTATAAGCAGTAATCCTTTGGTAAATGCTAAATTCCAATCTAATATACTTAGTTTTGGCTACATTCTTTTTTTCTTTTTTTTAATTTTAGTTTTTATTTTTAAATTTTAAAATCTTTAATTCTTACATGCATTCCCAAACTTGAACCCCCTCCCACCTCCCTCCCCATAACAACTTTCTGGGTCATCCCCATGCACCAGCCCCAAGCATGCTGCATCCTGCGTCAGACATAGACTGGCGATTCAATTCACATGATAGTATACATGTTAGAATGTCATTCTCCCAAATCATCCCACCCTCTCCCTCTCCCTCTGAGTCCAAAAGTCCGTTATACACATCTGTGCCTCTTTCCCTGTCTTGCATACAGGGTCGTCATTGCCATCTTCCTAAATTCCATATATATGTGTTAGTATACTGTATTGGTGTTTTCTTTCTGGCTTACTTCACTCTGTATAATCGGCTCCAGTTTCATCCATCTCATCAGGACTGATTCAAATGAATTCTTTTTAATTGGCTACATTCTTAAGTCCTCATTGACCAATACCAAATTCATTTGAAGCAAAATTGAAGGGTAGTACATGGATTCTCAAATTTGACTTCACATTAGTATTACCTGCAGTATTTTAGCAGAAGCTAATGTCTGAGTCACACTCCCAGAAATTCTGATTTAATTGGTTTGGAGATTTTTTAAAGTTTCCAGGTAATTCTAGCATATAACAAAATTTAAGAATAATAAGTTTCCTAGTTAAAAGCACAAGCTCTGGACTCATATAGATCAGATTTATATCCCTATTTCCTGCAGCCATGAAATTAAAAGATGCTTACTCCTTGGAAGAAAAGTTATGACCAACCTAGATAGCATATTCAAAAGCAGAGACATTATTTTGCCAACTAAGGTCCATCTAGTCAAGGCTATGGTTTTTCCAGAGGTCACGTATGGATGTGAGAGTTGGACTGTGAAGAAGGCTGAGTGCCGAAGAATTGATGCTTTTGAACTGTGGTGTTGGAGAAGACTCTTGAGAGTCCATTGGACCGCAAGGGGATCCAATCAGTCCATTCTGAAGGAGATCAACCCTGGGATTTCTTTGGAAGGAGTGATGCTGAAGCTGAAACTCCAGTACTTCGGCCACCTCATGCCAAGAGTTGACTCATTGGAAAAGACTTTGATGCTGGGAGGGATTGGGAGCAGGAGAAGAAGGGGACGACAGAGGATCAGATGGCTGGATGGCATCACGGACTCAATGGACATGAGTCTGAGTGAACTCCAGGAGTTGGTGATGGACAGGGAGACCTGGCGTGCTGCGATTCATGGGGTCGCAAAGAGTCGGACACGACTGAGCGACTGAACTGAATTGAACTTCCTTTCTATTGTAACTTAAGCAAGTATTGTTTAACACTTAATTTCCTTATCTTTAAAGTTAGTGTATAATGTTACTGTAAGTTTAAAAAATGAGGTAATTCAGGTAAAGTTAAAAGTAACTGACAGAGAGCACTTAATAAATATTTTAACATTAGCTTAATTACTAATTCAAGGTTTGGGACCTTAAAAGTGGGATAAGGATTGGTTTGCAGAACAAAAATTAGACACCTCACAAAGAGGAGAGAGGAAGCCACAGGAGTAAAGGTGTTGAGTTGAGCAAAGACATGGTGCATTCTGGGAGTGATGTAAATTCACTGAGGTTGGAACATGGTATGAATAAAACAAACCAGAGGGAGACGTGGCTCTGCCATTGCTGGAAGCCAGATTCTGAGAGTCAGGTGTTCTAAGATTTAGAGTTGCATTTTCACCCTTAAATTAATGGTGGTGATTCTGAACACTAGTATTTGTACACACTGATGATCTGCAATTATTTGAATTATGTTATGAATAAAATAAAAATTAGAATCATGTTTATTCATACTGTAACATTACCTTCCACACCAGTATTCTGATCTTCTTAAATATGAGGACATAGGGTAGGATACAGCAGGTATGCAGGAAATCACTCATAACCTACCTCTCAGTTTGTTTTAGTCCCAGGCCACACTATGGATGTGAGAACTGGACTATAAAGAAAGCTGAGAGCCAAAGAATTGATGCTTTTGAACTGTGGTGTTGGAGAAGACTCTTGAGAGTCCCTTGGACTGCAAGGAGATCCAACCCATCAATCCTAAAGGAAATCAGTTCTGAATATTCGTTGAAAGGAATAATGCTTAAGCTGAAGCTCCAATACTTTAGCCACCTGATGCAGAGAACTGACTCATTGGAAAGGACCCTGATGCTAGGAAAGATTGATAGTGAGAGGAGCAGGGGATGACAAAGGATGAGATGGATGGATGGCATCACTGACTCAATGGACATGAGTTTGAGTAAGCTCCAAGAGTTGGTGATAGATAAGGAAGCCTGGTATGCTGCAGTCACTGGGGTCGTAGAGTCGGACATGACTGAGTGACTGAGCTGAACTGAACACTTATTGATTGAGCATTACTAATTGTGGGGATTGAGTTATTTTTATGTTGTGAGGTGTGATTTTAAAGCTATATTTAGGTAACTCTACTTTCTTCTTAGAAGAATTTACTGCACCTCAGCAAATGTAGGAGAAGCCAAGCAAAATCCAGTGGTCCTGCTAAACTGAGATATAGACTAAAGATAACTACAGTTGTCTGATTCTTAAACTATTTAAGAAGTACTATAATATTATTTGAAGGTAAATTGCTCTAAGTTGATGATATTGTAAACCCTAGAGCAAAAACTGAAAAAAATAAAGCAAAGAGGTATACCCTAACCAATTAAAATAAGAGATAAAATGGAACACAAAAACAAAAAAACATATTTTTCAAAAGAAGGAATTAACAGAACAAAGGGGAAAAAAACAGCCTTGATGTACTCCTCTCCCAATTTGGAACAAGTCCATTGTTCCATGTCTGGTTCTAATTGTTGCTTCTTGACCTGCATACAGATTTCTTAGGAGACAGGTAAGGTGGTCTGGTATTCCCATCTCTTGGAGAATTTTCCACAGTTTGTTGTGATCCACATAGTCAAAAGCTTTAGCATAGTCAATGAAGCAGAAGTAGATGTTTTTTTCTGGAACTCTCTTGCTTTTTTGATGATCCAGCTGGTATTGGCAATTTGATTTTTGGTTCCTAAATCCAGCTTGAATATCTGAAAGTTCTCAGTTCATGTACTGTTGAAGCCTAGCTTGGAGAATTTTGAGCATTACTTTGCCAGTGTTTGAGATAAGTGAAACTGTGCAGTAGTTTGAATGTTCTTTGATATTGTCTTTCTTGGGGAGTGGAATGAAAACTGATCTTTTCCAGTCCCGTGGCCAGAGTTTTCCAAACTAGAAACATGCAAAAGTTGGTTGCTTAAACCATTAACTACTACTCAGAAATGAAGGAAAAATTATTGACACATGCAACAATGTGAATAAAGTTCAAAAACATTATACTGGGTAAATAATTTATGGATATATATGTACATGACCCAAATACACATGTACTGCATGATCATAGTTTTATGAAACTCTAGAAAGAACAAATGTAATCTGTAAAGTAAAAAGTAGATTAGTAGTTACTTGTGGTTGTAGGTTGGAAAAACTGACTGGGAAAACGTACAAAGATACTTTGTGGGGTAATGAAAATGTTCTTGATATTCCTTGATTGGTGGTTATGCAACTGTATGTAATTGTAAAAGTGCATCAAACTGTAAATTTTAAAGTGTCTGTGCTTTAAGTGAAGAGTTATGTAAAATCAACTGAAGACTTGAGTAGTGCTCCATGTGCATTATATATATATAAACAGGAGCAGTGCTAACAGACATTTCTAACAAAATTATAATGTCTAGGGTATAGCCATATTATGTCAGTTTTTGTAAATTCCAACACAGTTATGTGAATTTTGGTAGGAAATTTAACTTTGGTTAAATACTTTGGTAGGAAAGATAATTCTAAATTCTAGGCTATAATCCCTTTAAAAACACTTACCTAAAATGGAAAGGGGTTTAACATTACTATATAAAGCTTACCGAATATTATCTCTCCCTTACACTAGTTGAGATTATTTTGGTGTCATCAACGTGTCTCTACACCAAAGGGAGTACAGTTTGCTCTTGGACGGCATCTGTCATGGCAAATAGCTGAAAAAAGACTGAGAACTGGGTAAACATGCAGACGCTTCACTGATTTGTAAGCAGTGGATACCTGGATAGCATTGTTTTTATCAAAAAAGAAACTCTGACAATACTATAGTCTAATTGAGGGAAAAGTTGATATCAAGGAGACCAATGGAGGTTATTTCAATAGTTTAGGCAGGATATAATGGTAGTTTGAATTAAGGCAGTGGAGTGGAAATCAGAGCATATGTTAAAGAGATTGTTGCTATGGTTTGGCTAGTTACAAGTTTAATGACCTATGATGGAGTCTTTTGGATGTCCATCTCATTGAAAATAAACTTGAGTGTTCTCACAGCTTATGAAGTCCTGGATGATACGGTCTTTGCCTGCTCCCCAGCTTTCCTGTTGCCCTTCTACTGAGCACCAACAAGTGATATACTCATCTTCAGATGCAAGTCATTGCCGCCTCAGAGACTTTGTACTTATTCTTTCCTCAGCCTGAAATGCTCTTCAGCCATACTTTTCCATGGCTGACCCCTTCTCACCATTTAGGCATCAGTTCAAATTTCAACTTTTTTTGAAAATTCTTTTCTAACTATACCTGTGCCGTCCATTCTTATCACATTATGGTGTTGTATTTAGCATGGAGCACAATTTAAGATTATTTGTTTATTAATTTTCTGTCATTGCCACTGCCGCAGCAATGTGAAATTTACAAGGGTAGCTTGCATGTCTTATTCCCCATTATAATTACAACGCCTAGAGAAACTCATGGTACAAATATTTTGGGGATGGATAAGTAGGGGTATGCTTGCTGTATATTTGAATATTTTAAAATAATACAGATTATGAATAAAAATCATCAAAATACAGTATCATAAAATTTATAAAGATTCAGATAAATATATAAATATATATATTCAGATTACATATGTTATGTTATTTTATAGGACTCAGTGTAAGAGTGACTGAAAGTTATATCTGAGGATAGATATCATCATCTCCTTTTTTGTCATATTGTACTTCTCACTACTGAACCTGTTTTCTGGATCATTCATTCATTCACTCATTCAGCACTTGCTTAGAACCTTTGGGCATATAAAGATGAAGAAATTCACAATTCAGTAGGTCTCAAATAGATGCATTGGAAAAGTACCGTAGGAATACTGAGATAGAAGAGATAATCTGTGTTCAGAAGAGGGGTTGAGGAAGCGAGAAAGTCTTTGAAAAGGATCTGACATTTCAGCTTGGCTATAAATGATAATATAATTATATCAAGTGTAGAGAGGATAATGGCTTTCCAGGCAGATGGAAAAACTTGAGCAAAGGCAAGAGGTACAGAACTTGAGGAGGTCATTTGTGGTGACTATAGTACAGTGTGTGTTGAAGAGTGGTAGAAAATAATGTTTCAGAGATATGTTGAAATTTGAAAATGAAGGCCCTCCAATGCCATACCAATAATTTTATCCTGTAGGTAATTGAGGAACCATCAAAGGATTTTATTTAGGAATGCAACATGATCAGATTTGTGATTTAAAAGATAATTCTTGTGGAGTGATTGGGATGAAAGAGTAAGACTAAAGGCATGGAGATTAGTTGAAAAACCCTCACAATATTTAAGCAAGAAATGAGGCCTAAATTAAGGAAGGAAAAGGACTGATTTCAGAATTAGAATTGATGGGTCTTGGTACCTATAAAAGAGTGAGAGAAAAAGTGAGAGAGTTGATGCTGAGTTTCTGGTTGGGAGTCTTGTAGATGGGGGTGTAATTGATCCATTGTGACCTGCAATTGATTGGCCCTCTTGGTTCACCTCATTTCCTTCATTGACCATTCTCCCCAACTTTAACTCCAGGACAGAGATTTCCTTCTACTATAGGCTCATTAATACCTCTTTCCATTCACCAGGTATAGAACCTGCTAGCTAATCAATCTGCATGAGTGAGCTCTCCATTTCCTCTGCGTCAGCAGTGAATATCTTAGAGATTGATTCAATATGGTCTCAATTCTGTCAAAACTGTTTCAGCATACCTAGAGATCTGTTTCACTGCCTTGTAATTTTGCACATCTTCCAACAACCTGCTGTAATATTTTAATTCATTCGACTTTTTCTTATTATCCCTTTGTATCCATTTATATCAGTCCACAGATGATACTAACTCCATCCTCAGTGGTCTCTAAAGGTTTGTTCTTAGTCCTTATGTAAGGTGTAGATTTCTGACTGTGGATTCCATACTGAGATGAGTACTGTGGGCAGACAAACAGTGTATAAAGGGCAGATTCTTACTTTTCAGAGTTTACAGTGTAGATGAAGACCCGAACCTCTTAATCCCTTCTCTCTTCCTTTTCTTCCTTCCTTCCTCTCATTCTTTCCTCCTCTCTTTCTTCCTTCCTCCTTTCCTTCTTCCTTCCTCAATTAAATAAAATACAAATACAGTGAAAGCAATAAAGACAAGCAGATATGAAGCCTTGTATCTCAGACCTTCAGATATGAAGGTTTCTAATCACACAATAATGATTATCACAGACAATGAGAAATTATATGACATAGAGCTGAAGTCTGGATAACAGAGAAGGCCTCATAGAGAAACCAATACACATTGAGGGAATATCTATTACTAGCAGTATTAGGTGTAAGAATCCTCATAAGTATAGAATATCTTGATTTTAGGAAATTGGCACAAAAATCAGGATATTCCTGTGGATAACTTGAAAAATGTAGGCTAGCTACATGTTAATAGAGTTAACTGGATTTAAGGGTGGTTTTTGAGGTTAAGAATAAACCAGGACTGTGTCAAAGTGAATATAATTATCTAGGAATATGGGGTAGGACTCTGTCTTTAACCTTGTCTTATTCATCAATGATTGGATAAAGTCATACAAATCTGGCTCATCTAAATTAGTGACAAAGAAATATGGTTTCATTAGAGAGCAAATGTTAACCAAGTTAAACACGAACATGGAATTATAGAAGTTCTGAGTCAAAAATAACAAAGTAAAATTGAACTTGCTTTCAAAAAATTAGTAAGGCAGCATCAGAGCAACCTCCCTTGACAAGTGACCCATGGAATAGTTTTGGAGTTGTAGTTGCTCATGATATCTGTGAGACAAGATGTAACATCGTCACTAAAAAAGCTAATCAAATACCTTGTTCTATGTCGGTGAAAAGAGACTGGAGGTGGGGAACCTTTCCCCGAAAACAGTGTTAGCTAAAGCACATAAGTAAAGTGGAGTGCTCAGTATTTCTTAGGTTTAGAAGGTAATACATAAACTACAGCATGCTCTGAGAATACTAGTTATGATTTTCCAGAAACCTTATCACATAGGAACTAGACAAGACATGACCACAAAAGAAATCCCCTCCAAAAAAAGAAAACTTTGGAGTTTTGAAAGATCATGGAAGAGTGAGTAGGTTTGTTCTTTCTTGTTTTAGAGAGCAGAAGTAGCATCAATGGTAACAGATTTTGGTGACTCAAGTGAGTGAGTGAAAGTCGCTCAGTCATGTCCAACTCTTTTCAACCCCATGGACTGTATAGTCCAAGGAACTCTCCAGAATACTGGAGTGGGTAGCCTTTCCCTTCTCTAGGGGTTGAACCCAGGTCTCCCACATTGCAGGCAGATTCTTTACCAGCTGAGCCACAAGGGAAGCCCTTGGTGAGTCAAATTTGGACTCAAATCAGAAAATGTTGTTCTAGAAACAGTAGAGGTAGTCCCTGTCATCTGCATAGTAAATTCGCTTTCACTGAGAGTGTTTCAACAGTCTAGATAGGTGATCATTTGTCAGAGATGTAATGAAATGAAATTCTGTATTGACGGCAAGCTAGATGAGATGACCTGTAAGCTTTCTTCCAACGCCAAGTCCAAACACAGCCTTATTTTTGTATCTTCTCTTAGTAAAGAGAGCTGCACAAAATATTGAATAAAGTAGTAATAGAATTATGGTGAGAGAAATGGAAGGAAGAATAGTAAATATTCTTTCTACTGTATTGTAAATAATGAATAGAACATAAGGCAAATTTTGGTAGATATTTTGGACATTGTTTTGAATAAATAAGCCAAAATGGAATTTTTTACCTCGTTTTGGTACTGAGGTAAAAAGGGAACCAATACTACTGGTTCCAGTAATTCCTTTAATCCTTTTGAAATTATTGCCTATTGTGGAATAGATAAAAAACTTATATTTGTTAGGCTTCCAGTTAAAGCATTTTATTCCACAAATACTGATGCTTAGCATAAATAGGACACTTAATATTTGCCAAGTGCTTCTTTGAGAATTATTAATTTGTCTTTACAACAACCATGGGAGAGCAGTGATGTTTATCTTTATCATCAGATGAAAAAACTAAGGCCCCAGATATGCAGTCACCAAGTCTATTATTTTTCAGAAAACCTGAAGGGCTTTTGTTGTTTTTCATTTTTGCTATCTTGATGTTATATGTACAGGCAGTGAATCTAGGGAACCAAGGAGTCGATGTGATTCATGGGTTAACATTGCCCTAAATGTCAAGATGACTTTTTTCTGAATTTTATTCTTTGAACTTAGCTAATAGTTTTGTAGTTATTATAGTAACAACAAAATTTTTTCTTTGTAACTCATTTTTTGCTGTCTACAAAGAAGTTTTAAATGATTACATCTCATTTAACAGACAAAATTGGTGTTCTTAACTATTCTATATGACTTAAACAGTTATTTTTAAGTTGTTTTAAGTCCAAGGTGCATATTTAAGCAAATTTGTTTACCATTGGCTGAATAAAGTGGAAATTCAGACGACATAGTTCTTAAAATCTATTACTTGGCAAGCAGAATTATTTTAAATTACTGCATTAGCACTGACTCATTCAGAATAGCATCCTCTGGAAGACCACCAAAGAGTCCCAGGGAATTGGTGCAGTCATTACAATGACAATAAACAACAAATTGGCAGCCTCTAATCCTGGAAATTTTATTGAAACAATTTTTTTTTCAAAACTTTAGCAGAATCTACACCAGTGATCTCAACTTAGATAAATTCTGTATATAATTTTGCTTATTTCATATTCCTCCACATTGCCAGATTCTTAAATTTTTGCTGGTCTAATGGTTATAAAAATTACATAGCACTGAAGCCCTTAATTTGCTTAACTTTGGTTGCTGATACAAATGTGAATTTTTTAAAAAAATTATTCGTCATTTGTGTGATATTTACTATGAAATAACTATTTGTACCTTTTAATCATTTCCTATGTTTTATTTTTCTTTGCCCTTATTGATTTCCTGGATTTTTAAATATAAATGGTAAACTTCCAGAAAAATATATAGTTCTGCTTCATTGACTATGCTGAAGACTTTGACTGTGTGGATTACAATAAACTGGGATATTCTTAAAGAATGCCAGACCATCTTACCTGTCACATGAGGAACCTGTACATGGGTCAAAAAACAACAGTTAGAACCGGACATGGAACAATGGACTGGTTCCAAATTGGGAAAGGAGTATGACAAGGCTGCATGTTGTCACCCTGCTTATTTAACTTACATACAGAGTACATCATGTGAAATGCCAAGCTGGATGAATCACAAGCTGGAATCAAGATTGCCCAAAGAAATAGCAACAGCCTCAGATAAGCAGATAATACTACTCTAATGGCAGAAACTGAAGAAGAACAAAAGAACCTCTTGATGAGGGTGAAAAAGGAGAATGAAAAAGCTGGTTTGAAGCTCAACATTAAAAAACTAAGATCATGGCATCTGGTGCCATTACTTCATGACAAATAGAAGGGGAAAAAGTTGAAATAGTGACAAATTTTATTTTCTTAGGCTTCAAAATCACTGTGAATAGTGACTGCAGCCATGAAATTAAAAGATGCTTACTTCTTGGAAGGAAAGCTATGACAAACCTAGAGAGTGTGTTAAAAAGCAGAGCTATCACTTTGCTGACAAAGGTCTGAATAGACAAAGCTATGGTTTTTCCAGTAATCATGTATGGATGTGAGAATTGGACCTTAAAGTCTGAGTGCCAAAGAATTGATGCTTTTGAATTGTGGTGCTGGAGAAGACTCTTGAGAATCCCTTGGACTGCAAGGAGATCAAACCAGTCAATCCTAAAGGAAATTAACTTTGAATATTCACTGAAAGTACTGATGCTGAAGCTCCAATACTATGGCCACCTGATGTGAAGAGCCGACTCAATGGAAAAGACTCTGATGCTGGGAGAAATTGAAGGAAAAAGGAGAAGGGGTGACAGAGGATGAGATGATTAGATAGCGTCACTGACTCAGTGGACATGAATTTGAGCAAACTCTAGGAGGAGAGAGGAGACTGGTTTGTTGCAGTCCTTGCAGTCATAAAGAGTTGAACATGACTTAGCAACTAAACAGCAACAGTGAACTTTTGGTTTTATATTTTATCAGTACATTCTCTAAGTTTATGTTTTGAATTTTTTAAAATATTTCCTTATGAAATTTTTTGCTAATCTTTTTTTGCTGTTGTTGAGGAATATATGTTAATAATTTCTTAAATAATAAAGTCAATTTTTAGAAAAAAAATTAAGATGAACATTCTGCCTACTTATTTAAATTGTGCCTGTGGAAAATAAAAACCTTCAGTATGCAACACAGTTAACTCTGGTAAATAACAAGTTAATAAAAAAAAGTTGAAATGGGCCACCCTAAAACATGATATAAAGAGAAATACAACTGGGGAAAAATAGATTTGGGAACAAATTAAAACGGTTTTTGCTAAACACAGCTCAAATATGGAATAACTGGAAAGCAGATCATTAGCTTCTGAAAGTCAACCAGTGGTCAGTATTCTGCTGAGGAAAGGTTCTGCTAATCATTATTAATGCCATGGTAGGCAAATGTATCAATTTTTCCCTATTTGGTTAGTAGATTTCAAGTTCTTGTTTAAGAAGTCCTTCTCTACCAGTGATGATAAAGATATTCTCTTATATTTTCTCTAAATTTTGTAAAGATTATTTTTTTTACATGTCGTTGTTGTTCAGTTGCTAAGCCATGTCGACTCTTTGTGACCCCATGGACTGCAGCAAACCAGGCTTCCCTGCCATTCACTGTCTCCCAGAGTTTGCTTAGACTCATGTCCATTGAGTTGGTGATGCTATCTAACCATCTCATCCTCTGCCACTCGCTTCTCCTTTTGCTTTCACTTAATCCATGTAGAATACAGATTGAGATTCAATTTTATTTTTCCCAAGTGATTTATCAGTTTTTATAATACAGTTTATTGACTAGTTTTTCTTTCTTCAGTAATCTGTAATGTCTCTGACACATGTAGGTATACGTGGGTCTGTCTGTTTCTGCACTCTTTATTATATTTTTATTAATGTTTGTATATTTGTGTAAAACATCATTTATTAATACAGTTTTATAATAAGCTTTGATTTCTGATAGAATTATCCCACTTAATTAGTTTCTCCGTCCCCTTTTGGGAGTATCTTGGTTTTTCTTAGAACTTCACCTGCATTCATTGTAAAATATTTATTTAATTTCTCAAATATTTGATTTGAAGTTTGAGTGGAATTTTATCACCTCTTCTAGAAAAACATCTATTTCTGCTTTATTGACTATGCCAAAGCCTTTGACTGTGTGGATCACAATCAACTGGAAAATTCTGAAAGAGATGGGAATACCAGACCAACTGACTTGCCTCTTGAGAAACCTATATGCAGGTCAGGAAGCAACAGTTAGAACTGGACATGGAACAACATACTGGTTCCAAATAGAAAAAGGAGCTCATCAAGGCTGTATATAGTCACCCTGCTTATTTAACTTATATGCAGAGTACATCATGAGAAACGCTGGACTGGAAGAAGCACAAGCTGGAATCAAGATTGCCAGGAGAAATATCAATCACCTCAGATATGCAGATGACACCACCCTTATGGCAGAAAGTGAAGAGGAACTAAAAGCCTCTTGATGAAAGTGAAAGAGGAGAGTGAAAAGTTGGCTTAAACCTCAACATTCAGAAAACGTAAGATCATGGCATCCAGTCCCATCACTTCGTGGGAAATAGATGGGAAACAGTGGAAACAGTGTAAGACTTTATTTTGTGGGGGCTCCAAAATCACTGCAGATGGTGATTGCAGTCATGAAATTAAAAGACACTTACTCCTTGGAAGAAAAGTTATGACCAACCTAGATAGCATATTCAAAACCAGAGACATTACTTTGCCAACAAAGGTCCACCTAGTCAAGGCTATGGTTTTCCTGTGGTCATGTATGGATGTGAGAGTTGGACTGTGAAGAAAGATGAGCACCAAAGAACTGATGCTTTTGAACTGTGGTGTTGGAGAAGACTCTTGAGAGTCCTTTGGACTGCAAGATCCAACCAGTCCATTCTAAAGGAGATCAGTCCTGGGTGTTCTTTGGAAGGACTGATGCTAAAGCTGAAACTCCAGTACTTTGGCCACCTCATGCAAAGAGTTGACTCATTGGAAAAGACTCTGATGCTGGGAAGGATTGGGGGCAGGAGGAGAAGGGGACGACGATGGCTGGATGACATCACTGACTTGATGGACATGAGTTTGAGTGAACTCCGGGAGTTGGTGATGCACAGGGAGGCTGGCGTGCTGCAATTCATGGGGTTGCAAAGAGTCAGACACAACTGAGTGACTGAACTGAACTGAAGAGTAATTTTGAGGAAAATTGCTAAAGTAAATCCATTAAGCCATCCTATCCATATGTGGTATATTTTTCAATTTATTTAGGCAATGTAGAAATGTATATTTCAGTTCCACATGGAATCTTTCTCCTCCCTGAAAAATACTTTTTCTATTTTATTTTGTTAAACTTTTAATTAATTTTTTGTTTGCTTGAAAATGTCTTTAGTTTTTGTTTTTGAGGACTATTTCTCTTTTATGGTATAAAAGAGAATATATATAAAAGAGCAGATATCTTCTTTCAGCATTTTGAAAAATCATTTTATTGTCTTCTGGCTTTGACTTTTTCTTTGGTGAAATTAGCTATTAGCTTTATTGGTGCTTATTTTATGGTGAATATCTTTTCTCTGGTTGGGTATAGGATCTACAGTTATACTTGGTGTGACATTTTTCATACTTATCTTGCTTGACATTTTAGCACTTTCAAAAATATGGCTTAATGTCTCTCAACAATTTAAAAATATTCTCTGTTATTATCTTCTCACACAGTACTTCAACATCATTCTCTCAACTCTTTAGAGACTTTAATTAGATGTAGATTAAGCCTTTTAATAGCTCGACTGGAATTCCATCACCTCCACTAGCTTTGTTCGTAGTGATGCTTTCTAAGGCCCACTTGACTTCACATTCCAGGATGTCTGGCTCTAGATGAGTGATCACACCATCGTGATTATCCAGGTCATGAAGATCTTTTCTGTACAGTTCTTTGTATTCTTGCCACCTCTTCTTAATATCTTCTGCTTCTATTAGGTCCATACCATTTCTGTCCTTTATCGAGCCCATCTTTGTGTGAAATGTTCCCTTGGTATCTCTAATTTTACTGAAGACATCTCTAGTCTTTCCCATTCTGTTCTTTTCCTCTATTTCTTTGCATCGATCGCTGAAGAAGGCTTTCTTATCTCTTCTTGCTATTCTTTGGAACTCTGCATTCAGATGCTTATATCTTTCCTTTTCTCCTTTGCTTTTCGCTTCTCTTCTTTTCACAGCTATTTGTAAGGCCTCCCAGACAGACATTTTGCTTTTTTCATTTCCTTTCCATGGGGATGGCCTTGATCCCTGTCTCCTGTACAATGTCACAAACCTCCGTCCATAGTTCATCAGGCACTCTATCTATCAGATCTAGGCCCTTAAATCTATTTCTCACTTCCACTGTATAAACATAAGGGATTTGATTTAGGTCATACCTGAATGGTCTAGCAGTTTTCCCTACTTTCATCAATTTGAGTCTTAATTTGGTAATAAGGAGTTCATGATCTGAGCCACAGTCAGCTCCTGGTCTTGTTTTTGTTGACTGTGTAGAGCTTCTCCATCTTTGGTTACAAAGAATAAAATCAATCTGATTTTGGTGTTGACCATCTGGTGATGTCCATGTGTAGAGACTTCTCTTGTGTTGTTAGAAAAGGGTGTTTGCTATGACCAGTGCATTTTCTTGGCAAAACTCTTATTAGTCTTTGCCCTGCTTCATCCCGTACTCCAAGGCCAAATTTGCCTGTTACTCCAGGTGTTTCTTGACTTCCTACTTCTGCATTCCAGTCCCCTATAATGAAAAGGACGTCTTTTTGGGGTGTTAGTTCTAAAAGGTCTTGTAGGTCTTCATAGAACAGTTCAGCTTCTTCAGTGTTACTGGTTGGGGCATAGACTTGGATTACTGTGATATTAAATGGTTTGCCTTGGAAATGAACAGAGATCATTCTGTCGTTTTGAGATTGCATCCAAGTACTGTATTTCAGACTCTTTTGTTGACCATGATGGCTACTCCATTTCTTCTGAGGGATTCCTGCCCACAATAGTAGATATAATGATCATCTGAGTTAAATTCACCCATTCCAGTCCATTTTAGTTTGCTGATTCCTAGAATGTCGACTTTCACTCTTGCCATCTCTTCCAATTTGCCTTGCTTCACGGACCTGACATTCCAGGTTCCTATGCAATATTGCTCTTTACAGCATCGGACCTTGCTTCTATCAGCAGTCACATTCACAGCTGGGTATTGTTTTTGCTTTGGTTCCATCCCTTCATTCTTTTTGGAGTTATTTCTCCACTGATCTCCAGTAGCATATTGGGCACCTACTGACCTGGGGAGTATCCTATCATTTTGCCTTTTCATACTGTTCATGGGGTTCTCAAGGCAAGAATACTGAAGTGGTTTGCCTTTCCCTTCTCCAGTGGACCACATTCTGTCTGTGAATGTGCTGCACTCAATATGCCCACAAATTTGGAAAACTCAACAGTGGCCACAGGACTGGAAAAGGTCAGTTTTCATTCCAATCCCAAAGAAAGGCAATGCCAAAAAATGCTCAAACTACCACACAATTGCACTCATCTCACATGCTAGTAAAGTAATGCTCAAAATTCTCCAAGCCAGGCTTCAGCAATAAGTGAACCATGAACTTCCTGATGTTCAAGCTGGTTTTAGAAAAGACAGAGGAACCAGAGATCAAATTGCCAACATCCACTGGATCATGGAAAAAGCAAGAGAGTTCCAGAAAACATCTATTTCTGCTTTATTGACTATGCCAAAGCCTTTGACTGTGTGGATCACAATCAACTGTGGAAAATTCTGAGAGAGATGGGAATACCAGACCACCTGACCTTCTTCTTGAGAAATCTGTATGCAAGTCAGGAAGCAACAGTTAGAACTGGACATGGAACAACAGACTGGTTCCAAATAGGAAAAGGAGTACGTCAAGGCTGGATATTGTCACCCTGCTTATTTAACTTATATGTAGAGTACATCATGAGAAACGCTGGACTGGAAGAAACACAAGCTGGAATCAAGATTGCCGGGAGAAATATCAATAACTTCAGATATGCAGATGACATCACCCTTATGGCAGAAAGTGAAAAGGAACTAAAAGCCTCTTGATGAAAGTGAAAGAGGAGAGTGAAAAGTCGGCTTAAAGCTCAACATTCAGATAATGAAGATCATGGCATCCGGTCCCATCACTTCATGGGAAATAGATGGGGAAACAGTGGAAACAGTATCAGACTTTATTTTTTTTGGGCTCCAAAATCACTGCAGATGGTGACTGCAACCATGAAATTAAAAGACACTTACTCCTTGGAAGAAAAGTTATGACCAACCTAGATAGCATATTCAAAAGCAGAGACATTATTTTGCCGACTAAAGTCCGTTTTAGTCAAGGCTATGGTTTTCCCAGTGGTGATGTATGGATGTGAGAGTTAGACTGTGAAGAAGGCTGAGCACCGAAGAATTGATGCTTTTGAACTGTGGTGTTGGAGAAGACTCTTGAGAGTCCCTTGGACTGTAAGGAGATCCAACCAGTCCATTCTGAAGGAGATCAGCCCTGGGATTTCTTTGGAAGGAGTGATGCTAAAGCTGAAACTCCAGTACTTTGGCCACCTCATGCGAAGAGTTGACTCATTGGAAAAGACTCTGATGCTGGGAGAGATTGGGTGCAGGAGGAGAAGGGGATGACAGAGGATGAGATGGCTGGATGGCATCACGGACTCGATGGACGTGAGTCTGAGTGAACTCCGGGAGTTGGTGATGGACAGGGAGGCCTGGCGTGCTGCGATTCATGGGGTCGCAAAGAGTCGGACACGACTGAGCGACTGAACTGAACTGAACTAAAGCCTTTTAATATCATTGACCTTAATTCTTATACTTTCCTATGTTTTTCACTCCATCTTTTTCCACTCTGTGCTTTATCCTGTATATTTTCTATTAGTATATTTTTGTTTGTTGACACTGATATTTCTAATGAAATATTGATATGTTTTCTAATCTATCCTAGATCTATTTCTGTATTTTAAATCACTATCAGTCCTTTTAATTCTGTCTGTTTGGCAGTTAAACCTAGTCATGGAATTCTAAGTTAAATTATTGTATTTTTAATTTCTAGAATTTCCATGTTTATAGTTTATATTTTCTGTTAAAATTGATAATCTTTTTTTTATTCATTTAAGCATATTAAGCATAGTTATTTTGAAGTTACTAGATGATAACTCCATTATTCAGATTCTCTGTGTATCTACTTCTACATCCTATTGTTTCTCTTACATTTTGAGTAAATTACCTTGCTTAATTATACACCTGGCTATTATTATTGTTTTTGTTGCTAAAATCTAATCACTGCCTATCAAAAAATATAGTGATAACCTGAGGCTTAGGGTGATGGTATCTTCCACCTGAGAAAATTTATGTTTATTTCTAAGGTTTGCTTTAATCCAAGTGGGAATTTAGGTCATTTGAGAGTAGTTTTTGTTTTGTTCACACTTATTCGAAGCCTATGAGATCTGTCAATCTCTTTCCTGTTAGCAGATTCTGAACTTGAATTTCTTTCCATTTAGCCTCACGAGTCTATTAAAGGTCTGTGAAAGAGTTTATTCTGGAAATGGAGACTCCTAGGGCAAGCTATGCTTAAAAGTAGGATGAATTCTCTGAGTTTTTGCAGTTTGAATTCATAATTCTTTATTTTTTTTTGTTATTTTTTGAATGAATTAAAACATATTATGCAAAATAATTGCTCACATTTATTAGCTGTTTTGATGGAGAGTTGATCTGAAATACCTAGTTTGCCACTACTGGAAGCAGAACTCCCAATGATTTAAAAAATTCAAAGTGTGTGTGTGTGTATTATTTCAATGCATTTTTATTTCTTTTCCTAATCAGGTCATTTTTGATCATGTTTGTTTTTTGCTCATAAATCTTGTTTTTCTATTTCTCTCTTTTCAAAACATTCCATTTGAAATTATTTTACATTCTATAACTAATATTTTTAGAACTATAAGGCTTACAGGTTTAAACCTGTAGTTTGTTTCTGTTTATTCATAAATACTGGAGTATGTCTTCACATGTTTGATATATATATACTTTTTTTTACTATGAGCTTGTATTTTTTTAAACTTCTGTGGGAATCTTAAGGGCCTAGCTTGGGGATATTTTCCTCCAGAAAGATCTTGTTCTTGCTCCTGGTGGGTACAGTTGGATGGTACTTAAGTGATACCATAGCTCTTTGCTAAAGAATCTGACTGCAGTGCAGAAGACCTGGGTTTGATTCCTGGGTCCAGAAGATATCCTGGAGAAGGAAATGGCAACCCACTCCAGTATTCTTGCCTGGAGAATCCCATGGAGAGAGGAGCCTGGCGGGCTGCAGTCTGTGGGGTAGCAAGAGTTGGACACAACTTAGTGACTAAACCGCCAAGGTGATACCATCTAATATAATATTTTAGCTTCAGGTTTCTCTGGCTGCACAGATATTATATATTTGAAGTTGTGACCTGAATGGTAGCAAGTTCACAGGGTTGATTCTCAGGAGAAACTATTATACTTTGTGTATGTATGTTTTCCATCCCGAGTCCTGATGAAAACAGACAAATTCCTCATAGGTTTCCATTGTTAGTACACAGATATTTTCAATATTTTTGTATTAGTGCTGTAGCACCTTTCAGGCCTCAGATTAATGAAGTCCATATCTCATGGGTCCTCATTTGGGTTGTTTGCATGAACTGGATGCTTTGGGTGGTAAAAAAATACATCTAACACATCCAACAACAGATAAAATAGCTTATTAATAGTGATGCAAATATTTTTTAAGTCAGGAATAATATAGGGGTCAGGAAGAAAATGTGAAAGTATGAAGTTGCTAAAAATAAGACAGTAAAAGGTGATGGGTGCATTGTTTAAAAGCTTCCAATTCCAGTTTTAAAAAGATGACTAAGAAAATGTCTCCTGTAAGTACTTGACCCTGAGACTGCTAATTTTTTACCTCTACCTGCAGCCAACAAGCACCTTCATAATATACTTTAAGTAGACTTAAATATATGCTAATATTTCCTGATGTACTGGGGTGGTTTAGTCACTAAGTCATGTCTGACTCCTGCAACCCCATAGACCATAGCCTGCCAGGCTCCTCTGTCCATGGAATTTGGAGTGGGTTGCCATTTCCTTCTCCAGGGGATCTTCCCAACCCAGGAATTGAACCCATGTCTCCTGTACTGCAGCTGGATTCTTTGCCAACTCAGCTACCAGGGAAACACTACATGACAACATCCACTTTCACATTTGTGTGATCTAGAACAGTTTAACTTGCTTGCATGCTCCGTTGCTAAGTCCTATTCAATTCTTTGCAACCCCATGGACCCTAGCATGTCGGGCTCCTCTGTCCATGGGATTTCCCAGGAAGAATGCTGAAGTGGGTTGCCATTTCCTCCTCTAGGGGCTCTTCCCAACCCAGGGATTGAACTCTTGTCTCCTACATCTCCTACACTGGCAGGTGGATTATTTATCCCTGAGCCACCTTAGACTATTTAAAACTATTCTTGGTATAGCCTTTGTTCTCTATTTTCTCCAAGATGCAAAAACATCTTTACATACATTAAAGATAATGGTCACAGCGTAAAGATTTCCTAATCATAGTAAATTGAAGGAGTTTGGATACAGGATCGGTTCCATAAATTAGAAATTTCAGGGGCTAAAATTAACAGTATTCATGATGTAGAGAACAAAAGTTACTATTAAAACATTGTGCATAAAATGCACTCACTGCTAATCCATATTATATGATGATGAGAGAAATGAGGTGAAATAGAAGATTAATGAAAAAATCAATGCTAATTTCTGTCTTCTTACTAAATAAGAGTCGATTTGTATCATCACTATTAGCATCTCAGTATAAATGGGAATAAGGTTGAGTCTAGAGGGAAAGTTGTGTTGAATTTTATGGCTCTGTGTAGGCAGAGTGTAGTGCTTAATTCCACAGCTTTCCACTTATGGTGTGACCACACACTAATTTTTCCATATCCAGACTAGATATTAAGCAAGCTCTTTCTATATATCAAGAAAAATGCTGCAGAAATATATTTCTTATTTAATTTCTACTATTCTTTTAAATGGCAGTTTGCAGAATGCATCTGGGTGTACAGCTAATGACCCATGAGCAATAAGCAACTGTTTAAGTAAAATGCACTATGAAAAAGCTTTTACCAAACAGCATTTTAATATTTTAAATAGATTTTCCATTGCAGGCTCTTTGTAACTGGATTAGTTCTCTGATGTGTTCTGACAGAGCTGTGGTTAGGGATACTCCATTAACTTTGTCTGTCATCTTATTTTCCCTAGTATCCAGCAGAACACCCTTATATTTCATAATTTGTATTGCTATCAGTGCTGATTTGTAAATGTGCAAATTATAATTAACAGTGGCTACTACTTCTATTAAATATTAAATCATTCTTGCAGCGTATATTTTCCACAGCAGATGGAGCCCTGTGGTATGCAAATAGACTTTCCTTACATTGTCAGCAATTTTTAACCTATATTTTAGCTTAAAGAATACATTTTCCCCCTGTTTGCTTTATATTTTCTATAGCATTTAGGTTAACATTTATTTGCTGCAGATTTTCTTTCTACCAATAAGAATTTCATGGACTATTACATCCCAGCACTGTGGTTTTGTTTCCCTTCATTAATAGCTCCTTAATCATCTAGCTTGCTTGTAAGTATGAGAGCTTGTTATTTGTCTGGATGCTGCAGTATTGCATAAGGAGTGCTTAGTTATATTTTAATATGTATAGCAGAAGCAAAAATATTGGGTACACCATCATAGGTTTTAATTTGAAATCCAATCTATGTGTACATTTTCCCCCAGAATAAGCAAAAGCATTTAAAGTTTTATACTGTGTCTTAAACATTCTATTAAATGTCATCAGCCGATTCAGGAAAATGTATTGCAAAAATATTAGAGAAGTACAAAATGTGTAAATATAATAGATGCTTGGGACATGGAGAGGAATGTAAAAGTCTAACATTTATCAGGTAACCATAAACCACTACGAAACATTGATAGAAAGTAACATTCTTGTGATATATAGTATTTTAAGCATGAACTCTTATTTCTGCTATTTATTGCAGTGCTGTTATATTAAAAAACACTAAGCAGAATTATTGCAACCTTTCCTAACTGTGAATTCCTAGAGTATGAATACTTTGTTTGAGGAGCAAGTTCTAACTTAACAATGAAAAGAGGTACATTCTTTAAACCCACCAGAATCAGAAGGTTGTTTCTTTGACAGGTTTTTAATGGCAAGTTAAGACTGCCGGGGAAACCATAGAACTCAAAGGCATTAACTGACAAATTAAGCAAAGAGTAATGAAAACTTCGATGTGTTTGAATCATCATTCATTGAACTGTAATTGCCTTAGAAGCAGAAAATTAAATTGTAACAAGTAAGGGTCTTGACACTTCCCGCAATTTCTAAAAAAAAAGTTTGTGCATGCCGTGGAGGATAAACAGCAGTCACATGAAATACTGGATGTGAGTCTTTTAATTAATTAATTTTATTTAGCTAGTATTTTAGAATCAGCCATCCAGTAAGACACACAAGGTTACTGTAATAATCTTGCTTTTTTGGATACTGTAACTTGGAAAAATTTTGATCTATAGCAGGTAATGCAGTTATAAGAAGGGTTGTGTCCACAGCGTAAGGCCTGTGTGTTTATGGGAACAAGTTAGAAGTTACTTCCCCATTATATTAGCTCCTTCTCTCCCCACATCGTGGGAGAGAAAGGAAAATTAGGAATACGAGGAAATAATTTTTCAGATCTTTCTTTTATGGGTATTGTCTGGGGTTTTAGCTGCAAGGATATTCGTTTATTTGCAACTGGGAAAAGAAGATAATCTCCAGGTTGCAGGTTTTCTTTCCAAGAAAAAGAATACCTTCCTTGTTGTTGTTTTTATTTTTAAATGGTATGAGGGCTTCTCAGGTGGCAGTAGTGGTAAAGAACTTGCCTGCCAATGCAAGAGACATAATAGACACAGGTTTGATCCCTGGGTTGGAAAGATCCCCCGGAAGTGGGCCTGGCAACCCACTCCAGTATTCTTGACTGGAGAATCACATGGATAACCTGGGTTGGGGAAGTGGATTGCGGGTTACAATCCATATGGTTGCAAAGAATCGGACAAGACTGAAGCAAGTTAGCACTCAAGGATGTGGAAAGAGTACGGGATACTCAGAAACAAAAGCATATTTGTTTTTCCATGGATATCCTATAGGAATGAAAACAGAATACACAAAAGCTTTATGAAATAAAATTTTGGATTAATTGAAAGTTATAGAACCCACCAAAACATCCTGACCAACCTTTCTGTGGCCTTTAGAGACTGATTTTTCCCAAGAGCTAATACTTCAGCTTTAGGTGGGAAGCTGTGATGAACATTTGAGTGAGAAAATATGTGTCTGAATTAGAGCATCTGCTTTCATTACTTAGCTTTCAAGAGGACATTGCAAGTCAAGGAAATGAGTGGGTTTTATCCTGGAAAGAATCCAGGGGAAACTAGATCTTCTTAAGAAGACAAAGGAAGAGCAGATTTCAACAGCTCTGAGGAGGGAGCTGTGGGTGACACTGAGTGGGCTGATGGATAGCTGTGTTGGTCTAGGGACAGTGCATTCTCCCTCAACAGCATGAAGGTTTGGGGTTAACCCATTTAAAATCGTCCCATTAAAACACTCCAAAACCAGGTGCACTAAGAGAAAGCCTTTGCCTCAGATAGCTGTGTGCTTAATATGGATTGCCTGGAAAGGACTCTGCATGATATTTTAAAAAGCCTGGAAGGAAGAGCATAGTGGGAACTCGGAGAACAAAAAGGAACTGGACTCTGGTTTGGATTTGCAGATAAAGCCCATGAAAGAGTCTCCATATAACGTAACTAGATCTCAGTGTCAAGTGATTTCATTAACGATTCACTAACCATCTACATTCAGAAAGAGGGAAGGGGATTTACCTGCTATTCAAACAGTCTGTATAATTCTATAGCTTGAAAAATGAAATGTAAGACAGGGCAGTGGTGATGAGTGGAGCATTTCTTAATGCACATATAAAACTCTGTCACAGCCGCAGAGACAGTCTGGCTGTTTTCTGTCCTCTTTATTCAGGGGTTAAGGCTAAGGAGGTAAGTGTGGGGTGGAGTGGAGAAAGAGGGGGAATTGGACTCCCTTGGATAAGCCAGAGAAAAAGGCTTGTTTTGTTTGGGTTTTACGTCAAATGGGACCTCACGTTGTCAGTTGCTTCTCATTTTAGCTGAAGGCAGGGTCTTTGGACGTAACTTCTGTCCCTATGTATCTTGGTATGTTTGGCCAGCAGCATCTACACAGCCAGGTTTAGTCTCCTAGCTTTCTGCTTACTGTTTCCTACAAAAAACTTCAAAGCTCAAAATCTGTCACCATGGCTTTGTTGTTGTGCAGTTGCTAAGCTGTGTCTGACTCCTTCGTGACCCCGTGGACTGTAGCCCATCAGGCTCCTCTGTCCATGGGATTCTCCAGGCAAGAATACTGGAGTGAGTCGCCATTCCCTTCTCCAGGGAATCTTTTCAACCCAGGGATTGAAACCATGTCTCCTCCACTGGCAGGCAGATTCTTTACTGCTGAGCCAATCAACATGGCTGCCACAAGGCTAATGGACACAGTGGACACAGTGGAGTTCAAAGGCCTTTCATTCCCATTTCACTTGATCCTCCTTCATGATAAGACCTTCCTATCACCCCTTTTAGGGAGCCCAAACCCAGCCATCCTTCCCTGACATACCTCACTCCTCAACCATCCTCTTCTTGGCCTCATTTAAATGTGTAAGTCTGCGGCCTATGTTCTCAGTACTTTGTTAGCTTTATTTAATCTTATAAATATAAGTAACATGCTGTTAACTGAAAAAGGTTTTTAGACAACGTTTGCCTTTTGATGGAAGTTTTCATTTACATGGGCCAAGAGACCCTGTGCTAAGACCAGTGGGACAGGAGCGTCCTTTGTTTTCCTTCCCACCATGAGTTTAACTAATTTGTCTATGAGGAGCTTTGGTCTATCCATGAGATTATGTAAGGACCCCAAACCAGTGCCTTCCTTTGAAAAAAAAAAAGGTGAAGTAAATATCAATCTTTAGCACATCCTCCAAAATAATACACTTTCAGAATCTGGGGCTTATGCAAACCTTGTATTCAGCTTAACGGAAAAGTGTGTTAGTCACTCAGTCATGTCCAGCTCCATGTCCATGGACTGTAGCCAGCCAGACTCCTCTGTCCATGGGATTCTTCAGACAGGAATACTGGAATAGGTTGCCATTTCCTCCTCCCAGGTGTCTTGACTTGACCCAGAGATCGAACTTGTATCTCCTGCCACTCCTGCATTTCAGGCAGATTCTTTACCGCTGAGCCACTGGGGAAGCCAAGACTTAATGGAAACTGAATAGTAAATCTAAGTAAAATTAGCTTGTAAGGTATTCAGCTTTACAAAATATGTGGACTCCTCTTGACTTCTTTATGTTCTTGGCATTTTATTTTACTTTTTTTTGTGGATATACTTTTGAAGATCCTCTGTGTATTTGTTATAGATAAACACATTCTTTGGTAAGCTTGACTTGAGAGAAATTCTGTGCAAAAAGCTTTGTTTCGTGGGGGAGGGTGTGTACAAATTTTCAAATAAATTTGCAAAATGCTGTAGATTTTGAAGATTTGCAATGTGCATCATGGGATTAAAGCTCTGAGAAGTCCTGTATTGAAAAATCCTGTTGAAACTTGTTTAACTCAGCATTTCCTCAATGTGTAATTCTTTCATGTACAACATTCTGGGGAAATTGTTTTCCAGTTAGAGCACAATAGTGAGGGATGGGGTGTGGCATGATGCTGTAGACATCTGCTTGTACTCTACTATAGTAGAAAAGAAGGGAGAAAATGTTGTGTTGCAAGCTAATGTGGGCAGCAACAGTAAACACACTCATTTTTAAAATCCATTCATTTATGCATTAAGAATTTACTAAATGCCAACCATGTAAACCAGACTGAATCAGGAATTTGGATGCTCTTCTCAGGAAACCTGATCCTTTTCTAGAGATGTTTGTAGGATGTTAGGAAACACTGACATAGTAAAGGTACTCTCGTCTGCACCCACGTGATTAAGTCAGTGATCAGTGATGAGAAGTCTCTTCCAATGGCTGAGTCTTGACTTCTTGGGATTTGCAGGGAGTACTTGGTGTTGATCCTACCACCTCATATAAGCCACATTCTGTGCAGACATCCAGACTCAATAAACAAAGCAAAACAAAAACAAAAAAGCAGTAGAGAGCATCTTGTTTTATTAAAATCTTGTACTAGAAGTAGTATTTTCTTTCTCTGACACTGAGGAGAGAGCATAGGGCTTGGACCCAGAGGACTTCAGTCTGAATCTGCCTGCTTCATTCAGAGCCTTGTGGTTGGATACACCCCTGATGTTGCTGAGGCACAGACACTGAGGATTCAGCTATTAAAATTTTCCTAGAGTGAATCTGGGAGGATCTAATGAAAACAATGGTGTTCTTTGTAAGGTGTAAAATTCTATACAAATGTTAGTTATGGTTCCTATTACTCTTGGACTAATCAAAATCATCAATATATGAGTCACTGCCTAAAATCCTTTCCATTTATATTTGTCCCTTAATCTTTACAACAAGCCTAAGCGTTAAATAACATAATTATTCCATTTTACAGATGATAAAACTGAGGCTTCAGAATTTAAATTACAGCTTGAAGTAAAACCGCTGTGACTCTTCAGTGTGCTAGATCTTTGCTAAGTTCAGCAACTTTGGAATGAATTCTTTTATTCAACAAATATTACTAAACTTACATCTACTGTGTGCTGTGCATTGCTTCTTGGCTTCCCAGGTGGCTCAGAGGTAAAGAATCAGCCTGCCAATGCAGGAAACAGGAGACACGGGTTCAATCCCTGGGATGGGAAGATCCCCTAAAGAAGGAAATGGCAACCCACTCCAGTATTCTTGCCTGGGAAATCCAATGGACAGACGAGCCTGGCAGGCTACAGTCCATGGAATTTCAAAGAGTTGGACATGAGTGAGCGAGTAAACAGCAACAGTAACACAACATGAATTGTTTCAAGTTCTGAGTAAACAGTAGTGAATAAAATGGACTAAAGTTTCTGCCCTGGTGAAGTTGACATTCTAGTGAGGGAGAGAGACAATAAACACAGTAAACAGGTGAACTCTGTAGAATGTTAGGAAATGATGAGTGCTGTGGAGGATGAACAGAAAAGGACAGGGGAACAGATGAGAGGAGGCACAAGATAATTTTAAATGGGTTGGACAGGCTTGCCTGTTGAGAGAGTGACTTTTGAGCAAAAATTGGAAGAAGGTGAGAGAACGAGTCATGTGATGTCAGAGGAAAGAGTGCTCTGGTCAGAGGGGACAAATAGTGCAAAGGTCCTGAGTTGTGAGTATGTTGGGCATGTTTGAGAAGTGTGTGTTCAGTGGGACTGGAGTAAAGTGAGCAGGGGAGGGTAAGAAGTAGACCAGAGAGGCCAGATTGTATAGGTCTGTAGCCCATTGCCAGGGCTCAGGGTTGCTATTTATAGAATGGGAGATGTGGAGGAGACTGAATAGAGAAGTCTTATGACCTAGTGTATATTTTCAAAGGATCACTGGCCATTTTGTTGAGAATATACTTTAGGGGCTAAAGGTGGGTGTAGAGAAATCAAAAACTGCTCATTCCTGGTACAGAATGAAGTGAATTAGAACATGCTTCCAAATCTCATTTGGTGTACATTAAGCTCAGTTAGTTCATTTTCCATACAGCAAAATGAGTAAGCTGGGGAGGCCTGTTTGAACACCTATTTATCTTGGCCAAATATTTTCTTCTCCCATCTAGAAGCCATTTGTTTGGCCATGTTGGTGCTATAACCAAAATGAGTTTTTCTATAATAGTGACATAAATCCTGGAATTCCAATAGAAGATTGGATTAAAAAGGATTTTTTTTTTTTCCTTTTGGTGGGTGGTATATTCCAACTGTGTGTGCATGTGTGTGTGTATGTGTGCGCGCGTGCATGTACTCAGTCGTGTTTGACTCTTTGTGGCTTCATGGGCTGTGCCCCTCCAGGCTTCTCTGTCCATGGAATTTTATAGGCAAGAATACTGGAGTGGGTTGCCACTGCCTACTTCAAGGGATCTTCCCAACCCAGGAGTTGGACCCACATCTCTTACATCTTCTGCACTGGTAGGTGGGTTCTTTACCATTAGCACTGCCTGGGAAGTCCCGTTCCAACTACTTCTTGAGAACACCATCTATCCCTCTTCTGAATGAAGATAGGATATAGGTTAATAGTGAAATATTAGCAGTTATTTTCTACTATGTATAACAGGATCAGAGCCATGATCTTTCGAAAACAAGGCTTGGAAAATGGACACAATGTGAATCTAAATTCATTATGAGTAATATTTGATATTATTATCTCGTCTCTAGACTTCAGATCTGTACAGCTGAGCCTTAGATGAGGAATTTGATGCTGTTGTTCTTATTGAACTGATAGAACTAGAAATTGCATAAACTATAGTAAGCTCCTCCATGGATATTCGAGTAACTCTATGGACCATGCTTGGGTTAATGTTAGGATAGAAATGCCATTAGGGCAAAATACTATTAATCCACTGGTGACATGCGTTAGTTTTACTGGAAAGAAAGAAAGAAAGAAAAGAAAATCGCTCAGTCGTGTCCAACTCTTTGCGACCCCATGGACTGTAGCCTACCAGGCTCTTCTGTCCATGGGATTTTCCAGGCAAGAATACTGGAGTGGGTTGCCATTTCCTTCTCAGGAGATCTTCCCAACCCAGGGATTGAACCTGGGTCTCCCGCATTGTAGGCAGATGCTTTAACCTCTGAGCCACCAGGGTTAGTTATACAAATAATGAGGACTTTTGTAGTTTTAGCTCATTCCCCTATTGAGATTTGTAGGTGTTTTATATGAATGTATGATCCTCCAATTCACCCTCAGTGAATGACTCAGCTCCCTTTAACCTACCAAGAGACACTGTTATGGAATGAGACTGCCTTGTTTTCTTTCAAAATGCAGTACAGTTACTTTGGAATTACAGTTACTTTGGAATTATAGCTCCACTGTGTGACCAAGTACCCTCAGCTGAAATACAAATTGTACTGTTTATTAGAGATGTGAATTACATTTTTGTTACTTAAGAGATCATGATTGGGAGGAGAAGTGGAGCAAAGAGGAGACCGTTCAAGAAAATATTAGATTAATCTGAGGTTCTTCTTCTTCATATCTGATATGTCTTTTGCCAAGAACTGACCAAAAGCCTTTATGGAAGATGTACTCAGACAGTGACAGTCAATTATCTGTTAAAAATACCTCTGATGTTTGCCCCAACAGCAAGTACACTACAAAATTCGAACCAAACAGAGAAGACTAGCATGGTCCCTATGCAAAGATAACATGCAAATTTGTGAAGCACTTCCTATTTTTAAACCAAACTTATTATGAATTATAATTTTGTACTAAATACATATATTGAATCATTAAGTTGTATATCTTAAAATCATATCATGTCATGTGTCAATTATATTTCAATAAAACTGGAAAAAATAGAAATGTTTGTGTTAGGAGGCTGGAGGGAGAGCCAGAGTCAGGTAAGGCAGTCCTGTCTTTTGGGACTATAGTCAGGAATTTAGGAAGAAATTGGAAATGCAAAATGCCATAGTAAGCACATATGTGGTTACCTGAAATCCGCATCATTTTAAAACAAAGTGCTTAAGAGGGTATAAATGTTAGTATTCTACTGCCATCCCTGCCACCACAAATCTACAGCCTACTATTTTTCTACCATACGTTTTCTAATGATGCTTCTGTTGATAGAAAGCCCCAGTCATTTTTTATTAATGGATGCTGTGGCTTCTTCCCACTCTCTTTCCATTGGCACAGCATTTACTGATTAAAGATGCTGGGTGAGTCAGAATATTCCTTGCATAATGATTGGTTAGTTGGAATGGGTACCAGCTCTTCTTTTGTGATAAAGAACAGTGTATATAAATAAGGGTAAGAGATTTTCTTGATGTTCAAGGTCTTTGGTCTCTGAGTTACAGAGTATAAATTTCCTGGGCCACATTCTAGATGCAGAACTTCCACTGAAGTCAACAGAAGTTTTGTGACAAAATTAATGGCAGAAAAATGCACTATTATTATATATTATTATTTCTTTTTGACTGCTCTGAAGATAATTTGGTGCATAAACTATTGGAGAAGTTTTGAGTTTTTCCAGTGACTCATTTTCATGCAAATGTTTATCACATTTCTGGGTACTGTTTTCCTCTATCATATATATTTCCATCTTCCATGGGTAAATCAACATCTTCATCCATATTGTACATTCAGCAGCTGTAAATTCAGCCTGTATTCTCATTAAATGTTGTGAATATGTGATTTTCATTTATGATTTTTAGCGAGTGTTTCTGAAATTTTCACAGCAGCATCTGGCCAGGAAATGGTGTCTGTGAATCAGAACACTACACCTAATTTTATTTTTCTTCTGTGGACTCATTTCTCTAATCCTTTCTTAGCAAACAGAAGGCAATTTTAATTCCTTTTTATCTTAATTCTCAGAGACCCCCCCCCTCATGCATAGACTTTAGGTTTGATTTTGCTTTTCCTGTTATGCATGGTTCAAGGACTAGTGGAAGCAAATGCTGAGCTCCTCTCTGCTAACACTCACATCTAAGCCACCACCATGGTTTAATCTGACCAGTGTAAGCTCATCCTAAGAGGTTTTTCCACCATGTTCAGTTTCAGTTCCTTCTGAGCTCTAAATGCTGCTGGCAGAAAGATCTTTAAAAATGCAGAGATGGTTATGTCTCTCCCTGCTTAAAACTCTTCTATTGTCCTCAGAATAAATACCAGATTCTTGAATATAGCTCATGGAGCTCTATATTCTCTGGTCCCTACTTGCCTCTCTAGGCAATTCCACCCTCTTCCTTACTCTATGTTCCAACCATAGGGACCTTATATCCCACACCATCACTTTCTTTCCCCTCTGGGCCTTTATACACTATTACTTGGCTCACTACTCCACTCCACATGCCCTTGAATATATCCTACACATCATTCAAGTCTCAACTTAAACTCCCCTCTTTTGAGTGGCCATTCCTGCTGCCATTGATGGGCTGGGCTTTGCATTCCCACAGTATCCTGCATTTAACCTTTCCAAATAGCCGTCACACCTGTGACTTTCTGTTTCACGTCGACCTTCCCCACCAGATTTCTACCTTTGTGAGGCAAGTGACCATACCTGCGTTGTTCATGACTCTCTCCCCAGCACCTTGCATGCAAAAGGTGTTTGGACACCTACGAGGTATGTGATAAATGTTTGTTAAGTTTCTAATTCCACTGCTGTCCTCAGTTACTCCTTTAACACTGCTATCAGTAGATGTGAGTTCATCTCTTTCTAAGGAGACAGGAGAATACTCTGGAGACTGCACAGGTACTCATTGTCCTTTGTCATTCTTCTCTGGAGTGTCTTCCTGACAATAATTTTTACCCTCGGAGCTCACTCTTCTTCGAAGTGACAGAAACATCCACATGTGAATGGGAGATCACCTAGCTTGGGAGATGGAAGCCTTGAGTTTGAGTTTGCTTATGACATTAGGTTTTAACTTGGGCAGGGTATTTAATATTTCTGGTTATATTATTCTCCTAGGCTAGAAAATAAGGTGAATGGACTAGACTGAGTCTACAGGTTCTTCTGTGATGCTAAGAAGCCATTTTGAACACTTTTGGGAAGTTAGCACACTGTCCTGGAGTGCAGAAGAGAAAAATGACTGAAGGGTGTGTGTGTGAGAGAGAGAAAGAGTGAGAGAGAGAGCAACAGAGACAGAGAGACACGGAGATCCAAGGCCATTACTTTGATTTCTATGAATCCTAGTTTCCTTCTGTACCCAATTTATGGTTGTAACTATGTCATGGCATTAAGGATTTTAAAAGATGACATTTATATGATGAATTGTTAGTGTCCAATTAGCCTATCTTCCCTCTCCTTCTGATCATGACTTTCTCCTCTAGAGAAGCTGCTCCTCGCTACTTAGATCATGTCTGTGGTGTAAGTGAAAGTGAAAGTCATTCAGTCATGTCCAACTCTTTGTGACTCCAAGGACTATACAGGTCATGGAATTCTCCAGGCCAGACCACTGGAGAGGGTAGCTGTTCCTTTCTCCAGGGGATTTCCCAACTCAAGGATCAAACCCAGGTCTCCTGCATTGCACGCGGATGAGCCGCCAGGGAAGCCTGAGAATACTGGAGTCTATCCTTTCTCCAGGGGATCTTCCTGACCCGGGAATCAAACCAGGGTCTCCTGCACGGCAGCCAGATTATTTACCAGCTGAGCTACCAGGGATGCAAGGGGCTGCCAATCAAGTAGCAACTCTACAGAAGTCTACTTCAACTATCTTCACAGCAAGGAATCTGCGGATGAGCTGAGCTTGATCAATCAGGGTATATCCCTGGATCTTTGAAATCAAGGCTTACGTGAGGCTGTCTGTTAGTAAGAAGATGCAGACTCAGGTTTTGGAAACTGGGGTCTTCGCTTTGTTTATTCCCTTTCACTCTCCAATACCACTTCTTGTAGTCTGTCCCATGGAAGCAAGCTTGGATATGACAATGTTACATGTGCAGATTTATTTATTATAGCTTAATTTGTAAGGATAAAGAATGAAATGACTCAGTAAATCTTCAAATTTGGGGAGTTATTTAAATTCCATGCAGCCTTTTTAAAATTTAATTATTTTTTCATTGGCGTACATATGGCTGATCACATTGTCGTACAGTAGAAACTAATACAATTTTGTAAAGTAATTATATTCCATGCAGCCTTTTCAATAATTTTTTAGAATATTTAGTGACATGAGATAACGCTGATGATGTATTTGTCAGTTAAAAATAAAGAATATATAAAACAATATATATAGTGTATTTCTAATGTACACACACAAACACGTGCATGCATAGTATATATATGTTATGTTCAGAGCTATATAGGAAAAATACCTAAAGTGGTTCCTCAGTAGGCAACTGGACTTCTAGTGTATGGAAAACATTGTGATTGACTCCCTAACATCTATCCCATTATCCTCTCTACCTCCATACCATATGCAACAGCCATTTAATTTGATAAGGTTGACTTTTACCTCGAGTTCTATAGGCAGTGCATCATTGACTGAAGTCAGTCAGCATGATCCCATCTGTCTAGTTATTGTTATCAGGTTAGAAGTAGACACATAATCCAGGCCCATGCCATTTAGTGCAAGCACTACCTTGGCACTAATGTCTGATTCAGATATAGGCATGTCCTTTCATTTGATCCAACTAAAAGGCTTGAAAGACATTTAGTTGGGTGGTAGATACACATTCTCTTTCCTTGACCATGATGAGGAAACATGAAGTCGTAGGTGATATTGGAAGAGATTTTGTGGGAAATCCCCTGGGGAAGGAAGTTGGCCTTACGGGTAACTAACACAGGAGATGGAACAGAGGTGTAGTGAGACCTTGTATCTGATGGCATTGCCACATTTCTGAATTAAAACAGCACTAAATTGTGCCCTAATTTTAGAATGAGCTAATATATTACCTAACCATTTAAGCTAAATGGCATTCAGGTTTTAATTACATGAAAAAAAAAATCAAACTTAAAGTGGTATACATTTTATTCTTTATACTTCCCAGTATTTTTTAAAGATTTTCTGCACTGAACACATATTGTTTTTATAATTTAAAAATTGCTTATTTAAAAAGTTGTTATTAGCTAAGAATTGGCGAAGACCCATTAAATCAGTATTCATTTTTCTCTCCTTACTCACTCTCCCCCTTCTCCTGAACCTACTTCAGTTCTCTTCCCCAATTCCCACAAGAGCTGGAGAAGCCAGCAAAATGTCAAAATTTTGTTGCTCCATTAATTAAGAGGCTTGAATTGGGTGAGACACAACCTGCATTCTGTGAAATTGATTGGCAAGTGACTGGCAGAGCTACCCTCTTGCTAAAGGGGCAATGGCATAAATGAAATTGATCACCATTTATCACCATTTGGCTCATTCTGAACTCACAGATGCCTGGGAGGATTCATGGTCACTGGTTACCTGTGTGCTGACCTAAGAAGAGCTCTGAAGCCGTGTCCTAAGACTCTCTTGCCTAATTTGGTAGTGTTCTGAAAGGAAGAAACCCCATGAGAAATGTGGATTGCAAAGGCCAGGAATATAAACAGGCACATATTCACATCTATGAATTACAGTCATATCAAATTTGTAACACCTGATGCATTGGGGAGATGATACTTTTTAAGAGAAGTGCCATGCATGTGTGCTTAGTTGCACCAAACTCTTGTGCCCCATGGACTGTAGCCTGCCAGGCACCTCGGTCCATGAGATTTTTTACTGGCAAGAATACTGGAGTGCGTTGCCATTTCCTCCTCCAGCAGATCTTCCACACCCAGGGATCAAACTCGCGATCCTGCTTCTCCTACACTGGCAGGAAGATTCTTTATTGAGAGAGGTGATCCTGTGGCAGATGGTGAGGGTAGAGAGAAGTAGTTCCAGAATTCAACTGAGAAGGTGATTCAGAAATGGAACTGGCGAGGAACAAGGGAGCCAGTGACCAAGCATCTTTAGGATACCAAGCAGACAGCTCTCATAAATACTGCCTTGGGGAAGAAAAATGGCAGACTCTGTCTAAATGATGGCACCCCATCTCTATTTCCCTGTACCCCATTACTCCTGGTTCCAGATTATGTGCACTGGGGCTGCCATTAACTAGATGTGAAACCTTAGGCCAGCCACTTAACCTCTCTGTCCTTGAGTATTCTCATCTGTAAAAGGCCTGCTAGTCAGACCAGAGTACTTCTAAGGATTCTACCAGCTTTGAGGTTAAAGTGCCTGCCTCCAATGCGGGAGACCTGGGTTCGATCCCTGGGTCGGGAAGATACCCTGGAGAAGGAAATGGTAACCCACTCCAGTATTCTTGCCTGGAAAATCCCATGGACGGAGAAGCCTGGTAGGCTACAGTCCATGGGATCGCAAAGAGTCGGAGACGACTTCACTTTCACTTTCACTTTCACCAGCTTTGAAAGTCTACAGTTCTACAGTTGGTCCATTCATCTGCCTGTCTGCACGGGTCAGCCAATGAGGAGAGCCCTGGAAGCCTGAGCCCTCGGGAGCTTAGTGTTGATTCTCTGCTGGAGAGGAAGGCATCCTCCCAAAGTGGTGTTCTCCGGGAGGCAGGGGACTTGTGAAGGCAATGCTGCGCTCTTTGCAGCTGCTCTGCAGAGGGGGGAATAACCTGGATTTTAAAGAAGCAAGTGGTCCTCTTTTTTTGTTTGTTTAAACAAAATTCACTCACAGCTGCAAGCAGCACAATGAAAGCACATTTAAAATAATCAGATGCTTTTGGGGCCTCCTGCTGCCAGAACAACTTCAGTCCGAGTTGCTGCCGGCTGCCTTTCAAGGCTGCAGCCTCTGACACCAACTGTCTGAGGGGGTGCAGTGGAGTTGAAAGCCTTTTGTGTCAGAAAAGAGGCCAAAAGTTTTATGATCTCAGGGACCCTAAAGGCCTCAGCTGTTTATTTGTTTGTTCTGTTCTCATTAGGATGTCCCATGTTTTCGAAAGGCATGTGACATCTAATAGGTTGTTTTTAAAGGGTCATTTCATTAAACACTTTAAAAAATGTTCAGTGATCTTTTAAATTCCATTTAATTACCTAATCTTTATTTTGTAACAGTCATAAAGTATGAGCACGTGAAGTCTCTGAGAGGCACTTGAGATGACCAAGGTCTAAAATCATACTAGTTTCTGAATTACCACCTACTCTTCTTGGTCCATTGATTTTTAGATGAGGACTGTTTAAAATATTCTGTTCTACCACGATGCATCTGCATGTTGTTCAGGCTGCTGAGATAACCTTAGGAGAAAAAGACATGATGGAGTTGAATAATCTGAGAAAAGCCTAACTTAACGCTTTGGAAGGGTCAACTTTGTCTAAAATGATTATTAATAAGATTCTTCAGTGTGAGGAGCTGAAGTCCAAGAATCACCTTGATCACTGGGGCTGGGTACAGGAACTTAGAATCAGGTGACTTCAGGGCAGATTCCTTCTGGGTCACCTGTTTACTGTGTGATCCTGGGTAAGGCTCTGATTCTCCCAGATTTCTTGCCTGCGCAGCAGAGATCAACACTGCTGCCTGACCTCATGTCATAAGGACCAAATAGCAGTGCATGTATCTAATGAGCAAACATGCTACTCATGTCGAATCTAGCCAGACAAACATTTATTGAGAACTACTATGTTTTCAATAAATGTTTCCTTCTCTTTATTTTAAACACAGATTTAGCTATCAAATATCAGGAGTTTACATGGATTTAAAAATCTTCTGAAGATTGAAAAAATAGATATAGGACCATGAAAGGCAATACTGGATAGAAAAAGAATGGGTCTTTCACCTCAAGACTGCAAGTCTCACTAAGTTCAAAACCACAGTGAGGTACCACTTCACACCAGTCAGAATGGCTGCGATCCAAAAGTCTGCAAGCAATAAATGCTGGAGAGGGTGTGGAGAAAGGGAACCCTCCTACACTGTTGGTGGGAATGCAAACTAGTGCAGCCACTATGGAGAACAGTGTGGAGATTCCTTAAAAAACTGGAAATAGAACTGCTTTATGACCCAGCAATCCCACTGCTGGGCATACACACCGAGGAAACCAGAATTGAAAGAGACACATGTACCCCAATCTTCATCACAGCACTGTTTATAATAGCCAGGACATGGAAGCAACCTAGATGTCCATCAGCAGATGAATGGATAAGAAAGCTGTGGTACATATACACAATGGAGTATTACTCAGCCATTAAAAAGAATACATTTGAATCAGTTCTAATGAGATGGATGAAACTGGAGCCGATTATACAGAGTGAAGTAAGCCAGAAAGAAAAACACCAATACAGTATACTAACACATATATATGGAATTTAGAAAGATGGCAATGATGACCCTGTATGCAAGACAGCAAAAGAGACACGGATGTGTAGAGCGGACTTTTGGACTCTGAGGGAGAGGGAGAGGGAGGGATGATTTGGGAGAATGGCATTGAAACATGTATACTATCATGTAAGAAACGAATGGCCAGTCTATGTCCGAGGCAGGATACAGGATGCTTGGGGCTGGTGCACGGGGATGACCCAGAGAGATGTTATGGGGAGGGGAGGTGGGAGGGGGGTTCATGTTTGGGAAGCATGTACACCTGTGGTGGATTCATGTCAATGTATGGCAAAACCAATACAGTATTGTAAAGTAAAATAAAGTAAAAATAAACATTAAAAAAATAAAATAAAATCAGAAAAAAAGGTTTTTATATTTTAAAAGATGCTCTATATTTACTAGACTTTAAAGGAAAACTGGGAAACAAAATTTGAAGCAAGTCTAATAGTCTGAGATTGCTATTCTCAGTCAAATACATCTTAACATCAGAGTTAGGAACCTGGCTATGATTGAAACACACTTGCTTTGGTCTCATTATAATTAATAGTGATGGTACTATCTATTATTGTTGTACTTAAGGATTTAGGATAGAACCACATTTTAATGTTAAGGCCTATGTCTGTTTTTCTTTAATGTGACAGTTGTAGCAGCAATGGTAATAATGTCAAAGTTGTTCTAAACTCTGTACATACTCATTAATACTCATAACAACTCTAAAGGTACTACTTCCCCCCTCCCCATTTTACAAATGAGGAAATTGAGACACAAGGAGGTTAAATGACTTATTTATGGTCACTCAGTTTATTAAGAGTCAGAATTTGAAAAAAAAAAAGCTATTGGCTTCAGAGTCTGCACTTAACCCACTTATTTATTACACAGTCATTTTCTTAATTATGAGTTAAGTGTTGTCACAGCTATCTCGAAATACAGTATGCCATCTTAAACACCTAAAAGCTGGGCTATGTATTATAGAATAGGAAAAAAACTTCTTTGAAGTTTGCAGTGCTGTTTGTAGTTGGCACTTGGGAATTTAATATGTCCTTCCACTAAGCATATAGGTTGATGGACACATTTTTATTGTGATGTACTTGTTTGGTTTCTTTGTAAGTTGGAGGAAAGTCCATCATGTCACAATATGTCAGTGAATCATAAGTCAAGAAACCTTATCTAGGATATACCTGTTACATTGTGAGCACCGTACAAGGTGCAATTTCAAAAGAATAACAAGAATTTCCCTTTGACAAACACCGCTCCTGCCTTCTAGAAGCTTAAGGGCTAATGAATCATGCCACCTAAACATAGAAAGAAAAAAGAAACAGAAGACTGGGGCAAATATGCCTATGAATACCATAAATATAATCCAGTAAAGCATTCTATTCTTAAATAGCCTTTAACCCTACTTTCCCTACTCAGCCCCTGCTCTTTGCTTCCCCAGTGCTGACTCAGGTCCTTGCCACTTGGCCCTGCAGCACTGCAGGAGCCTTCTACTTGGTCACTCTTCCTCCAGTGTGTTTCCTTCCAATCCATTTTCCACATCCTCTCCAGGTGACCTTGTTGAAACAGAAAACTGACCCCAGTTCTGTTCTGCTCAGAACCCTCCCCTGACTCTTCACCATAGAATAAAGCCTGAGCTCTTCACCATGACATACCAGGCCCCCCACAAAATCCTCTGCTTGGCTTTCCAAACTTTTCTTCTTTCATGTTTTGGTGTTTCAAGCATTTGGAATGCCTTTTCTGCTCTTTTCTGCTGGGAGAAATCTGTGAATTCTTTCAGACTCAGTCCCTAATTGGAGAATCCTTCTTTGACCGCCTCCTTACTAACCCCTTAATCAGAAATAATTCTCTCAGTTCTGTGCTCTCATAGCACGTTATGCAAACCTTTATTATAGCCCTCCCCATGTGTTTGGTAGTTCTTGGACTAGATGTCCATCTTCCTAACCAGAGGAAGGGCCCTGTAAGGGAAGAATTGAGTCTGTGTGTTCTATCTGCAGTACCTAACGCAGTATGTAAGACAGAAAATGTGTTTACTAAATGATCGTGTATTGAGGAAAGAATGGACAAATGAATGATGGAACAAATCATATTGCTCAAGTAAAGGAGAATTTTGGAAATTTTCTGTTTTTATAATGAGCTCACTTAAATAATGGTTCAGTTGGTGCAGAGACTATAACAAGGCCCAGATGGCACAGCTTAGGGGCTAGCCCCAGGCTGTCACTAAGTAGCCCTGTGGCCTTGGACAGTTCACCTAGCCTACGTGCTGTGCTGTGCTTAGTCACTTGGTTGTGTCTGTCTCTTTGCAACCCCATGGGCTATAGCTTGCCAGGCTCCTCCATCGATGGGATTCTCCAGGCAAGAATACTGGAATGGGTTGCCATTTCTTTCTCCAGGGGGTCTTCCAGACCCAGGGATTGAACCCACATCTCCTGCCAGGCATGTTCTTTACCACTGTGTCACCTGGGAAGCCCCATCTAGCCTGTAAGTGCCTCAGTATCTTCACCCAGAAGATAAGGATACAGCTACCTAAAACACCCAGGATTGCTATTAAGATTGAATAAAAGTGATTCATGGTCAAAATGCTTTTGAAAAATACAAATAATAAGGCATTTTGGCATAGCTTCTTATAACCAGGATTTTTATATCTAATTCCATACCAGGGAGGAAAACATATATGTATGTATATATGTATATTTAGACATATGTGTCTACTTCTTATCATCTTATCATCCCGTGGTCATCTGCTTGTCCCCCTTTTAAGTTCTCTGTATCATAAAAAAAGCTCTAGAAGGTTACTTTTAATAGGTCAGGATGTTCAGAAGCAGAACCTAGAATTACAAAGAGTTTCTTAGAACACATAGTACACATTCAGTACAAAAAAGAGCATGTCCGTATTAGACCATCAAAAGGCGTAATTTGAAATGATGAACGTATCCATTTTAAGTTACACATTACTTTGCATAGTTAATATCACTGTAATTAGTCATAGTTCCTTTAATTTATTGAAAAAGATGCTCATCCCCTCCAGTGTGCTGCAGTGATGAATGTTGGGAGAGCAACTTTGGAAGCTGGAATCAAGAAAATGAGTAACAGTTGGAGAATTAGTACGTAAATCAATAATACCCTTTCTTTTTTGTTCTGAAACCAGGATTTGCGTGACACACAGCAGAATCAGAGAGCTCCCACAAGTGAGAGCTGTCTCCACACCTCGCAGAACTAGGCAAGCCGCTTCAACTGTAGGAAATGTTTAAAATCCTCTCAAACATTTGAGTAAATCTCTAGTAAATATTTAAACTCTGTATAACTAGTCACAAATAAATTAAGCTGATTTTATGCAGTTTCTCTAATTAGAAGGGCACAGCATTTGTTGAAACGTGATTAGTATTATTCATTAAGCAAAAAATTCTCATTTGTATCTTATTATCACTATTCTGCATAAACCAACACAATTTGTCATGAACTCCCTCATTTGCTGTATCCTCAAAAAGCAGATTATGCTTATTTTTCATTTGGACAGTGGAAAATCAAGCCAGGTGTTTGGCAGCACCAGAGTGTTCAGGTGTAACTGTGCCAGTGATGGAACATTACGAGCAGCGTGGATGAAGAATGAGGCATAGAGAATCTTGGGACTGAGGTGCCTGGAGGCCCATCCCTTCCGAGTGCCCCTGCTGATGAGACAGGTGTTGCGCCGGGCTGCTGGGAGGGGAGAGAGAAATAGAAAAGAAACTTTTTTTGTAGCGTCAGATCTTTCTCCTTTCATCAGAGCCTGAAAACACTTGCTCTAATTCCTGCTGCAGTGGAGCTACCAGCATGTGCGAGTTAAAACCACTGCAGCGGTACTTTTGTTTAAAATATTGCCAAAGCACAAAAATTCAACCCTGTGATTTGTCTAGAACTGTCTGTCTGTCTAGACACATAAGCACTGTACATATTTAGGTTTTCAGACTTGCAGATATTGACAGATAAGACAAAGATTATGTTATATTATCTGGACGAAAGAGGATTGGGGCCGTTTTTCCTCCTCTGCCGACTATTCGTTTTGCCGTTAAAATCTTCTTTGTTTTCTAGCTCAGGTTAGAGACTCCATTAGGACTTTTGACTGCAGCTGCTTTATGATTCTGGCAAAAATAAGAAAGAGAATGCAGTGGGGTTTGTGAAATAGTGGCGAGATGATAGGGAATTGTTTTTGTAAGGGAGCAGTGAGTTTCAATATGCTACTCTGAATCATGTGTATTCTTTTGGAACTTGAGAGCTATGAAGGACTAGATACCAACTCTTTGGCCTGTGTGTCAGTTTCTCTGTTTTGTCTCTGTATCCCCCTTTGTTAAGTCACTATCATCTCCTACTTTTGTTAACACTCTGCCTTTCCCACATCTTTCTTCCTACTACTTCTGATGTGGTTAATTTTCTGAGACCCTGACCATGTGGAGTGAGTGGGAAAAATATCCAATAAGACATTATTGGAGAGAATGGGCTAGTTACCTAAGAACACACATGACAAAGGGACGAAGCATGATGGCAGTCTTCAAGTGTCATCAGGGTGCTCAAGGCCAGATCGGCACTAGGAAGCAGTGCAGAAGCTATCCTCAAGCCCAAGGGGGATACACAGCCTGAGGAAGCACTCTCTAACAGAGCTGTTCAGTCCTGGAACAGGCCAACTTGGAACATAGTGAGCTCCCCACCATCAAAAGTAGTAAAGTAGAGTTTGGTCTGGGAGCTTGAACTCGGAGAAGGCAATGGCAACCCATTCCAGTACTCTTGCCTGGAAAATCTCATGGATGGAGGAGCCCGGTAGGCTGCAGTCCATGGGGTTGTGAAGAGTCAGACAAGACTGAGCGACTTCACTTTCACTTTTCACTTTCATGAATTGGAGAAGGAAATGGCAACCCACTCCAGTGTTCTTGCCTGGAGAATCCCAGGGACGGGGGAGCCTGGTGGACTGACGTCTATGGAGTTGCACAGAGTCGGACATGACTGAAGGGACTTAGCAGCAGCAGCTTGAACTATGTGAGCTCCTAGTTCCTTTCCATAATTAATGTTGATGAGTTTCTTTTGACTGGAAAGGCTGTGCTCAATTGCTTCTATCAAGCAAAGTGGTAGAATTCCCATGGTGATAGAATTTCACAATGTTCAGGAATCTCAAGCCCTTGCTCTTCTATATCTAACATGTTATGAAGCCTGTAAAGCAGGCTCCCTGCTACCATATGTTACCTGGAAAATGTTCTGTTTACACATGGGGTGGTCTTGCTGAGAGACCAGGAGAAAGCATGGCACTTAAAACTCTAGTTTTAGGATGCCACTGTCAAGATTTCATACAGAACCCTGACTGGCAGACTGAGGGATTCCTATTACTGCTGTGTGGCCAGTGTACAGCTACAGAGAAGTTGAGGCCCATCCAGAAGTCATCCTTGGCTTTCATAGGTTTCTATGAATGTGAGCTTGTCCAGACACAGACTTTGGGTCTCACATTTTGGATGTAAATAATTTATCCCCTTTGGAGAATTTTGCAAAGTTAGATATTCAGAAATACATCTGTGTGAGGTGGAATTAAGGGACAGTTATATTATTTTCCCAAGTTGGAAATTAGTGGTGAACCTAGTCTTTTGGACAGATGAAATGAAAATCATAAAACTTTTCAATAATGTTTTTAAACTGTGGTCAGGGACCACCCACTTGAAACACAGATTCCTGAGCCTAGGTCCATATCTATTGTGTTAGGTTTTTAGTACTACGTAACAAATCATCATGAATTTAGCAGTGTAAAACAACAACTATTTATTATCTTCTATTTCTGAAAGTCGCAGGTCTAGTTGGTGTGACTGAAATTTTTTGTTTAAGGTGTCACAAGTCCAAACTTAGGATTTCATTAGTCCAAGTTCTTATTGAAGACTCTGGGAAAAAGTCCAGTTCCAAGCTCCCCTCAAGTTGCTGGCACAATTCAGGTCCTTGTTGGCTGTCAGCTGAAGGTGGCTCTCTGCTTCTGGAGGCCACATTCCTTCCTGCTTGGCTCTTTCCATTTTCAAACCAGCAAAGTCATGTGGAGGCTGCCTCATGCTTCGAATCTTTCTTCTTTTGCTGTTTATGTCAGAGAAAAATCTGTTTCTACAGGGCTCAGATGATTAGTGCAGATGCAACCAGATAATCTCCAAATTTTAAGGTGTACCCACTTGAGACTTTAATTATATTTGCAAGATCCCTTCATAGCAGTACTTCAATTAGTGTTTGATTGAATAAACAAGATATAGAGATCTTGGGGGGTTTAGAATTCTGCCTACCACACCTACTAAGTCAGTGGCTCTTCAGTGGAGCCAGAGAAATCTTTTTAACACCACTCCAAGCGATTCTGATAATCTACTTTGAGAACTACTAGCTTAGAAGGATACTAGAAAAACCATGAAGTTAGGTGTTAGGTTAGTAATGTAGAAAACACAACCTTTTAGGAGTTCCATGTGAAAGGCCTCTGAAGACTGAAGATGCCAATGATGACAGAGATGTTCATGGAGAAACTGGGCATTCAGAAAGGAACAATGCAGGTTTTCCAAGCAAGGGAAGAGATGTGAGCAGAGATATGAATGGGAAACATATAATTGATCTCTTGCAGTACAATTAAATTTAGTTTTATTGGTGTGGAAATGTATAATTGTGATTTGGGGAAGAGGGTGTGGGATTGGGATTATATTAATGTGTAGGACTTTGATTGCCAGTCAAGGAATTGAAATAAAGGGATGCCACTGAAAGTTTTTTAAAAGTAATTTTGTTTAAAAAGCAATTGCAGTTTCTTTCTTTTACCCCATACTCCCTGAATTTCTCTGCAGTTGATGGCTATATTTTAATTCACTTTTAACACACAGTCTTGACTGGATTTTAGTGATGACCAAAAACTTCCATTATTTTTATTCTTGGGGATGAATAGGAAAAAGTTTCCAAGTTGTAAGAAATAGACTGGCATATATGAAAGGGTAAAATAATCCAGGGTTGTGGTTGAAGGAGAGTGAGTGTGACGATCTGAGTCTCTTTTAGAAGCACCTTTCTACATATTTTGATCTCTAAAATGTTTCCCACTTACTATCCTCCAGGTATAAATGTATTCCAAAGACCCAAAAACCTTAATGGGGAGTGATGAGAGAGGGTTATTAGTCATTAGGCAGTCATTAGAATTGAAAGATGAGAGTCAGTTTGTAGCTAGGAACAGAAGGTAGACTACCTTGGAGCCAGGTTTGACAGCTTTGAATATCAGATGAAGACTGCAGATACAGAAAGGTATCATCTGACAAGCATCTTAAGCAGATGGATAACAGAGTGGGTACACTGGAGAGTGTTGTTAATTTAATGACTCCAGATAATTCTTCTTTTAAATTGAAAGCAGGCCACTGGGAAACAGCCAGTAAAGGTGTAACTAGTGACTTTCTGGCATTCTATTAGATTTATATGAAGAAAAGGGAAGCACATATGTAGTTTTGAGTTAAGAAAAATTCAAATTGCTTCTACAAGAGGCAATAGAAACTTTACTCAGTGAATTTTTTAAAATTCAAATCAAATTTTCTTCCCAGAGAAGTGTGGGATTAGTGTTTTAGTGTCAATTTGAAATCTTGTGCATACAATATTAAATGAATTATAGAAGGGTTTATCAAGACTCATCCTTCCCTATCACTGAGGGGAACTTTTTATGAATTTCTAAAAAATTTATTTTGGTATTCAAGAAAAATTTTGGCCATGCCACATGGCTCGCAGGATCTCAGTTCCCTGACCAGGGATTGAATCCTAGCCATGGCAGTGAAAGCCCAAAATCCTACTCACTAGACCACCAGGAAACTTCATAAATATCTGTATCACTGAAACACACACTTTAGCCTCTAGTGATGTTTTATTTAGTATTGTAGACTATAGAACCTCAGAAACTCTGCCCCATTAAAGTTCATTTAATCCCATCTTTTAAATTCATTTAATAATTAAGAGCGGCTACATCATGCTTTATGAGGTTCTAAGACTATAAAGATGAACAAAACACATCCTTGTCTTCTGGAACTTACACTGTACTTGACGAAACAACAAAAAAGTATGATAGTACTGCAAGCTGAGTCTCCCACACCCACTTGGAATCAATGAGACTGAACAAGGTGAAGTAAGTTAGTATTAATTACCCCTAAGCTTCTGACCTTCTTGGTACCAGCTGGGCACAGTGGGGAGCTGGAGTGAGCTTACATCCCTACTCAAAGGCAATGAAATGGTGTGAATCAGTGCCTTAATTTAAGTAGGAAGGTATCTTAGAGGCTGAAGTGGTAGTTGAACTTTTACATCACTCATCTGCAATGTGGCAGTATGAGTTAGTACTCCATTTTTGCCTGGGGGATACCAGTAGGGCCCAGTGGAAAGCTGAACATATAAACTTACCTAGCCTTTATTCTATACCTTAACAGAGGGACTGTCTACAAAAAAGATCATATAGGATCTAAAGTCTACTAATACAAAATGTCTAGGTACAATTAAAAAATTGCTCATTATCAAGAATCTAAAAATTACAACTTGAAAAAGAAATGATAGTCAACTGATAAATGCCAAGATGAATCAGATGTTGGAATTATCTGATCAGAATTCCAAAGCAGCCATCATAAACATACAAAAATAACAAATTTTTTTGACTTGACTGATAAAACTAGAAAATCTCAGCAAAGAAGTTATAAAAAAAGAACCAAATGGAAATTATAAAATTTAAAATCATTAAAAGAAAAATAAAATACTGACTCAGGAGTAGAGATAACAGAGAACAGAATCAGTAAACTTAAGCATTCTATTGTGCAAATAGAATTTACACTTCTATTCTGTAAACAGAATTTACACAATTTGAAGAACTGAGAAAATAGACTCAAAAAGAGAAGAAAGACAAAGAGTTGAGATAAAAAAGTTGAAGATAACATGTCTGAAAATTTTCTAAGTTTGATGAATGATTTAAACCTACACATTCAAGAATTAGAGCAAAACCTAAGTGGGATAGCCTCCACAAAATCTATTTTAAGATATATTGAAATTAGCCTTTGAAAACTAAATATGAAGAAAAAAAATTCAAAGCAGCCAGAGAGAGATGACGCATTACCTATCAATTGAACTGAACTCACTCCAATTTTAATTGAACGTCAATTCAAATGACAGTGAATTTCTCATCTGAAACACAGGAAGCCAGAAAAAGGTGGCACAAAATTTTTCAAGTACTGAAAAGAGAACATTCAACCTAGAATTTTGTATCCAGCAAAAATATCCTTAGGAAGAAAGATAAACTCAAGACATTCTCAGACAAGTAAAACTAAGACTTTGTCACTAAGAGTAAGCCTACCCTTACAGAATGGCTAAGGGATGTTCTCTAAACAGAAAGTATAAAACAGAAGTAGGTTTGGAACTTTTGAGAAGAAAGAACATCAGAATGGATAAAAATCAAGGCAATTATAATAGATGGCTTTCATGAATTTCTTAAATTATATTTGATGGTTAAATAAAAAAAAACCAATACAACTTCTGATGTGGTGCTTAATATATACATAGAAGAATTGCTTAATAAGATTATTTTTTTAATGGAGAAGATAAATCTAAATGGAAATAATATTTCTACACTTCATTTGAACCAATAAAACATTAAGACAAGTAAACTGTAATAAGTTACAGTCTAGAATGGGAAAAATATTTTTTCCTGAAACTAGAAATCTACTCACCAACCAGAACATTCTCAGTAGACTATACATGGATAAGAAATCAATATTATTGTGTTCACACACACAGGAGTCACTCTGGTACTTACTGGATTGAATTTGGGGCTTTCCAGGTGGCCCTAGTGATAAAGAACCCACTTGCCAATGCAGGAGATATAAGAGATGTGGGTTTAATCCTTGGGTTGGGAAGATCCTCTGGAGAAGGCAACCCACCCTAGCATTCCTACCTGAAGGGTCTCATGGACAGAGGAGCCTGGTGGGCTACAGTCCATACAAAGAACTGGACTTGACTGAAGGAACACAGCACAGATTGAATTGGATCAGAGAGAACTTTTTTGGCAATGCAAGTTGGAGATGGGAGTGGAAGTAATGGGGCTTGAAAAAAGCAAATGAGTTCCAATATCTGAATTCCTTCTGAAGTTTCACAAAAGAACCAGACTTCCAGCTCAAATTTGAACACATCTAAGGAGGATTGTGTCTGTCTTCCCAGGGATTTTGCAGATTATTTTCCAATATAGGTTATTATAAGACACTGACCATAGGTCCCTGTGCTATATAGTAAACCTTTGCTGCTTGCTGCATATCTTTTTTTTTTTTAATTAGAAACCAGCTTTCTATTCCTATTAAGTCAAACAAGTAAAATCAAAATGTTATAAATTTTTTAGTTAGGCAAAAATCCTAAGTTTTCTAGAATGTGTGTATTATGCATATTATATATACATACATATACATAAGCTTTTCTACTACACTTGATAAAGGCTTGAGAAAGGACATCAGAACAAAAGAAGAGATGGGGAAACTAGAAAACATATGCTAAATGCATTGGGGGCACTGAATATGAAATAAAAAAATGGAAACAAATTAGATAAAAGATCATCCTATAGTCCAGAAAATATTTTACTATTGTGATTATGTAGCTGTTATTCAATACCATTGTATCATGATTGGTTCAGTTCAGTTCAGTCTCTCAGTTGTGTCTGACTCTTTGCGACCTCATGAATCACAGCATGCCAGGCCTCCCTGTCCATCACCAACTCCCGGAGTTTACCCAAACTCCTGTAAATCAAGTTGGTGATGTCATCCAGCCATCCCATCCTCTGTTGTCCCCTTCTCCTCCTGCCCCCAATCCCTCCCAGCATCAGGGTCTTTTCAAATGAGTCTGCTCTTCACATCAGGTGGCCAAAGTATTGGAGTTTCAGCTTTAGCATCAGTCCTTCCAATGAACAGCCAGGACTGATCTCCTTTAGGATGGACTGGTTGGATCTACTTGCAGTCCAAGGGACTCTCAGGTGTCTTCTCCAACACCACAGTTCAAAAGCATCAATTCTTCAGCACTCAGCTTTCTTCACAGTCCAACTCTCACATCCATACATGACCACTGGAAAAACCACAGCCTTGACTAGATGGACCTTTGTTGGCAAAGTAATGTCTCTACTTTTTAATATGCTATCTAGGTTGGTCATAAGGATTGGGGGCAGGAGGAGAAGGGGATGACAGAGGATGAGATGGCTGGATGGCATCACTGACTCAATGGACATGAGTCTGAGTGAACTCTGGGAGTTGGTGATGGACAGGGAGGCCTGGCGTGCTGCGATTCACGGGGTCGCAAAGAGTTGGACACAACTGAGCAACTGAACTGAACTGACTGACTGAGGTTGGTCATAACTTTCCTTCCAAGAAGTAAGCGTCTTTTAATTTAATTTCTTGGCTGCAGTCGCCATCTGCAATGATTTTGGAGCCCCCCCCCCAAATAAAGTCTGACACTGTTTCCACTGTTTCCCCATCTATTTCCCATGAAGTGATGGGACCAGATGCCATAATCTTAGTTTTCTGAATGTTGAGCTTAACAGAAGAATAATAGATTTCCATATCACCAAAACTAATATTTAATAGAAAAATCTGTAATCACATTTTAAAATCCAGATGCATAGCAGAATTATCTTGGAATTTTTTTGAAAAATGCAAATGCCCAGGTATTTTTGCTTTTTTTCCTCCAAAGCTCCAGATATGTTTCAAATGAGCGGCCATGTATCTGCAAGTATTTTTACTTATGATTTGCATTAATATACTTGAGCAACTCAGATCCAATCCTTGTATGGGCTCTGTCCCACCAGTATGGAGAAGCAGGAATTAATTTTGCTGCCATAGGCCTGGTGTCTGATTTCCTAATTATAAGTCATGAGTAAACACATCTCCAATAGATGGAAGGCTTCCATATTCCTTTGCCATTTTGTGTAATTACATATTATTGGATTCAGTTTGCTAATGTTTTGTTGAGGATTTGTATATCCATATTCATCAAATGCATTGGCCTATAATGATTTTTTTTAAATATCTTTGTCCAGTTTTAATATCAGGATAATGGTGGCCTTTTAGGATGAATTTGGGAGTGTTTCATTCTCTTCAGTCTTTTGGAATAGGTTGAGAAGGATAGGTATTAGCTCTTCTTTGTATGTCTGGGAAAATTTTCCCTTTGAATCCATCTTGTTTAAAATTCTGGTTGCTGGTTACATTTTAAATTGCAAATGTATTTTTACTACTGGTGATCAGTCTGTTCAGATTGGCTGTTTTTTCCTAATTCAGTCTTTGTAGGTTTATGTTTCTGGAAATTTGTTCATTTCTTCTAGGTTGTCCAAATTATTACGTATAATTGTGGCATTCTCTTATGATTTTTGTATCTCCATGGTATTTGTTGTTGTTTCTACTCTTTCATTTATTATCTTGTTTGAGTCCTCTCTCTTTTCTTAATGAGCATGGGTAGATGTTTATCAATTTTGATTATTTTTTTTAAAAATCCAGCTCTTGGTTTGATTGATCTTTGCATTTTTGGTCTCTATTTTATTTACTTCCTCTCTGATCTTTATTATTCTGCTGACCTCTTATGACTTTGGTTGATCTTCTTTTTCTAATTCCTTTAGATGGTAATTTAGACTATTTATTTGAGATTCTTCTTGTTTCTTAGAGAAGGCTTGTATCACTATAAACTTCCATCTTAGAACTGCCTTTGCTGAATTCCATAGGTTTTGGAAAGTTGCGTTTCCATTTTAATTTGTATTTTATGATTTTTTTTTTAATTTTTTCATTTAAAAAATATATTTATTTCTAATTGAAGAATAGTCACTTTACAATATTGTGTTTGTTTCTGCCATACATTAACATGAATCAACCGTAGGTATACATATGTCCCTTCCCCCTTTAACCCCCTTCCCACCTCCCACCCCATCCCACCCTTCTAGGTTGTCACAGAGCCCCAGTTTGAGTTTTCTGAGTTATACAGCAAATTCCCACTGGCTCTCTATTTAAATATGGTAGTGTATATATTTCCATGCTACTCTCTCCATTCAGTCCACCCTCTCCTTCCCCCGACCCTGTGTTCACAAGTCTGTTCTCTATGTCTCTCTCTCCACTGCTGCCCTGAGAATAAGGTCATCAATACCATCTTTCTAGATTCCATTGGTTTTTTAGTCTCAATATGTTGTTGCTTTTCCTAGTTTCCTGTCCGTAATTGATTTCTACTTTTATACTACTGTGGTTGGAAAAATGCTTGTATAATTTCTGTCCCCTTAAATTTGTTGAAACTTATTTTTGTGACCTAGCATGTGATCTGTCCTGGAAAATATTCCATGCGCACTTGAAAACAGCGCTTATTCTGATGATTCTGAATGGAACATCCTATAGGTATTTATTATGTCAAACTGGTCTATTATGTCATTTAAGACCAATGTGGTATTTTATTTTTGTCTTGGATGATGTGTTCATTGATATAAGCGAGATGCTACATCTCAACTATTACTGTAGTATTTTAAATTTCTTCCTTTATGCCTGTTAATATTTGTCTTATATATGTAAGTGCTTCTGCATTTGGTGCATGTATGTACATACATGTGTAATATCCTCTTCTTATATTGATGCTTTTATCACTATATAATGTTCTTCTTTGTCTTTTGTTATAGTCTTTGTTTTACAGTGTTTTGTCTAATATGAATATTGCTACCCCTGCTTCATTGTGATTAATTAGCATGTAATATCTTTTTTGTTACCTAACTTTCAGTCTGTGTGTGAACTTATCTCTTATATGAGTCTCTTGTATGCAACATGTTAGTTCCATCAGCCACCCTATGTCTTTTGATTGGGGAATTTAGTCCATTAATATTTGTAATAAGTGTTGATATTAGTACGTAAGTACATAAGTACATTAGTACATAATAAGTATGTACTTATTGCCATTTTATTACTTATTTTACAGTTGTTTCTACTACAGAGTAGGTCTTCTCTGTTTATTCCTTGTTGTTTCCTCTCTTGTGGGTTTGATGGTTTATTTTTTGATAGTTTGCTTCATTCATTTCTTTCTAGTTTTTGTGTATGTATAAGTAGATGTTTGATTTGTCATTACCTTGGGGTTCATATATGTTGACCTATAAATATGGCTGCTTGTTTTAAACTGGTAGTCATTTAAGTTCAAACACATTCTAAAATATTTGTCTGTTTTACCCCCTGCCTCACATATTTTATGCAGTTGGTGTCATAGTTTATGTGTTCATGTTTATCCCTTCACTGTTTATTGTTCCTAGGACTCTGGTTCAATCCCTGGGTTGGGAAGATTCCTTGGAGGAGGAAATGGCAACTGAATCCAGTATTCTTGTCTGGAGAATTCCAAAGACTGAGGAGTCTGTCAGGCTGCAGTCCATGGGGTTGCAAAGATTTGGATACAACCTAGCAACTAACACCATCACATAATTGCTTTTATAATTTTTTTCTCTTTTAATCTTCACACTAGTTTATTTAGGTGGTTGATCCTCATTCCTTACTATGTATTTTTCTTTCTTAGTGGTATTTTTTATTTTCTATAGATTCTTACTTCTTGATATAGCTTTCCTGTTCAATTTAGAGAAGATCCTTCAACATTTCTTTTATGCCAGGCTTAGTGAATGTCTTTAGCTTTTGCTTGTCTGAGAAGTCCTCTTCATGTTTAAATGATAATCTTGCTAATAATAATAATTTCTGATAATACCAGAAATACCAGTTTAGGAGGATATCCTAAACTACAGATTTGTCCCTTTCAGTACTTTGACTATATCAGGCCACTCCCTTCTGGCCTGCAACTTTTCTGCAGAAAAATCAACTGATAGTTTTATGGGGATTTCATTCTCTATGACTCTCTGTTTTTCTCATGCTGCCTTTAGAATTCTCTCTACATTTGCTGTTTTGATAATGACACATCTTTGAGTGGGTCTGCTTGGGTTTATCTTATTTGGGACCCTATGTTCCTCTGGCCCCTGTTTCTCTCTCCAGTACTGGGATGTTTTCACCCATAATTTTATCAGTTATATTTTTGATGCTTTCCTTCTTTCTCCCTCTGAGACCCCTATACTGTGAATGTTGGTATGTTTGATTTTATTCCAGACATCTAAATTCTTCTTGTTTTCTAAAATTTGTTTTTCTTTTTGCTATTCTGATTTGGTGATTTTCATCATTCTATCTTGCAGGTCACTCATGTGTTCTTTATATCACTTAGTCTGATATTCACTCCTTCTGCAAACACCCTCTTTCAACAACACAAGAGAAGACTCTGCACATGGACATCTCAAGATGGTCAATACCAAAATCAGATTAATTATATTCTTTGCAACTAAAGATGGAGAAGCTCTTATACAGTCAGCAAAAACAAGACCAGGAGCTGACTGTGGCTCAGATCATGAACTCCTTATTGCCAAATTCAGACTTCAATTGAAGAAATTAGGGAAAACCACTAGACCATTCAGGTAGGACCTAAATCAAATCCCTTACAATTATATAGTGGAAGTGACAAATAGATTCAAGGGATTAGATCTGATAGAGAGGGTGCTTGAAGAACTATGGATGGAAGTTTGTGACGCTGTACAGGAGGAAGGGATCAAAACCATCCCCAAGAAAAAGAAATGCAAAAAGGCAAAATAGTTGTCTGAGGAGCCCTTACAAATAGCTGAGAAAAGAACAGATGTGAAAGGCAAAGGAGAAAAGGAAAGATAATTAATACCCATTCAAATGCAGAGTTCCAAAGAATAGCAAAGAGAGATGAGAAAGCCTTCCTCAGTGATCAATACAAAGAAATAGAGGAAAACAATAGAATGAGAAAGACTAGAGATCCCTTCAAGAAAATTGGAGATACCAAGAGAATATTTCATGGAAAGATGGGCACCATAAAGGACAGAAATTGTATGGATCTAACAGAGGCAGAAGATATTAAGAAAAGGTGGCAAGGATACATGGAAGAATTATACAAAAAAGATCTTCATGACCCAGATAACCATGATGGTGTGATCACTTACCTAGAGCCAGACATCCTGGAGTGGGAAGTCAAGTGGGCCATAGGCAGTATCACTACGAATAAAGTTAGTGATGTATTTACAATGGAGCTATTTCAAATCCTAAAAGATGATGCTGTAAAAGTGCTGCACTCAATATGCCAGCAAATCTGGAAAACTGAGCAGTGGCCACAGGACTGGAAAAGGTCAATTTTCATTCGAATCCCAAAGAAAGGCAATGTCAAAGACTGTTCAAACCACTGCACAATTGCACTCATCTCACATGCTAGCAAAGTAATGCTCAAAATTTTCTAAGTCAGGCTTCAACAGTATGTGTACCGTGCAATTCCAGATGTTCATGCTGAATTTAGAGAAGACAGAAGAACCAGAGATGAAATTGCCAACATCTGTTGGATCATCAAAAAAGCAAGAGAGTTCTAGAAAAACATCTACTTTTGCTTTATTGACTACACCAAAACCTTTGACTGTGTGGATCACAAGAAATTGTCAAAAGTTCTTCAAGAGATGGAAATACCAGAACACTGAGCCTGCCTATGAGAAATCTATATGCAAGTCAAGAAGCAATAGTTAGAACTGGACACAGAACAACAGTCTGATTGAAAAAAGGGAAAGAAGTACATCAAGGTTGTATATTGTTATCCCGCTTATTTAAATTATATGCAGAGTATATCATGTGAAATGCCAGGCTGGATGGAGCACAAGCTGGAATCAAGATTGCCAGGAGAAATATCAATAACAGCAGATATGCAGAAGACACCACCCTTATGGCAGAAAGTGAAGAAGAACCAAAGAGCCTCTTGATGAAAGTGAAAGAGGAGAGTGAAAAAACTGGCTTAAAACTCAACATTCAGAAAACTGGGATCATAGCATCCAGTTTCATCACTTCATGGCAAACAGATGGGGAAACAATGGAAACAGTGACAGACTTTTTATATTTTGGGGCTCCAAAATCACTGCAGATGGTGACTGCAGCCATGAAATTAAAAGACTCTTACTCCGTGGAAGAAAAGTTATGACCAACCTAGACAGCATATTAAAAACCAGAGACATTACTTTTCAACAAAGGTCTGTCTAGTCAAAGCAATGGTTTTTCCAGTAGTCACGTATGGTTGTGAGTGTTGGACTATAGAGAAAGTTGAGTGCCAAAGAATTGATGTTTTTGAACTGTGGTGTTGGAGAAGACTCTTGAGCATCCCTTGGACTGCAAGGAGATTCAACCACTCCAATCGAAAAGAAATCAGTCCCGAACATTCGTTGGAAGGACTGACGCTGAAGCTGAAACTCTAGTACTTTGGCCACTTGGTGTGAAGAACAAACTCATTGGAAAAGACCCTGATGCTGGAAAAGATTGAAGGCAGGAGGAGAAGGGGACAACAGAGGATGAGATGGTTGGATGGCATCACCAACTGGATGGACATAAGTTTGAGCAAGCTCTGGGAGTTGGTGATGGACAGGGAAGTCTGACATGCTATAGTCCATGGGGTCATAAAGAGTTGGACACAACTGAGCGACTGACCTGAAGTGACTGAAGCTGGAGATGGAGGAGCTAGGGCCAGAGTCATGTGTGAGGCAAGGCTTCCTGTCTGCTAAGTGGCCATCACTGTTCTATCAGAAGTGGGGTTGTATCCCCCAAGTCGATGGAGCAGAAGTCCTGAGGGTCATGTTTAAGTTGACTTTCTTCTGTTTAACTATGTGGTTGCCTCTCTCATAGCACTGGTACTCTTGTCTCAGGGGGCAGCAGTCTTGGAGAAAGAGGGGCTTGTGCAGTCTCTCAGCTTTGATGAGCCATGGGCTACTGTGGGGTAGCCACAGGTGGAGGTCTGTGTTGTATCTGATGTGCTAACTGCAATCATCAGCAATGGCAGCCAGCCCTACCAACTGCATCTAAGACTCCTTTGTCCCTTACAGTAGTTGTGGTGCTGAGCAGGCAGGTCCTGGATGGACATTTGGTGTTTGTCTGGGTGAGAGCTATGGTGGTTTGGCCTCTTTCAGAGATATGGATCACCTCTTATGCACTGTCTATGTAAATGCAAACAAGAGCCACTTCCACTCTGCTAAGATGCCACCCAGGTCCTGAGTGTCCCATAGCTGAGCTCTCTTCCAGGTTTTTATAGCCTTTGCCGCAGAAGAGGCACAAAGTAAAGTAAGTGGGGCTGAAGCACTTGCTGGCACAGGCTGCAGTGCACTGCCAGAGTGGTTGTGGGAAACTACCTTCCATTTTAATCTTTCTTACAGCCTTGGTTCTACAGGAGTCTTTCTGCCAGCTTCCTGTTAGTTTTCAGTGAGACTTGTTCCACCTGTAGATGTGTATATGTTTGATGTGTTTGAGTGGGGAAGTGATTTTCAAGCCCTCCTTCTCCATCTTAATCAATCAGGGTGAGCAAACAAGTTTTAATTTAGGCCTTAACACTGATATCTGTTTTGTTCTGCATTGGTCAGGCAGGCTAGTCTACACACAAGTTACTAAACTGCTGTTATTTATCTAACTTGAAGTCTCTTTCTCCAAGCCACATATGATGATCATGGTCTTTAGAAGTGAGAGAAGGATGAAGATAGCAACACTTCTGGAGTTTGGAACAGAGCTAGTTAAAGTTGTTTCCATTTTCCTATGCCTTTCTGGTTCTCCTAGATGTTGCAATTAGAGCCAGCAAAGCAGTAACATTGGAGGAAGACAGGAAAGAGGGGAATAATGGGAATCCATCCAAATAAGGGCTCTCAAGTATGGTAGAGAAGCAGAAATAATTCTTTTGCTCATACCTAAAGCACCTCCCCTAGTTATCATAGACCAGCTGTGCATCTAGGAGAACTTCATTATGTTCTTACATTTTCCTTCTTAGAGTGACAGAATGATATGTGAAGGGCTTAAAACTCTTATGTGGCTATGGTTTCCACACTTCAGTGGAGCCCTGTGCTTTACATTCTGCTTGGAGTCAAGGATTTCTTCAATGAAATCTTACATAAATAAAATAGATAAGGAGCTAGGCTTTAAAGTGGGAAATGGGGATCTCAGATTCTTAATTTTTCCACTCTCTCCTCCTCAAGGGTCCAATGAGACATCTTCTTAGACCACAAGATCTTCATAATATAACTGAAAATCACTTAATTAGAATACAGTATGGTGAACACACCAGCCTAGTTTTCTGCCTCCTCATCCTAATGAGCTTTGTGGGCTACCCCTCTATAGGCCTGCTCAGGATGCCTATCCTTAGCTCACACTTTCTGTCGACCAGGTCTTGGCTGGAATCCTGCTCTCAGTGACCAATAACTTAACCTGATTTGGGAGTGTCCTCTATGTTCTGTTACTGCCACCATGCTCACCATTCTGAGACGGCATTTTGGACTCTAGTTCTCGGTTTTAAAGGCTGTTGGTCAGTTTCTGTAGATACTGACTCAGCAGATGCTCAAGTTATGGTCTGCTTGGAGCAGTCCAGGCATGCTTTGTGTGCTTGAACCAACCATGTTGTGATAGTCTATTTCTTCCATGAATAACTCTGAGTTGGCAATTTATTTCTAATATTGAGGCAGAACTTATAACCCAATGCTCCCAATTCTGCTTCTTGAGAGTATCATAGAACAGGACTCATTTCTCTCCCACATGACAAACCTCATGTCTTCAAGTGTCTGAACACAGACCTCATGTCTTTGCTGAGCCTTTTCATGTTATATATTATCTTTTCAGGATACTTATCATTTTATTTTTAGTACTAAATAGTATGTTTATCTGATAACCTTCAGAAATGTTTTTTCTACTCTTAAAGACTAAACATTTCAAGTACAAGAACTTCTCTGAGAAGTTCTATAGGAACTTCAGAGGAAAATAAACTTTCTCTGTACCATCCTTCTCTGCTTCCTGATTTGGCTATTCTTCTGGACCTAGAGCAGTAATTGATCTTGATTGAGAGATAGATATATTTCTGATTCCCAAGGGACTGGATACATTACACAGACGGAAAGGGAAGGGTCAGTTGGGAGTGACCGGTGACGCTTCTGCCCATTCCATCTCCACCAATGAACTGTATTGATGGCTGCTGCCATCAAGCCTGACCTGTCCCAGGTTCCGGAAGAAACATCTGTTAATGCTTGTTCATCCACCTTGCTGATTCTCCTTGTGAATGAATATCCTCCCAAATGAAATAAACTTTTCTTCCCCAATATCTAAGTGGCTAATATAAAACAAGCATTCAATACATAGTTGGTGATTGAATAAAATGGTAAATAAGGAAAACCCCCGAAGTCGGTCCCTCTCTTCTTCTCCAGTTATGCACCAAGGTCCATGCACTAATCCCTTCCCTCACCAATTCAGGGTCTTAACATCATGTCACCCTATTTACTGATTTTCTCTGATAGTATATGCCAGTTACCGGATCTGAACTCTTCTGCTGGTCTGAGTGGCCGGGTCCATTTATTCCACTTGCAATCACTAATTTCCATTTTGCACCTTCCAAACCCTATGTGTCCCAGTTTCCTGATCCCACCAAATTCTGAAGAGAAACACTTTTGACCTGAGCCCCACTAACTTGGGCTTCCCAGGTGACCCTAGTGGTAAAGAATCTACCTGCCAATGTAAGAGACATAAAGAGACATGGGTTTGATCATGGGTTGGGAAGATCCCCTAGAGGAGGATATGGCAGCCCACTCCAGTATTTTTGTGTGGAGAATCCCCATGGACAGAGGAGCCTGGCGGGCTACAGTCCACAGGGTTGCAAAGAATCGGACACAGCTGAAGGGACTTAGCACACACACACTGCTACACACACATTGGATCTCTGGTTGTGGCTACCTAAGCCTCTGTTTATTGCCTTGTTTTTCATCCATTAATTCAAGGCACATACATTTACTGTATGCTTACTCTATTGCTGAGAAAACAATAATGGATAAAATACTGGTCCTTGCTCAGGAAACCCAGGGTCTAGTGGCACCTCACTCTCCTGTGGAATACTTTCATCTCTTTGCTGCTGAAAACTTCCTTAAGAGTTTACCCTGGTTCCCAGTGAGTCTGTCTGTTCTCTGGGACCTGGCCCCATCCCTCTTAGCACCGCCCCTCTTCTGCTGTTTAGGTCCTGTACATGAACCCTGTGAGCCCACCTTGGAAGCCTGTGCTTGCTGAAGTCAGCAGTAAGCCTCCATGGCTACCCTTGACCTTATAGGGGCATCATCATACCCTGTGTAACTGAAAAGTTCCCCACAACCGTGTACACACACACACAGACACACACACACGAGTGTTTTAATGCTTATTCTATTGTACTATAGGGCTTCCCCAGTGGCTCAGAGAGTAAAGAGTCTGCCTGTAATGCAGGAGACCCGGGTTCAATTCCTGGGTTGGGAAGATCCCCCGGAGAAGGAAATGGCAACCCACTCCAGTATTCTTGCCTATAATATCCCATGGACAGAGGAGCCTGGCGGGCTACAGTATATGGGGTTGCAAAGAGTCGGACGACTGAGCGACTAGCGCACTAACACACATTGTACTACATCAGAAAAGACAATGTTAGTGATATCAGTTACCTCTTTGATTCTCTAAGACTTCCTGTTTCATGCTGCATGAAATTTTGCATGACCCCAAACATTTACACTTGCGTTGACTAGGTAACTGGGGTCTCTTAGGATTTCCTGGAATATATGGTGACAAGGGCCTACTGGTTCTGTATCTGGATATGAATAGTGGGTGATAACAAGGACATTTTTTTTTTCTTTTTTTCCTAATTCCATATGTTGGCATTGAATGTATCAGAGTGCATATTCATTGCCTTTGCCTCCTGGGTTGAAATGCTGCCCTTATGCATAATCAGATAAGGAGAGATGGGCCCCATTCTCATTTTGAAACTCAATGCACCTGGAACAAAGAACCCCTGATTCTGCTTACCATCTGTTGGGGGAAGAGAAGGCCTCCCACTGCCCCACTTACCATACTTAAATTGAAGGGTGCACTCCCAGCAGGCAACCGAGAGCTTGGATCCAAAGCCCAGGTGTGGATTTCACCCTCACGTGCCCCACATGAATTTGGAGGGGAATTCTTTGACTTCCCACCTTGGGGGTTAGAGTGAAATATAATTTCTAAGTAGGAGGACTGGTAAGGAAAAGTCAGTGTTCTGTAAACCATAGAAAAAGACAAAAAATAGATAATAAGCATATGTTTTATTTAATAATGTTCTCAGTAGTTTCAGTCATTTTTCTGTAATTTTCATGATGAATGCAGGCGATATTTTTCTGCATATCCTAGTATTGAGAAAACAGGCTGGGGAAATAATTTTTTAGTCAAATATGAAACTGTACATGATTCTAATACCTTAGAGGAGATTTCCTTCTGCTTTCCATTGTTCTGCAAATGAAAAGTAAATTATGCTTTGTTAAAAAACTTCCGTTGAATAGTTTTATAGAAAATGTTTCATTCACTTCAATAAATAAATGTACAATATTTTTTGAAAATTGAGACTCAGGCTTTGTAAAATTTAACTACTCCACCAAATTAGTCTCTCTGGTTCTTATTCTGCAATAGAAAATTATACTTTTTAACTTTTAGTTAAGTAGCACTTAAATAAAATGTCTAATTCACTTCTGAGCTTTTGTGAAGCATTAGACCTGAGATACACAAAGGTAGTTAATGTTAGAAAGCTAAAGGATTTTTAGTGGTTATGCCTCATTTTACTGAGAGGTACATCTTACTGAGTGACAGCATGGTTGAGTGGATAGAACACTGCTTTAGAAATTAGGCTTCTTGAAATCTCCTCAGAGGACTTCCAATACATCATTCTGTGGTTCTTTGCTGGTGCCAGAGGTTACTCTCTGGGCATTTAGTTTTTCTTCTATAAAATGGATATAATAAATGCTGATGTCTACAAAGCTCTCAAGATATCAAAAAATATCTTTGGAAGAAAGAAGAACTGAATATATGAAAATAATTATTTTTGCCTCCAAATGTACAATTGCATCTTAATCAAAATAGTATTCATGCACTACTCAGCATGATATGCTATGAGAAGTCCAGAATCTTCAAAAAGCCTCAAGTCTGGCTTTATTCTTAGAAAAAAAATGGGGCATTTATGGTTGATACTTCATGTCCTTTTTGGCACTTTATAAACACAGAGCAGTTTCCCCTCTATACTCTTCAGTTTTACACAGCAGCGGAAAAGGAGAAGTGTTAATCTGAAAAGCTGTGCACCCTGAAAACTGTACAATTGTTGGCCAACCATGGCCAGTTAGCCATTTGGGATGGGGTAGGGACTTGGCACTGATTTCCTTGCCAGCAGGGACAGGAGCTGTGTGAGCTGCTCTCAGAAGCAAAGGCCTTCTAGCGGTATGGCTTGGTCAGGCAAATAGTCGGTTATGGTGATTGGTTTGAGGATGTGGAAGAGATGGTCGACAGTCACTGGGAATCAGTGTTAATTCCTGGAAGAACAGGAAGTAAGGAAAAAGGGGTAATCATTGGTGAAAAGTGAAAGTGGGTGTAGTACTGGGCTTTGCAGTCAGACCTTGAGCTTCTTGTAGAGTAGATTTTTGAGGTCCTACTAGTCGAGATCCAAATCCTTTTTCCATCACTTACTTGACAGTGTGATTTGGGGAAAGATATATTACTCCTCAGATTCTCAATTTCTGCTTTTGTAAGATAGATTGAAAAATACTTTTCTGGATTATTGTGATGAGTTGAAAAAATAATCTTTGAAAAGAGCTGAGTCTAGTCCCTTCCTGTTATTTACACTGGAAGGCAAATTGTGAGTCAAGGCCAGGAAGACTGATGACCAGCTCCTGAATGTCTACATTTGAACAAACAGACAATCCTAAGAACAAGAAAAGTGGTGGTACTAGGTAGACCTGAGCCAACTGTGAGGAATGCTACAGAGCCTAGGAAAGAGAGGCTGACTCTGTGAGCTTTGCTGTGCATATGTGGCCAGTTTTACCTTTATCTCAAGAATGAGTTCATGTCTTCGTCACCTTCATATCTCCTGTACCTAGCACAGAACCTGGCACAACATGTAAATAATTATTTAACAAACCAAAGAGAACAAAAAATATGATGTGCTAAGTGGGATTGCATATCCTCTGACAAAGGCAGAGCCAGAACTCTGGCCTTCCTCATTTCAGTCTTAAAAACGAACTTAATCACTTGGCCCTGGTCTCAGACACAGCTCCAACTTTTATATATATATTATGAGACTCTCATATTAAGGAGGCTCCCCAGGTAGTGCTAATGGTAAAGAATCCATCAGCAACGCAGGAGACATACAAGATGTGGGTTCTATCTCTGGGTCAGGAATATTCCCTGGAAGAGGGCATGGCAACTCACTCCAGTATTCTTGCCTAGAGAACCCCATGAACAGAGGAGCCTGGTGGGCTATAGTCCATAGGGTCGCAAAGAGTTGGATATGACTATAGTGGCTGAGCACTCACACACACAGATTAAGGACTGATCCCCAAAGTAGCATGCAAATATATGAGGGCATTAGTTAGAATCTTACAGGAAATGCTTGCCTAGGTGTAGTAGAGTATTAGCTTGTAGACAATGAGTTATTCCAGGGGAGTAATGAATAATTCACCTTCTATTATATAGCTGCTTCTCCCTAGAAATTTGGTATCTTTTAGATTTCTCTATAACTGGTAGGACTAAATTTATAAACACAATTATTCATGTAGTTATATGATATTTTTCAGTATCTTTTACGTGCTATTTCTTATATATGATGTACTTGATTTATGGGCTGGGTTTATCATAGGGATAACAGACGATATTAGAAGTGTGCGTGTGCCCAGGTAGCAAGGAGCTCAAGAAATCTTTTGTTGGGCTCAGACAGAATGAATTTGCATCCCATGTGTTTCTTGGAATCTTAGCCCAAATGTCAAGTTATTCAAGGAGAATTTTATATCCTGGTTAAAGCCAAATCAAAAGAAATCATCAGGTATTGAATGGTTTCTAGATAAAGGTATAAATCTCTTGTGAATTCCTAGTTATGAGGGGCACATTCACTCAAGGTTTATCCCAGGGGCACCCAAAACTTGACTCAGATTTTTTTTTTAGGATTACATAGAGTTCGGCAAAATTAGATTTTTTAAGACAAAATTCCTAAATGAATAAGTTTTGACAGTTGTACAAATTCAGTGGGGAAATTTCTTACTTAAAAATGGTTTCGGGTCTTAGATAACACATTTAGAGAAAATCTCCAAGCCACATACGGTTCTTGTTTGGAGCACATCAAAAGAAGGGCCAGCATTGAAGAGACTGGGCCATCCTTGGTGTCCATCAGTTTTCATTTGTTCCTTTGAAGTGAGAAAGGTTTGGGGCATAGAACTATCTACCCAATTAGAGAAATATTTGAAGCATTTTGCAGATTTGGGTGGCTAGGCAATATTGCCCTAGTTTCATAGGTGGATACAGAGTAGTTTTAGTTTATGTATTTATGGCTCCTTTGTAATCATCAATTTTAACACATTTCAGAGATTATGTGTGGCCTGACATTCACTGACTTTAGCTACCAGACCAAGAGCACCTGCAGGAACCCAGTGCTTTGGAGCAAAGAGCTGATAGCACATCTTATCTCTAATGCCTAATTTAGAATATAGTCATGTTTGGCGAACAGTCAATCACTGTCCTTGACCGTGGTTTTTGCATTGCTTTCTATCATGGTTGCTGCTCCTTGAGAAGACTGGTGTTCATGACTGTCCTCAGTCCTGGGTCTGATGCTATCCTTTGTTATCTACCAAAGACACAAGGTGTAACAACCTCAATTCAAAAATCATTCATGATTCACTTAATAGGTACCATAGAAATCTCAAAGAGGCAATGCAAAGGACCATCTTAAGGTCCCCAGGAAATAAAGAGCAATATGAAATACAGTCCACATTTTAGAAAAGGCTACCACTCTAGGGAAAGGAATAAGGAAAATTTGAGAAAGCATTTAAATCGCAATGCTTAATATTAAATAAAAAGAACAGATCATGTGACATGGGAAGTGTTATTGGAAACCAGGAAGTGGGAGGATGAGAGTGTGACCTGGAGAAACTGGATCTTGGTCTGGGCATTAATGAGGGCACAGAACTTGGAGAGAATGAAAAGGGTAATGTATAGAGTTGCAGTGCTGGCCTCCACAGGCCTTACTGTGGGAAACTGGCCTTTTTTTCCTGTGGAAGAACTCTGAAAGTGAAAGTGGCTCAGTTGTGCCTGACTCTTTGTGACCCCATGGACTATGCAGTCCATGAAATGCTCCAGGCTAGAATACTGGAGTGGGTAGCCATTCCCTTCTCCAGGGGATCTTCCCGACCCAGGGATCCACCTGCATTACAGGTGGATTCTTTACCAGCTGAACTATCAGGGAAGCCCTTGGAAGAACTCTAGTACCCTACAAACATCCCAAACTTGATGGAATCACTTGTATGAGACTTTCCTTTGCAGACGAGAAAGAGATTAGCCATTTGCAGTCTGTGTGGCACAGAGAATCCAAAGAGAAGCAGCCGTTATAAAGTCACTCGGCTTTTCATGAACAGAGTCCTTCATTCCATGCCTTAGCTGCATTGTCAGGTTGTCCAGCCTTCTCACCAGTGTGGTCCATTGCCCCATCACTCCCCTTTAGGAGGACTGCTGCTGCTGCTGCTAAGTCGCTTCAGTCATGTCCGACTCTCTGCGACCCCATAGACAGCAGCCCACCAGGCTCCCCCGTCCCTGGGATTCTCCAGGCAAGAACACTGGAGTGGGTTGCCATTTCCTTCTCCAATGCATGAAAGGGAAAAGTGAAAGTGAATTCGCTCAGTCGTGTCCGACTCGTAGCGACCCCATGGACTGCAGCCTTCCAGGCTCCTCTGTCCATGGGATTTTCCAGGCAAGAGTACTGGAGTGGGATGCCTTTGCCTTCTCCTAGGAGGACTAGGTAGACATATTAATTGACTGTTATACTGTTGATCCTAAAATTATGATTTTTCTCTGGGATTTCCAAAGAAAATCTTTGTCTTAGGTTATTTAGTGATATATGTGCATGCATGCATGCTAAGTTGCTTCAGTCACGTCTGACTCTTTGTGAAGCTATTGACTGTCGCTCACAAGGCTCCTCTGTCCATGGGATTCTCCAGGTAAGAGTACTGGCATAGGTTGCTATGACCTCCTCTGGGGGATCTTCCTGATCCAGAGATCAAACCAGCATCACTTACATCTCCTGCATCCGCAGGTGGGTTCTTTACCATGAGTACCACCTGGGAAGCCCTTAGTGATATATACATTAACCTAAAGGAGATCAGCCCTGGCTGTTCTTTGGAAGGAATGATGCTAAAGCTGAAACTCCAGTACTTTGGCCACCTCATGCGAAGAGTTGACTCATTGGAAAAGACTCTGATGTTGGGAGGGATTGGGGGTAGGAGGAGAAGGGGACAACAGAGGACGAGATGGCTGGATGGCATCACAGACTCGATGGATGTGAGTCTAAGTGAACTCTGGGAGATGGTGATGGACAGGGAGGCCTGGGGCGCTGCAATTCATGGGGTCTCAAAGAGTTAGACACGACTGAGTGACTGAACTGAACTGAACTGAAAGAGCCTCAAATATTTCTCACTGTCTATCAATTGTGGCCTCTTCAGTTAGTTTGACTGAGCAGCAGGAATTCTTAACAGCTTGTCCACTACTTAATGCATCACAACAGGGCATCAGGACAACAGGACAGAGCATCTAGAAGGTAGAATAATATTACGTTAGTTTGAGGACTCCAAAACAACATAGTTTTGATTGCCCCAAAGAACTATAAGTTCGTAAGAATAAATAAGTCAAATGTGTTATTGTTGTTGTTTAGTCCCTAAGTTGTGTCCAGTTCTTTTGCAGTTCCATAGACTGTAGCCCACCAGGCTCCTCTGTCCATGGATTTCCGAGGCAAGAATTTGAGTGGGTTGCCATTGCCTTCTCTAGGGGATCTTCCCAACCCAGGACTCATCCCCATGTCTCCTGGATTAGCAGGTAGATTCTTTACCACTGAGCCCCAAGGGAAGCCACAAATGTGAAGACACACACTTAAATCAAGTATTTGCGCCAGTTATATACGTAAATTACTTTTCAGGTTTTATTACAAAGCTATCCCTAACCCGGGCTTCCCTATTTACTACAAAGCTTTCCCTAAACAGGGTTAGGATGATCCCTTGGAGGAGGAAATAGCAACCCACTCCAGTATTCCTGCCTGGAAAATCCCATGGACAGAGGAACCTGGCAGTTTACGGTCCATCGGGTCACAAAAGAGTCATACACAACTTAGCCACTAAACAACAACAACAACTCTGTTTTTTATTCCCTTTATGATTCACACATTTTCCCTACATTTCTTTGTAAGTATTTTAAGTGTCTGCATGTGTGTGCTTGTGTTCCTTTGGGTGTGGGTTTGTGTGCACTGCTTTCTTGACTAGCCTATAAACTCCTTGAGGGTAAAACTTACATCTTTTGAAATCACTCGTAGAACCTATCAGATGGATTTAGGTTCTAGTAAGGGCATAAATGTAGCCTAGCTTCATTCATAGAGAATTTGTTTCTGAGTCCCCAGTTTACTACATCTACCACTCAAAACATTTCCCTCAAAAGCTTTCTATTTCTTTCTCATTTTTCGTTTCATGCTCAATATATGTGTGTAACACCAGTCAACTTCATTGCACTTCTTTTCATTTCCTTGTGTTGGAGCCATTTTAATAGGATTTGTTTCAAGTGAAGGTCTGTTATTCAAAGTAGATGCACAGAACTTGGCTAGAGAAAACTGTTTGAATAATATTCATATCACAATAAAACCTTGAAAATGTAAATATGAAATACAATATCCAGGGTTAGTAATGTATTCACACACTTTACTGAGTGCTTTGGGGATAGAATATAGCTAATTATAGAAGAATCATCATCTATACTCCATATAAACATCTTTTATCTGAGGAACTTGAAGAATTTTCACTGAAGATAATTATGAGTATATATTCATAATAACTATTCTTTTCTCATCAACTTTTAATGTCAAGACAGAGATGGGTCAGACATGCAGTTAAGTTTTTGTTTAAAGACTCCACATTATTTTTTTAAATTTTGAAGTACAGGTAGGGTACAAGGGAAGGCACACGCTCTTCATGGGTCAATATGGAAATTCAACTCTCTCTCCATTCCTGCTAGCTAGTTACTCAGTGCAGTTAGAGTTTTGTTATTCACCTTTACAGCCCCAGTGGAGAAGCCAAGAGGATGTTTCTTCCTTCCAGGAAAGCTGTCTTGAGTGCCAAAGCATTGTGTAACTATTAGATCATTGATGTTAAGGATTGTGGACTTATGATCTGGGTGTAGTGGAGTGTTCTGAATTCTAAGGGAGGTGCTGTTCATCTCATTGAAGATGACAGATTGCTTGGAGAGTGCTTATTGAATGACAGTCTTTTAGGAAGAGCCCTGAACTTAGAGTCCACGGACTGGAATTTGGAACTTTTGCACTGAGTTGGGCTATAATCTAGCCACGTGACTTAGGCAATGGTAAGGATTATAAAAATAAACGTAATATTAATAAATAAATAAATAATAATAAGTAATAAATAAATAATAAAGTAATAAAAGCTACACATTATGAAGTGGTTTTTATTCACCAGGTACTTTGTATCTGTCATTCTAATCCTCACTATGCCACCAACTGGTAGGAATTATTTTTTCTGTATTACAAATGGTGAAGTAGACTCTAAGAAGTTCAATAACTTTCTAAAGGTCAATGGGCAGAGCTGGGATTTAAAAATAAGGTCTATTTAAGGCCAAAGTTCAGGCTTTTTCTATTAGACTATGATGCCAATAAAGCATCTCCAAGTCACCATGTTTTAAGCTTTTACTATAATCCGTGCTTAGCATATATTCATTTAATCTATAGAAAAATACAAAAATGCTCTAAGGCTGGTATCATTTTACAGATTTGTAAACTGAAAATGAGAGGAAAACTACTTGCTCAAATTTATAAATTTAGTACATGGCAGAGATGAGCCTATTAAAAAAATCTCCAGCTATGTTGCTTTTGTAAACTACTGTTCCTTTCTTTAACCTGTAGTGTCACACTTGACATATTATAAGTCTCCTGGGGGTGGTAATGAAGGCTGGTATTTTATCTTCCATTTTAAAGATAAGCAAAGAGACTCTTGAGGGTATTGCTCTGGGTTTCCCTGCCTGCTAGTTTCTCTTCCATATCCCCTGGGTGCTCCTCTTGAGGTTGAAAGCATGTCTCCAACCCTCTTCTCTATTTTAACTTTGCCCACTATATCTCCCAAGGGAATCTTCTAGTCCTATTTTACTGCGTGCATTGATGACTCCATACTGATGACTTATTAAACCTATACTTTTATGACTCTTAAACTGATCACCTTCAGATCTCTACGTGGATAACTACTTCTAAGTTTGGGTCATCCACTCAGCACCTCCACTTGAATGCCTTTAAGGGATTTCAAGCTTAACAAGAGCAAGAACAAATTATTATTTTTCCAAATATCTGTCCAAACCAAGACTTCCACACTCTTCCCTGGATCAGCAAAAGGCACCACCTCTATCTAATTGCCCTGAGTAGTCCCACAGTAAGAGAATGAGAATTTGACCAAGCATAAAGTACAGCTATTGTACAATGGTACGGCTATGGAAAGTTGAGGATGGCTTGCATGTGGAAAATGAAGAAAAGGGAAGAAGTAAGGATGGACAGAAAGTGAAGAGGAACTAAACAGCCTCTTGATGAAAGTGAAAGAGGAGAGTGAAAATGTTGGCTTAAAGCTCAACGTTCAGAAAACAAAGATCATGGCATCTGGTCCCATCACTTCTTGGGAAATAGATGAGGAAACAGTGGAAACAGCGTCAGACTTTTATTTTGGGGGCTCCAAAATCACTGCAGATGGTGACTGCAGCCATGAAACTAAAAGACGCTTACTCCTTGGAAGGAAAGTTATGACCAACCTAGATAGCATATTCAAAAGCAGAGACATTACTTTGCCAACAAAGGTTTGTCTAGTCAAGGCGATGGTTTTTTCCAGTTGTCATGTATGGATGTGAGAGTTGTATTGTGAAGAAGGCTGAGTGCTGAAAAATTGATGCTTTTGAACTGTGGTGTTGGAGAAGACTCTTGAGAGTCCCTTGGACAGCAAGGAGATCCAACCAGTCCATTCTGAAGGAGATCAGCCCTGGGATTTCTTTGGAAGGAATGATGTTAAAGCTGAAACTCCAGCACTTTGGCCACCTCATGTATAGAGTTGACTCACTGGAAAAGACTCTGATGCTTGGAGGGATTGGGGGCAGGAGGAAAGGGGGATGACAGAGGATGAGATGGCTGGATGGCATCACTGACTCAATGGCCATGAGTCTGAGTGAACTCCGGGAGTTGGTGTTGGACAGGGAGGCCTGGCATACTGCGTTTCATGGGGTTGCAAAGAGACGGACACGACTGAGCAACTGAACTGAACTGAAGGATGCACAAATTTTCTCTTTATAAAATGGGAATATTAATAACAATTGCCTTATGGTTTTGAGGATTAAACATCAAAGATGAAGTACTTAGTAAAGTATCTGACATATAGGAAGGCTCCTGCAGTGCTGGACTTTCCTATGAAAGGCACCTTGTTCCTATGGTATGAGTAATGGAAAGAAAAATCTTCATATCTCAAATCCTATTGGGTCTAGCCCTGTGACAAGCAATGATAAAGAAGCTTGCTACTGCTACTGCAGCTAAGTCACTTCAGTCGTGTCCGACTCTGTGCGACCCCATAGACGGCAGCCCACCAGTCTCCCCCATCCCTGGGATTCTTGGAGAACATTGAATGTAACTGGGAAAGGGTGCAGGTCCAAAAGTGACCGATAGTTCATCAAGTATTGTTTTCATCCATACAAACCTTCTGCGTATAGTCCATGCATGCTGTGCAGTGTGCAAGTTCAAGAATGCCATTGATTTAGACTGTGATATAAAGGGCATCCCCATGTAGTGCAATGAATTGGCCTTATTACATGTTTCTAATTTATTTGGTCCAACAGGGTGCAAAAAAGTTTAACATGATCTGAAATTTCATGATTCTTGGTTGTCTTTTATCACCAAGGTTTTTTCAATTCCATGCCGTCTTACCTTTAAAAATACAAGAATTCTTGTCCCACTTCAAATCTCTACATACTAAAGTGAAAGTGAAAGTGAAAGTGAAGTCGTTCAGTCTTGTCCAACTCTTTGTGACCCCGTGGACTGTAGCCCACCATACTTCTCCATCCTGGAATTTTCCAGGTATGAGTACTGGGAGTGGGTTGACATTTCCTTCTCCAGAGGATCTTCCCAACCCAGGGATTGAACCCTGGTCTCCCGCATTGCAGGCAGACGCTTTACCATCTGAGCCACCAGGGAATCCTACATACTAAATGCCATACAATGAAATCTCAATGGCTCTGTTTACCGTTCTTCAGGAGCTATGCAGGGACTCTAGTTCCCAGGTGACTCAGTGGTAAAAAATCCACCTGCCAAAGCAAGAAATGCAGAAGACACCCGCTTGATCCCTGAGTTGGGAAGATTCCTTGGAGGAGGAAATTGTAGTCCACTACAATATTCTTGCCTAGGAAGTCCTGTGGACAGACGAGCCGGATGGGCTACAGTCCATAGAGTCACAAAGAGTCAGACAAGACTGAGTGACTGGGCAAACATGCACAGTGACTCTATTTAATTAATTAAGAGGCAGGACATGTCTGACATTGGAACAGGATACTTGGGAAAAGAAATGTCATGGAATCTTGTATGTGGGATCATTACTACTGTGAATGGCAGAGGAGTTGGATGACTGTCATTTATCCTGCTTTCTAAGTGCCCTGCATTACATATGCCGGTTACAGGTGCTCAATAAATATGCACTACATGATTGAACATCTGACTCCCAATCTTTCTACTTTGTATGAGCAAGATAGGACTGGCACTTCCGAGGCAGTCCTGACATGAGAAATCTCATGGCAGTGGAAGGGAAAACAGCTGCGCTGAGTTGGCTGCACAGAAGATAAAGCACCATTGTGACATTGGTCCTGGACTAATTTGAGACACCGACTGTGCAATTCAGCATTAGACAATCTAATCCAGAGCAGTTGCAATTTCATGCCAGATGTTTTTAGGCCACACATGGAGTCTGAGAGTTGTTAGATTCCAAGTCCCCAATGGCACAAATAGGTCTCGACACATCATTTGAAGTTTGTGAGTAAGAAGGGTCAGCTCTGTCCTGAACTTGCTTATACTCTTAGCCTGTTTGATTTTTATAGCTCTGCTGGCATTGTATCCTCTTGATTTTCGCCTTCTGAAGCTTCACAATCCAAATACTCTCTTGTGAAGGCTCCAGCCTAAAAGTCACTGTCCTTAATTACTTCTGTTAGTCTTTGACTCTCAGTAGGCATAGGATGCATATGTGTTATAGATCATGTGGGACATTGGTCTGCTCCTGCTCAATTGCAATAAGTCAGTGATGGAATTAAAAATACACATATTCCTTCTTTGATTTCTGCCTGTCTTCTTTCTAATACAATTTTCTATCTATAAAATTTATAAATAAGCAAAAAATGGAACTTTACTTTGGCAGGGAGTGTATGGGATTATTTCAGAGCTTGTTAAAATAGTGGAGTCAATTTTGGCAGTTTCTTTAGGTAACATCTGTGCATCCCCCACCCCAACCACCCCATTCCTCCCTAACTGAGGAAGAACTTCAGTATCCAATCGGCTTCTCCTGTTACAGTAACCCAGCTCTATATTTAGAAAAAGATCTTTTGCAGGAGAGGTTAATCAAACTACTTAAGGCAAATTCACAATAGTTAAAATAGGTCATTAGGAATTCATTCTGGTGTGGCTCCTGTAAATTGACTTCCAAATTTGCAAGGGAAAAGGGGAATGCTTAGTTTTAGGACAAGACCTATTTAAAAATAATGTTACCTATTAAGAAAGATTATAGTCTACTAAAAGCTGTCAAATCTCAAAAAAAAAATCAATTTCTGTTTGAAAATCTTAATAAAAAATTTAGAGACTAACTAGAATAAGCCTGGATAACTAAATTTTGTTCAAGGAAAAAAGGATACGACTGTTACTGCTAAGAGTATATGTCTCTTGAGGGCAGAAGATACATCTCGGTCAACTTTCCAGCCACTTTTAAGTACCTTATATAATCTGGCACATGAAAAATATTTAGTAAGTTGGTTTCTAGTGAAACTGGATGTTTGGACTTGGTTCTTTGTATTTTATTTCAGAGAATATACAATGAGTAAGTTACAAACAAAAAGTGTAGCTTTCCTTTCTAGACCATTTGTGGGTCATATGAAAGTGAAAGTCACTCGGTGGTGTCCGGCTGTTTGCCGAGCTCATCTACTGTAGTCCATGGAATTGTCCAGGCCAGAATACTGGAGTGGGTAGCCTTTCCCTTTTCCAGGGAATCTTCCCAACCCAGAGACTGAATCCAGGTCTCCCACATTGCAGGCGGATTCTTTACCAGCTGAGCCACAAGGGAAGCCCAAGAATACCGGAGTGAGTAGCCTATTCCTTCTCTAGCAGATCTTCCCGACCCAGGAATCAAACCATGGTCTCCTGCATTGCAGGTGGATTTTTTACCAACTGAGCCACTGAGGGGCCATATTGTATATGGGAAATATTGGAAACCTGAGACGCAAGAGACGAACTTGGCCCTGCCATTTACCAGCTGTGTGTCTTTGGTTGATCACCTCCACCAAACTTCCACTTGCCTTAACTTCAAACTCAGACCATGGAAGCCAAATGCCTAAAATATGATCATTTGGGTACTTATTTTGCTGTTATCTAAGTGGGAGGGATTGGGGGCAGGAGGAGAAGGGGATGACAGAGGGTGAGATGGCTGGATGGCATCACTGACTCAACGCACGTGAGTCTGAGTGAACTCCGGGAGTTGGTGATGGACAGGGAGGCCTGGCGCGCTGCCATTCATGGGGTCGCAAAGAGTCGGACATGACTGAGCGACTGAACTGAACTGAACTGAGGTCTAATTCTTACCCGTGTTGGTTACCAAAATAAAGGTATCAATTCATTTCTACATTTGGAAATTAATTCTACTAAATTCATAAATTCTATAAAGTCTACTAAATTTTCTATCAAGCAGCTAGCCTACCCTCCAACTTTCTCAGCCCAGGGAGATCTTCTCTAACTGCATCAAACAGATCCACTCTGAATATCTGGAGTTTTGAAAACTTACTTTGAGAACTTGTAAAATTAGAGCAGAGTAAAGATACAAATGACTGTCCTTGCTATATCCAGTTGAAGTTTATAGTATTCTAATTACACTGGACCTGAACCTTTGGTGAGCTGAAATAGTTAAACTATTCGGTAGGAGCAAATCATTACCCATGGGAGATGAATTTGCCCTTTTAGGATGCTGATTAGAGCCATGAAAAAGGAAATTTACTTAATAATGGAAAAGTGAAGGGCATGTTGTTTCCAGAAAGTTGCTTATTCACACAAAATCAGGCCTGATACTGTTGTATTGTGATCATTTTATAATCACTTGTTTTAATGGAAAATTCAGATCTATATAAGGAGAATGAAAGGGTGGCCTCATGACGGATGGGAACAGATAGAAACAGGAGAGTGAAGTCCTTCCTCTGGAAAGGGGGCTGTATTGTTCCAGCCAGAGTCTTGTGATATTATTCAATAGGAGCAGGCTCTGGGGTCAGTCTGAAGAAATCATAGACTTGGGGAGGGAGGAAACCATGTACTGTAGCTGATAGACAAAAGAATGTAGTTGGGGTGGGATTTCACCCTTCCTTATTTAAAAATAGAGTAATTGCTCTTTTTCACTGAAGGATAGTTGATTTTAAAATAGAGGAATTACCCTTGACAACTTCTCCCACCAATTTCAAAGGGATGGGAATCCAGACCTCGTTCTACAAGGAGAGGAGGCAATTTTGGAGCCGTTATACTCCTATGCCAAATCAGAAAGTAAACTCTAAGTTTCCTTCCAGTATTAATAACACTGTGAGTACCCCAGGAAACTATAAGGAAAAGGCCATTCTGCCAGCATCACTCGGGAAAGGCACAGCTGACTTTGGAAGCTGCTCCTGTCAGCAAAGCCTGCTCCTAAGATAATTCTTACCATTCACTATTGAAAAGCAAGAGACTGGGGGATTTAAACCATTGTGGTTTGCCTCTTACAGGATATATGATGCTTATTGATTGTTAAAATTCTACTGTAGAGCATTAAAAGTGTGTGTACACATTGGAAAGTTGATGTCAACTAATGAAGAACTTCAATGGAAAGAGTTCATTCTGTTTAATATTAGACCTCAAGTCAAGAGGAATGTTAAGTGGCTATAGGTCCAAGGTATGCTGGGCACTGGAATCTAGGCCTGTTGGGCCAAGCATGTGTCAGAAATGTGGGGCAGTTCTAATTAGACAGTGCTTCTACATACGCTGGTGAAGAACCCAGACTCGGAATTCACATAGAACTTGAATCAAGATTAACATCTAAATCTGAGAGTAGAAGCATCTTCCTCATAGTATTGCCATGAAGAGTCAACAGAAGTGAATGCTAAATATTTAATTAACACATAACAAGGCCCAGGACTTGATCAATGCCAGTTATAAGCCTGACTCCCTTGCTGACTACTTTAATTTCTGTTTTGTAGGGTGATCTAGGGGATGCACTTGGGGAGGGGGCTGGGACTGCCAGAGTATGGGGAGAATGCTTGAGGAATTGAAATAACACCTGTTTACTAAACAGAACAGAGGAAATTTAGTACCTATGAGAGCACACAGGCTGGGCAAATATTCATAAGATTGAAAGAAATTAAGTTAGATAAAATGCTTAGCACAATGCCTGTCATGTAATAAGTACTCAGTTAATACTATTATTATTAATATTAATGTGTTATTTGCTCAGTCATGTCTGACTCTTTGCAACCCTATGGACAATAGCCCACCAGGCTCTTCTGTCCATGGGATTTTCCGGGCAAGAATATTGGAGTGCATTGCCACTCCCTTCTCCAATTATTATTAATATTACCACCTTATTTCCTCTTGTTCTTCTATTGCTCCTCTTCCTCCTTATTCTTCTCCTTGCCATCCTTTTCCTCCTCTCTTATTATATTGCTTAATCCAAACAAAATACATGTCCTACAACTTCAAATGTAAAACTTGTTTTTCATCCAATCTTTGGACCATTCTTCAAGGTGCTTCCCAAACTTTCTCACAACTCTTGTTACCTTGGTGATTTTTCTGTTCATGAAGGAGCTAAGTCCAAATAGCTTAGTATCTATGTCCTAACATAATACTTGCAGCTTCCCTGGTGGCTTAGATGATAAAGAATCTGCCTGCCATGAAGGAGACCTGGGTTTGATCCCTGAAAAGATCCCTTGGAGAAAGGAATGGCAATCCACTCCAGTATTCTTTCCTGGAGAATTCCATGGACAGAGGAACCTGGTTCATGGGGTTGCAGAGTTGTATATGTGTTAGTAAGCGACCAGCACACTAACGTAATACTTGAAAAAAAGGTAATGTACAGAAATTGAAACCCAGAGTCATATTTTTATTTTATTCTTGAATAACCACAATTACTTATTAATGAAATATGTGTACCCGGTGGATACCTTACAACTTTTTAAACTCTGGATCCGGGTTGGATATCTCCTCCCCCATTTCTTATTCCATCATGAATTTTGTGTATCACTTAGTTCATGCTTATGTTTTACATGGCGATCATCAAAAACCTAACCAACTTTGCAAAAATATTCTATGTCATTGAAAGGAAGGTAGCAAGGCTTAAGTTGAAATGATGCTAGTAGTTCAAGGGAGGTCTGAGAAATATGGATATGTGTCCCTTGAAATTTTAAAATATCCCTGTGCTCTGTGAATTTGCTGCAGTTATTCCTTGGTGGCTTGGCACACAGTTTGGAAACCAGAGGATTAACTAGATAGACTTTTAGGAATAACAAATACTAGTAGTTTGGGTCAGTTAAAGACTAACGAATGCAGTCACAACTCAAGTGATGTAGTGGGCATAAACTCTTATGATTGTGCTTTGACTATAGGACTCCCAGGATGAATGGTGGTTTGGCTGACTGCCAGTGAATCGAAGCTTGCCCAAGCTTATCTGATTTGTTAATTTTGAACTTTCAAGAGAAATGAGAACACCTCGAAAGGAAAAGCACACCCCTTGCTTTTAGTCATCCTAATGGCCTTTGTCCGCTTTCTGAAACTTAATTATTTGCTCAGAGGTACTGTGTGTTGTGCTAGTTTTTCATGGAATTAATGTTCAAGTTATTGGATTAATAAAATTAATATATTTGTTTCTAAAATTGGATTTTTCTATCTCTGATCCTTCACTGGATTTTTTGGACTGTGTTTCAATCTGTACTTGGGGGTGTGTTGTTGGCTTATCTTCTGTTTTGGAGGAGAGAACATTGTTTTTGGTAGAATTATGGAATCTCAAAAAAGAAGTAATTTTTAAGTAACCTGCTGCCGCTACCTTCACATTTTGATGAGGAGAGACTTGCCCAGGTACACTCCTCACTGTGGGGCTAGGTAGGACTAGAACCTAGGTTCTAGGCTCCTACAACAGTCTCCGATTTGACCATCCTTTTCTACCCAGTGCCAGCTTAAAGGATCCCCTCTTCAACTGATGGCATTTCAAGGTATCAGGGCATGTCATTGTAAATGACCTCTTCTGGATACTTAGTCACTGCTTCCTGATGAATTGGTGCTGACCTCAATCCTACACACAAAGTAACATCTAATCACAGCTTCTAACATCACACTGAAATGCTACAAGGTTTGGAGAAGTTTCTTTCTAGTATTTTTAATTTCTTATAGTCATTTTCTTAAATAAGTTGTTTTTAGTCTATTTAGCATTACAAACCTTTGTAACTAAATGAAAAGTGATGACCTTGTTCTCCTGAACATGCATACACACACATACATGCATATTTTAGGGGATTCTGTAGACCCTCTGAACTCCTATCAGCTCTGGATTAAGAACCTCTGAGGTAGGTAATAGAAAGCTTTTAAAGTATTACTTACTTAACAAAATAATTATTTTGCTCTGCTTTTTCTTTGCTAATATATGTAAATCTCTTATCTTTAGCCTTTAACTTGTTTTAGTTTTTGCATCTTTTCCAAATAAAAGGAAGAGTAAAGATTGTCAATAGTTTGTTTCTGAGATTATGACAAATCATAGGCAAAGTTTCCTTTGCAAGGAGAGGTAGTTTACTAATAGTTTCCAAATCCAGATGTCCTTCATGGAGGTGCAGAGTGGGCTTTTGAAAAATAAACATGCCTACCCTGTATCTGCTTTGGCCCCATCTGAAGATCCAGGCCCCTCATCCTGATGGAGGAGGTAGTTTTTAATATGTGACAATGATATTGATACAGAAGATGCATGAACCACTGAAAATTCGAAATCCTCATTTTCTAGGTCTATTACCTCAAGGCTACAGAGGTGCCAAAATTAGTGACATAACTGAGAATTTATTGTAAAACTCCTGGTTCCCTGAATCCAATATAATTTTTTAAACAATATTTTTATTAGAAAACATTACAACTATACAGAAAGCTCTAGGGAGCAATGAAATTAGGAAAAAAAATCAGCTTGATCAAATAGTAACACATTGTTGTAGATGCTTATGATTAAAATAAGTATAAGAAGACCAGCTTATTTTGATTTCTGGTTTCACCATATTTCCTTAATTCCCATGACTTTCTTCTGTATTAATATATATTTGTCTGATATTTTCCAGTTTATTTTAACCATTCTGTTTGATTTTGTTTTAGATATGTCTGATAAGCTATATGGTGCTATTGTTTTTTCAGTCTGTTCTGGTATTCTCTCTTTTCCATTTTTATTTATTGAGAATGCTGTTATATTTGGGCCTATTTCTATAATCCTATTTTGGATTTCGTTTGTGTTTTCCTTTTTTAAAAATTAACTTTGGATTGATCAAGTTTTTAGCAGCCACTGAATACCTTCTCTCCCTCTTGCCATAAATAATAACACAATAGTTATTATTTATGGCAGTTTTTAACTTGCTTTAAAAAAAAAAGTGTGAACATGCAAATATTGCTTTAAAGACGATCATTGATAGCATTTATTCACATATTTTATCAGTTTCTGGCCTCACCATTGTTCGTTGATTTCTGCAACTTCTGCGTTAATTTGGAAATTTCCTGATGTATTAAATATATTCTTTAAAGATCTTTTAGGGAAAGAATGTGAGTAGTAAGTTCCTTTTGTTTTTGCATATCTGAAAATACTTCCATTTTTCTTTTCTTCCTGAACAATAGCTTAAGTGAGTAAAAACTGATAAATTGACAGAAATTTTCCTTGAGGACTATTAAAATATTTGTTCATTCTTTTCTGACATTTATTTACTACTGACAAGTTTAACCTCAGTATAATTATCTTGGCAATCTCAGTTTTTTTCCCTACTAAGTTTCATTTTTCTTTAATATCTTTAATGTTCAATGCCCTACAGGTTTGATAAGATGTTGTTTGGCTAGGTTTACATTTATTTAGCTTGCTCAATACCCAGAAAAATACTCAAATGTAAGTATTCATGTCTTCTTTAGTTTTTACAGAATTCATAGTTAATTTTTCAAGTAATACTTTTTTATAATATTTCCATTTTATTTCCAGTTTATGCAGCATTTAGTAGACATAAATTCGCTCTTGTCATCTATTGTTTATGTTTGTAGCTAATATTTCATGATAAAAAACCCCTTTTTTCTCTATATGCTTCAATCTGGGTAAAGTTTTTCAGTTCAGTGTTCCAGTTTTCTAATTGTTTCTTCAACTAATTTTCAGTCCAGAATTTACCATACTATTAATTTTTTTCTGTAATTTTTTTCCTTCCAAGACTTCTAATTGATTCTTTTTCATATCTATTTTTCTTTTATATCTCTTTTAAAAATAACATTTATTTTTAAGCAAATCTATTTCTTCATTTATCTCACTGAGCATCCTCAAAATACATGCTCTATATAATTGATTTCTTTAGAATGTTACTATTCTGAATATTTGTTTTGTTAGCTGTCTTTCTTCCCATTGTGTTTCCTAATGAGTTTTGTAATTTTTTGGTTTTAATGACTCATTTTGAGAGAGAGATTTTATCATTTTTGTTGTTGGGTTTTAATTCTTTCTTTTCTCTTCTATCTGCATTCCTGCCTGCATTCTTATTGGCACGTGTGCGTGCATGTGTGTGTGTGTGTGTGTGTGTGTGTGTGTGTGTGTGTGTGTGTGAGACTGCCACCTCTGCCTCTTTCCAGGTTGCTGTCATCTAATGCTATTTCTGCTCTGCGTTCTATAGTGATGCTGGAAATCTCATAGATGCGTTCATTTAACCAGTTACTGGCTTGGTTAAAAAATATATTGCTGTCATGCTGGTTAGCAATATATTTTTGCTTGTGATGCTATACTATGCTACGTTGTTATCTTTGTTTGGATTTGTTTTGAATTTTTGGCTGCACAGTGCAGTATGTGGGATCTTAGTTCCCTGACCAGGTATAGAACCCTCACTCCCTGCAGTGGAAGCATGGAATTTTAACCACTGGACTGCCAGGGAAGTCCCTATGTTATCTTTTGTTTTAAGCCATCTTTATAGAACATACTAGCAAGTTTTGCTTTCTGCCATCAAGCAATAAGCCAGTCAGGCTCTTCTGTCCATGAGATTTCCAGGACAAGAACATTGGACTCAGTTGCCATTTCCTCTTCCAGGGGATCTTCCTGAACCAGGAATTGAGCCTATATCTCCTGCATCTCCAGCAGTGCAGGCAGTTATTTTACCCTCTGAGCCCCCTGGGAAGCCCAATATCTATATGTTCAGTTCAGTTCAGTCCCTCAGTCGTGTCCAACTCTTTGCGACCCCATGAATCACAGCACGCCAGGCCTCCCTGTCCATCACCAACTCCCGGAGTTCACTCACACTCACATCCATCAAGTCAGTCATTCCATCCAGCCATCTTATCCTCTGTCGTCCTCTTCTCCTCCTGCCTCCAATCCCTCCCAGCATCAAAGTCTTTTCCAGTGAGTCAACTCTTTACATGAGGTGGCCAAAGTACTGGAGTTTCAGCTTCAGCATCATTCCTTCCAAAGAAATCCCAGGGCTGATCTTCAGAATGGACTGGTTGGATCTCCTTGCAGTCCAAGGGACTCTCAAGAGTCTTCTCCAACATCACAGTTCAAAAGCATCATTTTTTCAGCACTCAGCTTTCTTCACAGTCCAACTCTCACAGCCATACATGACCACTGGAAAAACCATAGCCTTGACTAGATGGACCTTAGTCAGCAAAGTAATGTCTCTGCTTTTCAATATGCTATCTAGGTTGGTCATAACTTTTCTTCCAAGGAGTAAGCGTCTTTTAGTTTCATGGCTGCAGTCACCATCTGCAGTGATTTTGGAGCCCCCCAAAATAAAGTCTGACACTGTTTCCACTGTTTCCCCATCTACTTCCCATGAAGTGATGGGATCGGATGCCATAATCTTCATTTTCTGAATATTGAGCTTTAAGCCAACTTTTTCACTCTCCTCTTTTACTTTCAACAAGAGGCTTTTAGTTCCTCTTCACTTTCTGCCATAAGAGTGGTAACCATACACAAATATTAGTCTGAATTTTAAAAGCATAGAAATAATTCTAGTAATATTCTTAAAAAGCATAAAAAGATTGAATGTCATATAGGTAGGACTTAAAGATGTTTCTTCTAGAACTGAAGACTAACAAAGCTGCCTCATCTTCATCCTTTTCAGGGAATTGGTCAGACTTACAACATTCAGGAAAATCTGTATGACCTTCATTTGGATTTTTTTTTTTTTTTGGTGAATGTATTTTTTTTTCTGGAGAGAATTTATATGTTTGTTTGTAGCAAAATTCATATTTCTGTGATTAAGCTGATCTGATGGAACCTATGGCATGTCTCTGATGTGTTATAATTCCACTAGACTCTGAATTCCTTGAATGATTAGACCCTCAGCATGGCACAGAATCAAGTACATGCCTAGGCCCTTCTACCATGGTTCATAGCCCCATTTTTTCTTGTGGTCCACCCCACTAACCCTTACATTTGAATTATAACCACCATTGTGGAGTCTTCAATAATCTTCCAGACTGTGTTAGAAACCTTTTATACAACCACACTTAGCACCCTGTACAGTGTATCAGGCACTATTTTTTGTAATCCCACAAACATTCCCCCTTACCTCCCGCCCCCTCCCGCGTTTCCCTGGTAGCTCAGCTGGTAAAGAATCTGCCTGCAATGAAGGAGACCTGGTTCGATTCCTGGGTCAGGAAGATCCACTGGAGAATGGATAGGCTACCCACTCCAGTATTCCTGGGCTTTCCTGGTGGCTCAGATGATAAAGAATCTGCCTGCAATGTGGGAGTCCTGGGTTCAGTCCTAAGTTGGGAAGATACCCTGGAGAAGGGAATGGCTACCCACTCCAGTATTCTGGCCTGGAGAATTTCATGGGCCATATAGTCCAGGGGTTGCAAAGAGTTGGACATGACTGAGAGAAGAGCCTACAGCTTTCAACTCCATGTGGTGCCTGGAAGTGAAGTGAAAAGTCACTTAGTTGTGTCCATGGTGCCTGGAGTAAATTCTAAATACAGACTTTCGAACAAATGTACTCACTACTTCTCTGAGGGTTCTTTGAAAAGACTGAAGTTTCTGATATGTGGGAGACACAGCAATGTCCCTGTTTGCATTAGTCAGAATCGCAGGGATTTTACATGATAAAAGCCGATTCCTATCTTGGCTCCTTGCAGTCATTCAACACAGGCGGCTCATCAGGACTTCCGTCTCGGCTCGTGCAGTCACTCAGGACAGGTGACACTCTGTCATATGGCTCTGTCACTTCCTTCAGTGTATGGAAAATGAGAAAGGATGAGAAAGACTAAATTTGCCATATTTTATTGGCATATTTATTGGCCAGAACTCAATCCTATGACTCCAACTTTTTGGAAGGAAGGTTTGAAAATGGAGTCCAGTTATGTTCCAGGAGAAAATAAAATTCAGTTTGGTTAATCTAGCCTTGTCACCTAACCATATTGCCATCCAGGAAGTATAAAACCTAGCTACCCCTGTCATGTGATGGGTTATATATCACAACTATTTTTTTTCTCTTTAAAATCATAACATATTGGCTATCAGCCACTTGGTATTTAATCGTCAACATATTCCTAGGCTTTTAGTGTGTCATTTATTATACTTTCTTGATGTGAACAGAAGTTGGTAGGGATATTTGATTGACAAATGTTTTTTTTTTTTTTTAATTTGAGAAGTAACTTTGTACCTTGATGACAGAAATAAGACATGTTGCTGAAAAAGTTATAATGCAATAAAATATTTTTAAAGAGTGGATGAAATTACCTGCCTGAGCCACACCATAGCTGGTAATACTTGCCTATCAAGTATTACCTTTATTACTTGTCTCTAGTTTTAGTCAAATGAGTATTTGTGAGGCTCTCACAATAGATAACATCATTCCTTTTGAGGCAAATAACAACATTTCTTTTTCACTGAGTTCATCTTTATTTGTTGGATCCATTTCTTCTCCATCACTAATGTCTCAACTACTAACTGGTCTGGGATGTATTCTTTTAAATGAAACAAACCAAAGTAGGCACAATTAACTTACAATAACTAGAGGCAATTCAAATGTTTTTCTTTTTTTAATTGTAAGCAAATCTGCTTTAGCAGTTCCAAAGAAGTGACCAATTTAGCACTTGCTTTGAAGTGTGTTTAAATATGAGTTTCAATATGAAAATGACTATTCCTTGAGTTTTGTATATGGTAAACAAGGAAATTGAATTTTCCTTTGGAATGCTCTATTTCTTATGTTTCAAAGGAAGGAGTCAGGATTTGGTAAATAAGATATGTGCCTCCATTTTATAGGTTTTCTTTGATTTCCCTAGCCTAAGTAGTCAACTGAAAGGATTTATTCAAATCAGAGATATAAGACTTACTATATAATGTGCAGTATAATTTTTTTAGCTTACATCTAACTGAGAAATTTATAAGTTGAGATTTAAGAGGGTAGGCATGAGGACTGACTGGCCTCCTATAGTTTCTCTGAAACCTGAAAGATTATTATATCAAAAGTCAGCATTTCATGGCCCCCCTATATCCATAAAGAAAATTAAAATCATATGTCGCACAGCAAGCTTAAACCATTCAAAATGCTCATAAACATATTTAAAGCCAAAATTACAGCTGTTTCTCGACTCTTGGTACCACGTACAGCTCTAGATATGGTTCTTACATTGCTGTGCACACACTGTAACAGTAATTACTGTATTTTAAGCACCACACTATTCTATAAGAGCATTCTTTGGTGGTGATACAGCAACGTGATGACAAAGAGCTCCTCCTGTACTATGTAATTGCCCTCACAAGGGAAGCACTGTGTGTCCTTAATGTTCCACTAGACCTTTGCCTTCCTTTGTTAAGAAAAAGGACAACAGGCCTTCTCAAATGTAGAACCAAAGGAAGCATTTTGTTGAACATGCACAGGGTGGCAACCCATTGGAAGTGTTTTCTTTCTGTACTTTTGATGCAATTTCAAATGTGGGACTTAATAGATTGCATATCAGTTTAAATGAAGGACTCCCTGGTGCTCGATAGCTCCACACTTGTGGGCGCAACTTTTCCTGCCACTGGGCTCTGAAACAGGGCTGAATCAACAGTCAGATATGAACTCTGATTAACTTGCACTGGAACATACCCTCTGTTATACAGAGATGTAGAAAGTGTGAAATCTTTTGCAAAATGGAAATTTCTCAGATTCTGACAAAGTGAGAGCACATTGATTATTATTGTTTATCCTCATTACTAGTGTTTTATGTTTTTATTGTTTCTTTTACCCCCATTTTCAGAATTTGAGGTAATTAGATGAACAACTCTCCAGTGAGAAAGGCAAATGGTACTCTGCCATGATGATGGACCATACAGTATGAGATAACACTTGCTTTTAGAAAATATTTACCACAAGTTTGACGTCTTGTGTTCCCTTGATCCCAGCTATGTTTATGCTACCATCTATCTTAAGAGGCTGTCTAGTAGGAAAGGAACCTATATAGTATATCATGGCTCTCTCTTCCCACAAATGTAAAATGCATAACTAACCCTGATGGTGCAGGCACTTAAGAAAAAAGTAGAACTTGACAGCATAACATTTAATAGCTGGGGATAAGGGCCATCTTTTAGCGACAGTTTTGCAAGGATGTTTTAGATTGTATCTTGCTTATTGACATTAAAAACAAATTAAATGTTACCCACAAGTATTTGTCCTTTTGGAAGTAAAATAAACATATATTATTTATATATTCATGTCTGTTTCTGAGATGGAGTTCAAGGATGAAGTCTGCTGAAAGCCTTTGAGTACAGAACAGAGTCTAGGTGAACTTCTACGAGGTCTAGGAAGACACAAAGTTGAGTTGGGCCTAGTATTTGAAAAGAATCTGGTAGGATCATTGGCCAGGATATGGAAGTTTGCTGCAGATTACAATGACAGAAGAAAGATGGTTCAGTAGTTTCCTTTCTCTTTGGGCCTCTGGAGTCAGTCTTCCTCTCCTCAGTACCATTCTCCCAGAATAAGTCTAACACTCTGTCTTTCGGTAGAGGAGACCAGTCCATAGGAAAAATCTTTCACACACTTCTTTTATGAGATGTCAATAAAAGTAGAATTCCTTTGGCTAAGGAAGGAGTTTGAAGGACAGGATCTCCTTCAAACTCAGCCTCCACATCTTGTCTTCCCCAAGTCTTCTCTCCTTAGAAACCTTAGCGGAAGCTAACGACTTCCCTGAGTGCAGTATGAAAATCACTGATTCAAGGCAACTCAGAATTCCTGGGACACATTTCCAGTGACCTGAAGAGAAGTCATCTTTGCTCTCTATTTTGTCTGATAAAATAAAGAAAAATACTGGAAACTCCACGTTTGAATGTGCAAAACATTTTACAATATAGATTCCCCTAAAGACAGTAGAATTTCTGTTTATATACAACAATAACTGGCAACTCACATATATTTCCAAATATGGGAAGGAAAACTATGAATACACATATGTGTATGTTTATAGGATCAGAGTTATGCTTATGCAGAATAAGTAGATGCTTATGTTGTGTAATTAGGAAAAAACCTCCTCAGACAAAATATACTTCCCCCTGGCCCTGTTGCATGTGTTGGGTCTCTCATTACTCACTTCTTCAGGTAGAGGAAATGGCTGAAAAAGAATTATCAGCGGAATTATGACATATAGTTTGCCATGATTGACTTTTAATATTATACTTTCAACCAAGCCTGCAGAGAGATTAGGGGAGTTTGTGAAGTACAAGACTGAAAAGATTTTTCAAAGAGAATAAAGGGTATGGAGAAGAAGCTAGGTTTTGGGGAAAATTGTTTAGGTTGGATTTGGAAGAGACTGACCAACTGCAGTATGACATAGGTTATCAGAGACGGTCTAACATTTAAAATCAGAACTATCCAGAAAGGAGGATAGATATGCTGAAAAAAACTTTGTTACTTCTGCAGTTGTATAACTACTTAGGGTTTGTGTGAATATAACCTGTGCATAAAATCAGTGATCAATTAGCATTTGTATGAAGACAGTCATACAGAGGGAGATTGATTAGATGGCCTGAATCGTACCAGAAATTTTTCAATTCTGTTGTTGTTCAGCCTCTCAGTTGTGTCTGACTCTTTGCGACCCCATGGACTCAGGCTTCCCTGTCCTTCACTATCTCCCAGAGTTTGCTCAAACTCATGTCCATTGACTCAATGATGCCATCCAACCATCTCATCCCCTTCTCCTCCTGCCTTCAATCTTTCCCAGCATCCAGGTCTTTTGCAATGAGTCAGATCTTCACATCAGATGGGCACAGCATTGGAGCTTCAGCTTCAGCATCAGTCTTTCCAGTGAATATTCAGGATTGATTTCCTTTAGGATTCCTTTCCTTGTAGCCCAAGGGACTCTCCAGCACCACAGTTCACAAGGGTCAGTTCTTCAGTGCTCAGCCTGCTTTATGTTACAACTCTCACATCCGTACATGACTACTGGAGAAATCATAGCTTTTACTATAGGGATCTTTGTTGGCAAAGTGATGTCTCTACTTTTTAATAGTCTGTCTAGGTGTGTCATAGCTTTTCTTCCAAGGAGCAAGTGTCTTTTAATTTCATGACTGCAGTCACCATCCACAGTGATTTTGGAGCCCAAGAAAAATAAAGTCTGTCACTTTTTCCATTTTTCCCTATCTATTTCCTCATTCATGAAGTGATAGGACAAGATGCCATGATCTTAGTTTTTTGAATGTGTTGACTGGCTTCCTTCTTACTGAAATATCTAGGTTCTCTTTCCTAAAAGATAAAAGAGAAAACTTGACAAAGTCATCCCTAGTAATCCACTGACTGTTTTGTTATGCCAAGAAATGCATGGACTAGATCTATTTCACTATCTACTCTGTGCTACATAGTAAGGGGTAGGGCTATAAGTGGGGCAAAGGCAATGGGTCCTTCTATAATACTGAGCAGGTGAACAGCAAGGATACAGGTTTTACAGGTTCTATATCCAGTGGACAGTCAGTTAACTGTAAGAACATCAGATGTGAAATTACCAAAGCCAAAAGATAAACAACTGCTCTAAGGCAGATAAATTTTACCAGCATACTTAAAATATGGGTCTTTCGTGAGAATTCAGAAGCGAGGAAGATTTTAAAATAAATAAATAAAAATAAAGCCAGATGAAAAAGAAGCCTACAATGATAAATTGCAAAGTTTTAAATGGCCATTAAACTTGAACAAGTCAAATGGCTACCAAATGGAGTTTCATTTCTCATTTTATTTATAAACATTCGCATAAAATTTCAAGGAGAAAAAAGAAAAAAAATCCTTGAACTCCTGTGAAAGACATTTTGTGCTGCGTATGTTGAATTACTATTAAGTATTCACCTATCTTAAATGGGCTTTTTCTCCAGCCTCTGTATCATACATCTTAATGTCAGTAACATCTGCAACGGAATGGTAATGTGGATCAGTGAAGATAATCACCAGTTAATAAGAGCTTCAAATCGTGCTTTGGCTAGTGTACACCGTTAACTGTATTTCTTTGGATAATTTACCAGTACCATTTTATTTAATGCTTATGCTTGATCAAAAAGTGCTTGTGTATGAAATTAGCTGCAAAACTGAATTTTTAAAGATCACTAGCACAGTGATCCTTCGGCACCATGCAATCTTTCCCTTTTAGTTTTCTTTTGAGCTTAGATCTCAGAAGTCATCATTTAAAAACCCTTCTTGGTTTGTATTTGTGTACACTGGTGACACACACGTCACCTTGCTCTTTTTCATTGAGTGTATGTATCACAAAGATGCAAAGATGAAATTTGTGTTTCTTTCCTCCACTGATAAATCTCAAGTGCTTTGGGTCTTGAAGGGAAACTTTGACCTTTAGTATTTCTGGTTTTGTTGCTCTTTATTTATTTTGCTGCAAAAGGCGATTGGTCATGAAAAATAACCCAGGGGCGATGCGGTGGGTAGTGGAAGGAAGGTGGAGGAGTGACCTGGTTTTGATTAGTTAATTCAGATTAGGGAGTAAATTCTGATTTCACAGCTGCTGTTCAGGTTCAGTGGCACTACCAATTTTTCCATTTCAAGTTCCCATATATAAAGCTGACAGTTTCCTTGGCTAGAACCCTTTTTAATGTTCCTCTTTGGCACAGGCTCTGCTTTTCCCCCCATGATTTTCAGTAGCCTTCCTCCCCCATGCAGCTTTGCCAGAGCTACTCAGTTGTGGGCTTCAAATCTCCTGTAATTCCAGCCCTAGCAGGCCCTTAAAAACGTAGCAATGCACAGATGTGCAGTGAAAATTTTAAAATGTGCACTTTCTTTTAGGAATATGAACACTGAATATCACATAAACCTCTGATGTTCCCCTTGCCACCTTCTAGAGCTAAGCTAACACTTCCTTCTGTGTTTATATTCGTGCCTCGTAGGTACGTGGTCGGCCTGGCTTTCGGTTCTTGAGTTTTCCCATCTCTTTCCTTCTGTGCCAAATAGCTCACTGGTTTTACGATATGGGCAGGGGCTGATGAGGGAATAGTTTGAGTCCACAGCCTCCACTTTCATTCACTGCCTGAGCTGAGTTTTAATACAGACCTTGGTTAGAGACAAGTCTAGTTCTCCACAAAGTTCCCTTTTACAGTTTAAATAAAGAAATGATAAACATCAAAAGATCAACAGTTTTCCAAAGAAGCCAATATGTAATAGTCATGCCCAGGAGCACTGTTATAACTGAAAGCCTTACAACGAGCATTGAATTGTAGCTTTGTTCTCGTTTGTTTTTCCTCCCTATAATATGGTCCCTTAAAAGAAGAATAAAGGGAGGGAGGGAAGTTTGAGAATTGAGACTGAAATGAGTCTGATCATTTAGATGTAATGAAGCAAAGAAACAATCTTCAGTTCTAAACGCTTTTTGTTGTTGTTATCAGGGTGGGCATAGATACATTGAAAAATAGCTGTGTGCAATCCAATTGCAAAATAAGTCCTGCTCTGTGAGTCTTTAGTAAACAGGTGAAGTGAGTATTTTGTGGGTACAGTGTGTGTTAGGCCAATGGAAAACAGTCTCCTAGGGGACTTCATGTCCTCTGAAACAGCAGGAAGAGATGGTTCTAATATTTTTCTCTTGTTTTTTAAAAAAAAAAAAGCACTTGTGGTGGGTGTGTATCTTCCTGTATTCCTCATCACAGAGTATTCATGGAGTTAGGATTTTTCCTCTTCTAAAGATGGGCAGTCATTCTTCAAATTACAGAATGAAATCTTCATGCTTTTCAGGGTTGTTGGGTCTTTAAAATGCCATCTCTTCTAAGAGACCTCCATAGAATGAGGGATTCTGACAATGAGGCTGGTTTAAATAATGTACTGGTAGCAGACGGGTTAATAGGCATGAGGCAGAGCTGAATGCATATGCACTGTTCAGTGTCTTGCTTAGCTGTGAACTCCAGAAAGGCATTCTGCATGTAGGCCAGCTTGTTGGGGCTGCTTGTCATCACTCAGGATTGGTCATTTCTTCTAGGGTGCTGGGTGTGTGAGTTGCTTGATCTTTATTACCTAATAAGTATCTGCGAATACAGAGTGTTTAACTGAGGTTGAGAGTTAATCCATAATTAAATGGATGAAGAGCTTGAAAATACTGAATAAAAGGCACTATAAGTTTTCAGTAGTCAAAACGAAGAAGGAAGATGGGGACTGCTATGCAGAAAATGCAAACTAAGGCCTTTCTATGTGTCTATAGCAAAGCCAGGCAGACAAAGCACATTTAAGCTGGCATCATAGCTGAAGACAATGGATGTTGGTTCAATATTTAGAACTTTGGTCTGGAAATCAGAAGATGTAGTCCTAATCCTGGTTTTAGTGCTGACTTATCTGTTAAGGCATTCCCCCCAAAGCCACAGGTCAACAGGAAAGCAACTCATTTTCATGTTTTGTGCCTCACATCTGCCCATCTGTGAAATGGGGATGACGATATTCTATGCTATTCCCTTCTTCATTGGAGATTTGGTTAAGTGAATGAGATAACATGTGTGGATGAGCTATGACTTCTTCCTTGGGAAGATGCTGTAGAAATACAAGGACTCATGTGTTGTTTAAAGGTATCAGCGACCTGCCGTGGTGTGAACACCTGTCAGCAAGCCACGGCCCTACACATCCATGCTACATCTGAGCATCCTCCAGCCTGCCCGGAAGGCAACATTCAGAATCTCCGTGGAGAACCACTTCAGGGATTGACACCTTGAAGTAAGATCCACTTTAAATACAAGGTGAAAAACTGCTCTTTTTCACATATTCTAAGTCTCTCACGCGTACAAATGAAAATAAGGAGATTTATGAAATGGCAATGCAAATCTTCACGCTAATCAACAGAGTTTAGAAAAAATCAGCCAGGAGCCCTGAACATGCCTGTGGCAAGCGTACTGCTTAGCCTGCAAGAGATAAAGTACACTAGTACATATCGGTTAGTCTAATTTATTCAGAGTCGTTGCCATATCACAACCTTGTGTTTGATTTTCTTATAAACTAATAATTTCTTGAATGAACTAATACTGCTACAGCCACTAGTACCTCCACCTTGTAGAAGTTTTTTATTGTTGTGTATGCAACTAAATTGAAATATCTTTCACTTGAAATATTGACTTTAATATCTCATTTGAAAAATTCATGAAGCCTTTGATGTTAAATCCATACTCAATTTAGCCAAATGCCATTAGAATATGCAATACGCCTGAATACAGAAAGCATTATTGTCTGTGTTTCTGCAGAAGAATTACATTTTATGACTGTAACGTCAGGATCTTTTTTGGATTTGTGCATGAGGAAAGGAAAGGGAAAGGCAGCACATTAGATGCAAAATGAAAAGTGGTATTGATTAGGCTCTCATTTACCCACTCTCTGCCTCATTCCCTAAATGCATGGAAATAAGGGTTGTGCCACTGCAACTAACAATGCTCTATAATGAATGGAACAATCTTTAGAAAATTAGTGTGAGCATGTATGATAGTGCACAGATGTTGCTCCGAGTAACTGTCATACATTTCTTTTACATCTCCATTTACATAAGTCTCTTTATTTCCTAATAGTATCATAATAGAAACATGACAATAGTTAATGATTTCATAAAACATGTAATGTAAAGGCTGTCAGAAAGGTAGAACCTTAATTGAAACCTATAGCTATACTGCATTAGAATTACATTTCCTGAATAACTCATGTTAAAAATAGCCCTCTTGAAAAGAGAAAGACAAAGACAGGTATTTAAAAACAAAACAAAGCAAAACTCAAGATTTCAGCAAATTAAAAAAATCTTCTCCCCTCCAGCCACGCCCGCAGTAAAACACAGTGACCGACAAATATCGCAAAATCCACCGCTACCGGTTTTTTTGCCTTTAGTAATTTATGGGCACTTTCCCCTCATCTATCGATCACCTTTTAAAAAGTAAACTGCATTAACATTTTAGACTATAATGGCTCCAGAAAATGTTTGATTTTTATCACTACTGAAACATCGCCGTTGGCGCGAGCTTCCGTTAGCCAGCGGGAAGCAGGAGACTTCTTTTTGAGTGAAAAGGCTGCCGGGCACGTGCCTGTTTACACAGATATTCTACCATGCCCTGCAGGAATGGTGCTGGGGACAGGCCATAACTGGTTGTTTGTTTTTTTTTTTTTTTTTTTTTTTTTAGACTACAAAGAACACATTTATGAAACTGAAAAAAGAAGTGGAGGAGAAGGAGTTGGGGAAAGGAGAAGCCTTCCTCAGTGGGATAACTGACTAGCTGTATTATTAATAGAAGACATCCTTTGGAGAGAGTTGGTTAGGCAGTCCTGAAGAGCCAAGGAGTTCACAGCCCCGGCGGCTGCCTGCTCAGCAGCACCATCTGCTGGTCAGCCTGTGGTCTCCGGCAGTCCGGTTGGGGAAGTGGCCTGTTTCCGTTCCAGACAAGGGTCACTGCCTGACTTCAGTTTTAACATACAGCTTGTGACATTGCACAGGAGGAAGTGATCAAGACCACCCCCTAGAAAAAGAAATGCAAAAAGGCAAAATGGTTGTCTGAGGAGGCCTTACAAATAGCTGAGAAGAGAAGCTAAAGGCAAAGGAGAAAAGGAAAGATACACTCATTTGAATGCAGTTCCAAAGAACAGCAAGGAGAGATAAGAAAGCTTTCCTCAGTGATCAGTGCAAAGAAATAGAGGAAAACAGTAGAATGGACATGACTAGAGATCTCTTCAAGAGAATGATAGATACCAAGGGAACATTTCACGCAAAGATGGGCTCAATAAAGGACAGAAATGGTGTGGACCTAACACAAGCAGAAGATATTAAGAGGTGGCAAGGACACATGGAAGAACTGTACAGAAAAGGTCTTCATGACCCAGATAATCATGACGGTGTGATCACTCACCTAGAGCCAGACATCCTGGAATGTGAAGTCAAGTGGGCCTTAGGAAGCATCACTACGAACAAAGCTAGTGGAGGTGATGGCATTCCAGTGGAGCTATTTTAAATCCTGAAAGATGATGCTGTGAAAGTGCTGCACTCAATATGCCAGCAAATTTGGAAAACTCAGCAGTGGCCACAGGACTGGAAAAGGTCAGTTTTCATTCCAATCCCAAAGAAAGACAATGCTAAATAATGCTCAAACTACTGCATAATTGCACTCATCAAAATAATGCTTAAAATTCTCCAAGCCATGCTTCAACAGTACATGAACTGTAAACGTTCAGATGTTCAAGCTGGTTTTAGAAAAGACAGAAGAATCAGAGATGAAATTGCCAACATCCACTGGATCATCGAAAAAGCAAGAGAGTTCCAGAAAAACTTCTATTTCTGTTTTATTGACTATGCCAAAGACTTTGACTGTGTGGATCACAACAAACTGTGGAAAATTCTGAAAGAGACGGGAATACCAGACCATCTTACCTGCCTCCTGAGAAATCTGTGTGCAGGTCAGGAAACAACAGTTAGAACTGGACATGGAACAACAGACTGGTTCCAATTGGGAAAGGAATCCATCAAGGCTGTATATTGTCACCCTGCTTATTTAACTTATGTGTAGAGTACATCATGAGAAATGCCAGGTTGGATGAAGCACAAGCTGGAATCAAGATTGTTGGGAGAAATATCAATAACCTCAGATGTGCAGATGACACCACCCTTATGGCAGAGAGCAAAGAACTAAAGAGCCTCTTGATGAAAGAGGAGACTGAATAAGTTGGCTTAAAACTCAACATCTGGGAAACTAAGATCATGGCATCTGGTCTCATCACTTCATGGCAAATAGATGGGGAAACAATGGAAACAGTGGCAGACTTTATTTGGGGGGGATCTAAACTGCAGATGTGATTGCAGCCATGAAATTATAAGACTCTTAGTCCTTGGAAGAAAAGCTATGACAAACCTAGACAGCATGTTAAAAAGTAGAGACATTATATTGCCAACAAAGGTCTGTTAGTCAAGGCTATCATTTTTCCATGTATGGATGTGAGAGTTGTACTATTAAGAAAGCTGAATGCCGAAGAATTGATGCTTTTGATCTGTGGTGTGGGAGAAGACTCTTGAGAGTCCCTTAGATTGCAAGGAAATCCAACCAGTCTATCCTAAAGGAGATCAGTCCTGGTGTTCATTGGAAGGACTGATGCTGAAGCTGAAACTCCAATACTTTGGCCACCTGATAGGAAGAGCTGACTTGTTGGAAAAGACCCTGATGCTGGGAAAGATTGAAGGCAGGAGGAGAAGGGGACAACACAGGATGAGATGGTTGGATGGCATCACTGACTCGATAGACATGAGTTTGAGAAGGTTCCAGGAGTTGGTGATGGGCAGGGAATCCTGTCCTGCTACAGTCCATGGGGTCACAAAGAGTCGGACATGACTGAGCGACTGAACTAAACTGTGAATTGCAGTTTACAACCAATAAGGGGTGGGGGAAACGAAAATCATGTTAGAGAAGGCTCAGCAGAACTTGACCGGCCGTATAGAGTATATATGAAACTGGCTGCTCATGTCTTTTTTTAAAGAAGGAAAGAAAGCAGAGCCTTGTTTTTATGGAGTGAGAAGTGTAAGAATCCCAGGGATTTTAAAAAACAAGACCAAACCATCTGTGCAAGGAAATTTATTCTCACCTTGATCCTTCAACATCTTGGGTATCTTCCATCCTATTAAAGCATTATTGAAATATGTTTAAAATTGAGCACCATCCATCATAGAGATTGAGTTAGAATATCTACATAATATTTACACATCTCAACAGGAAAAGTAATTTTTCTTTTCAGTAGTTATCATTTTCGAAAACCCAGGTTGACTTGCAAGCCACTGTCTGTCTCATCCCTTAGTAAGCATTTCCTTAGCTGATGCATTTCACTGATTTGATCTCACTGATGGGGTAATAAAATCATTGGTCACTCAGACACAGAGAGGCTGGGAGCCATGTGTTGAATCACCTGCTGTTAATTCAGAATGAGGTATACAGATGGGACTCGGGGACCCAATTGTGTTAATCTGAGAAATCCCCCGGCAATATCCCATGGATTACAGTATTGCTGAAAATATCCGGTATATTACTGTAAGTTAAATACTTCTAGAATTAATTATTAAAAGTGTATTTACCAAGGTTTAGCAACTATTTAATATGTGTTGCTTCCCAATGGGAGATTAGCCTATCTAAGGGCTGTGGAATCTTGGGGCCTTTGGAATTTATTTAACAAATGATAAGCACCTGATTAAAAATAAATTAAATGCTAGTTAAAGTATTTAGGGAGCTCATTTCAAGTGTTTCATTAGTAAGGAGTTTCCCCATCCCATCTTTATTGTTTTAGAGTTACTGACTTTATATACTGAGTAGGAAACAAAATGTCTGCCAGAGAAAAATGGAATGAATGACCATGTTTCTTCATTAATTAATTTTTTCTCTTGTGAAAGTTTTACTTTTTTAAAGGGGATTTGTTTTTTTGTTTGTTTTTTTTTAACCCCGTGAAAATAGACCTCTTAAGACTCTAGAATTTTGGAAGAAAGTGTTAACAGGTTCACCAGTTATAGGTTCTTATAGAATTTGCCTGTGTTTCTGTTTTCCTCTTGGAATGCATATGTAAGTATCCCTGACTGTCTTTTCCAAGTTTTTTTCTGGAGCTAGAATTTAGATATTAATGCAAGAAAAAATAATCATTGTCTCTTGTAGAATCTTACATAGAAAAAATGTATATCATAATTTATTACAAAATGGTTAAATTCATCTTTCAGATGTATTGAGTGCCCATTGTTATTATTTGCCAGCCATTGTTTGAGGCCCATTCACATACATTTTTGAGGTCAATTTTCCAGAAATTGTATGCTTATAAATTTATATGCATGATATGCACAATGCCAGTCTGCTTAGGTTTGTATTAGAGAAGTGTAAGAGCTCAGACCAACATAGACCTTTCCTTAAACAGAGCTTTTGGAGAAAAAAGGACTGTTTTGAAGCCAGTCCAGAAAAGCAATGGAAGTTTTACATCAAAACAGACCTAAAGACATGTTTATAGATGAAACTGTATATTTTGTTTTAGTACTTAAATTATGTTTCATGTGTTTGAGGTCAATTTCTTTAAATCTGGGCTGTTTTTGTTTTTTAAAGTGAAAGTCCCTTGAGAGTAGACTCTCATCTTCATGTAATTAAAAGACATCCTGACTCTCAGAATATTATACTTGATACAAACAAGTAGAAAGTAATGATGAGTTCTGAACTTGGATCTCATTCATATCAGCGTCTAAGAGCTGTAGATTAGGAGGAAACAGTGGGAGTGAGGGTCTGGGGGTGTGGTAGAGAGGGCAGAATCTGGTGGAGAGAAATGCTGTTTTTGATCATGAGACACTGCCTCTCCCTTGTGGTCCTCAGTTATGTTCCAGGAGAGATCTCTGGGCTGAAAAGCAGATATCATTGGGTACCTGGAAGGACTAATCTCAAACTAAAGATAGTGATGTAAGTGTACATCTTATAAAGAATATGGCAGCTACAGTGGATTTATTCAGATAGGGCATTCCTGCTGTTGGCCAAGTGTAGGCCTATAGTCACGAAATCCTGATTCTAAACAGGACTCACACTTGGATTTGGGGTAACAGAAACCTCCATGGAGCCACAGACTAAGACAGATAAAGTGCTGGTAAATAAGAGAACTTGATCACAATACAAAGATTGACTGGTGTGGGCTGTGGCTGAGAGCTGAAAGTCAATGATAATAATTGAGTCAGTTTATCTTCCAGATCAGGGATAATCAACCTAAAAGATAAGAGGAGTGGCCTTCTTCATTTATCAGCCACATCCTGAAACCAGAGGACACACCTGCTTAAAGTTCCTGCATTAGGCAACTCCAAAGAAAAATGTAGCCTTTCCACAAATCCTGTAGATAAATGTACATAAAATAAACTTTCCACAGTTAATGTGGGTAGATCACCGCTACGAGGAGAGTGAACAAAATCAGGTGAAAATAGAACGCATCTTGGCTCTGCTCATTGGGCACGGCCAGTGGTCAGGCAGCAGATGTGGTCTTTATGCTACTAGCAAAGGCTTTGAAACCTCTCCTGGATTAACTCCCATCCTCATGGCTCCCTGAGCAATGCCGATAACAACTAGCCAAGCGACTGATGGTGCTGTTGAAATTACCTCTTTGGTCTCACAAAGAGCCATCCTCAGTCTATGGAGAACAGCCAGCACGTCTGCAGAGATGGCAACTTAAGGGCTGAATGCATACCATTGTATGTCAGAGTTGCATTATTCCACGGGAAACCTTTCAGCGGGAAGGATATCTGATGGTATTTTATGCTGCCAGGTACTATTGGTGAATGCTGGGCAGTTTTGTCTTGAGGCAAGATTCTTAGAAGTTGCCTTACATGCTACAGGAGTTCTTGGTTTCAGACAGCTAAAGACACTGATACTGAGTACCTGTTTGTAATCACTATATTTTTGTGTATACTGTTATCATAATGTTCAGGTCTAGCACTGTGGGAAAACGAACATGCTGAATATGTGTATATGGTATCTAGCTTACAGTGAAGTTATTCTGATATCAGTGTCAAATAAAACCACTTTCTGGTGCATTAACACTAGAGCCAATCCAATCCTAATCCCTGAAGCTAAAAATAACGTGAGTGGCTGCTTTCTGATGCAGAAGATGTTTGCTTTAAGACATTGGGGAATGTGCAATTTGGGCTCAAAGGGCATGGCCTCCTCTGACGGAAATTCATATCTTGTGGTACTCTATATATTGCTTGCTGCTTAGGAAGGACCAGATGAAAAGGGCTGCTCAGTGCCTACAGTCCAGATTTGAGTAGATTGTTAGTAGGTGAGTCACTGAGAAAGCGTAAAGTAAGAACTGATGATGACTAATACTTCTCTGTTGGCTCAGTGGTAAAGAATTTGCTTAGCCAATGTAGGAGACATGGGTTCGTTCCTTGGGTTGATAAGGTCCCCCAGAGAAGGGAATGGCAACCCACTCTAGTATTCTTGCCTGGAAAATTCCATGGACAGAGGAGCCTGGCTGGCTACAGTCCATGGGGTGTCGAAAGAGCTGGACACAATTTAGCTACTAAAACAACATTTATCGAGTACTTCATATATACTTGGAGAAGGAAATGGCAACCCACTGCAGTATTCTTGCCTGGAAAATCCCATGGACAGAAGAGCCTGGTAGGCTACAGTCCATGGGGTCACAAAGAGTCAGACACAACTGAGCGACTTTCTTTCTTTCATATATACTAGGCACAGTACACAGTTCTTGCATTCATGACTTTATTTCTTCCAACCATCTTTGAAATAGATACTATGATTTCTGCATATTTTTCAGGTGAATAAAACCAATGCTTAGATAGGTTAAACAAAAACTACCTAACCTGGTAAGTGGCAGAGCTGGTTTTGAATCTGGCTTATCTGATTCCAGGTCTCAGTCTTTCTCCTGAGTGTTTAGGTAATGATAATGTTGGTGTCATATGGAATCAAAGACATTAGGGTTAAAAAAAAATGTAATACAAACTATAAGACTCCCAAGAGATAGTGAAACTTGTGACAATCACCCAGCAGCCCTTCCACCCCAGTTTTGGACACAGAGCTTACCTCCTAGTAGAGAGTTCCCTCCCTGCTGACGTTGCTCGTCCTCCCCTCTGTGTGAGAAATATGATAATGAATTTGGTTGGTGCATTTCTTTATACTTTCTCTACATACATGTCTATCCTGAAACGATGTATCTTGTTGTTTCACATTGCTTTTCATTAAGTTCTGATGAATGTTTCTTTGAAAGATGGAAGGAAGGACCCTAAAGAGAAGAGGGAAACCATAGCGCCAATCTCCCATGGGAGCGTGTTGTGTAGTGGTAAGGTTGTTTTACTGATTTTCGGTATTTTCTCAGGGCTGTATTAGGAGTCAGAGTGATTTTGCCAGTGTATATTCAGGGAAACATATTTCCGAACCACAAGCACACAAAACAGATCTTGAAATAGTTGCCCTCTTCTATAACTGGGGGCAGAATAGAATTTGCCCTCTTGCCTGCATGGTGCCATGGTCAGATGGCTAGTTTTCTCTGATTCTGCTTTTTCTGGCATTTGGAAAATGTACCCCCCAAAGCTAAAATCATCATCCTTACTTGGTGCTCGGTGGCAGCTGCCTGCCTGGTGGCTTCTGGTAGTTTCCTGAAACGTGTGGGCAGAGGAACAGAAGGGCTGAGGAAGGAAATAGAGTGACTGGAATAGCTTTGCCGGCAGAATGTTTGTAGCTGAAGGTGGAGCATATCCAGAGGACACTGTTAAGAATATTTTAAAATCACAGGTGTGCTTCTGCTCCCTGCAATTTAAAGATACACTGCAAATGCAATTTGTATAACTGTTCCACAGAGGGGCTACATGGCTTCCTTATTTCTAAGATAGGATTCTTGTGGGTCCTCCCTAGGCAAAGACAGGATGAGCTGTGTCTACTTCCAACAATGAATGAATTTTAAAGTTAACTCTGTTTCTCTGGAATCTGGGGTAGAGCCTGATGGAACTCAAGCAATATCTTTGAAACAAGTGAATAACTAGAAATGTCACATTTTCCCACTTTAGGCTAACCACGAACCCAGTTGTATTCAGTTCAGTTCAGTTCAGTTGCTCAGTCATGTCCAACTCTTTGCAACCCCATGGACTGCAGCAAGCAAGGCCTCCCTGTCCATCACCAACTCCTGGAGTTTATTTAAACCATGTCCACTGAGTCAGTGATGCCATCCAACCATCTCTTCCTCTGTCATCCCCTTCTCCTCCTGCCTTCAGTCTTTCCCAGCATCAGGGTCTTATCAAATTAGTCAGTTCTTCGCATCAGGCAGCCAAAGTATTGGAGCTTCAGCTTCAGCATCAGTCCTTCCAATGAACACCCAGGACTGATCTCCTTTAGGATGGACTAGTTGGATCTCCTTGCAGTCCAAGGGACTCTCAAGAGTCTTCTCCAACACCACAGTTCAGAAGCATCAATTCTTCGGCGCTCAGCTTTCTTTATGGTCCAACTCTGACATCCATACATGACTACTGGAAAAACCATAGCCTTGACTAGATGGACCTTTATTGGCAAAGTAATGTCTCTGCTTTTTAATATGCTGTCTAGGTTGGTCATAACATTCCTTCCAAGGAGTAAGAGTGTTTTAATTTCATGGCTGCAGTTACCATCTGCAGTGATTTTGGAGCACAGAAAAATAAAGTTTACCACTGTTTCCACTGTTTCCCCATCTATTTTCCATGCAGTAATGGGACTAGATGCCATGATCTTAGTTTTCTGAATGTTGAGCTTCAAGCCAACTTTTTCACTCCCATCTTTCACTTTAATCAAGAGCCTCTTTAGTTCTTCTCTTTCTGCCATAAGGGTGGTATCATCTACATATCTGAAGTTATTGATATTTCTCCCAACAATCTTTATTCCAGCTTGTGCTTCCTCCAGCCCACCATTTCTCATGATGTACTCTGCATATAAGTTAAATAAGCAGGGTGACAATATACAGCCTTGACGTATTCCTTTTCCTATTTGGAACAAGTCTGTTGTCCCATGTCTAGTTCTAATTGCTGATTCCTGACTGGCATATAGGTTTCTCATGAGGCAGGTCAGGTGGTCTGGTATTCCCATCTCTTTCAGAATTTTCCACAGTTTATTGTGATCCACACAGTCAAAGTCTTTGCCATAGTCAATAAAGCAGAAATGGATGTTTTTCTAGAACTTTCTTGCTTTTTGGATGATCCAGTGGATGTTGGCAATTTAATTTCTGGTTCCTCTACCTTTTCTAAAACCAGCTTGAACATCTGTAAGTTCATGATTCACATATTGCTGAAGCCTTGCTTGGAGAATTTTAAGCATTACTCTACTGGTGTGTGAAATGAGTGCAATTGTGCGGTAGTTTGAGCATTCTTTGGCATTGCCTTTCTTTGGGATTGGAATGAAAACTGACCTTTTCCAGTCCTGTGGCCACTGCTGAGTTTTTCCAAATTTGCTGGCATATTGAGTGCAGCACTTTCACAGCATCATCTTTCAGGATTTAAAATAGCTCCACTGGAATGCCATCACCTCCACTAGCTTTGTTCGTAGTGATGCTTCCTAAGGCCCCTTGACTTCACATTCCAGGATGTCTGGCTCTAGGCGAGTGATCACACCATCATGATTATCTGTGTCATGAAGATCTTTTTTGTACAGTTCTTCCCTGTATTCTTGCTACCTCTTCTTAATATCTTCTCCTTCTGTTAGGGCCATACCATTTCTGTCCTTTATCAAGCCCATCTTTGCATGAAATGTTCCCTTGGTATCTCTGTTGTTTTTTTTTTTTTTAAGAAATCACTAGTCTTTCCCATTCTATTATTTTCCTCTATTTCTTTGCACTGATCATTGAGAAAGGCCTTCTTATCTCTCTTTGCTATTTTTTTGAACTCTGCATTCAAATAGATATATGTTTCTTTTTCCCCTTTGCTTTTTGCTTCTCTTCTTTCACAGCTATTTGTAAGGCCTCCCCAGTCAGCCATATTGCTTTTTTGCATTTCTTTTTCTTCAGGATAGTCTTGATCCCTGTCTCCTGTACAATGTCATGAACCTCTGTCCATAGTTCATCAGGCACTGTATTAGATCTATTCCCTTCACTCTATTTCTCACTTTCACTGTATAATGGTAAGGAATTTGATTTAGCCCATTCCTGAATGGTCTAGTGGTTTTCTCTACTTTCTTCAGTTTAAGTCTGAATTTGGCAATAAGGAGTTCATGATCTGAGCCAGAGTCAGCTCCTGGTCTTGTTTTTGCTGACTGTATAGAGCTTCTCCATCTTTGGCTGCAAAGAATATAATCATTCTGATTTTGGTATTGACCATCTGGTGATGTCCATGTGTAGAGTCTTCTCTTGTGTTGTTGGAAGAAGGTGTTTGCTCTGACCATTGCAAAACTCTATTACCCTTGCCCTGCTTCATTCCGTACTCCAAGGCCAAATTTGCCTGTTACTCCAGTGTTTCTTGACTTCCTACTTTTGCATTCCAGTCCCCTATAATGAAAAGAACATCTTTTGGGGGTGTTAGTTCTAAAAGGTCTTGTATGTCTTCATAGAACCATTCAAGTTCAGCTTCTTCAGCATTACTAAGTCAGAGCATAGACTTGGTGATATTGAATGGTTTGCCTTGGAAACGAACAGAGATTATTATGTCAGTTTTGAGATTGCATCCAAGTACTGCATGTTGGACTCTTTTGATGACCATGAGGGCTACTCCATTTCTTCTAAGGGATTCTTGCCCGCAGTAGTAGATATAGTGGTCATCTGAGCTAAATTCACCCTTTCCAGTCCATTTTAGTTCACCAATTCCTAAAATGTTGACATTCCATCTCCTGTTTGACCACTTCCTATTTGCCTTGGTTCATGGACCTAACATTCCAGGATCCTATGCAATATTGCTCTTTACATATCAGACTTTACTTCCATCACCAATCACATCCACAACTCACTGTTGTTTTTGCTTTGGCTCCGTCTCTTCGTTCTTTCTGGAGTTATTTCTCCACTGATCTCCAGTAGCATATTGGGCAGCTGCTGACTATACAAACTTTTATCTATGTCTGTGAGCCCCACCACACTTATCTAGTTCAGCTTTGAGGTGGGATTAGTTCTAAAGGTTGCTTTACACATAGGTGGATTCTGAGCACACCTTCAGAGGTAAAAGGAAAGACTTTCCTCTGCCCACATTTTTCATTTATTTGCTAAAATTGGAAATTCCATCTGAGAAATTTTATTGAAAGGGTTAGAAGAAGGAAATAAAAGTGAACCTCCTAAAAGTAGTAGTTGCTCAGAGTTCTAAAATTATATATCATATCAATAAACTTTTTTCAGTACTTAGCCCCAAATATGCATATTTATTGATTTATAAATTATATATGCAGTATTGCAGGAATATGGTCATACATAATAGAACATATGCAAACATTTTAACTGGAGGAAACAAAAGTGAAATAAAATATTTTATTTAGTAATGGTGCAAAGCCCTTTATTGTCACAAAATTATTATTATTATGAGTATGATTAGTTATAATTAAAAGATATTTATCACTTGGTTTAAATACTTTGTGATTACTTGATTTGGTTCTAAATTCAGCTTATTTTTAAAGTTTACTTTAATGTCTTTTATAGCTAAGAGAAATACTTCATTAAAGTATGTAGGTAAAATGAAGAAGAGACGTTGTGGCTGCATTTACCAGTTTGTGATACCCAGTTTTTCTTTTCCTCCAGCTCTATTCAGGCAATTGTGTTGCTCCTTGGCAAGCAAATGTCCATCCCACTTGATGCTAATTAGTTGTCTTTGCAAGCTAATTAGAAGGTATACACTTTAATATTTTTAACAAATGAATTTAAATTCCTCTGAGAGTTTTGTCCTAGAGGATTTTTAAACAGGTCACAATATTCTATTTTCAAGTTGTTAAGAAGTATGAAGATATGAGAACTTTTTACAGGTGACAGACATATCATTTTCATTAATAAATGCATATTAAAATGGAAATTTAAAAAATTAAACAAAAAAAGGAAAAAAAATGCAAATGATTCTAAATACTAATTTTTAAACATTATTTCCATTGTCTAAAGGTTAGTTTTTTGTTTTTGGTTTTAATGCAGTTTCTTACCCATGGTGGAAACATCCAGTTAAACATTAAAGGCCAGATCAAGTATTTTATTTCCAAAAAAGTCAGGAAGTTCATAATTAATGTCTCAAGATTTTCTAGTTCTTGGTCGTGAGATAATTAGCTAACTTCTATGTGATAGAAAGTATTTTTATGAGCCCTTTCTATCTCTTTGTAGGGAATTTAAATATTTTACTATATTTTAAAGTTTTGTGGTTGTCATGGCTGTTGTTAATCCAGTAGGACTTTGACACTTTTAGCTTCAACTTTTTGCTGTAACAGCTTGTGAACAATGCCAATGAAAAGATTTTTTTTGCATAAATTTAAAAATCTCATCCACTTGTGAGGCTTTGTTTAGTTACAACTTGGTAACATAATACACACATCTCTTAAGCTAAGCAAGCTGCACAATCTCACAAGACAAGGGAAGCATTCTGAGGCCCCCCCTTCTACACTTGACTTCCTTTTCTGTCCATAGGGTACCTTGTGTAACTTACGTAGTATGTGACCACTTGAAAGGCAGACTGCATGGGGATACTGGGGTCAATCTAATATCTATGTTAGATATTTAGTAAACTTTTAAAACATCTTATGGAAAAACTCAAATGAACTTTTGGTCAATCCAGTAGAAGAACTGATATTTTCCTTTTCTATCAGAATATATGACTATACACCCCAAATCAGAAACTGCATTTATAGCACTGATTCTGTTACAAAGCAAATCTCCTTGGGATATGGAAGTCCTTGAAGAAATTATGTCACTCAGAATGAATTAATTCGACTTTTTGAAAACAGATTTTTATATAGAGAACATGAGTGAAGTAAATAGACTCAGTCCTTGGAGATGGTGAATGGTTATTGAAATTCAAGGAGAGACTGAGATGATAATGTACGAAACTAGGAAGCTGGGGGAATGATGCATAAATTCTAGGGTTTTGCAGCAGTCGATTTTTTCTTTCTACTTTTGTGGAAATTCAGAACTGCCTGGCAGGACAAAGCACGCGCTGCAGCTGTAGTATTCCAGTTCAGAGTGCACTTCTGTACTGGGCCCACCAAAAGAAAAGGGGTTGGGCCAGGAATAGCCAGTCCTCAGACTGGACCTGGACACAGCCCCCAGCCATGGCAAAGGTGTTTGGTCAAAGTGTAGGTGATTTGAATCCCAAATGATGGTATCTTCCCATGGATGGTTTGTTGCCCTCCCTTGAATTATGAATATGGTTTGGCTTTTCTTCTGAGGTCTAAAATATAAGTGTTCAAATAGTTTTTCTGATCTATGCCTGCTTTCAGCGGGGGAGTTTGAATGGTGGTTGTCCAGTTTAACTGTGTTAGAGTAGGGTCCCACAGCAGGGTAGTGAGAAAACCAGTATTTTCAAAGACTGTAAGTCATCTCAGGAAAGCTGCTGGGGTTGATTACCTTCTTGTTCTTATTGTCCCTGAGCGTGGCAGCAGAAGTAAGGGATTTCATTTTGTTCACTGAATTATTTTAATTTCTGGGATGGTGGGCCATCACCTCACCTCTTTCTTCCATTTTCTTCTTGGTTTCCTTACCCATTCCCTAAAACATTGTCATCATGTACAGGAAGGCACAACCATTTGTATTCACTATCACAGATGATCGCCATCAAATAACAGTTAGATCATGGTCCCTTTATACTTGACTTTGGGAGGAATAAGATGGGTATTTTATAATATAACATTTTAAAACATCTGTGTTTTTTAACATCTACCCGTTCTCTGGAGAAAACACGTTTACTCTTGTGAGTTTTGACTCAGAAAATGCATCTATTTTCTGTAAATCCTGAGTGCCACATCAGCTTATGTTATACTTCATGAGATGAAAAAACCTTCAATGTAACACATGTAAGATAAAGTCTATACTCTGTGCTGAGTCTGATGCTGATGGATGAAAACTTAAAGGAGGAATGCAGTCACCATGCTTGGAAACTTTGCTGTTAACAGTTTTCCATATCTCTTTTTTTCTAATGTGAGCCTTATTTCAGAGTTCAGATTAAATGATGAAAGACTGGGTAAAAATTCTGCCAAAAAAAAAAAAATCCCCCAAACTTGTACACTTTTCAGATTGATATAACTCATAGGTGAAAGTGGGTGGTGAAGAGGAACAGGAAACAGTACATTATTAAGTCCTCCTCTACAGAATCCATATAAGCAACTCTGATTACAGTGGCCTTGTACTGGTTAAAAGGAGCTCGTGAGACACAGAAATAAATTCTATAAAATATTAATGACTAGGGGATGATCAATGTCAGTGAAAATTCTGGATTATGGAACGTTAAATATATACCTAGTGGTTTTAAAAATAATGGCACTGTATTTATGGAGATCCCAGGTCTCTAGCAAATGTAGTCATTAAGACTAGACTAAAATTCGGAACGTAGAAAAGGTCTTACTGACAGTGCCAAAAAACCTTCCAGAAAGCATATGTAATGTACTTCATAGGAAAGCATTGCTTTACTCACAGAACCTCGTCTGGACCATTGTGTATAAAATCAGGCACTTTATTATAAACACCAGGGACATACTGATAGCAGATAATGAACAGTGATGACAACAGGGAGAAGAACTATTGAAGGCCAATATAAATACGATAATTTGACATGACTTAATAAAGGGAAAAGCAGTCCCTTATAGCATAATAGGATTATTTTCATGATGGTGACCTTGAATAAATAAGAATGGGTTAAATTATGCTCTGTGCATTCTGTTGGAAAAGGCAGATGACTGTGCAATATGTTTTTCCAAGTTCTTTCAAAAAGGATTAAATAATAGTAATTTGCACTCATTGAGCATTTACTGTGGACCAAACTTTGATCTAAAGACTTTATGTATCATCTCATTAAATATTCAAAACAATGGAACAACATCAGGAAGAGTTACCATCATTATCCCCATTTTACAGGTGAGGAGCTGAGGAAAAAGACTTGAACTTGACCAAGGTGGAGGCAGTAGACTCAGCCTCAGCCCCCACTTATTGAAATAAATAAGTACTTCTGCTTAAAGTTAAAATCTCAGTTGTCTAGAAATTTTACTGTATGGATTCCTGATGATGCAATATAAATGAGACATTTAAACATGTATTAAAATAGCCTTAATTACCACTCAGCTGCAGTTATGTTACCTAGTAAAGTCTTTCCCAGATTTCCTTTAGTGATAGATAAGAATGTTTTTACAATTAAGGCTTTGAGTGTTTTCTGTAGATGGAGGTTTATATACAGTATGAAGATAGCTTCAAGGTTGACAACTTGCTGTCAAGATACTTAGGGGAATGCTGAATCTACCCTAGAACTTGAGATTTACAAAATCATTAAGCCTTTTATAATGTATTATTCCTTTGCTTTGCAAAAATATCTTATTATAGATAGTACAAGGTAAAACTGAGCTTTGCTCCTGTCAGAATTATCTAATTTCTAATTAGTGGAGCCTGATTTAATGAGATTTTCCTAAGTAGTTGGATAAGCCTTGGATGACTGACTTTAAGTAAGTGATATGTTTTTGGTTGTTTTTTTTTTTTTTAACCAGTTAATCATTTGTTGCTTTCATAATTGATTAGTCCAGCATTTCTCATAGAGCTGGGTAATTAGGCATTTATTATAGACACCATGGGACTATGAGATGAGAGATGAGAAAGAAGAGCCCCAAAGAGACTTACAGGCTGCTGTGTTTCCTCACTCCCCTGCAGGCTACAAAGGGCAGGGGTGCCGTGGCAGAGCTGGAGGCCTGCCTGGACACTGATCATCACCAGGTGAGGGTGATGCTAACCGCTGCTGCCAAATGATGGAGTTTGTTCACACACTAGTGTCCGCAGTTTGGTGAAGTTAGTACTAATATCAACTGCCAGAGCAATTGCATTTCTCCACAATCTCTTTTTATGTACACAAGACTATTGGGAGTCCCTAAAAATTAGAGAGAAGATAGTCATCTGAAACTCTTTGGGTCATCATATTATTTCAAAATGATGAAGGGAACCACTGGAGATCAAACCAGTCAATCCTAAAGGAAATTGACCCTGGATATTCATTGGAAGGACTGATGCTGAAACTGAAGCTCCCATAATTTGGTCACCTGATGTGAAGAGTCAACTCATTGGAAAAGACCCTAATATTGGGAAGGATTAAGGGCAAGAGGAGAAGGGGGTGACGGAGGATAAGATGGCTGGATGGCATCACTGACTCGATGGACATGAATTTGAGCAAACTCTAGGGGATAGTGAAGGACAGGGAAGCCTGGTGTGCTGCAGTCCGTGGGTTCACAGAAAGTCAGACCTGACCTAGCAAATGGACAACGACAACAAGGTAGAAGATTCTGGATGTCTATAATAGTTTATCAGAATTGGTTAAATTCAATTAATTTCCCTGAAAGTTATCATAGAATTGGCAAACAAAATGATGATATTGGCTACCAAGTAGTTTGTTTAACCTTAATGATTTCACCTCAAATCTGTATTAGTCATGTTCTTGAGTTTTAATAAAAATATTTCTAGAAAGTAGATATGCTCTGGGTTTTCCAACTGTCCACACATACATGGAGTTCACCAGATTCAAAAAATGCCATTAGAGAGAGCCTGGCTTGGCAGCTTGGAGACTTTGCTGTGAACAGACAAAAGACAGCCCAGCACAAACTGCAACTCAACCCTCACACATATAAACACATGCTCCCAAAGCCCATTTCTTGCAATGAATAATGAATTACCTCCCCTATTTTCCTGAACTTCAGCCTTTTTCCAAAGGGCTATGCAGAAAAGTGCATTGATGTGGAACAACCAGGTAAGATGAGACAGTCAGTTCAACCCATGTTATTAAAGAAATTGGTTCACCTTTTTGATTCTGTGTCATTGTAGTTTCAGCCATTCATTTGTTCAATAAGCAGTTTGGTATGTTCTGGGAAATAATGAATATTGATCATAAAATCGATCACTTATTAAGAAACAGACTAAGGGAAATTGTTTATCCAATCAATTGTAATTTTTGATTTGTTATTTATATTTTCCAATTTCGTCCACCCCTCCCTGAGGCTCTCAGGAACACCAAGCGAAGGGCTTATAGACACTGGCTGAAACTTATGAAAGAGCACAAAACCCAATACATTCACTATAGATCATGCAGAGTGACATAGCCTTTAATAAAAGAGAATGTGATTGAGAACTGCAGACATGCTGCCTCTTACACCTGTGGCTATTGGGCTGAAACTATATAGTAAAATGATTTGTTGAAAAGGGTGTGCACATACTGTTCATGATGTGTAAGTTAGCTATGTCATGCTTTAGAAGATAAAACACTTGCACCCAATTAAAATGTGTGTTGGTGTGCTCAGTCATTCAGTCATGTCTGACTCATTTTGACTCCATAGACTGTAGCCTGCCAGGCTCCTCTGTCCATGGAATTTTCCAGTATAGAATACTGGAATGGGTTGCCATTTCCTACTTCAGGGGATCTTTCCAGGGATTGAACTTATGTCTCTTAGTTGCTAACCAAAATTTTGAGTAAACCTGGAAAGAGAAGTTGGTTGCTTTGAATGCATATGATATTTGTTTTCATTGAAGTGTTCTTATTTTTAAATGTTTTTTCGTACAATAAAAATGAAATTCACCACTCAGGATTGTCTGAAGCTGTAACAATGAATATGTGCCCAGTTGGGGCAGATTTGAAAAAGCTAAGTGATACAATGTGTAGATGGAGCTTCTAGGAATACAGGGGCAGGGGGAAGATATATATATATCCTTCAAGATCCTGGGAAAAGTGACCACTATTTTCTTGTGTGAAATATTGATGAGTACTTTGATGAACCCTCTGGGGAAGCTTGAGTGGGTCCTGCTATGAAACAGCAGACCTGATCACCATTCTAGATGTCCTTGTTAAAACAAGGAGAGAATCAGGTACAACCTCAGAGCACATATGTTTCTAGTTTCATTTTTCATGTATGTGGGAAACCAGGGCTTGAAACCAATGTATAAACTAATCTTATTCCTAGTAGAAGTGATTCCAACTTTTTGCCCTTTTCCCACAGTGCATCTAAGGTAGAGAAAATGTAACTGCATCCCAAAGTGGCTAATTAACTTTCCCTGGGATTTGTGAGCACCAGGTGAATGTATTGCTTGTGCTCATACTTCATCTGAAATGTGATTTTGAATATCCCTCTAGCTGGCTGCAGACACTGATGAAAATTGCCTGTCTCTCTTTTTTTTTTTTTTTCACCCTGTTTTCCAACTTCCTAAGATCAGAACCCTTCATTCACAGCTTATGGTAGCGAGTCTAATTTGTAAATGAATTTGCAAAGTTTAGATGATTAGTGAATCTCTTAGTGGTGACAGAAACTGGGAATCCCTTGTTGAAGAACTAAAAAAGATTATTAATTTGATGTTACTCATTGGACATCCCACGTGGTATAGTGCCAAAGAATCTGCCAATGCAGGAGATGCAAGAGATACAGGTTCAATTTCTTGGTCGGGAAGATCCCCTGGAGTAGAAAATGGTAAGCCACTCTGTATTCTTGCCTGGAAAATTCCATGGACAGAGTAGCTTGATGAACTATAGTCCATGGGGTCGCAGAGTTGGACGTGACTTAGCACACACACAGTTGGACATGCCAGTTGCATTTATCTTTGTTGCTGTTCAGTTGCTAAGTCATATCTGACTCTTTTCAATCCCATGGACTACAGCATGCCAGGCTCCTCTGTTCTCCACTATCTTCTCAGAGTTTGCTCAGATTCACGACCATTGAGTCAGTAATATCTGCAAGGCTCCTTTGTCTGTAAGTGTATCTTTAGACTTGACTATTTTGTTTTTCACCTGCTCTTACCTATTACTTTGAACCTTTCCTCTGTAAACTAGTCTTCAGTTTGGTTGACATTCCTCCTAGCTGTAAACTTGCTTTCAGTGCAGGAGCAAGAGCTACTACGAGGTGATGTGGTAATAGTTTCATGAGCTTTGTGTCACACCGAGTCCTTGTGGTTGTGACTGTCTCTTCAAAAAAATTCCTTTTATTAATCTGCTTCTGGTCTTTTTATTTCCTCTTCTTGGCTTGTTTTCCCCTCTTTTCCTTCACCCTGCTGCTGCTGCTGCTAAGTCACTTCAGTCGTGTCCGACTCTGTGTGACCCCATAGACGGCAGCCCACCAGGCTCCCCTGTCCCTGAGATTCTCCAGGCAAGAACACTGGAGTGGGTTGCCATTTCCTTCTCCAATGCATGAAAGTGAAAAGTGAAAGTGAAGTCCCTCAGTCGTGTCCGACTCTTATCGACCCCATGGACTGCAACCCACCAGGCTCCTCCATCCATGGGATTTTCCAGGCAAGAGTACTGGAGTGGGGTGCCGTTGCCTTCTCCATCCTTCACCCTAGGTTTCACCAAACCAATCATCACTTGTCTTTCGCATCTCCAACAACACTGTCCTCTCTGGATCTGTCCCTTCTTTTCTGTAAATCATGGATACCCCTCTCCTTACAAACCTTGATTACAAGCCCAGCCCCACTATCCAGCCTGCCTCTACCCTGCAAGCTAAGAACTTACTTCTCAACTTTCCTTCCCTGAAAAACTCCAAGAACAGGAACTGATGCTTACCACCTTACTCTTCAGGATATTACTGTTTTGTTTCTAAAAAGTAGACCTTCTATTCATTGCTGTCACTTCTTAACCATCTTTCTTTAACCATCCAGACTTCGCTTTCTGACCTTGACTGTGTTCTTGGAAAGACTCACTCCCAAATCTTTCAACTACTTTTTAGTCTCTAAGTTATATGACTTATCTGCAGCATGTGATGTTTCTGCGCCATACCACCCTTTTTTGTTCCTGCGTTGGAAATGTATCCATGAACATAGAAACTAAACATTTCTGTCCTTATATTCTAAATGAAGAATGCAGGCAGTAAGTAATTGATATACTAAACAAGAACTGTATTATCAACTGTGAAACATACAGAGAGCCAGGACTGGTGAGGCAAATGAGATGTCTCAAAATTTAAGGCATCTGTCCCTCTCAGGATTGGCATTTGTACTACCTTACTTCTTTGAATTTTGTGCCCTAGATTTCTCATTCGAACTAAAAGGTAGACCTCTAGTGCAAAGGCACCCAATACAGGAATGTGTTAGGTTTTAGGAGAGGCAGTGATAGAATGGAGAGAGTGAGTTGGGGCAAGTAGTGAGAGATGAGTTTGGAGAGGTAACACATGGAGAGGTCACGTGGGGACTGAGAGTTGTTGGTCATCGTAAGCTCTTTGGCTTTTAAAGACTGGAGAGTGAGTGAAGGGTTACTGGGAAGAGGACTGATGTGATCTGCCTGCCATTTGAAAAGTCTCCCTGGGATTGCTGTGTTGGTCTGAGAACACTGCGGGTATACACGTAGAAGCAGGGGCGATTGCATCAGTCCGAGGCCGGAGGAGATGAGGGTTTGCATGAGGCCTGGTGGGAAAGACAAGGGTGAAAAGTGGTCAGACTGAACAGATTTGGCAGGTGGGGTCAACTTGATCTCCTGATGGACTGCACACAGCCTGCACAGTTGAGCAATGTGAAACGCTCCTCCTCTGGCTTCTAGGAGAACGTCTCTCAGTTTCCTCTTCTATGTTTCTGACTTTGTTGTCTTTTTCACGCAATCTTTTCCTGCTTTTGCCTCTTTATCACAGCTTCTAGCTCTGCTGTTTCCTCAGGCTTCTCCTCTTCCTGTGTTCTCCCTCTCATTCCCTGTCATGACCTCAAGTCTATCTTGTGCTCAATCACTCCAGTTGCATCCGACTCTGTGTGACCCCATGGACTGTAGCCTGTCAGGAGGCTCCTCTGTCCATGAGATTCTCCAGGCAAGAATGCTAGAGTGGGTTGCCATGCCCTCCTCCAGGGGATTTTCCCAGTTCAGGGATTGAACCCTCATCTCCTGTGTCTCCTGCATTGCACTGGAAATTGAATGTATCCAAATTCCCATAGCTAGTGCTAACCTGTTTTGGGCTCTGATGCTCTGTTTCCAGCTCTTTATTTCCAGATTGTTATTAAAGCCACAGTCATCCTCTCAGTCATCCAGGTTTGAAACTCTTTGTCCTTATTGCACTAGTACCTAGGAAACAATGTTAAGAAAATTTTCTTCACTAGGACTTCTCTTTGATGTCTTTCAAATAAGCCCCATTTGCATCTGTTTGTGTGGCCTTATTTTTGCCTTCCCCATCCATTTATATGTCATCTTTACCTGTCATAAACCTACTCATTTTCTAAGACCTAGTTGAAATATTCCTTCACAAGGCTTTGCTATTCCCTGCAGGTAGAAGTCATCCATAGCCTTGGTCAAGACTTGATGGCCATTTCAAGACGTGGATCACAACTACCTTGTGCCTTAAGAATTTAGTTTCTTGTTTCTTTGATTATCAGTTCTTGGAAGCATGGGCAATGTCTGTACCATGCTTGTAGCCATGGTGGTGACTGGCAGTCTTTATTTACTCCTCTCATCCCCCAAAAGTCCCTGAATGCATAATCTGTTTGGGCCTCCAACTGTAATCCTGACCCTAACACAAATATACTGAATAAAGTAGGAAATGGGTGGAGAAATGTGATGGTGAATAGATGATCAGCCAGTGTGAAATTTGTGATATCCGTACTCTTGATACCTTTTAGCAGTGGAGGCAGATAAGCAATATAAAAATCTAAGTATCCTGTTTCTCAGGAGCAACAGAAGGGATTCTTTGGAAATGAAGGCTTTTTAAACTCATTTTGGTCTCTAATAATTAATATCAATTTATTATTATTTTTTTGCTTTCAGCTGTTATTCTTAGCTTCTCTCTCTTACAAGTCCCCAAAGAGTAGAACTCTTTCATTGCCCTTGAGTAACTTTGTCCTTTCTCCTTTTCTTTCACCCTGTTTTAGCATTGGTCAGTTTCTCTCCAATCCCTGCTAGTAACTGGAATTTTATTGATATTTTGTGAGTTATTTAAATAGCAGGGAGTTTACAACTCTAAGATTATGCATTTGTATATTATTCATTTGTATGTAATATACAATGTATGTAGGAAGTCATATACATAACTCTCTAAAGGTTATATATGCGAATTTGCTTTAGACAAATACACTGTGTTTCCCTTGCTCATTCTTTTAAATTTCAGTTTCCTAATATATGCTCCAGCCCTGTTGAGCTGTGTGTGTTAGAGTTTTTAGGAAATAAAGAAACACATCACAGTTTCCTTGGCTACTGCATGTGCTTGTGTGTATCCGACTCCTTGTAACCCCATGACTGTAGCCTGCCAAACTCCTCTGTCCATGGAATTTCCCAGGCAAGAATGCTGGAGTGGCTTGCCATTTCCTTCTCCAGGGGATCTTCCTGACCCAGGGATAGGATTCACATATCCTGCATTGGCAGGTGAATTTTCTTTCTTCTTCTTTTTTTTTTTTTTTTTACCACCGCGCCACCTGGGAAGCCCTGGCTATTGCACATATACATAAAAGAAAGAAAGGTTATAAGACCTCCCTAGTGGCTCAGTGGTAAAGAATCCACATGCCAGTGCAGGAGACATGGGTTCGATCCCTGTTCTGGGACGATCCCCTGGAGAAGGCAATGGCAACCCACTCCAGTATTCTTGCCTGCGAAATCTCATGGAGAGAGGAGCCTAGTGGGCTACAGGCCATGGGGCTGCAAAGAGTTGGATATAACCTAGGGATGGAAAACATGTAAGGAGAACTCTAGCAATTGAGCACTTGGCTTTTGGACACCTGAACCATCACGTGGGAAACTATTCCAGCAGGCTGAAGCAATTCTAGCAGTTTGCCCTTCTTGTGCAGCAGATTATTTTTGTCCTTGCTCCTCCCTCTGTTTCCACTTCCCCTTTCCCTTGTTTAGTCCACTGGTGGCTTTTCTCTCGGTTTCTTCTGTCTCATGGTTTCTGTTTAATTGTTGCTTCTACTATCATATGGCTCTTCCTACTTTGTGGATTCAGTTCTACCCATGTGCCTTTCAGAGTGTGTGAAACAGGGCTCTTTATAGATCTCTCCACATGTCACCTACGAGTTCCTCAAGGTGAAGTCCTGATTGATTAATTTGTTTTCAATGAGACAAAGACACCCTTGGTTAGAATTTTGCACTGAGTCACTGTATGGGCTTCCTGTACTCCACAAGTGGCTGATTTTGGAACAGGCACTAATTTCTGCTACACACACTGAAAATAAAAATTTTAGGAACAGAGATGTCAAAATGCAGGGTAAATCATATATAGATAGTTAGATGTGGGTGACTCTTCCGGGGAAGATTTTGCATCTAATAAGTTCTCAGGGTAGATAATTATTTACCAGTTTTTGTTTAGTTTAGGAAATATTTTCAATGAATTGTTTATAGATTCTATCTACACGGAACAAAGTAAACTGGAGATTTTAGTTCTCCTGTGATGTTGCTCACTCTAGGTAATAATAGCTGATAATATATACAACATCAAAGAATCATAATGCTGAAAAGGGTCTCAGATATAATCTTATGCAGTAGTTCTCAAACTTATTGATCTCAGGGCTACTTTACAATGTCAAAAATCGCTGAGGACCCCAAAGGGTTTTGGTTCATGTGAGCTGTAGCTCTCATCATTATTTGTTAGATGTTGAAAGTGAAAATTTCAAGTGTTTATTCATTCATTTAAAAATAATATTACTAAATATATTGTCAATAAATAAAATAACACATTTCTATGAGAAGCAACTATATTTTTATCAATAAGAAGAGTGACATTGTTTTACTTTGGTAAATATTTTTAAGGTATGATTTAATGGTAGATAGCTAGATTTTCATATATACTTCTACCTTTATTTTGATATTATGTATATAAAAGATAAATTGAGACATGTTAAACTTTTCAAGAATTTGAGTATGCATGGGTTGAAATTGGGCACTGCCAAAGAAAGTGATTAGGAGAGGTCCACCAACAGGAACTGGGGCAAGGTTTTCATAGAGAAGATGAAAGCAAAGCAAAGAAATTATTTGCCTATAGCTTAAGGTTGTCTTATTTGGGAAACCTACCTCAGCTATTTGTGATTACTGTTCTTAAGTTTTACTTTCCTGGATTTGGTTGAGATGGCTCTTGCTTAGGTTTTGATTTGCTTATGTGAGCTACCAAGGTATTAGACATACCTCTGTCTAATGACTAGCTCATGTAGTCTCTGGAAAATTCCAGTGGATACTTGTGAGCCAATGAAAGTCAAACAGGCAGATGACCTCTTAGTATTATTATTCAAAAAGATTTTGATTTCACCAACAACCTGAAAGGAATTCAGAGACTTCCAGAGTCCTTGGACCACATTAAAGCAATTAAAGAATCTTGTTTTACAGAGGAGGAAACAATGGCTCAGAGAAGTGAAGTGACTTGCTCAGGGGCACACAGTAAGTTGATGGCAGAGCTGGTGTTAGAACACAGCTATTCTTTTTCTACACTGCACCTAGATTCAATTACTAAAGGAACAACTCTGCCCACATTGTGATTTGAGGATGACAAATTGCAAGGTCTCCACTTATTTCTCACTGTGGACCTTGGTTTCAGGTAGTTCACTAAACTCAAGGAGATGGAGTGGTGTTGAAAGGGCTCAAGGATTAGAACACTCAATCCAGGGGATATCATCCTTTCATTAGCCTGTGTGTGCTGGAGTTTCATCCTAAAGCCTTATGTACTGAAGATTTATTATAGAAAAATAAACAAAGAAATCAGAACCTGAGAGGATATGATTGATTCACACCAGTCCCTTCAGGATTTCCCAGGCTAGATCAGATGGGTTAGTCCAGAAGCATGAGTCTCGATGACTGCCTTTAATTTCCCCATGGTCCAAGGCTAACATTGTCCTCTATCTTTGTTTCTGCTCTTGGCAGGAAGTGATTTCTCCTGGTTAGACTTAGTTGGACTTCAACCCAAACAAGGATAGGACAGACAGCTATGTTCTCGCACTTTCCTGAGCCAGTTCTTTGGGGGAATATTTGTGTTCAGTGATATAATGATGTAATACAAGGCTTATAGCATATTTGTTGTTTGTTTAATTGCTTAGTTGAATCCAGTTCTTTTGGAGACCCCATGGCCTGTAGCTGACCAGACTCCTCCATGAAATTTCCCAGGCAAGAATACTGGAGTGGATTGCCATTTCCTCCTCTAGTGGATCTTCCGACTCAGGGATCAAACCCACGGGTCTTGTATTGGCAGGCAGATTCTTTACCACCAAGGCACATAGTATTTAACAAGGAATGCAATTTTGAAATCCTTTAAAGTTAATTTTGGGCTTTCCTGATGGCTCAAACAGCAAAGAATCCACCTGCAGTGCAGGAGACCTGGGTTCAATCCTGGGTTGGGAACATCCCCTGGAGGAGGGCGTGGCAACCCATTTCAGTATTCTTGCCTGGAGAATCCCACAGACAGAGGAGCCTGGTGGGCTAACATCCATGGGGTCACAAAGAATTGGACATGACTGAGAGACTAAGTACAGCACAGCACAAAATTAATTTTAAGGCAACAAAAAAGAAGTATATTTTTATTCAAATTTTTACTCAAATACATATATCTACCTATCTATGTAATATGTATATACATGTGTGCTTGTATCTGTGTGTATCTGTATCCATGGGTATGCATGTATATATGCATGCATACATGTTTCATCCTGAATTTGAATGGCCTGTAAATAATTATAGCAATAAACACTCTCTTCTTAGAACAGGTGCATGTGCTTTTAGAGAAACATATGAAAAACTATTGAAATTATTCAGGTTTAACTTGGAATTTAAAATGTGAGCTTTCTTTTGACAGACAGCATACGACTAAGTATATTCACTTTAACACATAAAACTTTCCAGATTATCTAAATAAGTGATTAATTTCTCAAAGTTGCAGATTCAAAAATAAAATGCTATTTGTATATAAAGTGATTTTTTTTTCCTTTTGAATGAAGAATTTCCATGTCAGGTAATCTTTATGGTTCATGACTTGAAATGTAAGGGCCCAGGAACATTTTCGTCTCGTGGAGTTAGTGTGTTGAGAATGTAGTTTATTAATCCTTGTGCAGTTAGGTAGGACTATGCTCTCTTCCAAAGTGAGCTGGGGAGCATTCTGTGACTGGCCAGCGTTCTATGATTGCATTTTCTCTGATTTTGCAGAGTATTCTAATCTTCTCCAGATGAGTGGAATTGCAGCCCTTTTTAATTGACAGCCGAAGACAAACACCACACTGTCCAGCAGATCAAATGCCACTTTATTCCTCTGTCCACATTCCTGATGAGATGTGCAAAACCTCAGGAAGTTCTCCTGAGAAGACTTTCTGAGCATTTATGATATTAAGACTGACATTTTTGAAGTGAATTAGTATGCCATAAGCCTTTTTGCCCCCCTGAAAATATTAATAAGCTTTTCTCACCAAAAATAATTATAAAGAAAGACAATTTTGCCTACTATCTACCAACTAATTTCAGAGTGTTGTTCTATGATTTATGCTGTTTTCTAAAGTTTTCATAAGAATTTTGGAAGTCTTTTTTTTGCCTCTTTAAATCTCGCTTTCTCAGCTTTGCATTCTCCAGGTAACCATAACCTGGATTTTTTGTTAACCTTTTTTTTTTTTTTTTTGTCCAATTTTTAACATTATATAAATGACATATACCCTATTTATTCCTCTGTGTTTTAATTATTTCCTGAAGTGTTATGCTCTTGAGATTGACCCATTACTATAAATTCTTTTTTTTTTTTTTTAATGGAAGAAGACCAAAAATCTAAGTTAAAGGGTCATTTCTCTGTTACATTTTTAAGAAGATCTCATCAAGTTTTTAGCTGCTTGGTCACTTATTCCTTTCAAGTTATGCATGCTATGGTTTATTTGAATTTTATGAAAGCCACTATTATTCGCCCATGATTAGTTGAGAGTCATTCAAGGGCCGCCACTATCAACGACAAACAAAAAATATCTCTAAAATATTCTGTGTGTACTTATAATCCAAGTATTTTTCCTTTGACAGATTAGTTTAAAAACTGGGTAAATGTCTTTGAAAGTATTTACAAAAAGTGGAGGTTGTGAAAGAATGGACCCATAGTGTTTGTAGTCATATATGCTAACAAGAAAAAAAACTTTTTTTACAAGTTTGGAAGCCTAAACTGTCCTGGTTCTGATGAACTGGTCCTTGACAGTTATGAATGGTGGACTAGTTGTGTTAAAGCAGTGAGGGAGCTAATAGCAGGTTTGAGACTGGCTTTGAATAAATCATCAACCAAACACACAATGGTGCTGGAAGAACAGGCCATACCCTGTGCAGCTATGTGCTCCCTAGTTGCCTGGAGACCGTGAATCTTGGGCATTGTAGAAATATTGGAAATATTTTTTGTCACCTTAAGTTTCCTAGCTCTTTAAGATACAGAACATATTTAAATGTTAAATATATTTAGTGTAAAGTTCAATATATATTTTTCTTAAACTAACACTGCCACTATTACACAGAAAGTGTTCATGATTATATGTAAGGTGTTCAACAGCTTTAAAATTAGGGTCTATATTTGAAATCTTAAATGGAATTGACCTTTCGTATCACTTTTGAATAAGTGTAACACAACTACTGTGCTACCTTCTAGAATCCTTTCAGTGATTGTAGAATTCCTTCAATATGGCATCATTAAACTTGTAGGAGGTAGAAACCATTACAAAAAGCCCACTCAAATTTGGTTAAAACTCTTATTATGAAAATGATTTATTTAATTTATATGTATAAATAATATAACCAAAATGCAGGGAAAAAGTTACTAAAACATAATTCTGTACTAAATTAATACAGTGTTTTCATTTTGCTTCTCTTATTATGACAGCTGAATTATATATGCTGTACTAAATGGATGTCTGGTATAAAGAGCAAAGATCGAGAAATGAGTGTTTAGGACAGTAAATTATATGTTAAAAACCTATAAATAGCTTAATAAATATATTCCCCCATGTGAAAAGCAGAAAATTGCAGGCTACAAAGTAGATTATCCAAATGGTGCTGTTTTGAAATCACCTTCGGAACAGTATACATTGTCTCATCGAGTTTAAAGCTTCTGCATATAAAACTTTAGTTTTATAAAACTGGCACTTTTGAAATGCTTTTATTTACTTTTTTCTTATGTCTCATCTCATCCTTGAAATTATTTAAAGTGACATAAATATCTTATCTGGTTCAGGAGGGCGGAATTCATAGTTGAGATAATCAGAGAAGAGAGAAAATAAGAGTTTTCTTATTTTCGGCAGGCTCCAAGCTACAGTCCCTGGGACTGGCCATGAGATTGTGCATGGTATGCTTCAGGTACTGGAGTGGGTGGCCATGCCCTCCTCCGTAGATTCTTCCCGGCCCAGGGATTGAACCCATATCTCCTGCAACTCCTGCATCATCAGGTGGATTCTTTGCCACTGAGCCACGTGGGAGGACCTAGCTACTCTATATTCTCCTTAGTTTTGACAGCAACAGTTATGTTCAGGAGACTATGCTAGGACAACCAAGATGAAACAGATAAGAAAACTCCCCTCAGAAAACTTGTTGCTTTAGAAGACAATGCATGTACTCACTCAAGGAAATAACACTATTATGTAAAAGTTAATAATGAAGTTGGAGATGTTTAGAACACAAGATTCATGTTGGATTATCCAACAGAGGAACTCTGTAACATCAAAGTCTTATTTTGGGGGAAATTCCTTAGAAGTAGGGGGAGAAAATGGCCATCTTAGTTTTTTCAGAGAAATGTTTCTAGAAGTACCCTGAGGAGGAAATTTTAGACAAGAAAGGGATTGTTTATCCATTCTAAAGTTGTAAATTTTCTGAAATGATTTGCATGCCAGGAGAGAGAATTCTCCTGAAAAGAGAGCAACAGTAAAGCCAGGCATGGGAACCATAGCAGGTACTGTGTATGTGTCCTTTGCAGGAAAGGAAGCCCACAGATCATCTCTTCTGCCTTTATGTCTTTTTAGGAGAGAAGTTGGACAGCTTCTAGGCCAGTAGAGTGGGGTTACTGGTGTATTTGGAACATTGGTAAGCTTTGTAATTATTTCTGAAGTCTTTGGTTTTCTTGCGGCCAACGGAGCAGAATGATTCAACAATTCTAGTTTCACAGGGGTACAGAGAATGGAGACATGAATCCTTCTGGAAGATAAGTTTATGTTTATCCCAATATACAAATAGTTGTTTGCAAGTTATTTGTCCTATGTTATCATGCTAAATTATGAGCTCTTTAAGGGAGTGGCCATACTATCATGAAGGATGCTTTTAATTGTTAGTTATAAAATAACCCAATGCAACTGTCTTAAAGTACAAATAATTTATTAGCTTGCATAAGAAGTTCTGAGGTCGGGTGGTCCTGAGATCAGTTATTTCACTGGTTCAATGATGTCATCAAGGATGCAGTTTCTTTCTAACTTCCCCCAATGTCTTTCTCATCAAGTCAGTTTCCTTCATGGTTGAATGAACTGTGCTAGGAGGAACAGATTCCAGGCAGTGAATGACGCAAACAAAGATGCAGAGTCTGAAGACCACAGGGCAATGTAGGAAACAAGAAATTTTTTATTTGACTGAAATATAGTAATGAATGGGGGCTCATATTGAAAAAGGTATGTCCAGGCATTGTAAGGCCCTGAATATGAAATTAAGGGGTTTAGATTTAACTCTGCAGACTATTCAGAACCATGGGTACATTTTAGCCAGAACACTGATAGAACGGAGGAAAGGGCTATAAGAATGTGAATCCAGCCTCTCAGCAGGATGGGCTGGAGAGTAGATGGCTTAGAGGTGGCCTAAATCAGAATGAAGCCTAAAGCAATAGCTCAGACAAGTAGTAATCAAGGTCTGAAATAGGGTAGAGGATGTTAGATAACCTCACTGAGTCAATGGATGTGAGTTTGAGCAAACTGGAAGATAGTGAAGGCTGGCGTGCTGCAGTCCATTGGGTTGCCAAGAGTCAAACGTGACTAAGTGACTGAACAACAAGATTATGGGATAAGGTCACTAAAAATATGGATACAAGAGCTAGTGCAGAGGCAGAATTGGCAGGATTTGTCCACTGATTAGGTGGGCAAGGGGAGGTGAGGTGTCAAAACACATAAGACATATCATTAATGCAAATAGGAAACACAAGGAAGGGGATGGGAAACATTTTATGGCTTACCCTCTATACCAGGCACAGGCATTTTGCAAGAGTGCAAGGATTCACTTCCACGACATATCCATGAGGGAGGTTTATTATCCCATTCTACCGATGGGGAAACTGAGGCTAAGGGAGAGGTTTAAGAAATGTTCTTGTGCTTAAGCAGTTAGCAGATGGAATTGCTAAAATTTAAACTGGTTCTTCCTAATTTCAAAGTTCATGCTTTATCATTTCTATCTTCTAAAATGCAAGGAGGTACTCATTTATTTTTATTGTTTTTCTTGAGGCCTCAGTGGCCTGGAGAATGTTCTCTTAAACGACATGCAAGGGTACCCAACCTCTGACTTTGACTTGCTTTTGCAGTTTCATTTTCCATTACATGTCTTACTTCTCCCACCCAATAATGATTATTATTTGGAATTTCATAAGGACACCAAATTTCATCCTTCCTTCCTCCCTTCTTCCCTCCCTCCCTATTTCTTTCTTTCCTTCTTCCTTCCTTCTTTTCTTTCTTTCTTTCTTTGTTTCTTTCTCTCTCTTTCTCTCCTTCTTGTTACCTGCTTGCTTATCCTAGAACGCATTTCCTCAACTCTCATTCCTATGGGAATTACACCTATCTAATTCTTCCATCACTCTTTTTCTGATTATTTATTTTTATTCATTTTGAATTCCCAAGTACTTTATTTGTGATTACTGTAGTAACACCTGATCACATCTTCCTCACAAATCTGTCAGATCCTTAAGGGTAGATAGTGGTTTCATCAGCCCTTATAGTCAATGAAGACTGTCTTACAAGACCATATGTTTACAGGAAGTGAGGGATGGAGAAAGAAAGGAAAGGGAAAAAAGAAATACAAGAGAAAATAGAAGAACGATACAGAAAAGTGAAAAGTAACTTGAAGATTACTTTCAATTATACTTGCAAAGTATTCTTTATTCTTCTTTTTTGGTTCTCTCTTTAAATTTAAGTATAGGTGATTTACAGTGTTGTGTTAATTTCCATTGTACAGCAGAGTGACTTAGTTATGAATATAGATACACATACTTTTTCATAATCTTTTCCATTATGGTTTATTCCAGGGCATTGGATATAGTTCCCTGTGCTATATAGTAGGACTTTGTTGTGAACCCATTCTATTTTTAAAAGTTATTTAATTGTAGGAACATTGTTTTACAATTTGGGTTTGGTTTCTGCTGTACAATAGCATAAATCAGTCATAGTTATACATATATCACCTCTCTCTTGAGCCTCCCTCCCCTCCCTCGACCCAGCCCTCTAGGTCATCACAGAGTGCCAGGCTGGGCTCCCTGTGGCATGCAGCAACGTCTTACACATGGTCGTGTATACATGTCTATGCTACTTTCTCTGTTCATCCCACTCTTTTCTTCCCTCATTATCCACAAATCCATTCTCTACACCTTCATTTTCATTCTTTCCCTGAAAATAGGTTCATCAATACTATTTCTCTACATCCCATACATTTGTGTTAATACACCATATTTATTTTTCTCTTTCTGACTTGCTTCACTCTGTGTAACAGGCTCTAGGTTCATTCACCTCTCTAGAACTGACTTAAATTGGTTCTTTTTTATGGCTGAGTAATAGTCTGTTGTATATACGTACCACATCTTCTTCATCTATTCATCTTTCAGTGGACATCTAGGTTGCTTTCATGCCCTAGGTACTGCAGATACTGGTGCTGTGAACATTGGGGTATGTGTGCCTTTTTCAATTATGGTTTTCTTAGAGTATATGCTCAGTAGTGGGATTGCTAGGGTGTATGGTTGCTTTATTCCCAGTTTTTCTTTTTTTAAGGAATCTCCATACTGTTCTCCACAGTGAATGTATCAATTTACATTCCCACCAAGAGTGCAATAGGGTTCATTTATTAAAGGATGGGAAATAATCTTTGTGAAGAAAGACTCTTGTCACTATAGTAAGGAGATTTTAATAATAGGAAGTGGATTTATAGTAGAATATATTCTAGTATGACTTAAGGAAAATGTAGTCAACACTTCAGAACTGAAAAAATCCTCGATCATCTTCTAGAACTATAGTAAAGAATAAAGCCAAAACATCGCAGAAAGCATGTGTATACCAAATATTGCTAGAAATTTTTGAAAGAATTTATAATATTTTTTAAAGATTTTTTTTGATGTGGACTATTTTTAAAAAGTATTAATTGAATTCTTTATTATATATATATATATATATTTTTTTCTTTTTTCTGTTTTGAGTTTTATGGCCACAAGGCTTATGGGAACTTAATTCCTTGACCAGGGATCGAACCTGCACCCTCTTCATTGGAAGGCAAAACCTTAACCACTGGACTACCAGAGAAGTCCCTGATAATCTACTCTGAGGGATTCTTTCCCCCTCTGTGATTCATACCACATCATGTTCAACTTATTTCATGTATCTCTCTCCTTCACTAGGGGCAAGGGTTGGGCCATATTAATCTTTGCTTTCTCAGAGCTCAGCACAATCCCTGGCACCTGGTAAGCCCATAATCAACACTAAATGAAATTGAATGGACAGTACACAGCCATGACAGAGACTAAGGGGGTTGCCAGTGCTGAACTGTATACACAGGGAATTAAGCAAGTTGAAAAGTATCAAAAGATTTAGCTTTTGTTTAGCCAATGATTTAAACAATATATCAATTTGTATATCATTAACTTGGGGGTTTTATCTACTATTTTACTTTACTGAGCACAGTACAAAAGAGGATATAGGTGCATACAACATGAATCCTGCCATCCAGGAAATTGTTCTCTGCAGTTAATCCTAGTATGGGGAGATTTGACCACATTACAAGAGATAAAAGCTATACTATACAAAACCATGGGCTTCCCATCATGGGTTTCCCAGGTGGCACTCAGTTCAGTTCAGTTCAGTTACTCAGTCATGTCCGACTCTGTGACCCCATGGACTACAGCACGCCAGGCTCCGCATCTATCACCAACTCTCGGAACTTACTCAAACTCATGTCCATCGAGTCAATGATGCCATCCAAACATCTCATCTTCTGTCCTCCCCCTCTCCTCCTGCCTTGAATCTTTCCTAGCATCAGGGTCTTTTCCAATGAGTCAGTTCTTCACATCAGGTGGCCAAAGTACTGGAGCTTCAGCTTCAGCATCAGTCCTTCCAATGAATATTCAGGAGTGATCTCCTTTAGGATGGACTGTTTGGATCTCCTTGCAGTCCAAGGAACTCTCAAGAGTCTTCTGCAACACCACAGTTCAAAAGCATCAATTCCTCCATGCTCAGCTTCCTTAATAGTCCAACTCTCACATCTCTACATGAATATTGGAAAAACCATAGCTTTGACTAGATGGATCTTTGTTGGCAATGTCTCTGCTTTTTAAAATGCTGTCTAGGTTTGTCATAGCTTTTCTTCCAAGGAGCAAATGTCTTTTAATTTCATGACTGCAGTCACCATCTGCAGTGATTTTGGAGCCTCAAAAAATAGTCTGCCACTGTTTCCACTGTTTCCCCATCTATTTGCCATGAAATAATGGGACCGGATGCCATGATCTTAGTTTTCTGAATGTTGAATTTTAAGCCAACTTTTTCACTCTCCTCTTTCACTTTCATCAAGAGGCTCTTTAGTTCTTTGCTTTCTGCCATAAGGGTGGTGTTAGCTGCGTATCTGAAGTTATTGGTATTTCTCCCAGCAATCTTGATTCCAGCTTGTGCTTCATCCAGCCCAGCGTTTCTCATGATGTACTGTGCATATAAGTTAAATAAGCCGGGTAACAATATACATCTTCACGCACTCCTTTCCTGATTTGGAACTAGTCTGTTGTTCCATGTCCAACTCTAACTGTTGCTTCCTGACCTGCATACAGATTTCTCAAGAGGCAGGTCAGGTAGTCTGTTATTCCCATCTCTTGAAGAATTTTCCAGAGTTTGTTGTGGTTCACACAATTAAAGGCTTTGGCATAGTGAATAAAGCAGAAGTAGACATTTTTCTGGAATTCTCTTGCTTTTTCAATGACCCAGTGGAAGTTGGCAATTTGATCTCTGGTTCCTCTGCCTTTTCAGAATCTTCTATATGGCTTCAAATGCCTCTGCACAGCTCTTCTCTGTGTAACCACCCAGCTGAAATCAAGTAAGGCTGTTCCTTACCCATGTTGACCTTCACGGTGACTACTGCATTCTGGTGTCAAGGAGTATTACCTCCACAAATGATTGCCTTGTAGCAATTTAAATTTTGAGCTTTAATTAATGAAAAGCTTTGCTTTCTATTAAAAGAGCTTTATGAACTATCAGAAAGGTATGGATATTTATATAAGTGCATATCTATTTCTGGATGGCTGGCTGTTTATCATCTAACTATATTTGGCTTGGCAGTTAGTGGGGCCTTTGGGATTCCATCCATGGTCTCTCCCTTAGAAGGGTGCTCTCGTCTCTCCTATAGATTTTGGCTCCTCCTGCTGAAGGCCTGGTGGGATGCTTTGTGGGGAAGAGGAGGCTGCATGTATTCAGTGTCAACTCTGTCAGGAGCTTGCCTACAGTGTTATTTGATTCCAGATATACCAGCCTGAAGAATCTCCTTTTTTTACTGTTCCTTTTTTTTTCTCCCTCTTTCTAGTCTAAATGCTATCAGATAAAAGCAATAAACTCTCCTAATTCCTAATGAAATTATTTTCTCCCTTTCACTGCCCTAAAATGCGTATTTTATATTTCCCAATATTCTTGACATTCTTTCAGTTCAGTGGTTTTTTGCACAATAGTCCACCTATTTGACATTTTGGAGTTCACACTTATGCTTCTGGTTTAATTTCCACCTCAGAAATTTATTACATCATATGCAAATATTAACTGAAAAGACATAGCCACAGCCCTGAGATGTTGAGATCCTGGGAAATGTTTTTAGCAAAGAAGTGTGATCAATTACAAAGGCCCCACATTAATGGAGGAATTCATACATAGTGATAAGGAGCTGATTGTGTGCACACATGCTCAGTGTTTCTGGGATGCAGGGAAGGGGTGTCCAGTCAGGGCTAGCAGCAAACCTGGGGGTTTCCTGGATAGGTGATCCTCATGCAACTCTGTAAGATAGGTAAGATTGCATTCTATCTAAACCATAATCACTACAGCATCACAGGTAAAACTGAACATTTTCTAAAAACTTGTTTCTGATAGGAGATCAAATTTCAGGATAGAAATTGGTGCCTTTGGATTCAGAGATATTTTGTTGCTAGGAATGTGGGTAGATACTCTTCCCATCTAAGAATTCAAACAGGCATGAATTCAGAGTATACTTGAATTAGATCTTAAGTAGCTATAATGAATACACCAATTATTTTCTTTTTGTAAACTAAATTTGCAGGTTTAGTGTTTCTTTAATAAAGTGCTTTTCTTTTGGAAAAGGGAGTTCAGTCAACTGAGACGTTTTTCCAGAAAGCTCTGCCTTACGTAAAGCAACTACATCATAAGTGAGGAGAAAAAATGGGACAGAAAGCTCTAGCTATGGTTAGGGAGAAATCGAGTGAGTGAAACTAAGGGCATGTGAAGAACAGTCAATATCCAGCAACAGCGGCAAAACAGTTTCAATTTTCTGGATTATTAATTCAAATTCACACGCACATGCCAGTTAAAATTAAAGGCCTCTTTTTATTGCACTAGTTTAAATTAAAGATTATATTCTGCTCCACAAGTCTGAATTAAATAGCTTATTTTGCACACCAAGCTCTCATTTTAAAGCTAATAAAGAAAAGACATAGCATGTACGTGCAAGCTCGAGACAGGAAGGGTCTAAATTACTACACCTGTTTCACTTGGGAGCTACTTTATTAGTGTTACAAAACTTGGCTTTCAATTTGGCACTCAGAAGCACATTTAGAACAAGCATTTCTTTGTTTTGACAGAGAAGCCGTGGTAAATGAATGACGTTTGAGCTAGGTGTGAAATGTGAAGGTACAAAATTAACTGGTAAGGTAATTACTGTTCTAATTCTGCATAAACAAGCGTTTTGAAAATCATTAATAGTTCAGGGAAATAATGTTAGTGATTAAATAAGGTGGCTTGCATCACTGAGCACAACTAAGCTCCTTTAATTACATCTGAAAGCAAGGGAAAGCAGCTAATTAAAATTAGCACAAGGTTCCTGAATGACCAGCACTGCATTGTTGCTCTAACCTGTATAATTGTGTGTTTATTAATACATCTTCATTTTCCCTCTCGAGCATTTAACAAAATTATTTAAAATAACTAATAACCTTTAAGGAGTAAATGTGACTGAATCCAGTTATCAAAAGGAATACTGCAGGCCTCACTCAGGCCAACCATTGATTCCCTTTCCCAATGCCCATTAACACTGGTGGGAACTCCATGGTTGAAACCCAGCAAAGCAATGCCAGGGACTTTGCGCCACTGGACAGTTAGCATCCCTGGCAATGCTTTATGGGATCCTGGCTTGACCACTCATTGTCCCTTTTAAGGAAAAAAGCAATATTATTTGGGTTTAAATGTCTCACTTGACTGTTTTCAGAGTCATCCATTCATCCATGCAGTTAACTCCTTCATTTGTTCATCAATGTCATTCCTTCAGTAAAATGTATCAAGCTTTTAGTACTATTCCTGGAGTTATAGGGATGAAAAGGACATCGTTCCAGGAATGACTGGCTATATAGTTTGAAGGAACAGCACAAAGTGAAAATGGGAATACAACAATCATCAGGGACTTCATGACAGAGCATTAAAGTGTGGCACCTATTGAGTGGGGCCCTGCGCAGTTGCACCAGATTTGGAGCAGGGAAGCTCAACTCAATGAGCTCAAGTTGGAAGATAAATACAAAAGCAAATGGCGATAAGAAAATGTGATTCTTGCATGCATCGTAGTGGGCAGAGGAACAATACCCCCAACAATTGTTCTTACGTGTGCTAAATTGTACAAATGACACCATGAGTCACTGCCCGCTTCTACCGAATATCCCAATCTTTAACCTGCTGGAATCAAAATTCACTGCTCAAACCATAAGCTTCCTAAAAACAGAAACCTTGGTTATTTATGTGGAGATAGGTATTCACTAAAGGAATATAAGAACATGTTCAAAGTGTGTTGAGTGTTGAATAAATGGAATAAAATGATCTATTATGATAGCAACTAAAAGTTTTGTTTTTTTTTTTTTGTTGGTGCTTGCTATATGACAGGCACTGTTGTAAGTACAGTAAAATGATCTCATTTAATGTTCCAGCAACTTTACAAGATAAGTACAATCATTGCCCACATTTGCAAATGCCAAATTTGGAGGAAAGTATTTAAGAAACTATGTGACGGAGCTGTATTTAACTCGAATGGTCTGGCTCTGCCTGGAGAAGAGAATGGCAACCCACTCCAGTATTCTTGCCTGGAAAATGCCGCGGACAGAGGAGTCTAGTGGGCTACAGTTACAGAGTCACAAAGAGTCACGACAGAGCATGCATGCACAGTCTGTCTCTATAGCCCCTGTTTTCAGTCACTGTACTGAAAGATAATGCGGGCAAGGAAAATTGCTCTGACGTGGTCCCCATTGTCTGCATTTCGATTTGTGAGCATAGATCGACTTGGATTATTTGAAAATCTGAGATGTTTGTTGCATGCCAATAAAATAAACACGAGATATAATGGGGGAATTTCAGTTATTTTTTTAATTTAGGGAAGAGAATTGTTGCTCTAGTGCTTAGGTAAGAATTTATATATCAGTGAAAATTTTATGTTACTGTTGTCATCAGCCCCCTATGAAGTGGCCCAGTGGACCTGGTAATTACTCTGGTCCAACATCTCTGGGAGAGATCCAATTCTTTTCAAGTTTCTTCTTGCCCTAAACAATGTCTAACAACAGACTGTGCCATATCTGAGAGAAAGGTTGCAGAAAATTTTAAAGAGTCTTTTGTGTTTTGAGAAATTTGAGTTTACATAAAGTTTGCAATAAAGTACGGATACAGTGTGTAAAGATGAACCCTCACTGTCACACTAGACTCCAGAAATTTTGTTGAGGAGGAAGAATGGCTGTAGGACTTGATCCACTCTAAGACCACAAAGGAAGCCTAGATGGGAATACTAAACATCTCCATATAGTGTTCTAAACAAGATTTATAAGAAAGTTTTTCCTCATCCTTCCCCATGTGTGTGTGCGTGTGTGTGTAGAGGTTATTTCTTCATTCGCCTTCTCATATTTTTTTTTTCTTTTAAATTTTATCAGATGTGAGAGGTGAATCAAACAATGTAGCAGCACTCAACAAATTTCTGTTTTCAGATTATTTCTATTCCAGCCCTCCATTCTTGGCTTTTTTTTCTGAAGATCCATATGACAGTGGGTCAGATGTATTGATGTGGTTGACCACACAAGTTTTCATGCTTTTTGTCTGTGTGGCCACAGGTTTAACATGATGAACATTCATTTGGGAGGGTGAATCAAAGGAGCTGGGGATAACTGAGGCTGTCTGAGAGAACCATGTTGGTGGTGTTTTGTTCCACTGTAGCTGAATTTCATTTAGTGTTGGCAATGAAGATCTACTCATTCTCCTATATTACAATTGCATCATTTCATATTAAATGTTTTGTGGGCTGGTGCAACTGAAAAATCTTGGAACTACATCATTTACTCTTATTTTCTCAGTTACCCAAAACCATAAGAGCAGATAATAAAGTTTTCTTACTTAGCATATTTAGAAGTCTTAGTTCTTTGTTTAGTGGAAAATTAAATCATCAAAAATCATAAAATTTTAAATGGGGGAAGAACCAATAGGATAACAGATGCTCTTAAATTAAATGAAACATTGCAAGTGTTCATTGATAATTTCAACAATAATATAAGCTCAACTTTTGTATCCCATCCTGTTTTTAACCTACTGCTCAGAGGCCCCTTAAGACTCCCATTTTTCATTTACTTTATTAATTTTGCTGATTTCTTGGATTAGACTTCTCCAGTATCTGATCTGAGCATAATTATACTACCACATCATCTTCGCCAACACTTTCCTAACCCATTGAATGTTGATTGTTTCTCTGCAGTTCTTTTAAAGATACTCCGTATCTTCCTAATTGTTGAATCTGATGTTTGTACTTATCCTTCTTTTTCCTTGACCTTACTTCATCATTTCAGATGGTTGGAAATCCCCTCTTTTCTTGAAAGGTCCTTCTTCTATGGTTTCCACAATCCTTTCATGCCCTAGTTTGCTTTCTACCTCTCTGACTTATTCTGCTTGGTCTTGTTCATGGACTGCATTATCTTTTCCAATGAGTTGAATACAAACCATACCTCTAAGTTTAGTTTCTGCTTATATTTCTTTGTACTTTGAAATGGTTGTGTTAGTCATATTGGCAGTGTCCTGCATGATTTTTTAGGAAGATGAATTTTCCTTTATATTTCTTAGCCATAGTTTGAGGTTATTTGTGATTATTGAGTCCTTAATAGACTGCTTGCCAAAAGAATACAGCATTTGTGCTTACTTTTCTCATCAGTTCCCATGGAGCACACTGCACATTGCATCCCCATTTTGCAGTGTTTGGGATGGAGAAAACACTTGATAACTATTTGTTGAAAGAACGAATGAATAAATGAGACATTTCTCCTGTGCACTGGTCTTAGGTCTTTAGTTGCCTAATGGATGTCAATATTTTAGTGTCTACTGCCACCTGAAACTTAACATGTCTAAAACCAAACTATCGTTATTTCCCAAACCATATCTGAATACAGCCTCTCAGTTTGTCAGTGACCTTATTATCTCCCCAGTTACAAAGATTCTCAATTATTGACTCGTTCTTAGCTCCTTTCTATTTGCCTTATATACATTTGTCTTCTATGCATTTCTATTTATATGCATTGTCTCATGTTAGTTCCCATAGGATACCTATGAATTATACTGTAATATATATAAATATATAGTATATAGGCATATTAAGTTCATTTCAGTCACTCAGTGACCACTTTGTGACCCCATGAATTGCAGCACGCCAGGCCTCCCTGTCTATCACCAACTCCCGGAGTTCACTCAGACTCACGTCCATGGAGTCAGTGATGCCATCCAGCCATCTCATCTTCAGTCGACCCCTTCTCCTCCTGCCCCCAATCTCTCCCAGCATCAGAGTCTTTTCCAATGAGTCAACACTTCGCATGAGGTGGCCAAAGTACTGGAGTTTCAGCTTCAGCATCATTCCCTCCAAAGAAATCCCAGGACTGATCTCCTTCAGAATGGACTGGTTGGATCTCCTTGCAGTCCAAGGAACTCTCAAGAGTCTTCTCCAACACCACAGTTCAAAAGCATCAATTTTTCGGCACTCAGCTTTAGTGTCCCCATTTTAGAATTTAAAAAACCCCTGAGCCATGAATAAATTGTTACATCAAATTCAGATGACTATGAATTTGATGGAGCTGAAATTTAAGCCCATATCTATATATTAGACTTTCGAGCTTAGACTCAGAACAACTTTTCATTTTTATTTACTACCTAGAAGTTTTTTCTTTCCATTGCTGCCATCCAATGTATTTCCTCTTCCCCTTGATCCTGCACTATTGCAATATTACTCAAAAATTTTCTCTTCATTTCTTTCTCTTTCTCTTTGCTTTTTACAATGGTCTCAAAATACTATTGTCTACTCTAACTTTCCATGACTCAACAAAGACTTTGAAATAAGATCCATTTGCTAAATTTTATTTTAGGGTCCTTTCCAATCTAATTTTCACTAAATGTCTAGTCCAGTTCTAAATATAGCCATAAATATATGCTACTTTCTGGCCAAATGGGCTTAACTGCTTCTTCTATTATGCAACCTGCTTTTCTATTGCAATCTTTCACACTCATGATGCACTGGCTGCTTTTTAAAAAATTATTAAGCTTATTCTAAATCCAAGTCACATATTCATGCCTCTATGGAGACTTTCCTAATTGCTCCATCTGATAATAATCTCAACCTCTTATGAATTTCTTAAATATTTACCAACAATATTTGTTACTAAAATGCCTTATACATCAGTTCAGTTCAGTTCAGTCGCTCAGTTGTGTCCAACTCTTTGTGACCCCATAAATCTCAGCACGCCAGGCCTCCCTGTCCATCACCAACTCCCGGAGCTTACTCAAACTCATGTCCATCAAGTTGGTGATGCCATCCAGCCATCTCATCCTCTGTCGTCCCCTTCTCCTCCTGCCCACAATCCCTCCCAGCATCAGAGTCTTTTCCAATGAGCCAACTCTTCGCATGAGGTGTGCTTATACATAGTTCCTAACAAATCCTTGTCAAATGAATGCATGTGTTATTTCCCAATGAATTTATAACATTATAAATGTTAGGGATCACATCTTATGCAAACCTATAAGCTTTATCTTTGATTGTGACTCAGTGAAGAATCCCAGATACTTAGGTATTTTATTTTACTTGTCTTATAACTACTCTATTTTGTGTGGAATAAAAGCACAACTTAACTTCCCTACAATTAAACTTAATAAGTATTTATCGAGCATTTATTGTATGTTAAGTCCTGGGAACATAAAGATAAATAAGCCATGATTTCCCCAAACCTAAATGTCTCTTAGGGGGAAATGAAGACATTCAATTGACTATGAAGAAATTATTTCTCTCTGGTAGAAGTCAGAGGTCTTTACAGAGAAGGAAACTTTTGACTTCAGCATTGAAGAGGAATACTATTTCACAAGATGAAGAATAAAAGGAAAAGCATTCCAGATAGACGAAACGTTATAAACAAAGACTCAGGAGTGTGATGGGGTGTGCACATTTAGGGATTAGCAAGTAGAACAGGATGGTCTGGGCTTGAGGGAGGGTGGAAGGGAGATGAGGCTGGAGGGAAAGACTGGAGCCAGTGCAAATAGGGTCTTGAGTGCCAAGTAAAGGCTCTGAATTTTACCTGAGAGACAATGGGAAGACATCAAAGCTTTGGGAACTGCAAATGGCATGACGAGAACTATGCTTTTGAAAGAAAATCTGTTTGGAACATGGCAAACGGTTTCATGTGCAGGAGCCAGGGAGCAAGGAGCCCAGCTTGGGGTCAATATCAAGCTCAAACAATAAATGGTAGGAATTTAAAGTAGGGATATAATGGATTTCAAACACATTTGGAATGGATGGATTCCAAACACATTTCAGGGATAAGACAACTTAAATTCCCAAGATGATGCATCAGTTGACAATATATATTGTCAATAACTGCGCTATGTGCTTGTGTACAAAGGCGGACGGGTTCTTTACCACTGATGCCACCTGGGAAGCCTCTACTATGGTCTGGTGGTTTAGTCGCTAAGTCGTGATGGACTCTTGCGACCCCATGGACTGTAACAGCCTGCCAGGCTCCCCTGTCCATGGGATTTCCCAGGCAAGAATACTGAAATGGGTTGCTATTTCTTTCTTCAGGGGATCTTCCCCATCCAGGGATCGAACTCACATCTCTTGCGTCTCCTGATTTGCAGGCAGATTCTTTACCACTGAGCTACCAGGAAGCCAGTAGAGTAGTGTATATATTGTCAAATATTGTATTATAATCTCAGTTATTTTTTCCTCTCATTCTACTGATGGATTTGTAGGGTTGTATTCACCCCACCACCCTCAACTTCTCTTATGTCCAAGAGCAGCTCATTATTTCTAAGGTTGAGGAGGAAACTACAGGATAGAGACAAAAAACAAAACCACAATTCAATGAACCAAAATAAGGATAAAACTGAAACCTTTTCTCTTTAGCCCTATATTTTAATCAATTCTACACTTGAACAAAAAGAACCACCAGAATAAATTATGGGATATCTCCCCCTAGAATCTCTCATTGCATTTCAGAGAGTTCTTTGTTTCAAATTTTGTAGGTAGGTCATATTTTATGAAATGAAATTTCTTTGATAATTCATGGTCATTCATGTGGACATAATTTTCATTTGCATGACAACTGTGGAAGGTTCACATTTCTGTAACCAGGAATGGGGCTTGGGAAGGGAGGGTTGGGAGTGGAAAACTGGGAACAGAGTTTGATTTGGTGTTGTAGCCATCCTGACACTTTCCACCTCTGGGTGCTTATTTTATTTTAAATCCCAATGTCTCATTCCATTAGTGTTTTGATTTTTTTAAAAGGTGCAAACTCCTTAACCTGTTCTCCATTTGAACGATGTTCTCTTTGAGAACACAGAGCCAGCAAATTACTTAAAACAGCAAAGTGTCATGATTCAATAGTCATAACTTTTCTTCATATTAATAACGGTTTCCCCTCTGAATTATATCTACATGTCAATCATATCAATAGAGTGGAAAAATGATGTTTGGCAACGTTACAAAATACAGACTTCTTGGAACCTGGTTATTTTCTATTTTTTAAACCTTTAATACTGAGCTAAAATCAATACTAAATCTGAAAAATAATCAATAAGGATATATTATATTCTGTTAAATATTTGGTATAAATCTTTCAGCCTTTACAAATTTTGAACTTATGGTGGTGTATACTGGTGAATTGTAAATTAGGTGTTTTTAAAACACATATGTTTTTAATTAATGCATGATATAATACAACAATAAATAACAACCAAAAATAAAATGCTAATTTATATTTTATATTTAGATATAATCAAGTCAGGTTGAAACAGACACTTGATGTTTCCCACATTGATTCAGCATTTATATCTCAGATGCAAAAGGATCCAATGAATAACAATTTACATATATATACATTTTAAACAGTAAAAATAGATGGAATCATGTATAGTTTGTATGGCAAGATAGTAGAATACTAGAAAGCAGTTCAATTGTGAGATGTAAAAACTTAGGAAATTGATAAGCAATTTAAGAAAGATATAAATTATAGCTCCAAATAAATTATGCAGTTAAGTATTTTAGAGTCTCTATTAGTATAGCCTAGGCATTCTGTGTTCTTTATAAGCAGCTTTCATATTTTTCAAAATTAATAAGAACCTAAAATATCTATCCTGGCTTAAAAGAGTTTTGTATTTGTCTCTCTTAGGGTAGGTATGGAATGGTGTTGGTTGACCTTGCAGAGGCAGACAGTGAATCAGGTTGACATAGAGGAGAGATCCCTTAAGGGTGTTTGTTGACCACAAGTTTTTCTCTTTCTGTTGGTAATCTGTTTTTTCAAGTATGAACTGCTCTGATTAATAAACTTACACAGCAGCAAGGTCAGGTGATTATGAACATAAATTCTCGCATTGTACTGATTGTGTGAACATGGGCAAGAAATCTGACCTTTCTTTACCTTGGTTTTCTCATCGGTAAACTAGAAATCAAACAATTAGGGTAAAAAGTCATCATCTATGTAAACACAAAATGTCACTGTGCCTGGCGTATAGTAACTCTATATAAATGTTAGTTATTGGTATCGTTATGAGCTGGAATTCTACCTCTTTCTTTACTCTGCCTTTACCTTGGTTTTCTTCCTGATTCTGAGAACCTAGAAATGGATTTGCTGTCTCTTGAGTGCATCTGTTTCATTTCCTTTTTGCCCTTAAATTCTGACTTGGTAGTTTACATTGTCTCATTATCCCTTGTGCTTTGCTTTTGGGCCATGAGCCCACGGACCCAAGATTTGGATGAATTTGTTTTCATAGGAACTCAGAATTGTCTTCTCTGTTTTGGACTCATTACACATACTCTCTTCCAGTTGTAGCAACTCCAAACCCTGTATTTATCTCGGGCTCCTTATCTTCTCTCTCTTGCCACATCACTTCATCTTCAAGTTCAGACAATTCTTTATTATATCTTTTAAATCTGTCACTTCCTTTCTGATCTCATTGCTACCATTCTGTTCCAGTTTCACAGTATTTCATAGGTGAACTCCTCCTTCTTCCTTACTTCTCCTGTGCATAGATACTACAACACTCTTTCCAAAATGTTACTTTTCACTTATCATTCTTACTCCCACTACCTCTTCAAAAACCATTGCCTACTGAAGTATAGAGACACTTTATCAGTCACTTAAGACTTTAATTTCACTTTTCATCACTACCTTACATTCATTCATTTGTCAAATATTTATTTTATGCCAGACATCACAATAAGTAGTGTCAATACTGCTTATTTATATATAAGTAGACAATTTTTATATAAGTAGACAAAGTCTCTGCCAATCAGGAAACTTACAGGCTAGTGAGGAAATTGAAAAAAGTGTTCCTATTGATATCATATATGTTCTTATTTCTGTGCTTAAAGGATTCTTTCCTCTTCTCTATTGATCTTAGTCCTTGCTTTCCTTCAGGTTCTCCTGAAAGTTTTTCTTTCTAGAAGCGTCTTTGAAAGGATGAAAGTTCTGAGAGTCTAATTCACTGCTGGCTTCAGGAAATGCTGTTGCTGCTTGCATTCACTTTTGCTCTTTCACTTATTGCACTGTCCTCTCCCAAATAACAGTTAAGCACAAACATCTCTTCTTGCCTTCTAAGACAAATCCTCCAATCCATCAGTTTTACAGGTTATCCTGGGGGGCGGGGGGAAGAAGAAAAAGACAATATAAACAGCTTGATTTTCTGAATGTTTTTTCTGCTTGATTTCTTTGGACTTATCTTTGTTTCTTTTAGGTCCTGAGAACACAGATAAAACCTCATTAAGATTCCCTGACATTCAGCTCAAATTTCCTGTATGAGTCAAAACATACTAAAAGTTTAAACCGTTACTGGAACCTGGAACATTTGGTGAACGTATATTATACATGAGAACTCAGCCGGTTTTTATGGGAGGATCCCCAGATGAATGAGAAGAGATTTCTAGCTCCTTTCCTTCTAGAGTTGTCAGTGGGTAGAATTATTGTTATGGAGGAGGCCTAAGAAAATAATCAGTGCCACTGTGAATTCTGTCTCCCAAACACTTCTTACTAACCATTCACTTAATATTTATTCATAATTCATATCCATCATAGTGCCTAGATCATGGCTCACTATTTGTTCTTAACTGGTGAGCTTCATTCTCTCACACTCTCTCCTACCTGAGTGAGAAGTATTTTTTAAAAATAAAATTGTATCACCTCTACTGTGCCATTAATCTTTTTCAAAATATTTCTTTAACTACCCATTGCTCTTAGAATAATATTCACACCCCTTACCCTGACTTGCTTTGTCTTTCAAAATTTGCTTCACTAGCATCATGTTTTTATTTTTTCATTAAATAAATATTTACTTATAACCGGACATGGAACAACAGACTGGTTCCAAATAGGAAAAGGAATACGTCAAGGCTGTATATTGTCACACTGCTTATTTAACTTATATGCAGAATACATCATGAGAAATGTTGGGCTGGAGGAAGCACAAGCCGGAATCAAGATTGCTGAGAGAAATATCAATCACCTCAGATATGCAGATGACACCACCCTTATGGCAGAAAGTGAAGAGGAACCAAAAAGCCTCCTGATAAAAGTGAAAGAGGAGAGTGAAAAAGTTGGCTTAAAGCTCAACATTCAGAAAACTAAGATCATGGCATCTGGTCCCATCACTTCATGGCAAATAGATGGGGAGACAGTGGAAACAGTGGCTGACTTTATTTTTCTGGGCTCCAAAATCCCTGCAGATGGTGATTGCAGCCATGAAATTAAAAGACACTTGCTCCTTGGAAGGAAAATTATGACCAACCTAGATAGCATATTCAAAAGCAGAGACATTACTTTGCCAACAAAGGTCTGTCTAGTCAAAGCTATGGTTTTTCCAGTAGTCATGTATGGATGTGAGAGCTGGACTATAAAGAAAGCTGAGTGCTGAAAAATTGATGCTTTTGAACTGTGGTGTTGGAGAAGACTCTTGAGAGTCCCTTGGATTGAAAGGAGATCCAACCAGTCCATCCTAAAGAAGATCAGTTCTGGGTGTTCATTGGAGGGACTGATGTTGAAGCTCCAATACTTTGGCCATCTGATGTGGAGAGCTGACTCATTTGAAAAACTGATGCTGGGAAAAATTGAGGTCAGGAGGAGAAGGGGACAACAGAGGATGAGTTGGTTGGATAGCATCACCGACTCAGTGGACATGGGTTTGGGTGGACTCTGGGAGTTGGTGATGGACAGGGAGGCCTGGCATGCTGCGATTCATGGAGTCACAGAGTTGGACATGACTGAGCAACTGAACTGAACTGAACTATGTATCATGCAATATTCTAAATGCTACATATACAATAGGCCTCTAAGTTTAAGGTCTCTGATTTTAGGAAGAGTTGAAAAAATAAAGGATTAGGATAATTTTTTAAAACGTTGTTTCTGTAAAAAACTGTTTTACATCCTTGAAAATATCCAACGAAATCTGCTAAAAAGTAATTGTTAAATCAGGTGTAGATAAGACAACTATAAAATTTTTGAGAGAATTCTATAAAAATCTGCATTCAAATTACTTCCCATTGTCTTTAAGCTCTTTCTCTATCCCTCAAAAATCTAAACTGAAAATTGTTGATAATGTATTACAGATATGGTTTATGCAACAGAGAGAAAATGAAATGCTGGTGAGAGGATTCCTTCTTAAAGAAAAGGCCTTATTTCTGTATCAAATGATTGATAAGTGAATATATGTTTATGGTGTATATTTTAAAAGCATTTATGGTTTTTAACATTACATTTATATGTCTTCACTTAAATGCCACTTTAAATCAAGTGATCAAATACAGATTCCAAATATTCTTTAAAAAATTGAAGTATATTTAATTTACAATGTTATATTAGTTTCTGGTGTATAGCAAAATGATTCTGATATATTCTTTTTCATAGTTTTCCAATATAGGTTATTACACAGATTTGGAATCTTAATGGCTAGTGAGCTTCTACTGTACTTACAAAATCTATGAAAAAACTACAGCAAGTTCATCTTGTGGAGGCAGCACAGGGTGTGGGTTTATGGACTGCATTAGTTTGGGCGATTAGTACAGGCATTTTTTGGCACGCTCTTTGGAAACTTTGGCTTGTCTTTTCAGGTGTGTTAATATGCAGTGCTCACTCTCTTGTTCCTTAATCTTCACATATACTATTCTTCTGCCTTGATGATTTGAATCAATTTCTATCCTTCTCTCTTTTCCTTGGCTGGTGTCTATGTTCCATTAGGTCAAACTGAGATGTCTCATTCTCCTAGAAGACTTTGCTACCTTCCCCAAGTCTGGATTAGGTTCCCTTCCTATGTGGTTCCTATACTCTTTGCAACCCTGTGTAATAATTCCCCATAGTCCCTGGCACATGACACTTTGTGAGAACCCTAGTTGTGGTATATTTCATTTTCTCCTATTTCCCAGATACCTTGCATAATGCTTAGTATATAATGCTTATCAAACACACATTTAGTGAAAGAATGTGTGTGTCATAACAAATACAACTGAGACGAAAAAAGGGGAGGATCTACCCAGTTAAGTGGGTAGTTAAGTGATAGTTAAGTTTGCATGAGCAAACATTTGAAATTTTTGAAGAACTTTGTGCAACGGAGAGGGGAGCCATTCAATGCTCTTGAAGGAACCCCTAAACATGTTGCACTCACAGAGAAGGGACTACACTAAGCACATAATTTATATACGATTGGAATATTTTTTCCTGAGATGGAGTCAACAGTGGTCAAGAGAATAATAGTGAATACATGGCAGAGAGGTAGATATTAATTATTATGAAGAATAAATCTTTTATCCTGATGGTTTATAACCATTGTTACCAGGAAGAAATCTTCATACTATAGCTACTAATTTGTTTTTAGGAGAGAAGAATTTATATGCACCACCAAATATTTCAGGCAGAGCAGGCCATTTAGTTATTCTAAAATGCATATCTTGAAGTGGCAAAATTTCAGATTTTAATATTTTAACTTGGATATTATAAATGCTAATCAACCAACCTACCCCTATAAACTACAGGCATAGTGAAAGTATATCCAGGATTCAATAAAGATTTTGATTAGTTGAGAAGAGAGGTAAAAAGAGTAGTTATATAAATATACTTCTATGGGAAAAACACGAAGTTAATAATAAAATATGAAGAAAATATTTTTAAAACTGTACCATAAAACTATTAATTATACCTTGGAATTTAGTAGAAAACAGAGCCGTTAGAGACTTATATCTGAAGGGATGCATTTATTGAAGTACTAATGTAGGCTCAGAAGAAGCCATGTCATCTTTAAGAGTCCCTCTCAGCGTGGGTCCTCAGGGGAAGCATTAGATTAAGATTCCAATTTGTTATTTACAGTTCATTGACATGCCCATCTCACTGTACCCCAGGATCATCTGTACAGCACATGTAAAAGGCATCTTATCCTTCATCTGCTAGCACCACATAAAACGGCATTTCTAAACCAACAAGATGCCCTGTGATCTTAAACATGTATGCTAAACATGGATGTCTTCTTGCTGTGATGTTTTTAATTTGGTTTACAGACAATTTATAAAATTTTTTGTTAGTGGACATAAAGCGGATTTTTTTCAGGCTTCTGGAGTGCATCGGTTAAACAAAAAACAATAAGCACACATTAGTTGAGGCTATAATATGGCAGGATGCAAGATATAATTTTTATTCTCCCAGTCTTGAGAAGAAAGGACTCAGAGAAAGCACTCTCAGCTGGAGTAAGGAGAGATACAAGGAAGATCAGGTACCTTTTTAATGTGTCTTTTTCCCACTAAAACCTTGATGTTAGAGGACATTGACTAGTGACAAACAGTGCAATTTTCTTTGTATGTGAACTAGAGCATTTCGGCTAAAAGCTTAAAGGAGCTTACAGGTAAGATGTTTCGGCAAGAGTTTCTGTCCTGAAAGAATACGACTTAATAAATGTGCAGTGGCTCTGTTTGGACCCCCTACCTGTCTACAAATACAAAATCATCGTCTGCCGCCTTAAACTCATGCCTTGCACATGCATGAACTGTCCCCCTCTGAGGTTTGCTGGAGTGTATTTCATTAGAACCTCTTCGTGGCATTGTGAACCTTATTGTAATGAATGGGTTGAACTCTGAAAGCGCTGGGCACTGACCTCCCATCTGCTGATATCCTAAATCAGGCCATTAGAGGATTCCACAAGAAAGAGCATGCTGTTTATAGGTTAATTTATCTCTCATTTGGTTCAACTAGATGTGTGCTTATAAAGGTCCTCTAATTGAATCTTATAGATGCCACAGAGATGTTTCCATTTTAAGGAAGTCTTTGGGAATAAATACAGTCAGTTCTCAATTATCTATGGTAATGGGGACGTGGCCAGCACGGATGAGCATAAAACAGAGGCAGTTCTCTATCCTTATTTATGTGATTAATTTCAAACCTCCATCCTTATCAAATACTGAGCTATAACTGCTACAGTGGCTGATCTTGGTCACTTTCCTATTTATTTTGACTGAAGACCCTCTCATCAAATGCTATAAACAAACAAAAGAAGCCTGCTGCCTGATGACCATGTGTATCCCTTTGAAACATGAAGGAGTGTAAAGATACTGATGGAGACAGATGTAGGAACTCACTTGATTAATGACACAATGCCATGAGAAAAGTAAGGCTTTCCTAATCATCCATAGCATACATATGTCCTGGTGGCCTGAGACAGAGAGGCAATAATGATAATGAAGGTGACAGTGACTATTGAGTACTTACTCCATAAGTACTGAGCTATACATTCACATTTATTTGCTTAATCTTCACAACAAATCAATGAGGTTGGAGCAATTATTACTCCTATATTTTAGATGGGCCTTCCCTGGTGGCTCAGAGGATAAAGCGTCTGTCTACACTGTGGGAGACCTGGGTTCAATCCCTGCGTCAGGAAGATTCCCCGGAGAAGGAATTGGCAACCCACTCCAGTACTATTGCCTGGAAAATCCCATGGACGGAACAGCTTGATGCAGGCTACTGTCCATGGGTTCACAAAGAGTCGGGCATGACGGAGCGAGAAAACTGAGGCTTAACAGGAATTAAGTACTCACCTGGGGCTTCCCTGGTAGGCTCAGAGGGCAAAGAATTTGCCTGCAATGCAGGAGACGCTGAAGATATGGGTTTGATCCCTGGGTTGGGAAGATCCCCTGGAGGAGGAAATGGCAACCCACTTCAGTATTCTTGCCTGAAAAATCCCATATACAGAGAAGCCTGATGGGCTACAATCCAAAGGGTCACAAAGAGCCAGATATGACTGAGTGACTAAGCACAAGCACATTGTATGCAATGCTAGTAAGAACTGCGTGGGGGCTGCATGCAAGTAAGGCATGTCTGATCCCTGAGATTTTCTGTGCTTCCAGACGGGGCACTCCCACCTCGCCATGCCTCTTCTGAGGCTCACAGGAATCCACCACAACAATGCCCAGGATACCTGCTTGCTCGCCATCCTCTTGGCAAGCACACATCTTCTCTTCCTGTATCTTGATTTGACATCTAAAGATTAGTTAATGCTCACATGCAGATTTCTGGTACTTAAATATGAAATGCTGTTGGTGCTTGAGGTAACCGTTCTTTACAAAGCAGTGGTTGTCTATATAGTCTGGGAAACCATCTCTGCTTTAATTTGATGCGTTTTCAATTCTCTACTTGCTTTTGCCTCCTTGTGCCAGTGCCAACATATAAATGCTTAATTTTTTTCATTTTAAAAAATGTTTCAACTATGTGGAGCACACATGTCAACGTATTACTAAATTATTGTCATGAATAAAGAGCATACTAATCACCTGGAATGTCTACTCTTTGATACATTGCTGTCTCTGTACACTTTGCAGCAGTCAATTTCTAAATATTTGAAGGTTTGTGCTCCTGGTACTTAGTTAATCCATTTATCACCTTACCTTCGAGGGATAATTGTGGGTGCATAATTTTAGCAACATCATTATGCCTGTTGATATAATCCAGAGCCTCCACAGTGGTGCAGCCCCTGATTATATGTTCAATTAACTGCCACATGTCGGCACCTCTCATCCACCAGGGTTTCTTCTGTTGGATACTTATAATAATTTATAGCAAAAATAGTCCTGCCAGGGATTGTCACAGCAACCCCGTGGCCTCACAAACATACATACAAGGAACATGTAGTTTTGTTTTCCAGTCTGCATCTTTGTCAAAGAAAGCTCAGGGTCAGGTTGCCTGTTTTCTGGTCTGAGTTCCCTGTGACTTTGGGCAAGTCACTAATTTTTTTTCCCAGGAACTTCATTTGGGTATGAAGTGAAAATGAAAATATTTGGCCTGCATAACTTCATAAGATTATTGTGAGGTTCAGTGGGAATTATATTTGCATGCACTCTGAAATGAATAAAGCAGGGGCAAAATGTGACATGTGATTACTCTTACTCTTGACATGTATTTCCCTGATTATATTCATACACACTAAGAAATATTTTTACTTTCTGTCTTATATTTGTGCTGTTGGGCAATTTTTATCTGTATATTCACAGTAGAAAACACAGTTGTTTTTCCATTTTTTTACTATATATAAATTATCTTAAGTGAAAGTGTTAGTTGCTCAGTAGTGTTCAACTCTTTGCAACCCCATGGACTGCCAGGCTCCTCTGTCCATGGAATTCTCCAAGCAAGAATACTGGGGTGGGTTATCATTTCCTTCTCCAGGGGATCTTCCTGACCCAGGGATCGAACCCATGTCTCTTATATCTCCTGCATTGGCAGGCAGGTTCTTTACCACTAGTGGCAGCTGGGAAGCCTAAATTATCTAAAGGCAGAGACAGCAGGGACAAAATTTCATTCTTCTTTGTTTCCTTTATGAAACCTAGTCTTGGGGAAGTGTTTTAGCTTTATGTGTCTTCTCCTGGTGGCTTGGAGGTTGTTTGGTTTGAGGGATATACATTGTCAGCACTAACTATGTCCTTAATCTTTATGTATTGGGCTTGTGAAATTAGGGCTTTCCAGTGCTGGGTGGTGCTTTGCCATGGAGACAGTGATGTCCCAACAGAGCCTTTGGATCTACACGGGAACACATTAGAAGAACAAATCACAGCCTTGCACCTAGGACTATGAAGACCTCCACTTTGATAACATCATCCCCATCCGCAGTATAGCCATGTGCCACTTTTCCATTTTGCTGAAGTAGTCATTTGATTTAGATCAATTTTTATTTTTTAACGCGAACACCCTTGTGTTAAATATGAAGCTAATATCCATGTATCCAACTGTCCACAAGGATGAGGAATACAAAAGAACAGGGATGCAACTGGATTATACAGCGACTTGTGGGAGTTTAAAAAGACATCATCTTCAAGTGAACAAATTAGAGAAAGAGGCCACCTCTGTGAGGCAACAGCCAGTGCCAGGGCCCTCAGCTTGGAAAGCAGAGTCCAGGCTTGTTTCAGCTGCCACTCACTGCCTCTGTGCATAGGGCGAACTGCAGAGTGACACGTAGTAACCCTGGACCTGAGGGGCTCAGGCTCGTTTGCCATTGAGGAGAGAGCGGGCTAGAAGCAGACTTCATCCTGCCATGCAGGCCAGGAGAGTAATAACCCTGGGTTCTGGCTTTTGGAGAAGGGGAGAAGCAGTTAAAAAAAGGCGATGTTCTTGATTGCTAGAAAATCAGACAACATTGAGAGAGGAAGTTGGCATCTTCCAATGGGAAGACAAAGCCCCCAAGCTCTGATAGACATATACTTGGCTCCCCAGTGCCAACATCTGCTGCTGCTGCTGCTAAGTCGCTTCAGTCGTGTCCGACTCTGTGAGACCCCATAGACGGCAGCCCACCAGGCTCCCCCGTCCCTGGGATTCTCCAGGCAAGAACACTGGAATGGGTTGCCATTTCCTTCTCCAATGCATGAAAGTGAAAAGTGAAAGGGAAGTCACTCAGTTGTGTCCAACTCTTCGCAACCCCATGGACTGCAGCCCACCAGGCTCCTCCATCCATGGGATCTTCCAGGCAACAGTACTGGAATGGATTGCCATTGCCTTCTCCGATGCCAACATCAGGTGAACCTATAGGGCGGCTACTGTCAATACCAAGTTCCTTCCTCTCCATCTGTCTCCTACCCCACATAGATTCTCTGTTGCCCTTTTATGACATCTCTCTCTTTCTTTATCTTCAGTCTGGCATTTTCATCTTGGTGAGGTTTTATCTGTGCAGGAATATGGGTAAGAAAAGGAGGTGGCTGAGTGGGCCTTGTCCTGGGGCACATACATCTCTAGAGCATGACTGAGTATAAGAAGCCAAGTACCTCTGGAAGTATAACAGTCAACGTTAATCTATTCCATAAATATTTATCAGGTATCTACAATATGCCAGGTCCCAGCCATACAGCAGTAATCAACTATACAAGCTATTTTCTCTGCCTGAATATTTCTCCATGACCTATCTAACTATTCTTCCTTGTCTGTCAGATCTCAATTGAAATTCCCTTTCTTCACCCACCAGCCCAAATTCCTATAAATGTGAGGGGTCTTTTATACTCTATCATAGCATTCTCGACTTTTGCAATAACTATTGCAATAGCATTCTTGCTTGCTAGACCCTAAATTACATGAGGTTAGAACCATGGATGCTGCGGCTGAGTGGCTGGCACATAGTAGGTGCTCAAGCTGGTTGATGAATGAATGAATGAATAAATGAAGGAAGGAAGGAATGGCTGCCAAGCATAAGGCCGAGTTAATTCATCTTTTGATAGACTTTTACAAAAACATTGTTGTGTGTTTGCATGGAAGGTATTTATCTATTCTTAAAACCTAATGAGCTTTCAAAAATGTACTAAAGTTCCTTGTTTAGGTTTTCCCTAAAACCTTTGTCCTGGAGATACTTTTAATAAGAATATTTTAAATCAGAATATCAGGATAAATTTCTTTTCGTCAGCGTTAACAATAACATAGCCCTCTTATATGACAAAAGGGGAATCTCAGAATTTAGTTCATTGGGGTGATTTATATGATTAATTGCAGCCTGCTGCTGCAATAAAGCAATCGTGATAAATAACAATGTGTTGGGATATTTTAATTGTAAAAAGACCATTTCTATGGCCTTTGATTGATCATGGTGACTGTAATCATGACTGAAACTTTTCATTAACCTTTTTATATTTAATTTCTTGTTTTGAGTTAACGTCATTATAAATCCTATTTCCATGAACAATACAACAGATGCCCTTTAAGAAGCACCTAAACTTCCCAGTACTGTGGCTGCTGAACAAAAAACAGAAACAAACCTTTTCCCCAAGCAAATCTGAAAAAGAACGGGCTTCAAAAAGCCTCTGCTGTGTGTCTTCCCTCCTAGGGAGGTCTCATCATGATGTGGGGACACCCAGTGAGTATAATATTCAAAACACCCATAAAACATTATTTGACATGAAAATTTTGCTTCATCTATGAGCTGCTGCTAATGAATTACATATGATGCAAGAAGCAGCATGGCTGAAATATTTTTATTAATACTAATAATATTTTTTGCTTATACAGCAACTTTCATTAGAGAAAACTGAGTTGGAAAGGAAGCTGTAAAGACATACTTGAGGTAAAATTACTGAGTCATAACTTTTTGGTCTTGCTGCTTCTCCTCTACCATGCTGGGGGCAAGGGGCAGAATCAAAGCTAATTGTCACTCATTTTGGGAAATTTCAGTCCAAAGCTTCTTCAACTTACATATTCCCCAGGGTATCCAAGCAAAGTTTTGTTAGTTTGTTTTTTAAGTAGCAACAGATAAGTCTTTCTTTCCTTATGGTGTGAAGTTAAGTCCCACTCAAGAGGAAGTGGCAATGAATATTGCTATACTGTTGGCTGCCAATGGCAAAGTGCTTACTGTCTACCTAGCACTGTTTCCCTGGTAGCTCAGTGATAAAGAACCTACCTGCCAATGCAGGAGACCTGGGTTCAGTCCCTGAGTCGGGAAGATCCTCTGGAGAAGGAAATGGAAACCCACTCCAGTGTTCTTCCTGGGAAATCCCATGAACAGAGGAGCCTAGGGGCCTACAGTCCATGGGGATGCAAAGAAGTCAGACACTAAGCAACTAAATAGTAACAATAACTAAATAGCAGTAACAACAAGCATTAAGTGCTGATACACACATGTTTAATTTCCACAACATCCCTGTGAAATTGGTATGGTCATATTTATTCTATAGATAGGGTGACTGAAGCACAGAGAGGTTAGGCAACTATCCCTGCATGTCCAGACACCTAATAGGAAATGTTTCTGCCCCTCCAGGTTTCCAGCTGAAGAGACTAGGGTAAGCTGGGCAACTGTTAGCACATGCTCTAAGAGCATCCCCTGCCTTTGGCAGTTTCTACAGTTCCTCCTGCCTTCTAGTCCTTTGGTACATGTGGCTTCCTCAGTTTGCCACTAGATTGTAATCTCCATGAGGATGAGGATTTGAATTCACCAGGCCAGAATACTGGAATGGGTAGCCTTTCCCTTCTCCAAAGGATCGTCCCAACCTAGGGATTGAACTCAAGTCTTCTTCATTGCAGGTGGGTTCTTTAGCAGCTGAGCACCAAGGGAAGCCCAAGAATACTGTAGTGGGTAGCCTAGCCCTTCTCCAAGGGACCTTCCTGACACAGGATTTGAACCAGGCTCTCCTGCATTGCAGGCGGATTATTTACCAACTGGGCTATCAGGGAAGCCCTATAAAACAGATTTTTGTAACTAAAAACAAGAACATATGTTTTAATTAGGGTATAAGTTGTTTTATCAAGGGAACAATGATAAAGGATTTTGAAATCAGGGCTATTCTGGTAAATCCAAGATGCGTGTCACTGTAACTACAGTTTTCCCTGTTATTCATGGATTCACTTTCTGCTGTTTCAGTTAATGTGATAAACTGTGGTCTCAAAATGTTAAATGGCAAATTCCAGAAAAACACATTTCATAAATTTTAAATTGTGTGGCCACTCTGAATAGTGTAATAAAATGTGATGCAGCCAAACTTTGTTCCACTTGGGAAGTGAATCACCCTTTGCCCAAGGTATCCTTGGGCCACAGCGCTGGAAAATGCCACCTTTCATTCCAATCCCAAAGAAAGGCAATGCTAAAGAATGTTCAAACTACTGTACAAATTACACTCATTTCTCTTCCCTGGTGGCTCAGCTGGTAAAGAATCCAATTGCAATGTGGGAGACATGGGTTTGATCCCTGGGTTGGGAAGATCCCCTGGAGAAGGGAACAGCTACCCACTCTAGAATTCTGGCCTGGAGAATTCCATGGACCCATGGGGTCACAAAGAGTCAGACATGACTAAGCAACTTTCACTTTCATCACATGCTAGCAAGGTTATGCTCAAAATCCTTCAAGCTAGGCTTCACCAGTACGTGAACTGAGAACTGCTAGATGTACAAGCTGGATTTAGAAAAGGCAGAGGAACCAAAGATCAAATTGCAAACATTCATTGGATTATGGAAAAAACAAGAGAATTTCAGAAAAACATTATCTGGGGCCTGGTAGCTCAGACAGTAAAGCATTTGCCTACAATGTGGGAGACCTAGGTTCAATCCCTGGGTCAGGAAGATCCCCTGCAGAAGAAAATGGCAACCAACTCCAGTACTCTTGCTTGGAAAATCCCATGGACTGAGGATCCTGGTAGGCTACAGTCCATGGAGTTGCAAAGAGTCTGACATGACTGAGCGACCTCACTCACTCTGTTTCATTGACTACACTAAAGTCTTTGAGTGTGTGGATCACAGCAAACAGTAAAATTCTTCAAGAGATGGGAGTACCAGACCACCTTACCTTTCCCCTGAGAAACCTGTATATGGGTCAAGAAGCAACAGTTAGAACCACACAGGGAACAAATGGACTGGTTCAAAATTGGGAAAGGAGTATGTCAAGGCTATATATGGTCACCCTGGTTATTTAATATCTATGCAGAGTACATCATGCAAAATGCTGGGCTTGATGAATCACAAGCTGGAATCAAGATTTCTGGGCTGCTGCTGCTGCTAAGTCGCTTCAGTCATGTCCGACTCTGTGTGACCTCGTAGACGGCAGCCCACCAGGCTCCCCCGTCCCTAGGATTCTCCAGGCAAGAATACTGGAGTGAGTTGCCATTTCCTTCTCCAATGCATGAAAGTGAAAAGTGAAAGTGAAGTCGCTCAGTAGTGTCCAACTCTTAGCGACCCCATGGACTGCAGCCCACCAGGCTCCTCCATCCATGGGATTTTCCAGGCAAGAGTACTGGAGTGGGGTGCAATATCAATAACCTCAGATATGCAGATGATACCACTCTAATGGCAGAAAGTGAAGAGGAACTTAAAGAGCCTCTTGATGAGGGTGAAAGAGAGTAAAACATAATTGGCTTGAAACTCAGTTTCAAAAAAATTAAGATTAGAGCATTAGATCCCATCACTTCATGACAAATAGAAGGGGGAAAAGTGGAAGCAGTGACAGATTTTCTTTTCTTGGGCTTCTAAATCACTGCAAACAGTGACTGTGGCCATGAAATTAAAACAAAACAAAACAAAAAAAAACACTTGCTCCTTAGAAAGAAAGCTTAACAAGTCTAAATAGTGTATTAGAAAACAGAGATGTCACTTTGCCAGCCAAAGTCCAGCTAGTCAAAGCTATGGTTTTTCCAGTAGCATGTACAGATGTAAGAGTTTGACTGTAAAGAAGGTTGAGTGCCAAAGAATTGATGCTTTTGAATTGTGGTGCTGAAGAAGACTTCAGAGTCCCTTGGACTGCAAGAAGGTCAAACTAATGAATTCTAAAGGAAATCAACCCTTAATATTTATTGGAAGGACTGATGCTGAAGCTGAAGTTCCAGTACTTTGCCCACCTGATGCAAAGAACCGATTCATTAAAAAAGACCCTGATGCTGGGAAAAATTGAAAGCAAAAGCAGAAAGGAGTGCAGAAGATGAGATGCTTAGATAGCATCACTGACTCAATGGACATGAATTTGAACAAAATCTGGGAGATAGCGAAAGATTGAGGAGCTTGGCGTGCTGCAATCCATGGGGTCACAAAGAGTCGACAAGACTTAGCAACTGTGCATTGTGTGCATCTTGGTAGAGAATTGGGCCCTAGTACTCTGTTACAGACTTTATTTTTGGGGGGCCCCAAAATTGCTGCAGATGGTGACTGCAGCCATGAAATTAAAAGATGCTTACTCCTTGGAAGGAAAGTTATGTCTAACCTAGATAGTATATTCAAAAGCAGAGACATTACTTTGCCAACAAAAGTCCATCTAGTGAAGGCTATGTTTTTTCCAGTAGTCATGTATGGATGTGAGAATTGGACCATAAAGAAAGCTGAGCGCCAAGGAATTGATGAACTGTGGTATTAGAGAAGACTCTTGAGAGTCCCTTGGACTGCAAGGAGATCCAACCAATCCATCCTAAGTGTTCTGAGTGTTCTCAGAACACTCAGAGTATTCATTGGAAGGACTGATGTTAAAGCTGAAACTCCAATACTTTGGCCACCTGATGTGAAGAGCTGACTCATTTGAAAAGACCCTGATGCTGGAAAAGATTGAAGGCAAGAGAAGGGGATGACAGAGGATGAGATGGTCGATGGCATCACCGACTCAATGGATGTGAGTTTGATTAAACTCCGGGAGTTGATGATGGACAGGGAGGCCTGGCATGCTGCAGTACATGGGGCCGCAAAGAGTTGGACATGACTGAGTGACTGAACTGAACTGAACTGATTCTGTTATGGGGCTTCCTGGGTGGCACTAGGAGTAAAGAACCTGCCTGCCAATGCAGGAGACGTAAGAGATGCAGGTTCAGTCCCTGGGTTGGGAAGATCCCCTGGAGGAGGGCATAGCAACCTACTCCAGTATTCTTGCCTGGAGAATCCCATGGACAGAGGTGCCTGTTAGGTTACAGTCCATGGGGTAGCAAAGGGGCGGACACAACTGAGGCAACTTAGCACACACACTCGCATTCTGTGTTACATATTCAAAATGTCAACATCATCACTTTTAATGGGACATTCATTCTCCAGGGAATTTGTTTAAATTAATACACAATACAGAATATAGAATATAGACTTTATTTATTTTCATTCAAAATTGCACTTTAAAAATTTTGTCTCCATGAAATATCTGAGTCATGGCATCTAGGAAACCAAATAATCTGAGAAGCTTAGAGACCATAGAATGAAATTTCCACGGCTATTATTGAACCCACAGAATTATTCCCGGTCCTTTTATATGGAACCTGGTGGCCTGCATTCTTGGGCCCAATGTATAGAGTCTAACTCTCCACTGAACAACCCTGAAGAGGTATAAACTCCTTACTATCCAACCTTCCACTGCTTTATATTGTTATCAGAAGCTTCCAAAAAATGCCCTTGCTCATTTCACGAATGAACCCTCTCTTAATTTCTATTTCTTATGTTACAATATAGTGTTTCTGACTATTTCAAGTAGCCACCAGTTGCTTTATATGGCCTAGTAACATTTGGAATGCATATTAATATCAGAGGCACATTGTAAATTACCTTTTAGGTGGAGTCATTCCTGGGCAGAGACCCACAAATGGCAAGTAATTTCCATTTGCATTCTGATTCTGTTAACTTCAGCATCAAAAGGTAACATTCTAAGTGGATCAGCAGAGTATGGTACCAAACGGGAAAGATTTGGAGTCTGAAATCCAAACACCTGGTTTAGCAACTCAGTGCTATTTATTTCTTAGTTTGTCCTTGGTCAGCTCACATTATCTCTTTGAACCCCAGCTTCCTAATAATAATAATAAGTACCTGATAAAAAAAAGGTAATGAATGTGAAAGTGACCAGGACTCTACAATGGTTTATATAATGTAGTTCAGTATTTTGATTTACATATAGTTTGTGGTCATGTATGGATGTGAGAGTTGGACTGTGAAGAAGGCTGAGTGCCGAAGAATTGATGCATTTGAACTGTGGTGTTGGAGAAGACTCTTGAGAGTCCTTTGGACTGCAAGGAGATCCAACCAGTCCATTCTGAAGGAGATCAGCCCTGGGATTTCTTTTGGAAGGAATGATGCTAAAGCTGAAACTCCAGTACTTTGGCCACCTCATGCTAAGTGTTGACTCACTGGAAAAGACTCTGATGCTGGGAGGGATTGGGGGCAGGAGGAGAAGGGGACGACAGAGGATGAGATGGCTGGATGGCATTACGGACTCGATGGACGTGAGTCTGAGTGAACTCCGGGAGTTGGTGATGGACAGGGTGGCCTGGCGTGCTGCGATTCATGGGGTCGCAAAGAGTTGGACACGACTGAGCGACTGAACTGAACTGAGGACACTTTTAAGTGCAAGTGATAGTCCAACACAAACTAAGTTATAATAACTTATTGGACAAAGTACAATCAATTCTGCTATAACCTGACATGCCTTTCTAAAAACCATACATGAAGTTTATGGATGCCTGAATTGTTTAAACTAGTGCTATCTAACAGAAATATAAATGCTAACCACAAATGGGAGCTGCATATATAATTTTAAAATGTCTACAGAGATGTTAAACAGGTGAAATTAATTTGATAGTATATTATATTTCATTATATATACTAAATGTTATTATTTTTACATATGATCAACATAAAATATTTTTTACAGTCTTTTTTTTTTTTTACCAAAAAGAATACGTAAAAGATCGGTTCAATTTATTTATTTATAGCACAGCCGTATTTTGAGTAGCCACGTGTGGCTAGTGGTAACCGTATTGGAATGATGGCCAGTGTGACTTGGGTCACATGCAGTCCCTTGGAGCAGGAGATGAAGTTCAATGCCCACACTATATGATTGGAGAATGGGGAGCAATGGATGGAAACTAGAGTCTATTTCTTAGAAATGAGAGAATGGAACACGTAGAAACAAAATCCCCTTTACCATCATCATCATAATCGTTCCCCTCACAAAATCTCTTAACTTCCAAGGAGTTAAAATTCCTCGTTTCCAGACGATTTTAAGCTAACTCACATTTAAATTAATTCTCTTGCTTGGTGAAAAGGTAGCAGTTTCACAGACAGGGTATTTGACTGGGATTTAGGATGTGGGATTTTTGGCTGACCTCTGTTAGATCTATAAATTGTCTGACTCAGCTGGACAAAGTTCTTTGGTCTTCACTCTTCAGCTATAATATGCAAAGGTTACAATAGATGTCTTCTAAAGGGTTTTCAACTCCAATTTAAAATCAACTTTATTGAGGTATAATTTATATAGAATAAAATGTACCCATTTCAATGTATATGCCAATGAGTTTTTGACAAATTTAACACAGTCAAGATACAGAAAAGATCCCCATCTTTGAGAATGTTACCTTGTGCTCCTTCCCAGACAATATTCTGTTGATAGATAGGTAGGTTTTTTCTAGTCTCTGGGTCAAGTAACTTTTAAACTTTACCCAAGCCAGAGGTGAAATTTAAATAGATTTTCTGGGTCATGTGGCAGGTGTATTTTTAATGTTATAAGAAGCTATCAAACTGTTTTCTAAGTGTCTACATCACTTTATAGTAGCATATGAGGATATGGGAACCTACTCCAGTATTCTTGCCTAGAGAATCCCCATGGACAGACGAGCCTGATGGGCTACAGTCCGTGGGGTCACAGAGTCAGATACGACTAAGGGGCTAAGCACAGCACAGCACATAGCAGCGTATATGAAAATGTCAGTTATTGCCTGCCCTTGCCAAGATTTGGTTTTGTCAGTCTTTAATTTTAGCCATTCCATTGTGTGTAGAGTGGTGTTTTGTTGTGGTTTTACTTTGCATATTTCCCTGATGACTTGATGATGATAAACTTCTTTCTCTGTGCTTATTAGCCATTTGTACAGCCAATTTTGGGGAAGTCTATATTCAAATATTTTAACCATTTTTATAGCTAAGTTGTTTTTCTTATTCATCAGCTATAGATACAGCAACCTGGAGAAGGAAATCGCTACCCACTCCAATATCCTTGCCTGGAAAAATCCCATGGACAGAGGAGCCTGGTGGGCTGCAGTCCATGGGGTCGCAGAGTTGGGCACGATTGAGTAACTAACGCACCGTAGATATAGCAAAGACACTTTTGCCTGTGCCTTAAATTTTATTTTCCTAATGATATGTTTAGAAAAGCAAAGACTTTTACTTTGAGGTCCAGTTTATCAGTATTTTCTTCTATGACTCATGGGTTTGATGTCTTACTCTAAGAAATCTTTATCTGCCCCATTTATCTACCCCAGGGAAGTTTTTTATCCTACACTTTTCTGGTAATTTTATTTAATGAAATTTTAGTTTTATTTTTTTACATTTAGACCTATTATCCATTTTGAGTTAATTTTGTGTATAGTACAAGGTAAGAATGGAGACTAATTTTATTTCAAATGAAGTCAACTTTTCTATTATTTTTATCTTTTCCCCCAGTAAATTATATGCAATGTATATGTGTGTAAAACATTACTATATATTACAAGTAATATATATAATAAAATAAGGAGATTGCATATACGTGTGTGTGTGTATGTGTGTGTGTGTAAAATCTATGTATCTTCTGTGAAATGTTTACAGCATAGATCATTATTTTTATATTTGTGTCTCTATGTGAAGCACTTTGGGACTGAGAGAGCTGAGCATGGATCTCTTTTCTGAATGCAGTCCTGAGGAATTAGGAGGATAGCCACACATCTGGAGCCTTGACTCCATCTCACATCTCTGCTCAGGTGCAAACCACATGAGGACAGAATGTACTGAAAGTTTTATGTAGAAGCAACCACTAGTCAGACTCCACAGATTTGGGTTTCTGGTTATTCTTTCTCTCCTCCTCTCTGCATCTTTCCATCTAAAGCTCCCTGTTCCTGTGTCCAGTGTACTGATTTCAAAACACTTTACTCCTCTGCATTGTGGATCTATCATCAAATATATAGTGCTTTATCCACAAGTAACCTAGAGTCCATAAGACTAGAACTAGTCATACTAGACTTTAAGGGAGACTGTTTTTCTATCTGTAGTAGCCTTGAAAATAATTTATATGTAACTGGGTAATGTATCCTCCATGAGTTAGGCTGTCTCTGGTTTTGAAATGTCCTTGGAAGAAAGAATGTTAAACTGACCCCCTCTGTAACAATTTTGTCATTGTGTTTATTTTGCACTGGTTTGAGCTGGTGCATTGCTCTAAGCTGTGGCAGATTTTATTTCTTATAGTGCATGCTTAGTCTTTGTTATCCTTCCATTACTTAGTACCCCGTCCTTGACTGCATAATACTGGGAGAACCCTGCCTGCAAATGTGCTTTTGGCAGAATAAGATATCTTCATCTTTGAGGTCACGTTTCAGGCTTTTGTTCAGTCACAAGTTCTGTTTGGATTTATCCTCGGTGTGTCTACTTGAATATTCAAAAAGTCATCAGCTAGTCTAATTTGTTTTTTTTTTAGCCATGTAAAAGACTGATTTGCTTTGACAGGTGGATCAGAAACAGAATTGGAGCTATTTTATCTGGACCTAATTAAACAACCTTCATTACCGGCAGATATATGTTTGTGACTTAAAATTAGCATGATTGGAATTAAAACTCAAAATATAAGGCATTGAATTCAGATATGGTTGGTTTAAAAATAAATTCCATACATTTTAAATGCAGCAAGTCTGGCTTTTAAATATCCCATAGTGACAAATTCCATTTAGTGTTGTGTGTGTGTGTGGCTATGTGTGTGTGTGTGTGTGTGCACACCCATGCATGCATGGCTGTGGCTGTGGATAATAGTAAAGATATAGCTCATATTTTTTGATCAGTTTCAGAGCAGCATTCTGAATTATGAAACTTTAGCAAAATATTTTTAAAATCTCATCTCTTTCCCTCCAACCCACAAATGTTGAGTTCAGCTTTGAGGATTTTATGTACTTTTCTTTATCCTCAAAGATTATGTTCTCTAATCAAATTATTTCTGTTCATCATTGTCAAGTTTCTGAGATTTTGTGGTTGCTTTTTATTATACATATCCCGATTGTGTGCAGACGTATGTATATCTAGACACAGCGGAACCAGCTTAAAATGTTCTTCTGCGTGTAACATTTAAAATAATGTTAGATTTTTCTTATAGTATTTTATTTCCCTAACCTGTTGAGAAATGTTTTAAAAGATTTTATGTGTTTATATATACACACACTGTACACACATATACAGACACACATGTGCATAAAATATTTTTGTAGTTGTACATGCTAAATAATGATAGGAACTTAGTAATTATTAAAGTACAAATTCTTGTCTTTCTTTAGACTTTTTGAGGGTTATTATGCACTGAGATATATGAGCCAGATTTTACCTTATGAAGAAAAATAAAAGGTTGAATAAAACATATTGACATTTCTGTTCAGTGTTAAGGCAGCAGGAATTATGGTGGATTCCTTTTCCTAACAAACATTAATATGAGAGTCCTGGTGTGATGAGAACTGGATATCAAGAATCTAATCCCTCCCCTTGCCTTCATGCATCAGAAGCCCTCTCCAAATTATTAAAATTCCAGGTCTTTTGTGATACTTCTTGATGCATCCTTGTAATTTTAGCTGCTTTAAAATGCAAGCAAGAGCACATCTTTAGTATTTATAGCCTCCTTATGTACCTAACTCTTTTTATAAAATACAAAATAAAGCATTTGTGTTTATCCATGTCCTTTTAAAAATTAGAATTTCCAGATGGTCCCTTCTTTTTCATGCTTTTATGAATCAAAACACCTTTTCCTTCATGTTTGTTACCTTTGCTTGGATTTGCTCAGCCCATGCTTGTTTCTGACGAGGGGTCCAGTTCAGCCATTGCTGCTGCTCCTGATCTTTGTTGTCATTTCCCTTCATGTAAACGAGATCCTAACTCAACATATGCTCAGTGGTAGGAATTGTTTTTATTTGTCCTCCAAGTGGAGTGATTCATTTTTCTCTGCACATTGCCACCATCTTTGAGTCCTTCTTGAATCCCAGCAAGTGTGTATCTGAACCAAGGTGGCTGGAATTTAATTTGGGAGTGTCAGAATGAGCTACTTGGTCAAATTTGAAATGTTAAGTTCTTAGATTTATTTTCTCCTTTGTTACAGGCAGCTGTGTCACCTTGTGCATAGGTTGTACCATTCTGTCTTTCTTTCTCCTTAATGCAGTGAGTATGATAACAGTGTCTTTACCCAGGCTTATTGATGTTGTCTGACAACTCCCTGAATTCTGGAAGAAACGTCAGAAAACTAGTCATATCCAGTAATGTTGGAAAAAGGATTTCTAGATGGTTGGCTTACCCATCACTATGTGAATTGTGTAATTGTAAAATTTTATCAGCCTTACTTTGTCAAAGCCCATCACATCTCATAGTATTCAAAAATGTGATTAATATTTTCAATTTTTGAGATAGGCAAACAAGTTTGAATCTGAGCCTTATAATATCCAGGCTTTGTGACCTTGAGCAAATTACTTAATGTTTATAAACTTCACCATTCTTACCTATAAAATCAGATAATCATCATCCCTCACTCAGGAAAATAGAAGATATATAAGGGGAGGAGCACATGATGATTGGTGGCACAGACATTGGGGCTAAATAGCCTGCATTCAAGTGCGTTCTTCCACTACTTGCCATGTGATTTGGGGCAAATCATTTAATCTTTCAAAACTTTGGTTTCATTTGAGAACGTGGATTATGTTACTAATAGCAGGCACCCACAAAGTTGTGAGGATTAAAATACTTTAATACTCATAAAGCATTATAACTGCCTCTGGAACATGGAAGGGGTCTCATAGACTCGTGCATCAACAAGTATTTGTGAGGTTCCTACCATGTGTAGATGCTGGAGACACAAAAGTGAACAGAAATCCTTACTCCCTTTAGCTTTCATTCACAAAAGCAAATAAATGTATAAAAGAGTTATAGAGAAAAAGGAAGTAGAGAGAAAGGATAAGGAGAGAGCTGAGTGGGATGCATTTTGTAATAGAAAAGTCAAAGTAGGCTAACTTGGAAGATGTCATTTAAAAAACCATGTAAATGTGGGAGGCTCATGTTGTCTAGGAAAGGCCACATGTGACTTAAAACCCCCCAGCAGGAGGAGACTCAGAATAAGCAGAGGGTGACGATAGTAAAAGATGAGGTCAGAGAGAAGATAATGACCAGCTTGGAGGTCTCACAGGCTACATCAGGCATTCAGCATTTACTCTGGGTTGAAAGGAGAGTTGCTGAAGGGTTTCAAGCTGAAGAATGATACCATCTGACACATTCTATATAGAGCACCCTGGCTGTTAAATTTAGGGATGGACCATAGGGAGTAAAGGTAAGAACATGGAGACCAGTTATTACTCTAATAAAACCAGATCAGGCCTGAAGCTTTCTGGGATCAGGATGGTACTGGTGGAGGTAAGGAGAAGTGAGCAGGATGTGGATACATTCTGAAAGTGTTGATGCTGGGATTTTTCCATCATCATTGTTAAGTAAGATAATCCATAATGCCCTGGAAACATTGACTGTCTCACAGTAAACTTTTATTAACAGGTAAACTGGTGTCAGTCTGAAATTTCCTTTGCATTTTGATAGGAAACTGAGGCTTCTTAAATGCCTCAGGAGAGTTTAAATGTAATATCAAGAAAGACTTCTTTTGACAGAAAGCCTTGTGAAACCTTGGATTAAATATCTAAAGAAATTTGAATTCTACTTTTCTAAATCCTTTCATTTAGGAAACTACTTTTGCAAAGTTTTCTTTGTTGTAGGATCCATTAGATCAGGAGTAGGTAAAGTACAGTCTGGGGGCTAAGTTTAGCCCACCTCCAGTTTTTGTAAATAGTTTCATTGGAAACACATCAGGCTCATTTGTTAAGTATTGTCTAGAGCAGTTTTTACACTGCAACAACAGACTTCAGTAGTTGCAAAGCCTAAAGTATTTACTCTCTAGCCCTTTACTGCAACTGCCTTAGATCATATGTCACTCAGTATCATAAAGAGAGAATTATCATCATTCAGGGCATGATTCATTTCAGTATTCTTGCCTTGAGAATCCCATGAACATAGTGAAAAGGCAAAAAGATAGGACACTGAAAGATTAACTCCCCAGGTCTGTAGGTACCCAAAATGCTACTGGGGATTGGTGGAGAAATAACTCCATAAAGAATGAAGGGATGGAACCAAAGCAAAACAACACCAAGTTGTGGATGTGACTGGTGATGGAAGTCAAGTCTGATGCTGTAAAGAACATTATTGCATAGGAACCTGTAATGTTAGGTCCATGAATCTAGGCAAACTGGAAGTGGTCAAACAAGAGATGGCAAGAATGAACATCAACATTTTAGGAATCAATGAACTAAAATGGACTGAAATGGGTGAATTTAGCAGAGACCATTATATCTACTACTGTGTGCAAGAATTCCTTAGAAAAAATGGAGTAGCCCTCATAGTCAACAGAAGAGTCTGAAATGCAGTGCTTGGGTGCAATCTCAAAAATGACAGAATGATCTCTGTTCGTTTCCAAGGCAAACCACTCAATATCATGGTAATCCAAGTCTAAGCCCTACACACTAATGCTAAAGAAGCTGAAGTTGAATTGTTCTGCAAAGACCTACAATATGTTCTAGAACTAACATCCAAAAAAAGATGTTCTTTCAATTATAGGGGACTGGAATGCAAAATTAAGAAGTCGAGAGCTACCTAGAGGAACAGGCAGATATGGCCTTGGAGTACAAAATGAAGCAGGGCAAAGGCTAACAGAGTTCTACCAAGAGAATGCACTGGTCATAGCAAACACCCTCTTCCAACAACACAAGAGAAGACTCTACACATGGACATCACCAGATGGTCAATACCAAAATCAGATTGATTATATTCTTTGCAGCCAAAGTTGGAGAAGCTCTATACAGTCAGCAAAAACAAGACTGGGAGCTGACTGTGGCTCAGATCATGAACTCCTTATTGCCAAATTCAGACTTCAATTGAAGAAAGTAGGGAAAACCACTAGAGCTTTCAGGCATGACCTAAATCAAATCCTTTATGATTATACAGTGGAAGTGAGAAATAGTCAAGGGAATAGATCTGATAGAGGAGCTGATGAACTGTAGACAGAGGTTCAGGAGACATTGTACAGGAGACAGGGATCAAGACCACCCCCAAGAAAAAGAAATGCAAAAAGGCAAATGGTTGTCTGAGGAGGCCTTACAAATAGCTGTGGAAAGAAGAGAAGCAAAAAGCAAAGGAGAAAAAGAAAGATATAACCATTTGAATGCAGAGGTCCAAAGAATAGCAAGGAGAGATAAGAAAGCCTTCCTCAGCGATCAATGCAAAGAAATAGAGGAAAACAATAGAATGGGAAAGACTAGAGATCTCTTCAAGAAAATCAGAGATACCAAAGGAACATTTAATGCAAAGATGGGCATAATAAAGGACAGAAATTGTATGGACCTAATAGAAGCAGAAGATATTAAGAAGAGGTGGCAAGAATACACAGAACTATACAAAAAGCTCTTCATGACCAAAATATCATGATGGCATGATCATTCATCTAGAGCCATACATCCTGGAATGCAAAGTCAAGTGGGCCTTAGGAACCATCACTACAAACAAAGCTCATGGAGATGATGAAATTCCAGTTGAGCTATTTCAAATCCTGCACAATGATGCTGTGAATGTGCTGCACTCAATATGCCAACAAATTGGGAAAACTCAGCAATGGCCACAGGACTGGTAAAGGTCAGTTTTCCTTCCAATCTCGAAGATGATGCTGAAGAATCTTCAAACTACTGCACAGTTGCACTCATCTCACATGCTAGCAAAGTAATGCTCAAAATTCTCCAAGCCAAGCTTCAGTAGAATGTGAACCATGAAATTCCAGATGTTCAAGCTGGATTTAGAAAAGGCAGAGGAACCAGAGATCAAATTGCCAACATCTGTTGGATCATTGAAAAAACAAGAGAGTCACAGAAAAACACCTACTTATGCTTTATTGACAACGCCCAAAACTTTGACTGTGTGGTCACAATAAACTGTGGAAAATTTAAGAGATGGGAGTACCAGAATACCTGACCTGCCTCTTGAGAAATCTATATACAGGTAAAGAAGGAACAGTTAGAACTGGATATGGAACAACATTCTGGTTCCAAATTGGGAAAGGAGTACGTCAAGGCTATATATTGTCACCCTGCTTATTTAACTTGTATGCAGAGTACATCATGAGAAATGCCAGACTGAATGAAGCACAAGCTGGAATCAAGATTGCCGGGAGAAATATCAATAACCTCAGATATGCAGATGACACCACCCTTATGGCAGAAAGTGAGGAAGAACTAAAGAGCCTCTTGGTGAAAGTGAAAGAGGAGAGTGAAAAAGTTGGCTTAAAACCCAACATTCAGAAAACTAAGATCATGGCATATGGACCCATCACTTCATGTCAAATAGATGGGGAAACAGTGGAAACAGTGGCTGCCTTTATTTTTCTGGGCTCCAAAATCACTAGATGGTGACTGTAGCCATGAAATTAAAAGACACTTTCTCCTTGGAAGAGAAGTTATGACCAACCTAGGCAGCATATTAAAAAGCAAAGACATTTCTTTGCCAACAAGTTCCATCTGATCAAAGCTACAGTTTTTCCAGTAGTCATGTATGGATGTGAGAGTTGGACTATTAAGAAAGCTGAGTGCCAAAAAATTGATACTTTTGAACTGTGGTGTTGGAGAAGACTCTTGAGAGTCCCTTGAACTGCAAGGAGATCCAACCAGTCCATTCTAAAGGAAATCAGTCCTGAATATTCACTGGAGGGACTGATGTTAAATCTGAAACCCCAGTACTTTGGCCACCTGCTTCAAAGAACTGACTCACTGGAAAAGACCCTGATGCTGGGAAAGATTGAAGGTGGGAGGAGAAGGGGATGACAGAGGATGAGATGGTTGGATGTCATCACCGACTCAATGGACATGAGTTTGAGTAAGGTCTGGGAGTTGGTGATGGACAGGGAAGCCTGGCATGCTTCAATCCATGGGGTCACTAAGAGTCAGACACGGCTGAGTGACTGAAGTGAAGTGAACTGAACAGGGCATAATTACAAAAGGACAGAGCATGTAGCAATGAATGAAGGTCCCAAAAGGTACTCATAAATATGATTGTTTTGGAGGATAAGTCCAAGAACTAGAATACTTTCACTGGAAAGTGTCTGCATCTCAATAAGACCTTTTATCTATACATTATAGGCTTCCCTGGTGACACAGTGGTAAAAAAAAAAATCCACCTGCCATTGCAGGTGACATAGATTCAATCCCTGGGTCAGAAAGTTCCCCTGGAGAAGGAAATTAAAACCTACTCCATTATTCCTGCCTGGGAAAGCCTGGTGGGCTACAATCCATGTGGTTGCAAAGAGTTGAACATGACCTAGTAACTAAACAGCAATAACAAATCTCTGTGTTAGCATGCTTCAGGTGACCATCATAACCACTTCACATTCATTAGCTCATTGAAGGTTCACAACAATCACTGGGAAAGATAATAGTATTAATCTTACTTTATAAATGAGAAAATTAGGGCATAGGAGTATAAATGACTTGGAACTGCATTGTTGTGAAGTAGTAGAGGCGGAATGCGTAGGCAGTCTAGCTTCAGATACCACCATTTTCACCTCTATGATTTACTTCTATCCAGGCAACTTTTTAGTAGTTGTTTCTTGGCTAGATGCTGTGTGTATGTATCTTTTTTTCTCCCAATGCTGCTGCTGCTGCTAAGTCGCTTCAGTCGTGTCCGACTCTGTGCGACCCCATAGACGGCAGTTCATCAGGCTCCCCCGTCCCTGGGATTCTCCAGGCAAGAACACTGGAGTGGGTTGCCATTTCCTTCTCCAATGCATGAAAGTGAAGAGTGAAAGTGAAGTCGCTCAGTCGTGTCCGACTCTTAGCGACCCCATGGACTGCAGCCTACCAGGCTACTCCGTCCATGGGATTTTCCAGGCAAGAGTACTGGAGTGGGGTGCCATTGCCTTCTCCAGGTTCTCCCAATAGCAGATTCCTAAATGTATCTGTTGAACCTGATCTTGTGAGATTTGCTCAATGCATAGATCATCAACATCTCTGCTTGCTGTTTAAATTACTGCTCCACAATAGTGCCATTTAGCTGCTGAGGGACAGAAAAAGGAGTGGAAAAATTGCCACATCCCTAATTGTGTTCTTTCCTTTTAAGTTGACGGAATAACAGAAAGTCAATGCCAAGTCTGCTGCTTGCTAAGTGTGAAGTTTCAAGGAATAATACAAAATTAAATTTCATATGTTTATGAGTTTATTCAAGCTGAAGGGGTTCTTAACTCTTAAAATTTCTATGTTGGTTTCCTAAAACTGGATATCATTTTCTTTTAAGTAACAGGCCATTTTCAAATAAGATTATATCTGTCAGTAATGAAAATAGTATATTTTGCTTCATTGTAATCCATTCATTGCTTTAAGGGCTCTGGGTTCCCTAGGGAGCATTTAAAAATCCAAGTGATGTCCCTGGATGCTGGGTTTTGCATTTGTATCTCTGATTTAGTTTATATATAAAAGTGCAAGCTGTCTTACAATCACCTATTGATAACACATTTGAAATGAAGCAGTTCAACTTCTGGCTACAGTCTACAGTAATTTTGGATCAAATCATTCTTTCCTTCTCACCATCCCATGGCCTATTTTAGATTATAACATGCAAATAACTGTGTTTTTCTGCTAATTTCACCCATTTTTGGTTTACTGCCACTTTGAAGATGCAGCTGCCACAGATCAGAAGTTGCAAGCAAAGAGGGTGTTGCGGCTGCTCAAAAAACCTTCTTATTCCTGGACCAGATGTCAGACCCCCCAGAGTTTGTCCACTGGCAGAGTCTGATCCAGAGTCTATGGATGTGGCTTCTTGTTTCTCTTTTGTTGAAACTTGTCATTCTTTCTCACACAGAAAATTCATTCCCAAGGCAGTGGTCCACATTTCAAGAATTTACCCCCAAAGACTGAGATTTCAATTGCTCTAAGAAAAGGAATGAAGGGTTGCTGTATACATTAAACAAAGGAATGAAGGGTTGCTGTATACATTAAGGGTTACATGTATACATTAAACAAACTTAAATAAAAGAACTCACTAATTTCTAGTGTTTTTGTAGATCAAGGGAAAATGCAGGGAAATAATGCCCCTCTCCCCTCCACCATCTTTTTTTTTAATGAAACAGTAGATATTGTGCAGAATGATAATGGGGGGAAAGTGCTAGTCTTTCTTCCTTTCCTTCTTTCCTTTCTTCCTTGTTCCTCTTTATGTCTTTTGTTCCAACAAATAGCTATTGAATGCCTACTATAATACACTCTGGTAGATTCTGAAGATGCAATTATAAACAAGATGAACAGAATTCATAGCCTGTATAAAAGCTACCGAAAGAGATAGAAAGTCAATAAATAATTAGCAATAAATTATGCACAAAATTATGTGATTATACTAGGTAAATTCTATATAGAAAAAGCGTAGACTGTGGTGGGGAAACAAGCCTAGACCATGATGGGAGCTTTAGACTGATGAGCAAGTGAGATGCACAGGGAAAGTCCCATGTACACTGACACTGAAGAGATAAACGGGAGAAGGCAGGGGAGGAGGCATGGACAACGATGTCCCTGGGAGATGAAAAAAGACATCCGTAAGGCAAGATTGAATAATGACAAAGCGGACTCTGAGATCCTTGTGGGAAGCAGAGGGATGTGAGATGAACCTGGAGCGGTAGTCAAGGGCCATAATTTGCAGTGCTCAGTAGACATTATTTACAAATCTGAACTTTATCCTGAGTAAAGGGAAGCAAGAGAAGGATATAAGAACCCAGTATCTGTGTATGTGTGTTTGTGTAAGTGGTCAGAATTGCAATATTTGTTGGAAATTTCCTATAAGTTTAAGAATATTGCAAAAAAAAAATCCTGTTGAAATCCACAATCATTCTCATATAAGATTTTATCCTTAAGCATGATCCCATTTCAATATGTCAAAACTAAACATTTCCCATGTCTTTCAAACCTTCAGAAGTCTCATCAATCATTATGAGCAAGTTTGAAGACTGAGTTAGTTGGAACTGGATTCAGAAGGCCCAATGAGTGGACGGGGATTGGTGTACTGATTTTCGATTCACCTGAATTGGCAAAAACTTAGGGGAATTAGAAAAGGGTAAAGCAGAATTCTGGTGACTCAGCTGGTAAAGAATCCACCTGCAATGCAGGAGACCCTTGTTCCATCTCTGGGTGGGAAAGATTGCCTGGAGAAGGAAATGGCAACCCGCTGCAGTATTCTTGCCTGGGAAATCCCATGGACAGAGGAGCCTGGTAGGCTACAGTCCATGGAGTCACAAAAAGGTCAGCCAAAACAGAGCAGAGTTAAGAGTTCTTGGAAACTTGTCCTCTTTTTTTTTTTTTAATTTGTTGGTTTGTTTTTCCAGTATATACGAGAACTGAAAGTGTTACAATGGGTTACATTTAAATAATATTTACCCCAGATATTGACTTTCCTTACACAAGGAATCAGACTGTCTGTTGGCAGCTTAATACCATTTCTAGCCTTCTATGCACTGTCAATGCTGCAAGGACTTTGAAGCATAAGAACTAAGTTTCTTAGAGTCTCTGCCAGTAGAAATCTGCTGTAGTTCTGACAATGAAAGACATTTGCACAGGAGATGGAAAGCAACAGAGAATCAGAAACCATCTTTCCTTCTGTGAAGCATTGGGTAATGGCAAAGATGAGGTTTTCCAGAGGTTTCTGGGTATTCTCTTGCCATCCCTCATCACCACTTAGATGCTAGAGACAGCTGAGATCATTGGTGTCAGTTTCCTTAAATTTATGCACTTTTTAATATCCTAAATTTTTCTGGGTTGGTGCTACTACTACTGTCTCTGCTTACATATGTACTTCTTCTTGTTCTCCTATTAAACCCACACATATTTTCCAAGATCCAGCTTGAAAATATCTTCTCCTTTTTCACCTTTTTTCTTCCTCATCCTTTTCTTCCTGACAACCCCAGCTAAAATAAACCTCAGCAGCAACTTATATGTATGCCTAACACAAAATTATTATATTACTTCCTGTTTGTTTTGTTTTCTGTCTTCACTGGATAGTAAACTTTCTGAGGAATAAAACTCATCTTTTTTTTTCTGGTATCTCAAGAACTTAGAACTCACTAAATGACCATGGACTTGAAATGTTGACTTGAAATAGACTGTCACCTATGTGCCCTGTGTATAAAAGAATAGCTAGGAGAACCACTGGAATATTTTTCATTAAAGACAAAAAACTTTTCAAATTGATCTAATGCTTCATAAAGTAGCCTAGGGAAAACTTTGACTTTAGTCTTGTCTTGCAAAAAGAAGAAAACTACTAAAGGAATTTTCTTGCTTTTCAAAAACTGATGTTTTGAATATGTATTTCTTTCAAGATATAAAAATGTAACTCCTGCTAAAGCCTTTGGGCATATGTACAGTTATAAATATAACATTAAAATACCAGTATACATCATAATTTAATTGTGTCATGCAATACAGGGAAGGGAAGAGAAGAAAGGCCTGGCATACAACTTGCAGTAGAAGCTTCTCATGGATAGTTAGTGATATGATATTTGAGAAAATAAAACAGAGCTTGCACAATCAGTGAGGAACTTTCTAGCTAATTGCAAATACATAGAAGAATAGCAATATGAGGGCTTTGGTGTGTTATCTGGTGAAATAATCATACATAAATCTCCCAGTCACAGTCACTGATAAATCCAAGTTGCAGCTTTAGATCCTGAGTCCTGATGAAGTAAGAATAAACACAAAAGGTGAGCTAAATGACAGAATCTTTGTGCTAACACTCAACATGAAGGGGACTAAATTCTAAATTTTCATGAGTCTCCAGCTCAGTGTGGAATTTTGAGCAAGTTATTCAATACCTTTTGGCCTCAGGTATCTCATCTATCTATGGGGATAACAATGTGTAACTTTTACTTACTTTGCAAGATTGTTTTGTTCTTTTCTTCTGGATATTCAGTTCCAGAGCTGACCCCAAGCAAAATTATGTAGTAGAGAAGGCTTTTTTTGGTACTGGCCCATGTCCAAAGTCAGAACTTCATCCTTCCCTCTGATTTCCTCCTCCTACATGGTTTCTATTCCTAATGGATACTACTGCAGAGCACAGTAACTGTTCACTGTGTTATAGGTAGCATCTGCATAACAATTTATAATATACATGAGGATTTACTTTATCCTTAAGACAGCTTTTTGTGTGTATGTATGTGTGTGCTCAGTCGTGTCTGACTCTTTGTGACCCCATGGATTGTAGCCCACCAGCTCCTCTGTCCATGGGATTTCCCAGGCAGGAACACTAGAATGAGTAGCCATTTCCTATTCCAGGGGATCTTCCCAACCCAGGATAGAAACTGTGTCTCTTGCATTGGCAGGCAGATTCTTTACCACTGTGCATCTGGGAAACCCTAAGACAGCTTTGGGAGATAGTAATCATATAATTCACATTTGATAGACTAGAAAACAGAAATACAGGTAGATGTTAAGAATCTTGCTCAGAACGCAGACTCAATAAGTGATATATCCAGATTAGAAATCCAGGAATTTTACTAAATAAAACAAAAAAACAATGCTTTTGATGAAATCCTTGAAGATTTTAATGTTTTGGAACGCAAAAAAATGAACTTAAGAACTCCTAAGGGATCCATATTCATCTTGTCATGATTGAATTCCAAGTCCATAGCAAAGTGCCTCACATGTAGTAGTTTCAAAATAGCAGTGGCTGAGTAATAGTGAATGAATGAATACTATAATAAATGAGTGTATGATAGATTGGCATGATCTGGTTTGATCTATATCTCTACATATTTATCAATTATCTATAACTTAGAATCACTGCATTTGGTAATTCCAACCATGAAATTAAAAGTTGCTAACTCCTTGGAAGGAAAGTTATGACCAACTTAGATAGCACATTAAAAAGCAGAGACATTACTTTGCCAACAAAGGTCCATCTAGTCAAGGCTATGGTTTTTCCAGTAGTCATGTATGGATGTGAGAGTTGGACCATAAAGAAGGCTGAGCACCAAAGAGTTGATGCTTTTAAACTGTGGTGTTGAAGAAGACTGTTGAGAGTCCCTTGGACATCAAAGAGATCAAACCAGTCCATCATAAAGGAGATCAGTCCTGGGTGTTCATTGGAAGGACTGATGTTGAAGCTGAAACTCCAATACTTTGGCCAACTCATGCAAAGAGTTGACTCATTTGAAAAGACCCTAATGCTGGGAAGGATTGGGAGAAGGAGGAGAAGGGAATCACAGAGGATGAGATGGCTGAATGGCATCACCGACTCACTGGACATGGGTTTGTGTAGACCCCAGGAGCTGGTCATGGACAGGGAGGCATGGTGTGCTGCAGTCGCAAAGATTCCGACATGACTGAGCAACTGACCTGATAACTCAGGTGACTATTATATCTATTACTGTGGGCAAGAATCCCTTAGAAGAAATGCAGTAGCCATCATAGTCAAGAAAAGAGTCCAACATGCAGTACTTGGATGCAATCTCAAAAAAGACAGAATAATCTCTGTTCATTTCCAAGGCAAACCATTCAATATCATGGTAATCCCAGTCTATGCCCCAACCAGTAACGCTGAAGAAGCTGAAGCTGAACCATTCTATGAAGACCTACAAGACCTTCTAGAACAAACACCCCCAAAAGATGTCCTTTTCATTATAGGGGACTGGAATGCAACAGTAGGAAGTCAAGGAACACCTGGAGTAACAGGCAAATTTGGCCTTGGAGTACAGAATGAAGCAGGGCAAAGGCTAATAGAGGTCTGCCAAGAGAACACACTGGCCATAGCAAATGCCCTCTTCCAACAACACAAGAGAAGACTCTATACATGGACATCACCAGTTAGTCAACACTGAAATCAGATTGACTATATTCTTTGCAGCCGAAGATGGAGAAGCTCTATACAGTCAGCAAAAATAAGACTGGGAGCAGACTGTGGCTCAGATCACGAACTCCTTATTGCCAAATTCAGACTGAAATTGAAGAAAGTGGGGAAAACCACTAGACCATTAAGGTATGACCTAAATCAAATCCCTTATGACTATACAGTGGAAGGGAAAAATTGATTTAAGGGACTAGATCTGATAGACAGAGTGCCTGATGAACTATGGACAGAGGTTTGGGACATTGTCAGGAGACAGGAATCAAGACGATCTCCAATAAAAGGAAATGCAAAAAAGCAAAACGGCTGTCTGGGGAGGCCTTACAAATAGCTGAGAAAAGAAAAGATGTGAAAAGCAAAGGAGAAAAAGAAAGATATAACCATTTGAATGCAGAGTTCCAAAAGAATAGCAAGGAGAGATAAGAAAGCCTTCCTCAGTGATCAATGCAAAAAAATAGAGGAAAACAATAGAATGGGAAAGACTAGAGATCTCTTCAAGAAAATTAGAGATACCAAGGGAACATTTCATGCAAAGATGGGCTCAATAAAGGACAGAAATGGTCTGGACCTAACACAAGCAGAAGATATTAAGAAGAGGTGGCAAGAATACACAGAAGAAATGTACAAAAAAAGATCTTCATGACCCAGATAATCACGATGGTGTGATCATCACCTAGAGCCATACATCCTGGAATGTGAAGGCAAGTGGGCCTTAGGAAGTATCACTACGAACAAAGCTAGTGGAGGTGATGGAATTCCAGTTGAGTTATTTCAAATCCTGAAAGATGATGCTGCGAAAGTGCTGCACTCAGTATGCTAGCAAATTTGGAAAACTCAGCAGTGGCCACAGGACTGGAAAATGTCAGTTTTCATTCCAATCCCAAAGAAAGGCAATGCCAAAGAATGCTCAAACTACTGCACAATTGCCCTCATCACACACGCTAGTAATAATACTCAAAATTCTGCAAGCCAGGCTTTAGCAATACGTGAACCACAAACATCCAGATGTTCAAGCTGGTTTTAGAAAAGGCAGAGGAACCAGAGATCAAATAGCCAACATCCACTGGATCATGGAAAAAGCAAGAGAGTTCCAGAAAAACATCTATTTCTGCTTTATTGACTATGCCAAAGCCTTTGACTGTGTGGATCACAATAAACTATGGGAAATTCTGAAAGAGATGGGAATTTCAGCCCACCTGACCTCCCTCTTGAGAAATCTGTATGCAGGTCAGGAAGCAACAGTTAGAACTGGACATGGAACAACAGACTGGTTCCAAATAGGAAAAGGAGTACGTCAAGGCTGTATATTGTCACCCTGCTTATTTAACTTATATACAGAGTACATCATGAGAAACGCTGCACTGGAAGAAACACAAGCTGGAATCAAGATTGCCAGGAGAAATATCAATAAACTCAGATATGCATGTGACACCACCCTCAAGGCAGAAAGTGAGGAAGAACTAAAGAGCCTCTTGGTGAAAGTGAAAGAGGAGAGTGAAAAAGTTGCCTTAAAGCTCAGCATTCAGAAAACGAAGATCATGGCATCCAGTCCCATCACTTCATGGGAAATAAATAGGGAAACAGTGGAAACAGTGGCTGACTTTATTTTTCTGGGATCCAAAATCACTGCAGATGGTGTTTGCAGCAATGAAATTAAAAGACGCTTACTCTTTGGAAGGAAAGTTATGACCAACTTAGATAGCATATTCAAAAACAGAGACATTACTTTGCTGACTAAGGTCCATCTAGTCAAGGCTATGGTTTTTCCAGTGGTCAGGTATGGATGTGAGAGTTGGACTACAAACAAAGCTGAGCGCTGAAGGATTAATGCTTTTGAACTGTGGTGTTGGAGAAGACTCTTGAGAGTCTCTTGGACTGTAAGGAGATCCAACCAGTCCATCCTGAAGGAGATCAGTCCTGGGTGTTCATTAGAAGGACTGATATTGAAGCTGAAATTGCAATACTTCGGCCACCTCATTCGAACAGTTGACTCATTTGAAAAGACCCTGATGCTGGGAAAGATTGAACGCAGGAGGAGAAGGGAACAACAGAGGATGAGATGGTTGGATGACATCACCGACTCAATGGACGTGGGTTTGGGTGGACTCTGGGAGTTGGTGGACAGGGAGGCCTGGCCTGCTGGGCTTCATGGGGTTGCGAAGAGTCGGACACGACTGAGTGACTAAACTGAACTGAACTGAATTGAATATACGTGTGTCTGTGTTTTATATATATATCAGAGAAGGCAATGGCCACCCTCTCCAGTACTCTTGCCTAGAAAATCCAGGGACTGAGGAACCTGGTGGGCTGCAGTTCATGGGGTCATGAAGAGTCAGACACGACTGAACGACTTCACTTTCACTTTTTACTTTCATGCATTGGAGAAGGAAATGGCAACCCAGTCTAGTGTTCTTGCCTGGAGAATCACAGGGATGGGGAAGCCTAGTGGGCTGCCATCTTTGGGGTCACACAGAGTCAGACACGACTGAAGTAACTTAGCAGCAGCAGCATATATATATACACACATCTACATATGTACATGTGAGTATATGTATATATATATATTTTTTTTTGTATAAATGAATTATCACCCTTTCATGGTTTTCTTAACATTGTATTTATTTCTTTTCTTTACATAATGGGAAAAATTCTAGTGGATCATTAAAGAACATTTTTGGATTTTTAAAATAAACTCTTACTTTGGAATAATTTTAAACTTACAGAAAAGTTGCAAAGAAAATGCAGAGAATTCCTGTATACCTCTCACCCAGCTTCCCCTAATGTCCACATTCTATACACGAGAGTTCATTTATCAAAGTTAAGAAACCAAAACTGGCATATTACCATCAATTAAATTCACTTTATATTTTGCTAGTTTTTCTAAGAATGTCCTTTTTCTGTCCCAGGATCAAATTCAGGACACTATTATATTTAAATGTCACATGTTAGTCTCCTCTAGTCTGTGACAGTTTCTTAGTCTTTCTTTGTTTGCATGACCTTGACAGTTTTGGAGATTAGTGGTCAGTTATTTTGTACTTCCTTAATTTGGTATTGTCTGATGTTTTCATTCTGAGTAGACTGGAGGGAAGTAGACTGGAAGACCTTTTAGGGTGGAAAACAACAAAGGTGGGGCTTCACAGGTAGCACTAGTGGAAAAGAACCCGCCTACCAAAGCAGAAGATGTAAGAGATGCAGGTTCGATCACTAGATTGGGAAGATCCCCTGGAGGAGGGCACAGCAACCCACTCCAGTATTCTTGCTTGGAGAATCCCATGGGCAGAGGAGCCTGGTGGGCTACAGTCTATAGGGTCGCAGAGCTGGACATGACTGAAGTGACTTGGCAGGGCGTGGCACCACAAAAGTGAAATGCTCTTCTTGTCACATTCTGTGTTATCAACATAACTTATCACTGGTGACACTAATCTTGATCATCTGGTCTAGGCAATATTTGGTAAATTTTTCCATTGTAAACTTACTCCCCACTCCTCCCTGCACACTCTATTCTTTGGAAGAAAGTTACTAAATCCAGTCCAGGTCAAGGGCAGGAAACGTGGGGGATGGGGAAGAGGGCACTAAAAGCCACCTTCTGGAAGGGAGAGTGTCTGTGTAAATTATTAAAATTTCTTCTGTGAAGAGGTTTTTCTCTTCTCATTTACTTATTCCTTCATTTATTTATACCAATATGGGCTCATACATATTTATTTTATATTTACAATTATAATCTAATATGGCTGCTTATTTTGTTACTCAAATTGTTCCAGCTTTGATGATCCTTTTTCTAAAGATTTTTTTTTTACTGATGTGGACCATTTTAAAAGTCCTTCTTGCATTTATTACAATATAGCGTCTGTTTTACGTTTTGTTTTTTGACTGCAGGGCATGTGGGAATCTTAGCCTCCCCAGCCAGGGATGGAAACTAAACCCCCTGCATTGGAAGGTGAAGTCTTAACCACTGGACAGCCAGGGACTCCCTGATGATCTATTTTAAGATTTTCAGTTTTAGGGTCTCTCACTTGTCAAAAGGGCTCCACCATACCATTCTAGCACCACCAAAGAAAAATTGCTTGGCCTGGGACTTAATCTCATGACACCAAAGGCTTCCATCGTATCCTCATGTTGTAATTAGTTAGAGATTTCTGCTCTGTATGGTCGACAACTCACTGAAGTCCATCTTATCACCCTTCTTCAAGACTACTGCTAATGGTCTCAAACCATGATGTGGGGTTCCTAAGGCTATTTCTGAAAAGCAGAAATGCAGTGGAAGTTGTAAAGGGTCAAGGCCCTGACATTTCAGCATTTCAAAATGATCTTTGGGAATTCCGGGAGGAAAGGGGGAAATAACGCCCCATGAGATTCCCATTCACTCTTCCCTTGATGTTGATTTCAGTAGCAATTGGAGGCTTAAGACAGGTGATGAATTTGGTCCAGAGTGAGGTTAGTTGAGAAGGAAATGAAAACAGGTTTAACAGGAAGATTAGTGGACTTTCTACCTCTGGGCAATAAACGTCTGCTTTGGTCCTCGCTAATCAGTTTTCCACATGCCTCATGCCATTTGCTTTACTTAGGATGAGTTCTTAGAGCTCCATTAGAGGTGTTCAAATCACTATTTCAAACAGGTTTTTTCTTCTCTCCCAATGCCCTCCTTTTGACCCACTCCCTGTTTTCTAAGTGTGTGCACAGAGAGGACTGGTCAAGGGGGAAATTGTGCTGTTTAGGAAGCCTGGCCCAATTAAAGAAGACACGATGGGGAAATTGCTTTAGTGTCCAAATATATAACTCCAGGATAGAGAAGCCTCTTTAACATCTGCAATAAGAGTGTACAAATTTCATAGCTGGTAGCTTAGGGCCAAGAGAATGGGCATCTGATAAATTTGCATGTGAAAAATGATCAGGTATTTAAATGATAATACATCTCTGGATGGGGAAGGAAGACTGTGTAGTTTCCTTTAGCCTTGTGATATTTAGAAAACATTTACTATTTTTTAAAAGGCAGAAATCGGAAGATTAGAGAAATGTAGGGGATAAATAGTCCTTAACTGTTTCCCTTCACAGCTGTAACCTCTTTCTTCTTTTCTTTCCCTTCCATACCTACTGAAAAAAACCTTAGCAGTTTGTCATACCCCTTTTCTTCATTTTTTAATGAGGATTTTTACCATAAGTTCAGGATTCAAGCAGTGCTGCAAATCTTAAGTTATTCCAGCTTTAGGAGATAGGAGAGCACAAGGTTAGGGACCATAAAGAAGAAATCGCTCATGAAATACCCTTTGGAATGCTCCTCATACCCTCTGTTTAGTTTTGAGAAAGTTTCAGTGGTTGACAGATTATGTAATCTGTTTGCTTACCAATAATTTTTTGGCATGGGGAGATTGTACAGGTACTTCGATTTTAGCCAGTCTCTAGTTAATAATCAATAGTCCTGTTGTCTAATGAAGTGATGGCCTTGACACTCTGGCCTTTGTGCAGTGTTAAAACAACATTGATCGCTACCATTATCACACGCCCTTGATATACTGAATAAGGACATGGATATCAATCTTGGAGCAGAGTAACATTTCATAAATCTTGTAGAAATAACCAGGCCCAAACAGGCATATGCTTCTTGACAGCAATGTGACTGAGGAGCCTAAGACATAGATAACTTATAATTTATCTCTAAACTCAAACTAAGGAAAGACTCAAAAGTAGCACTTAGCATAACAATTGTTTCTCTGTGTGCCAAAGAGGACAAGGGAGTCTCTTGACTTTCACTTTTATAGAAGATGGAAGTGGGAGGAAAGCTCCTATGGCATTTGGGGTATGGAGGAATGAGGAAGAGCTGAATAATTTCTCTTTATTATCCTTTCTGAACTTTGTTTTAAATTGATGTTAATTTTAAATGACCTGATAATTGGAATTACAAAATTTGTATGGAGAGAACAAATTATGGAATTTGTATGGGACTGACTCTCACCCAGTTAGGCTGAGGAACTGCATGAAACTGGATTTGTTTTTCCGACAGACTCTCTTTGTGAGAATCACAGATTTCAAACATTTTCACCCAAATTTAACATTTAGTCTCTTTAAAACTAGTTTCTTTGGTGCTAGGTGATAAGCCACAGAGGTTGGATGGGGTGGGAGAGGGAGATGCAAGAGGGAGGGGTAAATAATGTCCTGCCAATGTAGGAGACACGGGTTCCATCCTTGGGTTGGGAAGATCCCCTGAAGAAGGAAATGGCAACCCATTCTTGCCTGGGAAATCCCATGGATACTGGAACTTGGCAGGCTACAGTCTATGGTTTTGCAAACAGTGGGACATGACTTAGTGACTAAACAACAACATAGTTAATTCTCTTTGTTGTACACCAGAAACTAATACTGAAGATTGTAAAGCAATTATATTCCAATAATAAAACTTAAAAAAACTTTAAAAAAAAGAACTAGTTTCTTATTGGGAAAAGCTAAAATTAGTATGATTATTCTGATTATGCTAGTATTAGGAGATTGAATTATTCCTTATTGCTAGCTAACAAATGGTACAGCATCAGACACAATGGATCAAGATTTGAAGATAGAGTTCTTTCTGACTTTGGTAACATTGCTCTTGAAATAACAGTCATGGTTCAGAGTCTCTGGTAGGCACCATTATCACAAATAGATATTTGTTTAGAGAAGAAAGCCTACACCCAATAATTTTCAAGCCCAGAATATTTCCTGAAAGTTGGGTAAAGATTCTGAGAATCAGGGTGTGAATAATCCACAGCAATTACTTTTCTGATACAGAATTATCCCTGCACAGTCCATAGAATTCCAAAATGGGTAAACAAGAAAAAAGAATACATAAATTTCTTGACATCCATCTAAAAGGGACAAAAAAGATCAGGAGCCTTAGCTAGTATGCAGGCAGATAAAACAGCAATATGTTTTATTGTCATTAATTTAAGGATGCAAAGATGATCTATTTTTGTTTTATCACTCATTTTATTTAATGTATATTTATGTTATCAAAATGTATTTGTCATTAATTAATGAATGTAAAGGTGGCCCCCTACTTAAAAATAAACACCAGTTTTGTATTTTAAGGTACAAAAAGGTCTTGTTCATGAGAAAACATATGACTGTAAATATATTTGTGATGCATACTTTGTGTGCATTGTGTGTGTGGGTACGTGCCTTTACAGATTTACACTCTATGCGTATATCTAGCTCTAATTAGTGCTACTGTGGATATGCCCACCAAACAGAAAAATGTACCTCTTTATAAGTTGAATGTGAAATAGATGTTTTATGAAAAGTTTAATTATTAAATACTACCTTTCATTCCAATCCCAAAGAAAGGCAATGCCAAAGAATGCTCAAACTACCACATAGTTGCACTCACCTCACAAGCTAGTAAAGTAATGCTCAAAATTCTCCAAATCAGGCTTCAGCAATACCACGAACATCCAGATGTTCAAGCTGGTTTTAGAAAAGGTAAAGGAACCAGAGATCAAATTGCCAACATCCGCTGGATCATCCAAAGAGCAAAAAGAGTTCCAGAAAAGCATCTATTTCTGCTTTATTGACTATACCAAAGCCTTTGACTGTGTGGATCACAATAAACTGTGGAAAACTCTGAAAGAGATGGAAATAGCAGACCACCTGACCTGCCTCTTGAGAAACCTACATGAAGATCGGGAAGCAACAGTTAGAACTGGACATGGAACAACAGACTGGTTCCAAGTAGGAAAAGGAGTCCATCAAGGCTGCATATTGTCACCCTGCTTATTTAATTTATATGCAGAGTACATCATGAGAAATGCTGGGCTGGAAGAAGCACAAGCTGGAAACAAGATGGCTGGGAGAAATATCAATAACCTCAGATATACAGATGACACCACCCTTATGGCAGAAAGTGAAGAGGAACTAAAAAGCCTCTTGATGAAAGTGAAAGAAGAGAGTGAAAAAGTTGGCTTAAAGCTAAACATTCAGAAAACGAAGATCATGGCATCTGGTCCCATCACTTCATGGGAAATAGATGGAAAAACAGAGGAAAGCGTCAGACTTTATTTTGGGGGGCTCCAAAATCACTGCAGATGGTGACTGCAGCCATGAAATTAAAAGATGCTTACTCCTTGGAAGAAAAGTTATGACCAACCTAACTAGCATATTGAAAAGCAGAGACATTACTTTGTCAACAAAGGTCCGTCTAGTCAAGGCTATGGTTTTCCAGTAGTCATGCATGGATGTGAGAATTGAATTGTGAAGAAAGCTGAACGCGAAAGAATTGATGCTTTTGAACTGTGGTGTTGGAGAAGACTCTTGAGAGTCCCTTGGACTGTAAGGAGATCCAACCAGTCCATCCTAAAGGAGATCACTCCTGGGGGTTCATTGGAAGGACTGATGCTGAAGCTGAAACTCTAACACTTTGGCCACCTCATGTGAAGAGTTGACTCATTGGAAAACACCCTGATGCTGGGAGGGTTTGGGGGCAGGAGGAGAAGGGGACGACAGAGGATGAAATGGCTCGATGGCATCACCGACTCGATGGACATGGGTTTGAGTAAACTCCGGGAGTTGGTGATGGCCAGGGAGGCCTGGCGTGCTGGGCTTAATGGGGTGGCAAAGAGTCGGACATGACTGAGTGACTGAACTGAAGTGAAAATCTACTTTAAAATGTATAATATCTATAAATACTTAGTATAGAGGATAGTAATTTAAATTGAACTAAACAAAGTCCATCCAGAGAAGGAAATGGCAACCCACTCCAGTATTCTTGCCTGGAAAATCCTATAGACAGAGAAACCTGGTAGGCTACATGGGGTTGCAAAGGAGCTGGACATGACTGAGCAACTAAAGGGTAAAAACAAACAAACAAAAAAATCCAAGTCTATTGCAGTTTTCCCTTCTTTGGCTTCCTTTTCAGAGTATTTTATGCTTTTATTTACAAAATATTTTTGGATGTTGCATTTCAAGAAATGAGTAGAAGGGATCCAAGGAGCACCAACCCTTTCTGATAGCTTATTCTCAGAAACACCGAGGCAGACAGTGAGAGGGATGTATCTGTATGCCCATGAATGGTATTCAGCTGTCTGTAGTCTTCTTGGGATCTCATGCTTATTCAAAAACCCTCATAAAGAAAATTACTGATATTTGGACATAAATAATAGGATGGTATGTGTGTATGTGGTGGGGTCACTCACATGACTAAAGCCTGAAGCCTTTTTAAATAAATGATTTCCTCCCCTTCAACAAAAGAGGAGAGCTTCCGGCTGTGTAGAACCTTTACTCACTAATCCGACGAAAATGTAAATATTTTTACCAATATATTATTTACTAGGCAAGAAGCTTCAGGGGAGGTGGTGGGATAGAAGAGGAACACAGATAAATGTGCCAGCAGTGAGAGCTTTATGACCACTCCAGACCCAACTGTCATTCCTTCCGTACTTCCTGTCAGTCTGACTAAATTCTGTCATCCCTCAACCTGGTTTAAATTAACAGGTAATTTGTAAATGTCACTTCAGGTTAGGCCGCTCATTTTGCTTCTACTCTACCAATGCAAAGTCTCGGACTAATTTTTCTTGTCTTCTTTTAATAGGATTTTCATTTATAAATAGAATTATGTTCTGAAAATAAATTACAGTAAGTGATGCACAGAATGGGTAGCAGCAGCACTTTCATAGAATTTCAAGCACCTACATCAGAAGAGATTAATAAAAACACTTCAAAGGCTAAATTCTATTTAAGCAGAAGACAGCTTTTGGTTAATATTTAATCTGAGTAACTGAGATCTTGGTGGAAAATATAATTTTTTAATATCTAAATTAATTCTCAAAACAAAACCATTCATTTTGTTTGGCGAGTTTGTGCAGTGAGAAAGTTTCAGTAATATGTTTGTAGAGTGAAAAGTTAATCAATTAATTTTGTGGTGAAAAAAATTAGCTTTTAATGTTGTATTTGTTCTAAATGAATTCTTCTTATTTGATCAGGTATGGTGCTTTAGGATTCTTCTTCCTAAGCCTTTCCATCTCAGTAGGCAAAGACGTCTCTAGGGGAAGAATATTCTTTCTAATTACTCTTCCATGGCTGCCATGAGCTTCACTTCATTTTTTATGTAAGAAGTCTCAAGCTCAAACCCTGTACCTGGAAGACTGCAAGGGTGGGTAATGGGGTTTATTGCATGGAAGGCTTTTGGCATTGGCATTGTAGCAGATCTGTTCCAATCATGGAATTTTTTTGCAGAGAAGAAAGTGTGGTTGGAAGAGGCAGTGAGGAATTGTGTTAGGTTGAGAGGTAAAATGAGATTAAACTCATGATAAGTAACATGATACTCACATAAGTCACGTGACAAATATTCACCACATGTTAATGAACTGAGACAAAGGATGCATATGTGTACATATGTGGCTTGAATGCAGAAGTTCATGGAACAGTCAGGTGATCATTTGTGCCATATTACCAGTTCTGTCATTTGCTAGCATTATGGCTTTAGACATATCCTTTCTACTTTCTCAGTTTGAAAATGCACTGTAAATTTAACATCTAAGGCTGATCTGATTCAGTGGAGATTTATGCAGTTGAAATGTGTTGTTTGTGCTGTAATCCTTTTTTGTGATAGCTATGCTGCTGCTGCTAAGTCGCTTCAGTCATGTCCAACTCTGTGCAACCCCATAGATGGCAGCCCACCAGGCTCCCCTGTCCCTGGGATTCTCCAGGCAAGAACACTGGGGTGGGTTGCCATTTCTTTCTCTGATGCAGGAAAATGAAAAGCGAAAGTGAAGTCGCTCAGTTGTATCCGACTCTTAACGACCCCATGGACTGCAGCCCACCAGGAGGTAACCAAAACCACAGTGCTTTCTACTTTTCTAACTAGGATTGGGTAAAGCTGGATTAGGAAAGCTTTTGTCTTCTATCTTGCAGCCAGTACAGCACCATTTTAATAGGAAGAGAAAGGAAATCTTTAGAACTTCGAATCTAAACTTAATTAAACAGAAGCTCCAGGTTCAAACCAACTAATATTCTGAGATTCTAAGACTATGTTCTGCCTTCTTTCTTCATTGTATTTTGCCGACACTCTTGGATTATTCTATGTTGCAAGAGAGATGTGGAGACAGATTGTGTCTGGTTCAAGCTTCCACACAATTTCTTCTTCACCTCTTCTTACTGTGGTTCAATGAACAAGTGCGTTGCAGATTTTTTAATTCCACAAGGTGATTATCTCCTTATTTGACATAGCTGTTTAGTAATTAAAGTCATACAATCACATTACAGAAAGTTGGGAAGTGGAAAAAATTCTTACTCATAAACCCATCATTTTAACATACTCTTGTCATATTCCCTTCAAGTATTTCTCTTAAATAGCAATTTTTAAGTTATAATGTAATTTAAAATCAATAATCATATAATTCATAGTGTTTATCTCTTAATGTATGATTTCCTTTTCCCATATTTATACATAGCTTTTACAGTTATCATATTTTCAAAAGAAAAGACCATTAATTAAAGGAAGGACAATTAATGCTCTTTTAATAATAATATCTTATAACACTCATAATACTGATTTTGAAGAGTTTATGTCTAAAGCTTTTCATTATTATAAGCGAATTTTTCACAGAGACTAAGACTAGCATTTTATTTCAGAAACAGTGCCACAGGGGCATGTCTCCATTGGGTCAGTGCTGGGCGTCTCTGCAGAATCCCACCTGATGGAAGTGGGGCTCTGCTTCTTTTTAGCAAATGCCTCTTCTTTTTTTGGTCAAGCTTGTTTAGATAGATGTATGCGTGTTAGTTGCTCAATTATGAGAGACTCTTTGCAACTCTTTGGATTGTAGTCTGCAGGTTCCTCTGTCCATGGTATTTTCCAGGCAAGAATACTGGAGTGGGTTGCCATTCCTTCCCCAGGGGATCTTCCCAACCCAGGGATTAAACCTAAGACAGCAGATTCTTTATCATCTGAGCCACTAGAGAAGCCCATTTAGGTATGTAAGGACTTCTTTTTGGTAGATGACATAGGTCATAAAATATTTGTCTGTGAAGTAAGTAGTTCAGAATGAACAGGGAGAGAGAGCAAGTGAGACATAAACAGATTATTCTTTTTCTTCTTGCCTTAAATAATTAGAGAAAAGAGTACTCTTTAAAGAGAATGGACTGTGTTAAAAGCATAAAAAAGTGCCACTTCAATCCAGATTTTTTTATTATTATTTTAATGAAATATTTAAGCATTTTCACTTAAGGTCTTTCCCCTTGAGCCTTGTTTTTGAGGAAAAGATGTAGACTATTAAGCTGGAGGGAGAGGAAAGTGTACTGGAAGTCTCAGAATCATTATATTAGCTCTTAAGAAATTGCTATTAAGGAACAGTGAATGAATTTTTACTAGTACAGAAAGAATGGAGAGTTGCTTCCTTCCTCTTCAGTTCAGTTCAGTTGCTCAGTCGTTTCAGACTCTGCGACCACATGAATCACAGCATGTGCCAGGCCTCCCGGTCCATTACCAACTCCTGGAGTTCACTCAAACTCATGTCCATCGAGTTGGTGATGCCATCCAGCCATCTCACCCTCTGTGGTCCCCTTCTCCTCCTGTCCCCAATCCCTCCCAGCATCAGGGTCTTTTCAAATGAATCAATTCTTCCCATGAGGTGGCCAAAGTATTGAAGTTTCAGCTTCAGCACCAGTGCTTCCAATGGACACCCAGGACTAATCTCCTTTAGGATGGACTGGTTGGATCTCCTTACAGTCCAAGGGACTCTCAAGAGTCACCTCCAACACCACAGTTCAAAATCATCAATTCTTCGGTGCTCAGCTATCTTTACAGTCCAACTGTCACATTCTTACATGACCACTGGAAAAACCATCCTGAAAGAGATGGGAATACCAGACCACCTGACCTGCCTCTTGAGAAATCTGTATGCAGGTCAGGAAGCAACAGTTAGAACTGGACATGGAACAACAGACTGGTTCCAAATAGGAAAAGGAGTACGTCAAGGCTGTATATTGTCACCCTGCTTATTTAACTTATATGCAGAGTACATCATGAGAAACGCTGGACTGGAAGAAACACAAGCTGGAATCAAGATTGCTGGGAGAAATATCAATAACCTCAGATATGCAGAGGACACCACCCTTATGGCAGAAAGTGAAGAGGAGCTAAAAGCCTCTTGATGAAAGTGGAAGAGGAGAGTGAAAAAGTTGGCTGAAAGCTCAACATTCAGAAAACAAAGATCATGGCATCTGGTCCCATCACTTCATGGGAAATAGATGGGGAAACAGTGGAAACAGTGTCAGACTTTATTTTTTGGGGCTCCAAAACCACTGCAGATGGTGACTGCCACCATGAAATTGAAAGACACTTACTCCTTGGAAGAAAAGTTATGACCAACCTAGATAGTATATTCAAAAGCAGAGACATTACTTTGCTGACTAAGGTCCATCTAGTCAAGGCTATGGTTTTTCCTGTGGTCATGTATGGATGTGAGAGTTGGACTGTGAAGAAGGCTGAGCACCGAAGAATTGATGCTTTTGAACTGTGGTGTTGGCGAAGACTCTTGAGAGTCCCTTGGACTGCAAGGAGATCCAACCAGTCCATTCTGAAGGAGATCAGCCCTGGGATTTCTTGGAAGGAATGATGCTAAAGCTGAAGCTCCAGTACTTTGGCCACCTCATGCGAAGAGCTGACTCATTGGAAAAAACACTGATGCTGGGAGGGATTGGGGGCAGGAGGAGAAGGGGACGACTGAGGATGAGATGGCTGGATGGCATCACTGACTCAATGGACGTGGGTCTGAGTGAACTCTGTGAGATGGTAATGGACAGGGAGGCCTGGCGTGCTGCGATTCATGGGGTCGCAAAGAGTCAGACACGACTGAGTGACTGGACTGAACTGAACAGGACTAGACAGACCTTTGTTGGCAAAGTAATGCTCTGCTTTTGAATATGCTATCTAGGTTGGTCATAGCTTTCCTTCCAAGGAGAAAGCATCTTTTAATTTCATAGCTGCAGTCACCATCTGCTGTGATGTGGGAGCCCAGAAAAATAAAGTCTGACACTGTTTCCACTGTTTCCCCATCTATTTGCCATGAAATGATGGGACTAGATGCCATGATCTTAGTTTTCTGAATGTTGAGCTTTCAGCCAACTTTTTCACTCTCCTCTTCCACTTTCATCAAGAGTCTTAGTTCCTCTTCACTTTCTGCCATAAGGGTGGTGTCATCTGCATATCTGAGGTTATTGATATTTCTCCTGGCCATCTTGATTCCAGCTTGTGCTTCTTCCAGCCCAGCATTTCTCATGATGTGCTCTGCATAGAAGTTGAATAACGTTTCTCTTATGTACATATATGTGTGTGTACACACACAGACATACACATGCACAAACACATATTCTTAATTGAATGATTCCATTTTAAATTCTCATTACAATTGGGAGCCATTGTTGGAAGTGCTATGTCACCCCCACACCTTTGGATAACTTGCCATCCTTTTAAAAATAATAAATATTCTTTAGGCTTTCATTGAAACCATAAGTTAAAACTAAAGCCCCAAAGGAAAAATTTAGCAAATTCAGCCAATCATAATGTTCACATTACTTTGTGTGAGCTTGTGGCAAAGCATGTCCTTTTTTCCCCCGATAGTATTCTTACTTGATGTTAGAAGAAATAATTGGTAAGGTAGAAACATATCACTACCAGTCAACTTCATGAAATTGACTTTAAAAATCTTTGCAAAATACGATGGGTGTGTTTAAGGATAAAATTAATTAGGTCTCTGTCAGTTTGCATGCACTTTTTAAAAAACATGCAATAAAGAAAAAAAAAAGGAAGACCTGCTTCTTATTTACACAGCCTAGTACTTTGAAATTTCTCATGGCAGAAAGCAGTACATAACCTTCATGTACATAACCTATGAATTATCCTTGAAATAAAATGTTTAATTACAGTTGACATTTCTGAACCCATTGCAGGTGGTGCCCATCTGAAGAGTGACATTGTTTACTACACTACAAGGCTCCAGGCCTAGTGTCAGAGATTATAAACCAATTTCCATCCCTGCTTTAATGTGGGTTTAATATCAGAAGAAGAACTTTACTGTGTAAATATTAAACATTTTGTTTAAATATTAAGTACCAAAGGTCTTTTCGTTTTGATTATTAAAACAGGAAGAGCCCCAACTTTGAAAGAGGTGCCTTGTTGTATTAAGAAAATGACTGGTTCTGTATCTCCAGGTTAATTATCACTGGCCAGAGAAGTGTGTTCAGGCAAAATGTCAGTTGTCTACATGGTGATTTTTGGTCATTAACTGGCAATAGCTGACCAGCAGTCTGCATCACTAATAATGAGCTTATTAGCAACTGTGCATTTTCTCTTGCTCTTTACCTAAGAAATGGTCTGGTAATAAGTGACCAAAAATGCTGTCTCCTTGCTGGATGCAAGTAGAATAGGATGGAGAATTTTAAGGAAGTGACCCATGAGTGACCCAACTGTAGCTTTCATTGGGTTTGATCACCAAAATGCAAAGGAGATAATCTGAAGGGTTGGCAAGAAGAAATGCATTGTGAAACAAATGCCTATTTGCTCACCTAAGACTAAAATTAAACCAGGGAAGTGGAAATTTATAAATACCTGTCCTGCGGACAAACTCTCAAGACAGATGCAAATTCTCCCCTGAGAGATTCCACCTTCCATGTAATTACAATGGAAGCCTCTATGAGAATCGCAATTCCTCTCAATTGTGGAAAAATAAGCTGTGTTTTTTATTCTGTAGTACATGAGGTTTGCTAGCTTTGTATCCTTTTTCTTGTGTAGTGTCTTAAAATCCTTGAGCAGAACACTCTGCATCTATTAGGCAGGTATGAGAGATCCAGATGTTGCTCTTAAATTGATAGCTGTTGGATCTGTCTTATTGAAGTGTTTGTAAGAAGGCAAATAAACCCTGGTTTAGGCTTTTGGTATTCAAATAAATTCAGCACTTCTAAATATGGAAGTGCCTTTAGAATCCTGTCAGAGAGAGGATGAAACCAGAATCTTGTTAGGGGAATGTTTTAGAGCACAGTGGTTTTGATGGGGAAAGGGGCCTCTGTTGACTTTTTCTAGAGCTGTTGAACCTATAAATGTTTACATACAGAGGGTTAGATGGTGGCATTACAAAGTAGCTTATAGAATATGCAGTTTACCAGCACCTCACAAGCACTTTTGAAAAAATGTTTCAATTATTTAATCAGTTAATATATGTGTACATTAGACATCTGTTTTGTGCCTGGCATTGTGGTGAGCCTTTAGACATTTAAGATATATCTGAAAAGTCAAGATTATTTTACTTTAATTCAATTAGAAAAGTGTTTTACGTCTTCAGCTGTTCAGTGGTAGAAAAATGTTGGTTAGTTAAGTGTGATCAGATTTTACAACCCCTTAGTAACTAGAGAAAGGAGGCAAGTAACAGTACTATACTTGGACTGCGTGATTTAGAAAGACTCACATCACAGTGGTAAGAGGGACTTCTGGTGAGGGAAGAGCTGGCATTGGAGAGTCTTGTTGTAGCAATAATCTAATGGTAAACTTAAAAGAATTTAGGGTAATGTAGTGACAATGAGAGTGGACAGCTGGTTTGTAGAAAATTTTAAATTTGGTGGTTACTTGTAACTCTTTAAAAAGTATGTTTCTTTTTATCTTCCTTATATGAGAGGTATCAAAAATATAGCCTCATGGTCAAAGAATGAGTCAAGGATTTTTAAGGGATGCATTGTTTGCTTAGCCAGATTACTGACACTCAGTGTGGCTTCAGAGTTTCCGCACCTTCTGGCTTTGCTGCCCCTAGATGGAACGTCCTAGATGGAACATGACCATAGAGTGTGATCAAACTATCAGATAAGACATTTTAACAGGTTTTAAGCTTTCCATGTGAAGGATTGTTTGGAATTAAAGGAAATTCTTTTTAAAATGCATAACTTTTTCCTTCCTTTCTGCCGTCCAAGTTGCCCAAAAGGTGGAGTGTAACTTGCATTTTGAATCAAGACATACACATGGTTAGACTTTCAGGTAATAGTTTGCCTTTTCCTCATTTATGTGCGCCTTTCAAAGATTTTCGTTTTGAAAGATTTAGAGCACTGCTTATCGAATTTGGTAGTTTAATCTGATTCCACTTTCAACATCTACTTTAGTGAAATCTTTGAGATCACTACTTAGTTTAGATTTCTTTAGTCTTACAGTGCTTTTTTTCCAAGTGTGAATATGCTTTAAAATGTGAATAGCTTCTCATGGTTAAGAGTCTTCATATTTTCTGTTCATATTATCTCTTGCTTACTTTTCACTCAAGAAACAATACTTGAGTTCTTATAATATGAAAAGATCTGTGCCATACACACTGAAGATGCACCAGAGTGAAAGATATCTTCATTCTTCTGGGAACTTGCACTGAATCTGACATTTCAACGTAGTGACATTGATAAGCGGCACATGAGTGGTAAAATGACCATTACATAGCAAGCTTCTGCCCAGTGTATAATGTATCAGGAAACAAAAGGTAAGTCCTCAACTGAAGAAGTCTTTGAATTGGGGCCTGGAGGAAGGGAGGATTGTGATATAGGGAAAGAGACAGTTCTTACTTCAGGCACTCCTTTTGCAAAAATATCAAGGCACCAAAGTTCAAGGTGTGGCCAGGGAAGACCAACTAGGCTTGGAGAGGCCACTCTGATGTCTGAGCTTAGTCCACGCTGGATAAACACAGCTATAGAGAGAAATGTTGAAGAACACTGAAAAATGAAAAGAAAATATAGGAATACTAGTAAACCTCAAGAAGAGAGGAGTCAAGGGGTTCAATCAAGATAAATGGGCCTGTCGCCTTTTGAAAAAATGCAATTTTTGGAATTTTCCAATGGAATTTCCTTTCTATTCCTCCCTCAGACCGTTTTTAGCACTGTGTCTTGGTGTCTCATTCTTTGCTTAGAAGGTTACCTCCTCCAATTTATGAAAAACAAATGGAGCAATTTTCCCCATTCCTGATTCCAATTTCAAGGAACCTGGACAGCATATTCCATTCTCAAAAGTATCATTGATAGGAGTGCTTCCACTTCACTCCTGGGCTCTTTACAAATCATGTTATCCTTTAAAATACTGACATATTAAAACTTATTCAGTGTGAAGTTTCAGGGATACGTTCTTTGGAGATTCTTGAAATAAGAGTCACTTTACAAGAGGCAGAGCATTGTGGTCTTTTTAGGTAATATTATTCAGTAAACACAGATCACCACAATTACCAGTGGGTGCTTAGTTTACAAAATGAAAATAATTGTTTTTCAGAGCTTATAGAAGAGAAAAAAAAAAAAGACCTTCATGATTTCACTTGCAGTTCAAGATTAAAAAAAAAAAAACAACCCACTTGAAAACCTAATGTTGATATGAAAGTAGAACAATTTTCCCAAACCAGGACAGATACATTAAAAAGGAAATTATGCTTCACCTAAAGTTGGCTTTTTACAAATGATGTTCTTTCTCACATACCTCTTGGTGAAAGGCACTACTTTTGAATTTATCAGGAGACACGTGAGATGTGCAGTTTCCGAGACATTTTGACCTGGCTTATGGTTATCAGGGTGCTTTAGTAAAATCACTTTTAGTTGTTGTTTTTTAAATTTTGTAAGGCTTTGTTGAATATGTTATAGTATTGCTTCTGTTTTCTGTTTCGGTTGTTTATCCATAAGGCATGTGGGATCTTAGCTCCCCTACCAGGGATTGAACCCACAACCCCTGCATTGTAAGGCAGATTTTTAATCACTGGACCACCACAGAAGTCTCCATTTTTTATTTTTGAATAGAAGACATACATATGTTCACAGTAGATCTGTTTAACATTTTGGGGACTAGAATTCCAGTGATTGTATATTTCACAGTGGAAATGTTACCAGGACCTCTTATTCAGGAATTTTTGAAAAATTAAGGCAATTAAAAAGTAATAAACCTAACTCCCCATCACATCAGTAAAACAGCACATGTTGTAGTTTATTAATCCTTTTTGTTATCATTCACCTACTTTGGTTTTTATTGAAAGCAAACTTTCAGAGAATATTTTATCTTCTAACTGAACATACAGATATCATTTTAGGATACCAAGTTTTAAGAGTCTAAGACTGACCTGCCAAAAGAACTGTAAAATATCGAAATATTTTCTTGGCTATTTCATTGTTTTTCATGCACTGTGGACAAAAATCAAATTCTTTTTCAGAAATGATTTCATGTAGATCCACTTCTGTTCTCCTGACATTTTAAACTTGCTTATGTAAAATTAGTTCATCTTTTTTTATGGAAAGGTGCTGAACATTTCACAAGTCATGATACATCCTCTGGTGTGGAATGATTGTTGAATCAAGTTTCAAAACATGGAAGATGCTAATATAGAGCAGTGGAAGAACTGGGGCAGGTTCATTTGTGGTATAATAACAGAAAGCATCAGACTAACACAGAGGATACACACATGAAAGGGGCTGCTGTTTCCTGTCTCGATAGGCAAAATCAGCAAAATCTAGATTACCTTTCCTTAGACTTCCTCACACGTGTGTGTGCTGTCATGTCCAGCCCTTTGGGACCCCATGGGCTGTAGCTCACCAGGCTCCTTTGTTCGCGGAATTTTCCATGGACAAAGAATACTGGAGTTGGTTGCCATTTCCTACTTCAGAATGACTTCCCAACCCGGGGATCGAACACATGTCTCCTGCGTCTCCTGCATTGGCAGGCAGATTCTTTACCCACTGAGCCACCTGGGAAGCTCTCCTTAGACTTTACTGATGTTTTAAATTATGTATCAGTAGTTGTTTATAGCGGCCTTACAGTTTCTTCCAAGGTACAGAACAAATTGTATCTATCAGGTGAAAAGGCAAGAAGGCCAATATCTTAATTTTGCATTAGAAGTAAAATCTAGCATGAGACAAACTGATAAAATTGTGTGGACTGATAATTTTTACAACCTGCTTACAAGGCAATAATGTATTTTTAAGATACTCAAATATTATGTTATAGAAATTTGAAAACCAAGGAAATGGTTCTTAAAGAAAGAAATGTAGCCAGAGATATACCTTTCATTTGAAGAAATGCATGGAGAATACCCACTATTGAGAGTTCCTCATAGAGTTAATTGCTTGTCCTATGTATCAATTAAGTCCTATGAATTATACCAAAAGGATTCCTGCATTCTGAAAAAATATGATTAATTATTACATATTTCTAATTCCAAGCAGCACAGACTAGAAAGTTTTCTTTCTATTATCTCAAAACTAAACTCCCATATCTGTTTAGCCTCTATGAAAGGTCTGTGAACTGGAAATTACATTTCAACATGTTCAAATTATTCTTGAGGCTTAATCCTAAGGGGTAAATTTTTAGTGCGTGGCATTGAGATTTGGCTGTGTAATTCCTATTAATACTAATAACAGTCAATTACTAGTTTCTGGAATGTACCTGAATAATTTCTCCTAAAGACTAAATACGTGAAAGCAATTCATTTTAGTAACTCTCAATATTGCATATAGTATAAACCTTCATGAAACCAAAGAGAAAAAAGTTATAAATATTAAAAAAAAAAGAAGAGATACCACCATCTTTAATACAGATTACTTGAGCTTGTGGAACAAATTCCTATTGCTTTTACATCTTATTAAACATAGACAGGGTTGGTGGGGGAATACTGCATGAGCCAAAATAGATGAGACATCAACCTTCATGCCATGCCAGCCCCTGGGAATGTGACGCTTTGCTGCCCCTGATTAGTGGGTTTTTCCCAGATCTGTAATAAGTTTGGGGAACTGGGCTACATTTAATATATGGGCCTTCACTGAGTTTAGCTTGGTTCTCATTCTGCTTCATTTGACTCTCCTATTCCCTGAGTTTAATGAGATTGGTAACCAATACAAATTTAATTTCTCAAACATGACTCACCCTACAAATCAGCCTTGGAGAAAACATCGCCTAGAGAGGGGTTGACTTTGGACAATATTGTACCTTGTCAGGAGCTTGCAAAGAGCTTGTGCTCTTGCCTTTGGCTCTGACCCCTTTGGCAGGCATCACCCTCTCTTCACAATGTTCCAGCCCTGGCTTCTTAGTCCTACAAAGCCCACTTCAATATCTTGATCATTGATTCATTTCTCTAACTAGTCACCCATCTCCTCTAGTGGCTGGAGTGCAAACTCCTTAGTCAGACTTGAAGCTTTGTGAATTTGGGCAAATTAGATACCCTCTCTGGGTTTCATTGCCTTCTTCTATAAAGTAGGGATAAGAACACTACCTATCTCATAGGGTGGTTGAGGAAATAAAGGAGTTAAGTAAAGTACTTGAAGCAATGCCTAGCCTAGCCTATGATAGGCACCAATAAATGAAAGCTATTATAATCCCACAGACCTTTGTTTGTCATCCTCTTATATTTGTATAGTGGTATTTACAGTTTCCCTTATGCCCTCACTTTGAGATCTTAGTTTGTCTCCTCAGAACTTAGGCCCTTATTTTGTTGATCAAGTTCATGGGCAAGTGAAAAAAGGGAGAGAACAAAGACCAGACTGACCTGGACTAGAAGGGTCACACAGAATGCAAGGAACAGAATTTGTTTAGAAAATGGGAGGCCAGACTTAGGTAGATAATTTATGAGGAAGGATGGGAAAAGTGAAAAGGAGGGAAGGCAAGAGGAGGGGAGGAGGCATCAAGCTGAAGAGGAGCTTTGGCAGGTGTGACTGGCTGGACCACTGAGCTCTTGGCACTGCTGCTCACACTCCCATCACCCAGGAGACTTGGGAGAAGTTTACAATCTTTCTCTCCCACCCTCACTTCTTCCAGCCTGCCTTTCCTCTCTTTTACCCATTTTTTTTTCTTCTCCTTGTAGTTTAATGTGGGGTTTGTTCACTTATAGGGTGGGGTTATGTGCAGGACCATTTTCCCTCCTGATCATGAGCACGCCACAGATAACAGATACTAGCAACGTTACTCCCTCTGTGTCTTGTGGCACTCTGCACAGAGGCATATACCACATACTCCCAAACCATCTGAGTGTGCTGTTAAAAACTGTCTTCTTAATAAGCATGTTTTAGGAAGGCTTCATTTCACTCGTAATTCAGCAACCCAATAATACATAACAGTTTCCATAGCACTTCAGTTCTTTGTAGTGTTTAGAATGCTTTCATACGCATGATCTTGTTTCCTCCATAATAATTTTGTGCATTTATAGGTCAGGAACGAACTATCATTTCTATTTAATGCAGGAGGAAAGGCTCAAAGATATGCCAGTACTAGAACTAATAAGGTCCTGTGATTCTTGCTATGTGTTCCCTTTACCTCATCCCAATATCCCCCAAAGTTCCCACAAGCCTAATGGGCTCAAGTGATTTCTTCATTCTCTGGACTTATAGGATTCCCTCTACATTTTTGTCAGCATTCATAGTTTTCCTTTATTTTTGTACTAATTAATTAGTTTGGTTTTATAAAGTTTGGTTTATAGTTTGGTTATAAAAGCTCCTTTTGGCAAGAGGCTGAGTTTCTTCAGGATGTGAGAACCTATGTCTGAGGCTACAGGTCTCCAACAAATTTCCTTGCCCTGGTGCAAAAGTCAGACAGCTGGAGTGCTTGTTTTTACTTTTCTGTTCTAGAAAGGCAGTTTTAGGTCATTATATTGATGTGGAGACTAGAACCCACAACCTCTCACCACCCTCTCTGCGGTTTAGCTCTTTGAATCATGCAGCATTGAAGTTTAGTAATTAGCACTTAGAAAGCCATTGAGGTCGATCCCCACTGCTCCTGTGTAAAATTTGGACCCATTTAACTGTCAAAGCCTCTTAAAGAACATTTCTGTATAATTCCATGTATTTAAAAATAAATTAAACTAATGGCATTATCCACATTCCCTTAGAATGGGATGCAGCAATTGTGTATGGACAGAGCAGAAATCTAGTAATAGTCACATGTGTGGTAAGGTGACATTCAGATGCGTCTGCTTCCTCTCATAAAGTCACCTGCTGGAAGCCTATTGAGTAAACGTTAATGAATTTGGGTCTACCTCAGCTGTAAATGGATCAGATCTTACTAATGTAACATTACAGCAACCTAGATTCACTTGGATTATTCTGCTGATTTAAATTAAATTGAACACCAAAGCCAGCAAAATGTATTAGAGAAGAATTAGATGTGCTACAGAAATGTTTAAAAGATGTTCCGAGAACCCAAAGAAGAGGAAGAGGAGGAAGGATAAGAATGTCTCTGTATTCTTCCAGCTCTGGGGCCTGAGATTCACATTTGAAGAGATGGACATGATGATTCTATTGTAGGAATGGAATTTGCATGTGACCTCCATTAATGTTTAAAGATTGCTCCATAGTTTAATTTTTAAAACATCAGGCTGAAAGCATGCCATCAAAGGCCTGCCAAATTTGGTTTTATAATTTAGCTGGGTTTTAGCTAGAGGTGAGGAAAAAAACACTAAGGTTTTGTTGTTTTTGTCTTTACTGTTTCAAAAACAATTAAATTCGGATTTTTCTATTTGATCAGTTATTTCAAAAATGGCATGTATTTGCCACACAAGTCAAAGTGAATCTTATGAGTGGAGGTTTGATACCTTTCCCCCTGTATCTACCTATCTCAGTCTTCTTTCACGTCTTAACTCATGTGCAGCATGTAAGTCCAATGTGGGCATAAGTCCGTGTCCTATGCATGTTCATTAAAGCTTACAACCCTTTATTCTCTGGCTTTTCATATGTGCTGTTTCCTTATCATGAGGATGTAGATAGTTCCTGGGCTTTGCTTTTTTATTTTATTTATTTTTTAACTGGAGGATAATTTTAATGTTGCGTTGGTTTCTGCTGTACAACAACGTGAATCAGCCATAATTATACACTCACACACACGCACACACACACCCATCCCTTCCTTCTTGGCCTCCCTCCTCTGTCCCACCCCACCTCTCTAGGTTGTCACAGAGCGCCAGGCTGGGCTCCCTGTGTTATATAGCTATTTCCCAGTAGCTATCTGTTTTACACATGATATTGTGTATTTGTCATTGCTACTTTTTCAATTCATCCCACCCTCTCCTTCCCCTGCTGTGTGCACAAGTCTCTTCTCTATGTCTGCATCTTCATTCCTTCCCTGCAAATAGGTTCATGCAGCTCAATATCAGAAAAACAAACAGTTTAATTTTAAAGAAAAATGGACAGAAGACTTAAAAACAGACATTTCTCCAAAGAAGACATACAGATGACCAATAAATACATGAAAAGATGCTCAACATCACCCATTATTAGAGAACTACAAATCACATCTACAACGACGTATCATCTCACATCAATCAGAATGGCCCTCATCAAAAAAATCTCCAAACAATAAATCTAGAGAGGGTATGGAGAAAACGGAACACTTCTGCTCTGTTGGTGGGAATGTAAACTAGACTCTGCTTTTGATGGAGCTTCTCGTAATTGCTTTTAAAAGTTTTCTTTCGGGTGCATACCTCATGACTCTCGTGGACCTATTAATTTCATTTAGAAGACAAGTTCAGTCAGTCAGCAACAAATTCTTCCCCCTAAGTTAATTGTGACATTTTTTTTTTTTCTCGAAGGGAAACTGCTGTGTGAAAATGGCCTAAATGTGTTTTGGTTGATTATGTTGATTACAGTTGTGAATAAAATGAGGTGTTTTTTCATAGCCTGTGAGGGATTTCTTCTTCTCCCTCCCTAAATAGATTTCACCTGTGCTGTTGGACCAGCGTCTCTGACTACCACTATGGTATTCTCCAAAGACCCTATGCTTGTCTCTTTTACAAAATAAGTAATATATAACATCTACTCTTGAAGACTTTTCTTAGGTAATTGCACTTGGTAGAAGCTGACATTTGACTGGCCAGGAATTCCCGATATTCTAAAGATTCCAGTATGGGTTATTGTTGTAAATCAAAAGAGTTCCATGACAGAGTGAAGAGGTTTACTTCGGTTTATAATTACTGTTGATGGACAACTATTCTACTATTCTAAATTCCACATGAGGTTGTGTCTATGAAGCATAGCAGGAGATAGACAATATTGGGAGCATTGTAGTTTTTGGTTGAAGGAAAAGGCATTCTGGCTTTCCTACCCCTCCACCCCGCCCAGCTGTCTATGGGTCTTTTTATAAGTGAAATATTCCCATGTTGGAAAATATGGAAAACAAATAAAACTGAAGCCATGTGGGTGAAGAATCTGAATCAGTCAATGTGCTGTGTGTTTAATTACTCAGTCATATCCAACTCATTGCAACCCCGTGGACTGTAGCCCACCAGGCTTCTCTGTCCATGGGGATTCTCCAGGCAAGAATACTGAAGTGGGTTGCCATGTCCTCCTCCAGGGGATCTTCCCAACCCAGGGATCAAACCCAGGGCTCCTGCACTGTAGGTGATTCATTACCAGCTGAGCTTCCAGGGAAGCCCAAGAGTACTGAAGAGGGTAGCCTATCCCTACTTCAGGGGATCTATCCAGGAATCAAACAGGTCTCCTGCACTGCAGGCAGATTCTTTACCAGCTGAGCTACCGATAGAAATATTACTCGTACACATAAATATGTGTATGTAATATGTGCATCAATATTCTAGTAGATACATTAAAAAGTAAAAAGGAACAGGTGTAATTAGTTTTAACAAAATATTTTTTAACTCCAAATATGTAAAACATTATCAGTTTAACATGTTCTCAATATAACAAAATTGATGATGAGATATTTTATATTAATTTTTCCCATACTGAAGCTTCAAGTCAGCTATGTTTCACCCTAGTAACACATTTGAATTCAGAATGGGCACATTTCAACTGCTCAATAGCTACATGTGACTAGTGGCTACATATTGAACTATATAGGTTTTGATGTACCACTTATAGAGACTAAGAACTCTAAGACTCTCTGAGTCTGAATCTTGCCTCTATCTCAGGCCCTCCATGAACATGGGAAAGTTAATGAAATTTTCTGAGACTCAGTTTCCTAATATGTGAACCATGGATAAAAATTGCTCATCACATTGAGTTGTCATAAGGGTTAAATGAATTTACTAGGAAAATACTGAATATACGGCACTAGACAATGCAAAGGAAATGATATTGCTAAGAAAACTACTTCAGCTTATAAGGGCATTTTGAAAATGCCCTTTATGTATGATATCAAAGTTGTATTTCCATGTTAACCGCATTATCATCACCACAGCCATCTAATCATGCCATTCTAAGTGCTTAATTATTGTTGCTGTTTTAAACTCATTCTATGTGTTTGCTGTGACCTTGCTGTCTATTGGGAGTAGACTTCTCTTGTTTAGCTATTCAGACAAAATGCTTTCTAACACTTGGGTTTCCAAGAAGCCAAAGGTTTGAAAGTAAAAAGTGAACACTTAACATGGTTTGAGCTGCTTTGCGGTTCAGTTTAGTCGCTCAGTTGTGTCCGACTCCTTGCGACCCCATGAGCCACAGCACGCCAAGCCTCCCTGTCCATCACCAACTGCCAGAGTCTACCCAAATCCATACCATGGAGTTGGAGACGCCATCAAACCATCTCATCTTCTGTCATCCCCTTCTCATCCTATCCTCCCTCAATCTTTCCAAGCATCTGGGTCTTTTCCAGTGAGTCAGCTCTTCACATAAGTTGGCCAAAGTATTGGGAGTTTCAGCTTCAGCATCAGTCCTTCCAATGAACACCCAGGACTGATCTCCTTTAGGATGGACTGGTTGGATCTTCTTGCAGTCCAAGGGACTTTCAAGAGTCTTCTCCAACACTGCAGTTCAAAAGCATCAATTTTTTGGTACTCAGCTTTCTTTATAGTCCAACTCTCACATCCATAGATGACTACTGGAAAAACCATACCCTTGACCAGATGGACCTTTGTTGACAAAATAATGTCTCGGCTTTTTAATATGCTGTCTAGGTTGGTCATAACTTTCCTTCGAAGGAGTAAGCATCTTTTAATTTCATGGCTGCAATCACCATCTGCAGGGATTTTGGAGCCTAGGAAAAAAAGTCTACCACTGTTTCCACTGTTTCCCCGTTTATTTGCCATGAAGTGATGGGACCAGATGCCATGATCTTCATTTTCTGAATGTTGAGCTTTAAGCCAACTTTTCCAATCTCTTCTTTCAATTTCATCAAGAGGCTCATTAGTTCTTCTTCACTTTCTGCCATAAGGGTGGTGTCATCTGCATATCTGAGGTTATTGATATTTCTCCTGGCAATCTTGATTCCAGCTTGTGCTTCCTCCAGCCCAGCGTTTCTCATGATGTACTCTGCTTATAAGTTAAATAAGCAGGGTATCAATATACAGCCTTGATGGACTTCTTTTCCTATTTGGAATTAGTCTGCTGTTTCATGTCCAGTTCTAACTATTGCTTCCTGACCTGCATACAGGTTTCTCAAGAGGCAGGCCAGGTGATCTGATATTTTGATATCTCTTTCAGAGTTTTCCACAGTGTATTGTGATCCACGCAGTAAAAGGCTTTGGCATAGTCAATAAAGCAGAAATAGATGTTTTTCTAGAACTCTGTTGCTTTTTCGATGATCCAACGGATGTTGGCTATTGATCTCTTGTTCCTCTGCCTTCTCTAAATCCAGCTTGAACATCTGGAAGTTCACAGTTCATGTATTGTTGAAGCCTATGCTTGGAGAATTTTGAGCATTACTTTACTAGAGTGTGAGATGAGTGCAATTGTGTGGTAGTTTCAGCATTCTTTGGCATTACCTTTCCTTGAGACTGGAATGAAAACTGACCTTTTCCAGTCCTGTGGCCACTGCTGAGTTTTCCAAATTTGCTGGCATATTGAGTGCAGCACTTTCACAGCATCATCTTTGAGGATTTGAAGTAGCTCAACTGGAATTCCATCACCTCCACTAGCTTTGTTTGTAGTGATGCTTCCTAAGGCTCACATTCCAGGATTTCTGGCTCTAGGTGAGTGATCACACCATTGTGATTATCTGGGTCATGAAGATCTTTTTTGTACAGTTTTTCTGTGTATTCTTGCCACTTCTTCTCAATATCTTCTGCTTCTCTTAGGTCCCTTCCATTTCTGTCCTTTATTAAGTCCATCTTTACATGAAATGTTCCCTTGGTATCTCTAATTTTCTTGAAGAGATCTTTAGTCTTTCCCCTTCTATTGTTTTCCTCTATTTCTTTGCATTGCTTGCTGAGGAAGGCTTTCTTATCTCTCCTTTCTGTTCTTTGGAACTCTGCATTCAAATGGGTATAGCTTTTCTTTTCTCCTTTGCTTTTTGCTTCTCTTCTTTTCACAGCTATTTGTAAGGCCTCATCAGACAGCCATTTGGCTTTTTTGCATTTATTTTTCTTGGGGATGGTCTTGATTCCTGTCTCTTGACAATGTCCCAAACCTTTGTCCATAGTTCATTAGGCACTCGGTCTATCAGATCTAGTCCCTTAAATCTACTTCTCCCTTACACTGTATAGTCATAAGGGATTTGATTTAGGTCATACCTGAATGGTCTAGTGTTTTTCCCCACTTTCTTCAATTTAAGTCTTAATTTGGTAATAAGGAGTTCATGATCTGAGCTGCAGTCAGCTCCCGTCTTGCTTTTGCTGACTGTATAGAACTTTTCCATCTTCGGCGTCAAAGAATATAATCAATCTGATTTTGGTGTTGACCATCTGGTGATGTCCATGTGTAGTGTCTTCTCTTGTGTTGTTGGAAAAGGGTGTTTGCTATGACCGGTGTCTTCTCTTGAAAGAATTCTGTTAGCTTTTGCCCTGCTTCAATCTGTACTCCAAGGTCAAATTTGCCTGTTACTCCAGGTGTTTCTTGACTTCCTGCTTTTGCATTCCAGTCGCCTATAATGAAAAGGACATCTTTTGGGGGTGTTAGTTCTTATAGGTCTTCATAGAACTGTTCAACTTCAGCTTCTTCAGCATTACTGGTTGGGGCATAGACTTGGATTACCATGATATTGAATGATTTGCCTTGGATATGAACAGAGATCATTCTGTCATTTTTGAGATTGCATCCAAGTACTCCATTTTGGACTCTTTGTTGACTGTGATGGCTACTGCATTTTTTCTAAGGGATTCCTGCCCACATTTGTAGATATAATGGTCATCTGAGTTAAATTCACCCATTCCAGTCCATCTTAGTTTGCTGATTCCTAGATTGTCGATGTTCACTCTTGTCATCTCTTGTTTGACCACTTCCAATTTGCCTTGATTCATGGACCTCATATTCCAGGTTCCTATGCAATATTGCTCTTTACAGCACCGAAACTTGCTTCTATCACCAGTCACATCCACAGCTGGGTGTTGTTTTGCTTTGGCCCCATCCCTTCATTCTTTCTGGAGTTATTTCTCCACTGATCTCCAGTAGCATATTGGGCACCTACTGACCTGGGGAGTTCCTCTTTCAGTGTCCTATATTTTTGCCTTTTCCTACTGTTCATGGGGTTCTCAAAGCAAGAATACTGAGGTGGTTTGCCCTTCCCTTCTTCAGTGGACCACATTCTGTCAGACCTCTCCACCATGACCCATCCATCTTGGTTGGCCCCACATGGCATGGCTTAGTTTCATTAAGTTACAGAAGGCTGTGGTCCATGCGATCAGATTGGCTAGTTGTCTGTGATTGTGGTTTCAGTCTGTTTGCCTTCTGATGCCCTCTCTCAGGGCCTACCATCCTACTTGGATTTCTCTTACCTTGGATGTGGGGTATCTCTTCACGGCTGCTCCAGCAAAGTGCAGCCGCTGCTACTTTTACTTTGTAGTAAATAATTTAGATGGATAGGATGCAGTGATTTTCCACAATGCTCATTGACTCAAAATATACAAACAAGTGGAAATTGTTTATTCCCCTAATTGTACAGATTTTCTGCTAGCTCCAAAGGAAGATAAAATCCATTTTGTCAGCAAATACCATGACTGCAAAAAGTGGACTGGCACCTCTTACGTCCTTCAAATTACTGTCAGAATTCATGGACACAACAGCAATGTTGTGGAAAGCCTATCATAAGATACAATATTCACATAGCTGCCAACCACCTATAACAAATGCCAGACATCAATAACTGTCCATATTGTCAAAGGAAAGCAGTGAGGACAAGCACCAGTGATACTGCAACCAACATTGTAATAGCTAACCAACAGGACAATATTAATTCATGATCACAGCAGCCTTTGAAGCTAGCCAGAGATGGAAAAACCAAAACAAAACAAAAAAAAACCCCACAACAATAGAATGAATTCAATCAGACCATCCAGGCTGGTTAAGGCCCATGGAGTAATCAGAGGCCAGCCAAAACCCCAAATTACCCATTCAGGCTCTTAGGAGAAGAGGAATTGAGGAAGCTGTGGTTCAAAGGTGGTGCTTTTTTGTCTGCTACAGATTTTCGCAGGCTCTTTTTTCATCCACTGAGGGTGGGAAAAAAGACCCTTGGCATCCTTTCTCCTGGTAAAGAGACAATTAGAAGATCCTGCTAGAGATTTGAGGAACTTGAGAGTTTCCAATCCCCAATCCCCTCAATTACATGTGAAAAGATTGAGACCCAGAGAAGCTAACTAATTGCTCAAAGTCATACTGCCAGTTCTTGGGAATGTCTGAGACTAGAAGATAGATTTGCTATACTAGATTCTGTACATTAGTCTTTCCAGGCTTCCTGTCTACTCTCCTTTGATTTTGTAAGAGCAAGAATCCTTTTCTCCTTGTTATTTTAGCTGGCAGCCTAAGAATGTGAGAAGAACTGAAGATGGGAATGGCAAAATAATAGAAATCCCAGACGAAGAAATGTATTGTCATTCTCCTGGGACTTATTTTTACAGTAAGTGGTCTTGTCACTCAGTAAACCTAGATTCCGTGACTTCACAAATGTATAGTTTACATTTTCTACACTATTTCCAAGGTCCAGAGTCTGCATTGTTTTTGTGTTAACATGCTTAGTTCCAGGCAAACACCGAAAGTTTCAGAAAGTATCCTCAGATCTAGGAAAACATAAGTCATTTAAAGGACTTGTTGATACTTGATGTTGTTGTTAAGTCACTAACTTGTGTCTTACTCTTTTGTGATGACATGGACTGTAGCCTGCCAGGCTCCACTGGGCATGGGATTTCCCAGGCAAGCATACTGGAGTGGGTTGTCATTTCCTTCTCCAGGGTATCTTCCCTACCCAGGGATCAAACCCACATCTCCTGAATTGGCAGGTGGATTCTTTACCACTCACTAAGCCACCAGAGAAGCCTGTTTATGTTTAGACTGCGTTAAAGTATAGAAATCTCCTCTTTGTGTTTCCACCAAACCTTAGTAGCATCCTGTTCCCAGAGAGGTTAGGTTTGCAGAATGCTCACTTACTGCTAAAAACGAACTTGTTTTATAAACAACAGTTTATTCTTATAAACACTGGTTTTGTGGGCAGCTGTGGAATTGTGCTAGAAAGCTCTGGATTTTGAGTTACAAGAACTGAGAGATTTTAAGACTCTGATTGGCTACTTATTAGCAAATACTGTGCACCAAAGATAGCTATGATTAAGATTAAATGGAAAAACATATGTACACGCATTGTATAAACTATAGTGCATTGTACAAATGTAAGAGTTTATTATTTTGCTCACAGTCTAATAGGTATTTGAATTTACTATATTGAAATAATTTATATTTATATAAAATATTTTCTATATGATTGATAGAGATTATATCCAGATTGGAGATGTTTATTGATAAGCTTCCTATTTAATTTTTGTGACCTATTTATTTTAATAAGACAGTTTACTTTATAGCTGACTTGAAATTTGCCTCAAATATTCAATTGACAGTGACTACAGCTATCAGACCCACTGTTTATGGTGCAAAAATCAAACTGAACGTTTATAAAAATTTCCACAGAAGATTCCAGCTAATGAAAGCACCATTTGTGGTGTACTAAAACATGCGCACACATAGGTATTGCCCCATTTATCAGACATGAGAGCTAATTATCTCATACACCACTATATCTCTTCCACTCTCTGCATTTCAATTCCCAATATTAACACATAGGTGGTCAAGCTGACCATCGAATAGCCTGCATGAGCATGAATGCATTAAATAATTTAATGTTGGAAGAGTTTATTAAACTGCCACATTCTAATCAGCATGCGTACCTGCCTTCATTAATTTTGCACTGGTCCATGGTGTGTCTCCACAGCCAACACGGAGAGCACTAATGTTAATAGGGGCTCTTAACAAACAGGACCAGTTAATCAAGGAAAATTTACTGTTAACCACATGACCATGCATACTGCAGTCTAATTACAATCTGATTTAACCCTCACCCTGCCACACCCATTTAAACATCTTTCATATTATTTGTCAATGAAACTGCAGAAAATAAGACATCATTATTTCATTAGAGTAAGAGAGACATTTGCATTCACACATAATGGTGAAGATGAGAGGATTTCTGATTGCCACAGTTCCATGTTGAAGCTATTCAGTTTTGTTAAAGACCACTATGAAGAGAGCCCTGGTCCTGGCTCCTAAATATTGTTAATTCTCTGAAAATAATTGATTACAAAGAGAGAGTTTCTCTGAAAGAACATCCATAGTCTGAACTGGTTCAGGAGAAATAGAGGATTTGGCAAGTTTCAGGTTATTGCTATGTGAATGTTTCAATATAATGTAGGTTATTTTGTTTGACTTTAACAAACAAATCTGAGATATTAACACTAAGCCTGAGCATACTAGAAGCCCATCATTTAACCAAATTTGTCTACTTCAATACCAGTGAACTGGAGAGATACCATGACTGTCTGCTTTGAAGGAATATATAAAAAGGAAAAGAAAGTGTGGCCAGTGATTTTTTTTTGTTTTTTTGCTCGTTTGTTTTGTTTTACTTCTTCACTTTGTCATGGTTTCTGTTTTATCCCTTTGGGTCACACAAGTTTGTGTGTATTTACAGTCAATTTCTGGTTTAGTGATTATGCCATTTTCAGTGAAGTACGACTTCTGAATCAGGGTAAGAAAGAAAGCTTTGAGAATTTAGAAATCTCAGTGCTGATATTTATGAAATATCAAAGACAGAAGTTACAACACTTTTGTCAGTTTTGGCCTTATGACCCTCTTGCTCCTTGAAATATTAGCCCACACTGAAGGGACCAAGGAAATATCCCAGCAGTTGGCAAAACTTTCAGCTTGATTACTGAAAGGACTTTTAAAATACTTTCTTGAAAGACTGTACCCTGTTTTAGACATTTCTTCCATTAGGTTTGATAAAGACTCTTTCCCTATAATATATTTTATTTTAGGTCAAATTATCCTGCTTTGATGATACAGGCAATCCAACATGGGTTTGCTATGAGATCAGATGAACTGTATTTTTATACGGAGTAGGTTTGGGCAGAAGAAACTATTTTATTCTGTAACATAGGATGGTAGTTCTATATCTGGATTACATTTTCTCTTCTTGTTACTCTTGGATTTGTGAGTGATTTTTACAGCTGTCCTTTTGATAAAGCAGCAATTATATCTAGATTTTTTTGCTACATTATATGGTGGTCTTACCTGTTGGAATATCAACACTATCAAATGCAGAGTTGATTGGATAGCATTGTATTTACAGAAGAATGGTCCACAAGGAACCTCCAACTAATGGTCCACAAGGAGCCTTGGAGGAACATTTAAAGAGTGATGTGATATACAAACTTCAATGTACACAATTTACCACTAATCTGCTCACTCCTAGAGATGATGTAAATCCTCCAACGCCAAGCCCAGTATCAAGTAGACCAGGGTGAGAGCTGGCAGAAAAGGCTGTCTATGCTGCAGACCACTAGAATGAAATATGAGGGGGATATACATGTCACTCTCTTTTAGGGCTCCAATTTTTCAAAAAAGGGAGAGAAACAGTATTTGTTTTCTCTGTTACAGTTTCTAAGAAATTATAGAGTAATAGCATAGTCAAAGCAAGAAAAAAATTTGAATTTAGCCAAGAATAAAGTATTTTCCCACTTGAATGGTGCAGTGTTTCCAGAAATGGTTTACAAACTGTATAAATAACGTTGTTTGATATTTTATATGTAGGATACCTTGGCTTCGTTTCACTTATGTGTTGTCATTTTGATATTTTGAATAAGTTTTGTCTGTGTATATGGTTGTCTAAGGAAGCTGTGAGGTTTAGTGGAAAAACGTTCAAGGGTTGGGAGCTTTGCATTGTGTTTCTAGCTCTGCTCAGTTCCCTCATTTGTAAAGAGGGAGTGTTAGATTAGCTAATTTCTAAGGATGTTTGAACACGTTGATTTTAAGTATACGGGGTAATAGAATCTAAGAGACAATATAGGACATAGGGTTCCCTTCAAATTTCAGGAACTTTGAAAGTTCCTGAAACTGTCCATACCTGGACAGTCAGGGGGATGGTAAATGATGACTTTCCTTCCTTTCTTTCTTTTTTTAAAAATTTCATGTTAAAAGAAAGGGCACCCAATTCCAAGTCCTTTACTTTATTCCTTTATTTTGCTCCTTATAAAATGTACAAATTCCAAATCAAGAGCTGATAATGCAACAGTACTCTACATGAGTCATAAATATAATTTAGTTTGGAAATGCCATATGATAACCCCATATAAAGTCTTGTTCATCAAAGGACTCAGCCTTCCAGTGATGATGTTACTTTGATTATTTCACACATTATTTACATAGGGAAGAGCCAAAAGGCACAATCGACATCCAATTTAAGAAAGAAAGCTCAAATGTGATTAATTCTGAAAATATGAAAGGATAGAAATGTAAAATTGGCTATACATTAACATGCAGAGACTATATATATACATACGTACACACACACATATACACATACGTTATGACTGAACACGAGAGAAAAATTCCAATGTCGTGTAAGTGGAAGAAATATGAGCAAAATAAATAAACAGCATTTATTCTTTATTCAGTAGTTTTGTCTAGATTCACAGAAAGTGTACAGCAGCTTAGACTGCACAACTACAAGGTGCTGGACCATTTCATTAGTAATCCCAGTCAGCTGGAGCCAAGAGCCAGAAAAGGAGAGTGTGGAAGGGGGAGGTCAGGTGGTGAGCTTGATGCCAGGTTTATAGCCTTAGCTACCATGCAAGGAGGGTGAATCCCAGCAGGAAAACACTGAGAGTGCCCACTTGTGAGTGTGCACGTGCACCTGTTAAGTGCATGTGCAGACGTGCACAGGTACACGAGTCAGCTAAATCAGTAATTGGAGTTTTCCTGGGGGAAGGCGACCTGGAAGAATGAAGGAATGCAATGGAAGAGATCTTTGATCTGCTTCATCTACGTGTATTTGCTGTGTTAGCCCAACATGCCACTGGCAACTATTTTGAGACATAGATAAGACAAAGGAGATTGTGTGGAAAAGAAATTAAAAGGGAAAGGGCAACCTTGAAGCCCAGAAATGCAAGCTAAAACAAAAAAAAAACACTTTCCGTTTCCTTTAGTTATTTTTCCTGTATCTTCTCTTTCTTCCTCGGTAATGTCAACTTACTATGATCTTTCTTTGGGTAACATATAAGTAGTTTCAGGTGGAGCCAAAACTCATCCTTAGTTTATACTTTCTTAGGGTAATAGAACATCCAGTACCAAGTACCTAGTCCAACAAAATTGTCCATTTGCTCAGACATTCCTGGTCCCCAATAGGAGATGAGCTGTAATATGAAATTCACTTTGCAAGGGACAAACTTTAACAATTTATACTGCAAAACTCCTATAAAGATCCAACAAACAATATTTTCCATTGTACTTGTGTTACTACCATTGAAAGAACCAAGGTCAGAGCACATATTCATTTGAGATGGGAGACAAGACTGAGCATTTTGCTCAGAAAATTGGCTCCAAAATACACAAAGAAAGTCGCAGAATGGATTTTAATAAATGTGGTATTACATACCAACATTACGTGATATTATGCCAACTTAATTAAATGTTAAATTTAGTATTCATTAAAACTTCACTGCATTTGAAAACAATTTGTAGGTTTAGATTTTCTCACTTTGTGAAATTTTCAACTGTGCATGGTAATTGCTGAGAGTTCAGAACAAGTTGTATATCAAGTCGGTTACTAGTAGCCAAATGATTTCAAAAGCAAATTTACATGTATTTTTTTGAAAAAAAAAAAATCATACCAATATTAGGTTAAATGTGGATCCTGGGTACATTTTTAGTAAGTGTTGATGTATGGTGGGGAGAGGGGAAAGACTTCCAAATGTAAAAGGGCTTAAGGCCCGTAAAGTCTGAGAAAGAATCTGGTTAAAGAGTCAATTGTTTTAAAGTGACTTTATAGAAGGTACTGGTGTTTTAAGGGATTATTTCTAGAATTGTCTGAAGGTGACCAAGCTGCATCCTTTATTCTTAATCACTCTCAATTGAAGGGCATCCAGCTAGTCTTGGATATCTGCGGGGATGGCGGATGATTATATGAAACCTTTGCAGCAGGAAGGCTTTCCCTGCTGGCTTGATACAGCTCATGGACACCCAGCACTGCCTGGAACAGGTTGTTAACTATAATGATACCCTAGATGTAGGCTCTCTTTGACTTTCTAGGCTCTTCACATGAGCTCTTGTAACCTTGCTCTATTTCACATAAAGCCATATGGGCCAAATTTGTCTTGTACACAGCTCAGCGTGTCTTGAAGGAAGAGTTTTTCTCTCAAGATGTCCCTGGGCTTGGGATGTCTGTCCCATTAAGAAGACTTTCCCCAAATCAACATTATGTGGTTTCTTGGAGAAACTCCTCTCATGACAGGAGTTTTTCCTTTCTATTCGGGGTTCTGTCTTCACCCTAATAATCTAGGATAAATGAAAGTGTTGGGTAATGCTTATTTACATCAGACTAGAAAAGAAAAAAAGAGCAATTGTCCTGAGTCACAAGAAGAGTTTCCACCTTTATCTTGAGACAGAAGCTTAAGTAAGGCTGGTATTTTTTAAAAATGCTTGCTTTGAGCAAGCACATGATTGGCTTTATCATAACTGGCCTTCACTAAGTGGCATTATGTGCTGGGCTGGAACTTTTTTCTCAGTTGGACAGAGTGGATCATTGTAATTCACACTACTGCTTTTCAGAAGGATACAACACTATTTCTTCTTTCTCCTCTTACCCTCTTCCTTCCCCTGGCTCCTGTCTCCTCTCTCCATCCTTGCTTTCTACTTTGACTGTCTTTTGGGCAAACTTCTAATTGAAATCTACATCTTTCTCTCTCTTAGGTCTACTTTCCTCTAGAAAAGACTCATTCTTATAAAAATCATGATAGTTTGACAAGCTGAGGGCAATTACCTAATCAATACCAGTCAGAATGAGAAGCCCATGATGGATGCCCCTTTGGATTGAAAGAAAAGCAGCAGAGACATATTAAATTAGACTCATCTCATTTGGCCCATCACCAGAGGATCCTGAAGCAAGGTAATTTGGCCTTTAAAAAATTGAGAGACCATCTGCATCACCCCAGTATGAAGAAAGGTCTAAGACAGGGTAATTAGAGAATTTCAACAATTGCTTGCTTTTCAAGAAAGATTTTTTTCAAAGTCTTTTGGAGCTCAAACTAGAAATTAAAGAAAATTAGTAAGCCCATTTCCTCATTTCCTATAGACTAGGTGGGGATATTCCATGAGACAACGTGGGCATAGGAAAGAATGAAAAGAAATCATTGCTACCCTTCAGACACCATAATTCTTAACCTACCCTTTTCAACTTGGCAGGTTAATAAACGTTTTAATTATACTTTTAGCTTGATACTTCTTCTAAAGCCAAACAGTAAATCTCTTTAGATTGTGTTGTCATTGGCCGTTAACATTGCTAACAAGGCAATAGATCTCAGGTATTTAGCCATCATTACTTCTCTTTGGTTCAGATCATCAGAATCAACAACAGCACACTCAGAGAAACTAATGCACACTTGAATCTAAACATCACTATGAAAAGGTGACCTCTACCCAATGACAATGCACATTTTTAAATGATTGTACAGTTACAGAAATGAACCGTGATTTAAATGTTTACTTAAATCACAACTTACAGTATTTTTCTCAACTATTTCCTCTTCATCTAATTCAAAGATCAATGACCCTGATAAGTCGTAAGCAAAAGACACCAGGGTTAAACATTTGGGGGATCTGGCATGGCACGCTCTGCTTATAGAAATCCAGAGACTTGCTTAGGAAGTTGTCTTTTTATTCAGTGTCCTCAAACTTTAGATGCATAAAAGTGACCTAGACAGCATAATCCAGTATGCTTGGGAAGGATCCAGTTATCTGCATTTTCGTAAGTATCCCCAGGTGATACTATGCTGGTGGTCCACGGACAACACGTTAAGAAATGGTACATCTCATTCTCTTTTCTATTAGCCTTCTGGCATTGCGGGAAGTACACCAGGTTAAGATGATGAGAATCAATCACTTTGTGTACAGGCTACCATGGAAATGGACTGAGGCTCATTCAGTCTAATAACACAGTCCAAGGCTTTGATGTTCTGTCACTTGCCTGTGAAGAACTGCCACTTTTCCTCCTCCAGCTGGCATCTCTTTGTTTTTCAGGTCATTCTGTTGAAATGTATTCTATTTGCATGAGTGTTCTATGGAAAATGATGAGTTTTTATTTCATCTTTTACCAACAAATATGTGCTTTTTCCTTTTTACATGGCAGCCAGTTTTCAGTCCCTTCCTAAGTAGACGGGAACTCCCTTGCCAGGAAGAAGATAAATTTGTAAATTAATTCATTTCAGTCAGTTATAGTTGAGGCCGTCAACGCCATCACCTTTTCTGCATTTTGCTCACTCAAACCAACCACACTGACTCCCTCTTTCTCAAACAGGTTAGGCCCACTCCCTCTTTAGGTCATTTATCTTAACTGTTTTCTCTGTTTGGGACTCTCTCCTCCCAGATGTCCACTCTAAGTCTTTGCTAAAATCCAACCTCTGCCTCTCTCTCTTGATCCATCCACCAAGAAGATCTCTCTTTCTCTATATATATTATTTTGCCCCATATAACTTATTTCCTTATGATGTATTATTGAATTCACTTAAAAATAGTGTTGTTAGTTTCTCTTACCCACAGGTTATAAACTCCACAAAGGTTGGAATTTTATTTTTTAGGTTGGTGCATGACAGGTAAATCAAACTCTGACACACAATAAGTGATTCATAAATAAATAAATAGATAGATATTTGTTAGGTGAAAGACTAGATGTCTAATTACTTATAATAGTTTCCTCTTCACCAGTATATGCATCAAAATCTAAGAAAAGCTGGAAGAGGCAACAGTTAAGTAGGGTATAAATCCCATATTATTAAATTTACCTAAATTCATGTATGATTCAGCAACTATATTTGAACAGTAGGTATTCTAGGGTGTCTTAAATTACTCTATAGAGATTATTAACTTCTTAGCCTACTCCTCCAGCTCTTTCAAACTCTTTATGATGAATATTGATTACTGCTATCAGGAGGGCAGAATACTTAGAGAAAGTAGAGAAACTGTAGGGAAAAAGTTGAATGCATGGGAGCTGTAATTAGCATTATCCAAATGGTATTAAAATATTATTAAGGACTTGATGCTATCTTGGCATTTTGTATACATACCTGTTGGAAGTTATTTGCCAGATTTATGGGAATAGCTGCCTTGGTGGAGAATTTATGACACAGGATGCTATGCTTCACAAACATTATCTACCAACTTCTTCAAGAGTCCTAGTAAGTATGGGGTTACATTTCACTGGCTTGCAAACTGCAGGGAATCCAACTCAAACTGTTTTAAACAAAACAGAGTTTATAGTCTTTCATATTTATTCATGTATCTAGAAAGACAAGATGGAATTCCTGATGGCTCAGTGGTAAAAGAATCTGCCTGCATGAGGGAGACATGGGTTCAATCCTTGGGTGGAGAAGATTCTCTGGAGAAGAAAATGGCAACCCACTCCAGCATCCATGAATAGAGGATCCTGGAAGTCCATGGAGTTGCAAGAGTCGATCATGACTTAGAGACTAACTCACCACCAGAAAGTCAAGAGGAAAAAAAAGGTATTGCTATCAATTACTTGAACATTTAAAATAACATAAGCAAAATAAAAATAGAATTTTAGCCATCTTAACTTTTTAAAATCACACAAGCAGAGCAATTATTTAAATTTATATTTAGATACTTCTATGCCCCAACCAGTAATGCTGAAGAAGCTGAAGTTGAACGGTTCTCTGAAGACCTACAAGACCTTCTAGAACTAACACCCCCAAAAGATGCCCTTTTCATTACAAGGGACTAGAATGCAAAAGTAGGAAGTCAAGAAATACTTGGAGTAACAGGCAAATTTGGCCTTGGAGTACAGAATGAAGCAGGGCAAAGGCTAATAGAGTTTTGCCAAGGGATTACACTGGTTATAGCAAACACCCTCTTGAAACAACACAAGAGAAGACTCTACACCTGGACATCACCAGATGGCCAATACCAAAATCAAATTGATTATATTCTTTTCAGACAAAGATGGAGAAGCTCTATACAGTCGGCACAAACAAGACCAGGAGCTGACTGTGGCTCAGACCATGAACACCTTATTGCCAAATTCAGACTTAAATTGAAGAAAGTAGGGAAAACCACTAGACCATTGAGGTATGACCTAAATTAAATCTCTTACAATTATACAGTGAAAGAAAATGAAAGGGAAGTCACTCAGTCATGTCTGACTCTTTGCGACCACATGAACTGTAGCCTACCAGGCTCCTCCTCCCATGGGATTTTCCAGGCAAGAATATTGGAGTGGGTTGCCATTTCCTTCTCCAAGAGATCCTCCCAACCCAGGGTTTGAACCCAGGTCTCCCACACTGTAGGCAGACGATTTACCATCTAAGCCACCAGGGAAGTCTGCAAATTCCACAATTATACAGTAGAAGTGACAGATAGATTCAAGGGATTAGATCTGATAGACAGAGTGACTGAAGAACTATGGGCAGGGGTTTGTGACATTGTACAGGAGGCAGCAATCAAGACCATCCCCAAGAAAAACAAATGCAGAAAGGCAAATGGTTGTTTGAGGAGGCCTTACAAATAGCTGAGAAAAGAAAAGATGTGAAAGGCAAAGGAGAAAAAGTAAGATATACCCATTTGAACGTAGAGTTCCAAAGAATGGCAAGGAGAGATAAGAAAGCCTTCACAGTGATCAGTGCAAAGAAATAAGAGGAAAACAATAGAATGGGAAAGACTAGAGATCTCTTCAAGAAAATCAGAGATAGCAAAGGAGCATTTCATGTAAAGATAGGCGCAATAAAGGACAGAACTGGTATGGACCTAACAGAAGCAGATGATATTAAGAAAAGATGGCAAGAATATATAGAAGAACTATACAAAAAAAAAAAAAAAAAAAGATCTTCGTGACCCATATATAACCACATTGGTGTGATCAGTTACCTAGAGCCAAACACCCTGGAATGCGAGGTCAAGTGGGCTTTAGGAAGCATCACTATGAACAAAGCTAGTGGAGGTGATGGAATTCCAGTTGAACTATTTCAAACCCTAAAAGATAATGCTGTGAAAGTGTTGCACTCAATATGCCAGCAAATTGGGAAAACTTGGCAGTGACCACAGAACTAGAAAAGGTCAGTTTTCATTCCAATCCCAAAGAAACGCAATGCCAAAGAATGCTTAAACTACCGCACAATTGCACTCATCTCACACGCTAGTAAAGTAATGCCCAAAATTCTCCAAGCCAGGCTTCAACAATTCATGAACTATGAACTTCCAGATGTTGGCTGGATTTAGAAAAGGCAGAGGAACCAGAGATCAAATTGCCAACATCCGTTGGATCATCAAAAAAGCAAGAGAGTTACAGAAAAATATCTACTTCTGCTTTATTGACTATGAGAAAACCTTTGACTGCGTGGATCACAATAAACTGTGGAATATTCTTAAAGAGAATAGCAGACCATCCAACCTGCATCTTGAGAAATCTGTGTGCAGGTCAGGAAGCAACAGTTAGAACTGGACATGGAACAACAGACTTGTTTCAAATTGGGAAAGGGGTATGTCAAGGCTGTATTTTGTCACCCTGCTTATTTAACTTATATGCAGAGTACATCATGCAAAAGGCTGGGCTGGAGGAAGCAAAAGCTGGAATCAAGATTGCCGGAAGAAATATCAATAACCTCAGATATACAGATGACACCACCCTTATGGCAGAAAGTGAAGAGGAGCTAAAGAGCCTCTTGATGAAAGTGAAAGAAGAGAGTGAAAAAGTTGGCTTAAAACTAAACATTCAGAAAATGAAGATTAGGCATCCGGTCTCATCACTTCATGGCAAATAGATGGGGAAACAATGGAAACAGTGACAGACTTAATTTTGGGGGGCACCAAAATCACTGTAGATGGGACTGCAGCCATGAAATTAAAAGACACTTTCTCCTTGGAAGAAAAGTTGTGACCAACCCAGACATCATATTAAAAAGCAGAGACATTACTTTGCCAGCAAAGGTCCGTCTAGTTAAAGCTATGGTTTTCCAGTAGTCATGTATGGATATGAGAGATGGACTATTAAGAAAGCTGAGTGACAAAAAATTTATGCTTTTGAACTGTGGTGTTAGAGAAGACTCTTGACAGTCCCTTGGACAGCAAGGAGATCCAACCAGTCCATCCTAAAGGAAATCAGTCCTGATTATTCATTGGAAGCACTGATGCTGAAGCTGAAGCTCCAATACTTTGACTACCTGATGGGAAGGAACTGACTCATATGAGAAGACCCTGATGTTGGGAAAGATTGAAGGCAGGAGGAGAAGGGAATGACAGAGGATGAGATGGTTGGATGGCATCACCGACTCAATGGACATGAGCTTGAGTAAACTCTAGGAGTTGCTGATAGACAGGGAGGCCTGGCATGCTGCAGTTATAGGATCCCAAAGAGTCTGACATGACTGAGTGACTGAACTTAGATACTTCAATTAATTTCTTAGCCTTGCCTATCTTAACACCTCTCAAAAATCACTGTGGACAGTGACTGCAGCCAGGAAATTAAAAGACGCCTGTTCCTGGGAAGAAAAGCAATGATAAACCTAGACAGTGTATTAAAAAGCAGAGATATCACTTTGCCAACAAATATCTGTATGGTCAAGCTATGGTTTTTCCACTAATCATGTACAGATGTTAGAGCTGGACCATAAATAAGGCTGAGTATTGAAGAAGTGTTGCTTTTGAACTGTGGCATTGGAAAAGACTCTTGAGAATCCCTTGGACAGCAAGGAGATCAAACTAGTCAATCCTAAAGGAAATCAGTCCTGAATATTCATTGGAAGGACTGATGTGAATCTGAAGCTCCAATACTTTGGCCATCTGATGCTAAGAGATAACTCATTGGAAAAGACCCTGATGCTGGGAAAGATTGGGTGCAAGAGGAGAAGGGGATGACAGAGGATGAGATGGTTGGATGGCATCACTGACTCAATGGACAGGAGTCTGAGCAAAATCCAGGAGATAGTGAAGGACAGTGAAGCCTGATGTGCTATGGTCCATGGGATTGCAAAGAGTCAGACATGATTTAGTGACTGAAAAACAGGAAACCTTAACACCATGTTATAGCCATGGGGTGGGTAATATTGTGTGTCACTTTGTCTTAGCCTCAGGTTGACTTGATTAAACCTCATTCTGGCTGTGTCTATAACAGTGTTCAGGATGAACTGAACATTTGAACTGGTAGACAGTATAAAGTGATGGCCCTCCTAGTGTGAGTGGGCCTCATCCAACCTGATGGAAGCTTGAGAGTCCATCTCTCTGCCTGTTTTTAAGCTGGAACATTAATCTTCTGCCATTGGACTAGAAGTACACCATTAGCGGAACTTCTCAGCCTTCATAATCACATGACTATCTCTGTCTGTCTGTCTGTCTCTCTCTGTATATATACATACAAACCATTGTATTCTTTCAGTTACTATGGTGAATCCTAATACAAGATGTTCTTTTCAGAAGAATATATTTTTTTCAATATGATCTCCTTATTTTTGCTATCATAAATTCCTTGCAATGCTCTTTGAAATTGTGGTCTAAGGTTAATAAACTTGAAATCTTTGACATCCTCAATTAATTTTTCTGTTATTCTACAATATTTTGAAATGAGAAAAATCTTTTCTTTATAAATGTTAAGGTATCAGGTAACTTCAGATCTTATTCTGCAAAATGAAGAATCTTCTCAAATTTACTTCTTTTATATGGAAATATGTAAGTAGTTCAGGACAAATATTTTCACAATTACTATATTTTTATCTCTCTTCTTTAACAAATACTTTTTCAATGTTTGACAACTACAAATAAGTTTTTCTATTCATGATTTTTGAATATTTTGCCAGCTATAGATGCTGTAAAATCACAAAAGTTCTCAATTTTATCCAATTTCAGTATATAACACAGATTTATTCAATTAATAATAGGAAATCTATTGTAGGATTCTTCCCACAGCTATTCCCAAGCACAGTTATAAAATTTTATCATATAACATCTCACAATTAAACAAATTTTATCATTTTATTTGTCCTTTATGTTCACAACTACAATTTATTAAAAATTCAAAAGGTTATTGATATTCTATTAGTGTAGTAATTTGATTATTTTCAACTGCTTTTGCACAAAACACAACTAAAATTTGGGATCATTTATAAAAACATATTTATGAAACAAGAAGTTTGCTTTAAAAAGCAGTTCTTCAAAAGTGCAAACATTTCTAAAACCCATTTGATATAGATAATGAAGAGACAAAGCTTGTATTGCCATATATAAGTTCTGTTTTTTTTTTAAATTCAACATCAGTGCTGTCAAATTTTGTTGTACAGCTACTCTGTGTGTGTATGTGTGTGTGCGCACGTGCACACACAACTACAGCTTCTATTTTCCTTGGTGATCTATCTCAAATTATTTGAACATGATTACAAATTATGTGTACATCAAAATCAATCCCTAGTATATATCTGCTTCATCAGTTCAGTTCAGTTCAGTCGCTCAGTTGTGTCCGACTCTTTGCGACCCCATGAATCGCAGCACGCCAGGCCTCCCTGTCCATCACCATCTCCCAGAGTTCACTCAGACTCACGTCCACTGAGTCCATGATGCCATCCAGCCATCTCGTCCTGGGTCATCCCCTTCTCCTCCTGCCCCCAATCTCTCTTTAAAAAATTGTGGTGTAGTTGATTTATAATGTTGTGTCAACATCTTCTGTAAGCAAAGTGAGTCAGTTTTACACATATATTTTGGCCAGCAGTGCAGGAGACCCTGGTTCGATTCCTGGGTCAGGAAGATCCCTTGGAGAAGGGATAGGCTACCCACTCCAATATTCTTGGGCTTCCCTTATGGCTCAGCTCGTAAAGAATCTGCCTGCAATACAGGAGACCTGGTTCGATTCCTGGGTTGGGAAGATCCTCTGAAGAAGGAAAAGGCTACCCACTCCAGAATTCTGGCCTGGAGAATTCCATGGACTACAGTCCATGGGATCGGCAAAGATCAGACACGACTGAGTGACTCTTACTTCACTTTCACATTCGTTTTAAAATATTCTTTTCTATTATTGTTTATCCCAGGAGATTGAATATAGTTCCCTGTGCTATACAGTAAGACCTTGTTGTTTATCCATTCTAAATGTAATAGTTTGCATCTACCAACTCCAAATTCCCAGTCCATCTCTCTCCTTCCCTCCCTCTTCCTTGACAACCACAAATCTGATCTCTATGTCTATGTATGTCTGTGAGTCTATTTCTGTTTTGTAGATAGGTTCATTTGTGCCATAGTTTACATTCCATATATAAGTAATATTATATGGTATTTGTCTTTTTCTGACTTCATTTAATATGATAACTTCTAATTGCATCCATGTTGCTGCACATGGCATTACTTCTCATTTTTATGGCTGGACAGTATTCCTTCATATATATGCACCACATCTTCTTTATCCGTGTCTGTCCATGGACATCTAGGTTGTTTCCATGTGTTGGCTATTGTGAATAGTGCTGCTTGAACATAAGAGTGCAAGTAGTTTTTGAATTATTGTTTTATCTGGTTATGTGCCCAGGAGGGGGATTGCTGGATAATATGGTAATTCTGCTTTTCCATATACCTCAATTTAGTGAGAACTCTGTTTTTACCATACTAATGTATTTTTAAAATTTTATATTTTTGTTATCAAACAAAGCAACTGTGACTTCAAGATTTTACTTTTGAATTTATTTCACAATAGCATTCAACAACAGCAATATTTTATCTTTAACGTTATTAACTTCCAAAGCCTTACTTAGATTTAAGGTATGGTATGAAAAATTTTAACCAGCATTAAAATTAACTTATTTTTTTTCTGAAGCATCTAATGATTCTGCTAGGACACTGGTATTACTTTTTCTGCTAATGAACTCAACATGCCAACAGCTATCGCTTCACTTTTTATTCATTCAAAATAAAACGTAAGTTGAAAATAAAAACAATTAATTTAAAACTATAATCCTTTGATCTAAATGAAAAGTCTTGGCTCTTAGAGTGATTTGTAAAACCTACATTCTGTAGCTGCATCAGTTAAATTATCTTTTTTTCAGCCCAGATTTTGAAACAATCACTAACTTTTGAAATAGATACTGATGTTACATCAGGAGATTTTTATCTTCCACTTTTCATGTTGGTAATATAATTTATGGCTTCCAGAATAAGCAGTAAACATTGATAAGCATTATGAGAAAATTAAGCATTAACGTCACCAAGAGAAATAAACAAATAGCACTTTTACTTTATTTAACATACATTTTGAGCTCATTGCTATTGAAATGTTGTATTTCAAAAATTGATTAACCTTGCCAAAAATTAAATAGTTGTATGTCAGTATAAAGCAATAGCAAAATCTCTATACTAAGGCTATTCAGCATATACAATATATGTTCTATAAAAGAACTGTTCAGTCTTATTTCATGCATACATTTCATGTATACATAAACCATGTTTCCCTCAGTTCTCGCTGATCCTTGATTGGCAACCTGGTACTTTTATGCACCTCACAGGATGGAGCTGGGGCTCCTGTGCACCAATGACTGGCAGAGTAGGTTGCATCATATGTTCCCTCCAGTATCACCTGAGACCAGAAAGAAGTAGACTGTCCCCTGCTATGTACTTACAGGACCTGTGCATGCTCCCTTGAAATGGAAGCCTCAGTTATACTGCATTTGGAAATAAATATAGCAGAATGTTCTTGGTCATCTTTCATCTCTCACCACATGTTAAAGTGAAAACTGGATTCACTACACACGTTACTCACACAATATGGAATAGACCATGCCAAGAACTGGGATTTATTACAGAATGGAAGCCTACCAAACCTATTCCAATTTATCTTAAGAAACTGCCATTAGGGACTCATAAAACCAAATAAAATATCACACCAGCTGACATTAATTGTACCCCTGGATAAAACAGAATTTCTTGTCACCCTAGGCACAGGAATAGCAAGTACACATTTAGGAAATGCCCAAGTAAGGTTCAGTGGTGTGATCACTCATCTAGAGCCAGACATCCTGGAATGTGAACTCAAGTGGGCCTTAGAAAGCATCACTATGAACAAAGCTAGTGGAGGTGATGGAATTCCAGTTGAGCTAATTCAAATCCTGAAAAATGATGCTGTGAAAGTGCTGCACTCAATATGCCAGCAAATTTGGAAAACTCAGCAGTGGCCACAGGACTGGAAAAGGTCAGTTTTCATTCCAATCCCAAAGAAAGGCAATGCCAAAGAATGCTCAAACTACCGCACAATTGCACTCATCTCACACGCTAGTAAAGTAATGCTCAAAATTCTCCAAGCCAGGCTTCAGCAATATGTGAACTGTGAACTTCCTGATGTTCAAGCTGATTTTAGAAAAGGCAGAGGAACTAGAGATCAAATTGCCAACATCCGCTGGATCATGGAAAAAGCAAGAGAGTTCCAGAAAAACATCTATTTCTGCATTATTGACTATGCCAAAGCTTTTGACTGTGTGGATCATAATAAACTGTGGATAATTCTGAAAGAGATGGGAATACAGACCACCTGACCTGCCTCTTGAGAAATCTGTGTGCAGGTCAGGAAGCAACAGTTAGAACTGGACATGGAACAACAGACTGGTTCCAAATAGGAAAAGGAGTACATCACGGCTGTATATTGTCACCCTGCTTATTTAACTTATGTGCAGAGAACATCATGATAAATGCTGGACTGGAAGAAACAGAAGCTGGAATCAAGATTGTCAGGAGAAACATCAATAACCTCAGATATGCAGATGACACCACCCTTATGGAAGAAAGTGAAGAGGAACTAAACAGCCTCTTGATGAAAGTGAAAGAAGAGAGTGAAAAAATTGGCTTAAAGCTCAACATTCAGAAAATGAAGATCATGGCATCTGGTCCCATCACTTCATGGGAAACAGATGGGGAAACAGTGGAAACAGTGTCAGACTTTTTGGGCTCCAAAATCCCTGCAGATAGTGATTGCAGCCATGAAATTAAAAGATGCTTACTCCTTGGAAGAAAAGTTATGAGCAATCTAGATAGCATATTCAAAAGCAGAGACATTACTTTGCTGACTAAGGTCCGTCTAGTGAAGGCTATGGTTTTCCAGTGGTCCTGTATGGATGTAAGAGTTGGACTGGGAAGAAGGCTGAGTGCCAAAGAATTGATGCTTTTGAACTGTGGTGTTGGAGAAGACTCTTGAGAGTTCCTTGGACTGCAAGGAGATCCAACCAGTCCATTCTGAAGGAGATCAGCCCTTGGATTTCTTTGGAAGGAATGATGCTAAAGCTGAAACTCCAGTACTCTGGCCACCTCATGCGAAGAGTTGACTCATTGGAAAAGACTGTGATGCTGGGAGGGTTTGGGGGCAGGAGGAGAAGGGGACGATCGAGGATGAGATGGCTGGATGGCATCACTGACTCGATGGACTCGAGTCTGAGTGAACTCTGGGAGATGGTGATGGACAGGTAGGCCTGGCATGCTGCGATTCATAGGGTCGCAAAGAGTTAGACACGACTGAGTGACTGAACTGAACTGAAGTAAGGTTCAGTAGGTGTGAGGAAGAAAGACAATGAGAGAGTAACAGAAAACTATTTAGACTCAATTCATAAAGAGCCTTGCATGCCATGGGAATATTTCAAGTTTTATTTCACATAATTGAATAAGGCTTTGAAAGACATTGATCTGATTGATGTTTAAAAGATCATTGCGTTGCTGTGTGGAGAGCAGACTATGTAGGTTGTGAATGAAGAAGGGAAAGACTGTTAGGACACCATTGCTATTATCAAGCAAAAGGTGATGGTGTTTAAGACTGGAATGAAATGTATGGATATGGTGAGAAATGGTCATTTTGGGGAAATATTTTAAACATATATCTGATGGAAGATGCTGATGAATTGAATGTGTGGAGTAAGAGAAAGATACAAGTCAAGGTTTTACTATCAGCCTCTGGAGGAATGTTAGTACCCTGTACAGAGATGAGAAAGATTATGAGAAGAGCAGCTCAGAAAGGGAACTAGGAGTGTTCTGTGTTTGTAAAGGTTAAGTCTGACATAACTGCTAAGCATCCATATGAAAGTTGGAGAGGATATTTGGACTTACGCATTGTGGACTGGTTGGACGTAAGAAGTATAAATAGGAATTATGAGTATAGAGGTGATATTAACAACCACGGGATGATAGGATTGCTCAGAGAGTGGGTACAGATAAAGAACAGAATTGCTGACTGAGACCTTGAGCACTGTAGTAATTATTTCTTCATTAGGTATACAACATCCATAAGCAGTATTTTCTGTAATTAATATGTTATCATGTTTCAAAATTAGCATATGCTTCTTGGAATAAGCACACACATATATGCACAATAAAACTTGCTTTATTTCACATATTATTTTTTTAAAGTTACATTGCATCAAATGAACCAATAAGGGGTGTTAGGGTACTTTGGTTCTTCTTTAATTGCCTTCTAAAATAAGTCACATTCTTCAGTGCTCTCTATAGCACTTGGTATAGTATTGCAACCTCATAAAATAATAGAATAAATAAGATAGTACCTCTCATTTTACTTCATTTACTTATTAGAAAAATACATAGATAAATATTATACAATTCATAATTCTGAATGGCTAACATGATGAGAAAATGGACCTAGAGATGTGACTTTATCACAAAAGGCGTATTTTCTATCTATAGTCATATGACCAATTTAATCAAAATATGACTTTCTGTATACACACCAATCAGCAATTGCTTTGTGTGAAATGGATTCTGGTAATTTATTAAGCATTCAATAACAGATTATTGATGATGCAAGAGAACAAGTAAGAGACAAAATGCCAAAGAGACCAGTAAATCAAAGAGAGAGAAAATTTTTCCAGTCATTGACTGTAGAGAGAGACATATTTAGAAATAATACAAGATGAAGAACTTGGAAATGAAGGATGGAAAACGGAAATACCAAATGTGATGTTGGCTTATGGAAGTAGTGGCCAACCACAAAGATTCTGAATTGGAACTCTCATGTCATGGTTTATAGCAAAATAACTTAAATTGCGTCTCATTGGCTTGGAAGATTTGAGGAGCATCTTTGATCTGGGAGCAGGAAAGCAGCTGGCATAATCTTCTGAAATTTTGTACCATCAACATGTTCAGTGCTAGACCAAAGCAAAATAGAGACGAATAGGCCAAATAGAAGAGTTTTCTTAAAATCTATCCCACAATGGTGTAGATGATAATACTAGTAATAAATAGAGCACATTAAAATTTACAAAGAACTTTTAACAAATGATCTCATTTAATTACTGTAACAAATCAATGAGTAGGCAGGTTATGCCAAATTATCTTCAATATGTCCAATTAGCAAATGAGGAAGATGAGATTTTGGAGAGGATTTATAATTACCAGTGGTCACACAATTTATGAAAGATTCACAAGTTGTCCTCTGGTCTGTCTGGGTTAAGATACTGCACGTTGATGCCATATAGGGTAGGAAGAGAGATCATAGCCCTAGGTGTTTGCAACTGCTGATGATATGTACCTGACACTATATCCTGAGCATTGGGACACAGTCACTTTGGACACAGTAAGCCTTTGCCAAATGTTCTTAAGAGGGAGGGCCCTAAATAGCAGACCTAGATTTTCTTTAAAGTGTCATTTGAATTGTCCAGAGTGAATCCATGTTGCATTTTATTGATGAATATTATTAACTGTCTCAAGCAAAATCTTTCTTCAAAATCAGTTACATGTATTTGGAAAAATAAATGGTCTAACTAACAAAACTCTAGTCACAAACCATGAGAAGGATGCCTGAACTTTGAAAGACCTTGACAAGATCATGTCTTCTGTGTCATATTCAGAACACATTACCAAGAATAAAAACTTTGGACACGTGGTCTTCATTGTCTTTTTTTGTACTCCCAGTGGAGTTAGTTTTCCTTTGAAAATTCCTGTTTAGTTCAGTTCAGTTGCTCAGTCATGTCTGACTCTTTATGACACCATGGACTGCAGCATGCCAGGCTTCCCTGTCCATAACTAACTCCCGGAGTCCACCCAAACCCATGTCCACTGAGTCGGTGATGCCATTCAACCATCTCATCCTCTGTTGTCCCCTTCTCCTCCTGCCTTCAATCTTTCCCAGCATCAGGGTCTTTTCCAGTGAGTCAGTTCTTCGCATTAGGTGGCGAAAATATTGGAGTTTCAGCTTCAGCATCAGTCCTTCCAATGAATATTCAGGACTGATTTCCTTTAGGATGGACTGGTTGAATCTCCTTGCTGTCCAAGGGACTCTCAACAGTCTTCTCCAACACCACAGTTCAAAAGCATCAATTCTTCTGTGCTCAGCTTTCTTTATAGTCTAACTCTTACATCCATACATGACCACTGGAAAAACCATAGTTTTGATTAGACAGACTTGTGTTGGCAAAGTAATGTCTCTGATTTTTAATATGTTGTCTAGGTTTGTCATAACTTTTCTTCCAAGGAGCAAGCATCTCTTAATTTCATGGCTTCAGTCACCATCTGCAGTGATTTTGGAGCCCTCCAAAAATAAAGTCTGTCACTGTTTCCATTGTTTCCCTGTCTATTTGCCCATGAAGTGTTGGGACCAGATTCCTATACTCACCAAGTATTTCTTCTACTTGAAAGAGTTCTCCTTTCATTCTCATTGCATCAGAACTGGGCATTATATCAGTTTGTACTTCACATAGGAATTAAAATCAGGCAACAGAACAAAAACTATAGGCAATCTTCTCCTGGAGAAACGACACAAAATTGAATCACAATTATGAACCCTTTTATTACTTATTTGAGAGATATTCTCTTGAGTAATCTGCTGAGAAGAAACAATATAGCAAGGTTGTAATGATAATCAAGTTCATCCACCATGAACTGCTATGTAAATTCTAAATAATATACTTTTATGTCCATTTCTTGATTTATCAACTTTAGATTGTATCTGTTTATGCCAAACTATAAAATGTTAGTATTTTGACACACTTTTATCTCTGTTTTATTAGTTATACTATTTATACTTCTAGCAGTTACATTTATAACTTAATAATGTATATAGGCCTCTGCATGCATGCATGCTAAGTCGCTTCAGTTGTGTCTGACTCTTTGAGACCCCATGGACTGTAGCCTGCCAGGCTCCTCTGTCCATGGGATTCTCCAGGCAAGAATACTGGAGGGGGTTCCATTTCCTATTCCAGGGGCTATTCCTGACCCAGGGATTGAGCCTGCATCTCCTGAATCTCCTGCATTGGCAGGTGGGTTCTTTACCACAATTGCCACTTGGGCCTCTACTTATTCTTTATTTATCAATTTAGAGAGTATCAATTGACTCCTCATTAGATAAGCAGGATAATTAGTGAAGCTAGCTTTTTTCCATCCATTTTCCTCCTCCTCTTCCTCTACACTTTAACTCTTGTTAACCATGCTATTGTTGTGGCTGTTATTCTGTCGCTAAGTTGTGTCCAACTCTTTACAACCCCATGGACTGCAGCACGCCAGGCTTCTTTGTCCTCCACTGTCTCCCAGAGTTTACTCAAATTCATGTCCATTGAATCAGTAATGGTATCTGTCTCATTCTCTGCTGCCCTCTTCTCCTTTTGCCTTCAATCTTTCCCAGCATCAAAGTCATTTCCAATGAGTCAGCTCATTGGAAACCACAATAACCATAATATTACATTTACACAATTTGTAATTATAATTGTCCGCTGTGCTTTGTAAGTTTATTCTATAAATCAAAAATAAATACATATATAATATCATTGTAATGCATATATGATTCTCCTCAGATCTAAGTGAAGCCATTGGATTCACAAAGAAAATTATGTTTATCTGTGTCACTTAACTTCTACCCCTTGAAGGAGAATATCTATTCTAAGCATCAATAGCAGGTGGATTCTTACATCTTAGTCATGCACCTTATAGTGTGTTTGCTATTGGCACTGTGACTTTGCATCTGTTTTATCCTATAACTGCTTAATGCCTCTATTTTCCTCATTGAGAAAGGGAAAAGACACATGATTTTATTTGATCAATCTTTGAATCATGTAATTTGTAATAGAATTGTCTTGCTTATTAAAAACTTTTCCATATAACACTCTCACTAATTTTGTCCATAGCTGATTAAGTTGGCTATATAACTGTCTTCTCTTTTTGCTGTCTTATATTGGTATTACTGTGCTTCAGTTATATTTTTCAGGATTTCTGTTTTGTTTTGCTGGAATACATCCTCAAGTTTGTGTGAGATTTCCAATAGGATTGATAGGTTACTTGCTAGCTTTTACTCCTAATTAGAAAGAATGATGTCAATCTGGTTTTTGATCCTTTGTAAGTAATCTATATTTTCCCTCTGGGACTAAGGATTTCTCATTGCTCTTAAGTTCTGAAATTTCATTAAAATGCATCTAAGTCTTTGTTTCAACTTGCCTAGTCAATTATATCTTTAGCCCAGATAAATCTCCTTCTATAATTTATTTGATTATATCTCCCATCTGTGGAAAGAAAATAATATTTTTCTCAGAAATTTTAATTAGTTATTTTGGTCTATTCTTGATTGACCTTTCCTGTCTTTTATATTGGCTCATGTTTTCTAGTCTCATTACTTAGTTCTGGTAGGTTTTTTTTCAATTATGTCTTCCAAATCACCCAAATTCATTTTCGACCATGCTCATTCATGATTGATTTTTTCTACTGAGTTTTTAAATTTTAAAAATCTTATTTAATTAAAAAAATCTAACTTCCTGATTACTTCTCTTTTAGAGTGGTCTACATATACTCAGGGATATACACTCAGGGATATCTTGAATATCTCCCAAGATATGAATTAGCTTTTCTTTTAGGATCTTTTCTGTAGCTTAAACTAGTTCTATTTCCCTAGGGTTATCTGTTATATTCGTTTACTTTTGACAATCCTCTTTAACGCTATTGGTTACGTAGCTGTTATTAACATGAGTAAATGAGGACTGTGTACTTAGCATAAATTGTGGCAAGAGTATTATTGTCACTCCTGTACTTGATTTACCAAAGGACTCTTCCCCTTCCTGGTGAGGCTGACAGGGGGCTGTGCTGGTAGCAATCAGTTTTCCTTGTGGAGTGTTTGGGCAGGAAACAGGCCGGCATGTTCAGTACTTCCAACCATTCCATTGAAAGGGAGAATTTACTCTGGGGTCAGAGTAAAGTGCTTTCTTAACTTCATTCTTGTGCCAGGCTGGAACTGTCTTTCTACCCAGCCTCAAACTCCACCTCTGCTTTGGACTGTTGTATGGGTCAAGAATTATCCCCAGCTCAGGTCTTTCTTTAATCCCATTTTCCCAATAAAGACCCTCTGAGGCAAATTTAACACTTTGTTTGGAAATAGTTTCCTAAGTATTCAATTAAGATAGGGGCAGGTGTTACTCTCTTCCTGTATAGAAGGTGGAGGGATCAATAGCCTCAGCTGTTTTATAGACATTCCTTTATTTAATTGTCTTGAATGATGCACCAAAGCCCATTTCTGATTATCTTTCCTGCCAACTCCAGAACTGAATCTTTCTGAGGTTCCTTGGGAAAATGTCTCTCATTCCACTAGACTGGAATCAGTATGAGATCAAAGATCAACTTTTGTTCCCATTATGTATCCAAAGTCTGTAAAAGTATCTAGCACATGACTGACACTCAATAAATGTTTGTTGGATTAATGGATGAACAAATATATTAATTGATTTTGAAATATTCTTTTTGATATAATTTTGTTATTTCAATAGGAATTTTCTGAACTGAGGATAGGTCCTCAGTTCATCATTTTCAAATTGACTGAATTTCTAATGAGTCTTTAAAATTATAGTTGTGAACATTATGCACAAAGTTTATGATATAATATTCACATAAAAGAATCAAAACCATTAATTGTTTATATACTATGATTACCACTTGTAAGATACTACTCAGTTTGTGTATTTGTGTGTGTGTGTGTGTGTGTGTTTACAGGGACTAGGAAGAACACCACATAAATGTAAATATAATTTGTTGAGTTTCTAGGGATTTTGGTTCATGTTTTCTTATTTCCATTTGCTGTAATAGTATTTGCTCTGTAATAAAAATATCAAATTAAATACCACAAGAAAGTGATACCACAATCTTGACTGATGTAACATGAAAAATATATTTTACCCTGGCAATGAGAAAAGCCCTCTAGTGTCTAATCTAAAGTCTTTGTCATTTTTGTTTAAGTTGCCTTTTCATCCATGACCTTTACAACTGGCCTTGCCAAACTAACCCTAACACCCTTTCTGATAATTCAATATTATCTTCTTAGGTAATCATTATACCCCTTCACTAAAGAAATTTTAAATCAATATTCCTGGTTATTGTGCTGAAATCTGGGAATTCAAAAATAAATAAGTCTGTATGAGTTTAAGATCATAGCCTAATGATTCTTTAATGGGAATTCAAAAAATTTCTACAGTCTTCCTGTGTGTATTTGCGGCCTTTAAGAAACTCTTCTCAGTCTTCACCGTGTCTTTTCTCATAGCTCTAACTAAATTAATGAAAGTCTAATTTTGTGATTTCCAAGGAAAAATGCACAGCAAAAATAAGAACAGGGAAGGGGAGGGGGAACTCAAATGAACAGGAAGAAAACGGAGAAATAAAAGCAATAATAGAAATTATTTTAATGCATTGAGGTATTAATATATAGGGAAATTTGAGAGAAAGAGTGTCTTTCTTGGTCAAATACGATCAAAACAATGAAAACTCCCCATATATGCCATTTCACATTGCAAATTATATACTCTCATTTTATTTCTATGCTCTTATGGATGTTTCTACTTGGTTTGTGGTATCATTCACTTGTTTCTGTATATTGCTTGTATCATTTTTATGACCACCTATGTGCTATATGAGAAAGTCCAATATACTGTGCTTAAAGAAAGAGTAAAAGGTGGTTTTGACTGAGAGGTTAAGGGATTTTTCTATGTTAAGGTTCATAATTTTATCTCATGAATTTTATGATATCTATTTTGGTTCCCATGGAAGTGTTATCTCTAACTTAACTAAGTTCTCTGCCCATAAGGTTTCCAGAAAATTAAGCTATTGCAATGGACAAGGGATTGATGTACTTTTAATGGAGTTTCCCTATGAATTTATGCCTCTGCCGTAAGCCCAGGTGGTTAAATAGCATCGCTATTCCTTCAGTTCCTCATGCCAGAAATCTGGGACTCATTCTTGACAACTTCCTCTCTCTTCCTCCCTATATCCTGTACATCACAGGTCTTATTGATCTGACTTTCAAAATGGATCTTGATTCCTTCCAGGGTTCCTTGTTTCCTCTGTCAGCATTCTGATCCTGACTTAGACCTTGATCATCTCTCACACACGACATGGTTCATGAAATCACTTCCTAATTACACTTCGAACTGTCTCTCTTGACCCCGCCCTTCAATCTATTTTCTATATAGCAGTAATGACAGTGTTTTTCAAAAGCTGGAATTTAACCACATGGTTCCTCTGCTTAAATCTTTTCAATGACTTCCCATTGCTCCTGAAATAAAACTGTAAATCTTTACCATACTCTCCAAGAAGCAGTCTCTTAATCTTACTCCTTTCTTTTGGTGACTAGAAGAGCTCTTTTATACTTCTGGCATTTTGTATACATCCCTTTCTTCCATTTTTTTTTTTACTTGAATAAATCCTATGTATGATTCAGACTTCTGATTAACTGTCATTCCTCAGAGAAGAATTATTGGGCTCTTTTCCTCTTCTTAAGGTCCCGCAGGGTAAGTATGTTATAATCAAGCTATTTTTTATTGTTATTTGTTTAATGATTATCTCTCCTGCAAAACCTTAAGCCTCATGAGGAAACAGATCCAGATACATTTTGTCATTGTATTTTCAGTAACTATAACTGTGCCCAGCTTAAAGGAGTTGTTCAAAAAAATATTTGGTCAATAAATGAATGATGATGGTTCTTAGTCTGACAGAGGTAGCAATGGCAAATTAGAGCTGGTCTCTAAGCCATGAAATAGTTCAGTTTAACAGAAGCTATCCTGGATGTCTTTTTCTTAAATTGATTTGAATAGTTATCTAGTCAGAACTGTGGTCATTCTGGTCACAAAAGGGCTTTTCTGAAGTTTGAAGAAAGTCTGTGCTTCCTTAAACAATCTGGAGAAGTAATCAAAGTAAGGAAAGATGACCTAGTCCAACAAAGTAGCAGATGCCTGTTCCTGTTTTTTAATTCAAATGACAGCATGCATGGGTAATATGTAATAAGCATTTATCAGTATGCTAATACTGTTCAGAATTCTATTAGGTGACACAAGATAGATAGAGTTGTTATATATTTTGTGTCTTGACTGTGCCTGCTATTAAAGTCAGTTTAGTGGTCTATTAATGTGTCCATTATAAACCCAATTTCTTACCTTAGTCATTTTAAATCTCATCTGTCTAATAACTTAGTATATGTTATTAGCCCAAATTCGAACATTTTATACCAACTATAATTCTTAGTTGTTAAACCTGTTTTAACTTATTGGTGCCACATTAAAACCTTAATAGGTGGAATAATTGGCTCTCATAACAATTTGGAGTAAGAGAAGTCAGGAGTGAGTGCTGTTTTCAGATACTTGAAATGCTATGAATGAATCCCCTTTGCCCTCTGAAAAGCTATGAATGAGTTGCCTTTGCTTTCTACTGCATCTTCCCACCCCTGCTGATTTTGTATTCTCGCAGTTTCCCAAGCCAGTCCTAATTGGATCCAAACAGGAGTCATTAAACCTGGCGTGGTTCTGGGGAAACACCTTCCAGAGTTTCACAGGGGAATCTCCCTAGGAGCAGCCAGTCAATGGTACAAAATGACGGGCTTTAGATGTTCTTGCTTCAGAGGGAAAAGCCTGAGGCCATCCTCAGGGAGAAAATTGATTCACCAAGACGTCTGAGTATTCTGCCGCCCCGCGGCATTTTAAAACTCTTCTTTACATTTTAATCTTATGCATGAAAAGCCACCCTCCCACCAATTTGTGTGTCTATTCTATTTCTTAAAAGCACCCAAAGCATCACCCCCTGAATGGCAAAGTCAGCTTTCCCACCCCCCAAAATGGACTCCTAGGCTCAGGTCTTCTTGAACTGTAATCTTGCAGACAAAAGTAGGCCAGGTCAACATCTGTCAGCGTGAGAAAGGATCAGATATCTACATTGCTGGACTCTTGAACCTATTTATCCTCCTTGCCTACCTGCAAAGTCTCTGGTGCATCCTGTATGTCTTTGAGTGTTCTCTCCTCTCTAATTGAGAGAAGCAAAGCCTTCTGGGGTCCAATAAAATGGCTTTAGGAAAGCAAGAAACAGATGGGAAATAAATGGGTTCAAGTGCTCCAGGGACCCAATTGCCGCTGCAGAAAGCAGAAACAGGGTATCTAAACAGCAAAAGAGTATACATAATTTTTGTCTTTTAAATTTTGCATTGGGACAGAGAAAGAATCTTGATGAAGAATCAGAGGTTCTCTCTTTAGTGCAAATTACACATAGACTGAATTCTAGTTAATACCAAATGTTCTCTAGATTCTAGAGGTAATTTACTGATGGCTCCAACTGTGTGCAAGGTGAAAGGTAGGTCCTAAGTTTGATTCCTGGCAAAGCAATTTTCTCCTACATTCAGAACTGTTTCATAGAGAGAAGTATCTTTGAAAGACTAATGAGTTTGAAGTCAGACTTGGTTTCTGACCCTACTGTTGCTATAACAAGAGCAACACACACCTAAGGTCTGCAGTTCCCTGCCCCATGCTCTCAGGTAAATGATTGACATCCTCTGTGAACTCAAATCCTTTCACCATCCCCATTTCATAATTCTCACCAATTTCTAAGTAAAAGTTGCTTTAGATACCACCCCCAGGCCCTGAGGCCTTGTTCTCCTTTAAGTCCTGCAGCTTTAATTCATGAGGCCAATGTAATTTGGAGTATGGGGAAAATCCAACCAGCAATACAGCATAAGGTGAGCTCATAAAATTGAGAGAATGAATTTTGCCAAGAAGTCAAGAGCCCTAGTAAATGGTGTTCTTGCCAAAATATGCTGCTTTTTAGGAAACAATTAATGATAAAGTGTTTCTTGAGCTCTCTCTTTGGGACAGGTACTGTTCTGAGTGCTCCCCTTGAATTTACTGATTTAACCTCCTCCCCCCACCCGACTTGCGCCCCCCACAATTGCTATGAGGAAGATCCTATTTTTCACTCTCATTTTGCAGATAAGGAGAGTATAACACAGAAAGATTGAGTGACTTGTCCAAGGTCACACTGATGTTGACCAAGGCTAACTGTCTCTAGAGCATAGGTACTTGACCACTAGGAAGTGCTGTCACTTGAAACAAAGACAGCAGACTTGTACTGGTTGCCTGGGCATTCTAGCTAAGTATAAATCTGCCTCATGCAGAGCAACAGGTCCAGTCGAGTTTTACTGATACACTGTCTGCACTATAACTTGTATACAATGGCTTGAGGCTACCAGGAACATATCCGCTGAAGTTTATTGCCTGGCAGTCTAGGATTTACAACCTGCATATGGTAGTGGTGTGTTTTTAACATCCCCCTCATGTATATTTTCTCAGTGAGATAGCAAGTTTCCCAAAGATTTGTGTGTAGCCCTTTATTTCTCTTGTATATTCCTTATTCATAAAGCTTTAGGGCTTAGTAAGTGGTTTTGATTGACTTTCAGCAACTCTGCATGGTGGTCACAGTGATCATATTTGCAAATTGAAAAAGGGTTTAGTTCCATGGTTCAGCTGCCTAAGAATTTTACTCCAGATTCTGAGGCTTTATTCTTAGTCTGGTTTTATAAGACAGCAAGCCAATAGACATTCAGTGTACATTTATTTATCTATTTATTTATTTTTATTGAAGTATAATTGATCTACAGTCAATGCACATTTTTTTTCAGTGTTCTCCATCAGAAAAGGCCAGTGGCTAGGTACAGAAGTGTCCAAAAGCAAATAAGACACTGATCTTCAAGAACTCACAATATAGTAGAGATTAAGTTAAACAATATGCCTCTAGAGGGATGGAAATCTGCCTGGAAGAATCTGGAATGGCCCCTTGGAGAAAGTAGGATTTAACTGAACTTTGCAAAAAGCAATAGAATTGAGAATAATATATAGAACAAAGAAGTTTCAAGAATTATCACCCTTGCACTTGAACAGGGGTAGAAATTTCATTGCAATTTGATGCACTCATCGTAAGAGAAAGTTTTTCCTATTTCTACCCTGGAACTTTAAGCAGGATAATTTGTTCTTTCAAAAAAAAAAATTCTGTATGATTTAAGAAAGGAAGAACTGGTCATTTCACAATTTACTTGGAATGAGGTTTGGGAGGACTAGATTGTTAAATGCTTTGTATGTGTAAAAGTGAAGTCGCTCAGTCGTGTCTGACTCTTTGCGACCCCATGGACTGTGGCCCACCAGCCTCCTCCATCCGTGGGATTCTCCAGGCAAGAGTACTGGAGTGAGTTGCCATTTCCTTCTCCAGGAGATCTTCCCAACCCAGGGATCGAACCCAGGTCTCCCACATTGCAGGAAGACACTTTACTATGTGTGAAACAGAATGTTAAATGCTTTAAAATTGTATTATTTGATTCTCACATAAATATAAGAAAACCAAGTCTTAAAAATAAGAGTGACTTTCTCATTATCGTACAGATAATAAGTGGCAAAGCAGAAATTTAGACTCAGGTATGTCTGAATCCAAAGTCCATACACTAACAAAAAGTATACCTCATTCTGTCAAATTATCTGAGCTTCATCTTGCTGTGGGTTCTTGTTTATTCTTCTCTGTGAACACTGCATTTATAGGAAATTTTAAAAACGTCTCAAATGTATAAGTTCACTTTTATTCAGTGTGCATCCAAGTTTCACATTAACTGCCTATTTTTCTTTTCTTTTTCACCCCAAGGTTTTTTTTTTTTTCTTGTTTTTTTAGCTAAAACTTTTCAACCTTCTGTGATCTCTTTATAACTCCCTTTAGAATGCATAATTGTGCTCGATCAATTTGTTAGAGGCTTTTGAAGTGTTAAAAAAACTACATTAAAATTATTTTCTTTCAGGTTTTATGTTAATGAACATAGGTGCTATTCAGAGCAAAGTCAGGGTGTCAAGGGAACTTTAGTTAAAGTTATTCATACATAAACTAAAAAAGGAAACATCTTTAGTGGAGGAAAAATACATTTAATGAGTAAGTGCGGCACACAATTCCTCCTTTCAAAAATGTCAGCTTGTATTGAACCTCCATTCTAGATATCTTACAATTACTTTGTCAACAGAAGGTAGAGCAGTGATGGATGACGCATTGGTTCTTGAAACCAAACTTTCTGTGAGTTACTTAGGCTGAAACTAAGTGCTTTTACATTCCAGTCTTATTGATGATAGTGGTTTTATATTTATCACCCTGTCATTTCAGTTGACTGTATCAGGCTCTTCCTTGTAAGAATATGGACACTAATGGAGGTGTGTCCTTAGTGCCGGGAAGGGTCACAGATTCATTCTGCTAACACAGTCAGGGCACAGACTGTTTCCCATGGAAGCTGGGAGGCAGCTTTTCCCATTTCAAAAAGAGATCAGTAAAAGGGGCCTTAAAGCGCCTTTGGAAATTGTCTTACTGGCTCTCTTTTGACCATGACCCATCCTTGCCGTGCTGCACACAGAGGCACTCGGCTCTCACTAATGGAACGTTACTATTTTGCTGCCTCCCCTATAATAGGAAGAATTCTACCAGGACCTTGGTGAGTCCAGGACCTGATTGCAACACTTTATTTATAAGAAATTCTGTCAAGAATCAATAATAGTCTTAGGTCTCAAGTTCTTTCTTTAATAATACTTTGATATGATTTGTCACAAGCTCGCCCAGAGTATCCACCAGGTTTTATTACTTACCTTGCAGCACAGTGTCTTATCTGTGAGTCATGAGATCAGCCATGGGGAGACCTTTAAAAAGCTATATTCTTTACTGTTTGGTTATTACAGAAAGTCTATATGACTCAATAATATCTTTTATAGGGTGTGCTGTCACATCTTCACACAGATGTTTAACCCCAATGTAGATATACTGGATGCCTGGAGGCCATTTCAGTGACATGGACATTGTTTTTCATGATTGGCTGCCTGATGTATCAATAGCAGCAAAAATAGAACTATACAAAAAAGCACACTGAAAACAATACCAAAAACACTACCACCATAACGTAGAATGTCGACTTATTCTCCCAGCCTGACATTTCTGACTGGATCTTAAACTAAATGTCCATTTTGACAGAGATTTTGTTTAGAGTCCAGAGCTTTAGGTTTTTATTACCTGAAAGCAGCAGAAATTTGGAGATCAATTTAGATTCCTTTCCTGTGTGTGATCAGCTCCTCAGGTTTCACTGTACATCTCAATAAACGCGCTCCTCCTGCATCAGTAGTGTGCTCTACAGCAACGGTTCCAAATATATTTTGCACCACTCAGCCGTGGAATTCATACTGTTGCAGCTAATGCCTGTTGGTAAATGCTTGTATCATTACATGTTGTATTTACACAACTGTATATGGTCAGCCTAGGGTTTTGTCTCTCCAATCTGTTTTTCTTCTCTGGAAGAAAATAGCAGAAAATGTACTAATACTGTAGACAAAACACACACACACACATACTCAGACACTCACAAGCAGACACACATGCAAACCAAGATTTCAAAATGGTAATCATTTTGAATTTTGAAATTAGAGGAAATGAGGGAGAAACACTCCTTAGAAAGTTATTATTTTAGATCTTTCATCTGTCTCCAAATTGGTACTAATTTTCAATGTAGATTTAAAAAAAAAATTTGGTATGTGAGCAAACATTTTATTTTAAAAGTTTTCTGTTTTGTTCCCATGGCTGTGGCAGTTGTTGCCCAAGGGGAGTCTTCTAACGAGGCCAGCTGCTTTCTCCAGCAGTTTGGATCCTGGCTGACCGTGCACACGGCCTGAGCAGTGATACCCTACCCGGGCTCAGCCAGGAGCGTGCTTTCACTGCCCAGAAGACGTGTGTGCTAAGTCACTTCAGTTGTGTCTGACTCTGCGATCCCAAGGACTATAGCCTGTCAGGCTCCTCTGTTCATGGAATTTCCCAGGCAAGAATACTGAAGTGGGTTGCCATTTCCTACTCCAGGGAATCTTCCTGGCTCAGGGATTGAAACTGCCTCTCTTATATCTTGTGGAGCAGCAGGTGGATTCTTTGCAAGACATCCTGGCTTGACTTCTTTGCCTTGTCCAGCATAAGCAGAGGCAGTAAAGCCAGTAGGCCCTGGAGAGCCGACTTCTGGCTCTGGCTGGGACCTGCCACCCTACTTTGTCTCTCTCCTTTCTCTTAGATCAACACACCTTTCAGTGGAGACTTGGGACACTTCCCAACCCTCACTCACCTTCTCTCCTCAGACTGGACTTAGGCTGAAGCTAAGCCTAGCTCACGAGTGACAGGTCTCTGCTCCTGTCACTGCCTTCCTTCTCAGCTTTCCCAATAGGGAGAAGTGGCAGGAATGTTCAAGAAATTGCCCTGGACTTGACTCAGGATCCCTTGGTTTACCTGTAGGACTGTGTCCAAGGGCAGGAAAAGGAATTTATAATTGCTAAATGCGTACTATATGCCAAAATCTGAGCCAGGCTTCTGTGTACATTAGCTCCTTTCCTGCTCATACCATGCTCTCCATGACACAAATGAGGAGCCCTTCATTCAGAGGGTTTGCCACCCTTATGAAAATAGGAGTGTGGGAACTGACCTACAGATTGAAGGGGGTTCGACTAAAATTCATCCTTTCTCTACCCAAATTGCGAAGCCATGCAGCTAGCCTCTTGCATGCTATCATCCTTGGACCACTGTCCCTTGGAGATTCTCATAAGTCTACTTTCCAGCCCATTCCCCACATCACCTGTGCCCTCCCTTCTCTTCCTATCAATGCCAGCTCAGTCCTACATCTCTGCGAATTCTTCTCCAATGAACTAATTCAGGCTTTTGCTATTTTTTCCAAACTCTTTATTTTGCAATAATTTTAGATTCACATGTGATTATAAGACCTAGTGGAGAGATATCCTCTATACTCCTCACCCACTTTCCCTCAGTTATTTATAGTATAGAATCACAACTGGGATGTTGATACTGAAACACTTCACCATCCTTATTTGAAATTCACCAGTTTCACACGCTTTCATGTCTGTGTGTTTGCGTGCCTGCACAAGCATGTGTGAGTGTGCATGTGTGTATTTCATTCCAGGCAACTTCATCACACATGCAGATTCATGTGATAATCACCGCAATTAAGATACCCAGCCGTTCCATCACAGGATCCCTTGGGCTGCCCTCATACAGCCACAGCCACTTTCCTATCTATGCTTACCAGCTCCTGGCCTTCTCTCATCAGTTCTCCACTTCCATTTTGTTGTCATTTCAAGAATGTTATACAAGTGAAATTGTATGATACGTTGCCTTTGAGGGTAAATCTATTTAGCTTTGAAAATTCTGTTCTTGACTGAAGTATATTTTGTATAGAATTATTTATTTATTTGAAACTAATTGTCGGTCCCCTACAACTTACCAGGTACTTTGAGATACTGAATATACAACAATGAACCACACTGACAAACATCCCTGTCCCATATAATTGGGTCCTTATTTGTGGTGCAGTTTACTGTTCTCTTACTGTATATTTCATATCTAAACTTTCATTCCATCAATAGATCTTAAGCTTCCTGAGAGCAGAGAGCCCATCACCCAACCATTCTGTTTTTACATGTCAGGCCTAGAACCACAAAATTTGACTGAGCACATAGAACTTAGACTTATGGTACAGGGAGAAGTCCATAGAGATCATCTAGTCTGTTCTCCAATGAAAAGAATTTTAAGGGAGGGGACATTATTGCTCTCCTGACACTTGGAAGGGCCTTGCACTAAACAATGACATGTAAAACAATTTAAACATATCAGCTCCTTTCACAAGGCATTCCAGTCTTCAACACCCCTCACTCAGAGAGCTCATATTGTCAGTCTCCATGCTCCCAATAGTAGAAGCTTAGCTTCTACAATTAGTCTGTGCAACAGATGCACAGCCTCTTCCGAGTGAGATCTGCACATCACAAGAGAAAAAGGCTCATCACTGTGCAGATGGCAGCCTTGTTCCACTCACACAGCACCCATGACTGTATCAACACCAGCTTCCCCTTGTGATCACTGCGCAGTTCTCTGTGTGGAGGGTAAGATAACAAGTTCTTCCCTTCCTCTAAAGCATGGAGATTTTGTGCGGACCTTCTGGAGACCTTGTGATGATTCCTTCAACCTGCTGCAGAGGTGAGAAAAATGAACTTAGTAATCTTTGTAAAGGTTGATCAGCTTCCACAATTGGTCACCAGCAAATTCAAGTCTACACAAAATGAATTTCCAATGTGGAATGTGACTGTTATTATAGTCTTATAGATTCCTATTAAGAAATAAACCAAGAGAAGTGAGTTCTATTGTGAACCATGTGTCAAAAGTTTTGTGATTATAGAACTGAATTTCCCAGAAGTACATAATTGTTTAAATTGAGTTATTTTCCTCCTCCCCATGTACAAGTCTATTGTCTCTTTATTATATAACAATTGTTGACAAAGAATGGAAAGTTAAAACTTTACTGAAGGATGTTGTATTCAGTTTTCTGTGTAATAGAACTTCTGGAAACCCCAGGATACATGGTAAATTGATTCCAAAATATAACCATTGTCCTGATAGCATTCTCAGGAGGAGAATGCAGTTTTTATCTCAGCACCTTCAGAATACTGACTTGGCACAATAATCTATTTGCTGACTCTAAAATGATAGAATGAAGCCTTGTAGCAAATGATACATTGAAAAGATGAGAAATGAAGTAATCCATGAATCTGAAAAGATTCCTTTATTCAGTATATCATCTGTTCAGAGGATTGAGTTGTTGGCATCAGATGAAGCAGATAAGTTTACTAGCAAAGTGGAAATGTGGACTTTTTATCTGGCTCTTGATGGATTAGCTGGCCTTGCTGGTGCTGCCCAATGTGCATCATCTTTCTTAAGTTTTGTGTTTTAGGAATCACATTTTCATAACCACTAGTGCAAAGAGGAAGTTTTAGTACAATAAAATGGACTTGGCCTGTGATTCATTTGGGTATAGTTTCGAATGATACCCAATCCTGAACTAACCCCATCTTCCACAACAGTTTCACTATCTGTTCATCATTTGGAGAATTGAGTACAGACTCTATCAGAAAGTAGACTGCTCTCTGCTGGAAGTCTAAGTGGAATTCAGAAGTTGTTTGGGCCTGCTTTCTTTGGTTGAGATTGTGAAGGAATAAGCCATGATTGTGGGAGGATATTCTATTTTGTTAATTGACATAATTCATGCATCAGATGAAGGAAATCTTACTTTTTGCAATTTACATGTAGTACAATGAAGAACTGGTGCTCATGAATGAATTATTTGGCCCCTATCGGTTCTGGAAAGATTTTGGAAAAAAAGAATTTCTAGAACAATAAGCAAAAATGAAAAAAAGTAGTCAGAGATTTCTAACAAATTCTTTAAGTTGCTATTTAGAAGACAATAATTATAGCATTCCGGATAATTATTAAAGAAGATTTAGTGGGAAAGGTAAAAACATTTTTATTCATTATCATAATTTTGTCTTAGAAAGAATTTTAATATTTCTGCCAGGCCCTAAGGGGAAGAAACCAAAAGAACAATAAAATGCTTACCAAAGTTAGATCTAGAATTTACTGGGATTATTACCAATTTAAACAGAAACTAAATGTCTTTTGAGAACGAGGGAGCAGCCATGTTAACTGGCATTAATGTAGATAAGATGAATGAAATTGTCTTAACAGATGACCTTGTATGGAGTTTGTGGAGTGATGCTGTTGATGGTGATTGCCATTTGTATCCAGCTGATAGACTGAGAAAATGTGGCATGATGTGCCATGAGGGAGGAAATAAGCCAAGGACAGTGGTGTTGTGCTCAACCATGTCCAGCTTTTTTGGGCCCCTCTTTGGGGTCCCCTGGACTGCAGCTTACCACGCTCCTCTGTCCATGGAATTCTTTTCTTTTTCAGGCAGGAATACTGGAGTGGGTTGCCATTTCCTCCTCCACAGGGTCTTCCTGTTCAGGGACTGAACCCATGTCTCTTGCATCTGCCGCATTGTCAGGCAGATTCTTTACCACCAAGTTGCCTGGGAAACCCCAGGAGAGTGGTGTTGCACGCCCTGAAATGGACCAGCAGGGTATTTGTTACTAGAAGTACAATGTGCCAAGTGGTTTATTTTCACTCTAAACAATTGCAGGTGGTTCATAATTTACTTTCAGACTTTTGGTGGTGCACTCTTCATGTCTTGTGATAAACATCCTATATTTTGAGATTCTTTGTCAAGTAATTGGTTATGACTAACCTGACTGACTGAATTTTTCTTTTTTTAATTGTACTTTTTTGTATACAAATACTGTGCTAAATATTTCCTACATGTTTCTTCCTTCTAGGATCCTAATGATGACAATATTATCATCACTCTCATTTTTTAAGTGTTGGAACAGAAAGCTAGAAGAACCCAAGTTCCTATCATAAATAGGACTGGCCACCTACATCCCCTTTAAAGCACAGTTGTCTTAGACTTTTCTTCTTATTCAGCTACACCTAATCCTAACTTATATACTAACCCATTAAAATTCCAAGGAAAAGGGGAATTGGGGCAATTTTATGTGCTAGACAGTTTACATGTAATAATTCATATAATTCTGACACCTAGAAAAGTTATTTTTTATTTCCATGTCATAGTTGGCAAAGAATCTCAGAGAACTTAGTTTACTTTAATGATGAGAATTTGGGGATCCAGAAAAGTTTTTTAACTTCACACAAGTGATAAATATAAGTCAACCATAGGTCTTTATGGTTCCAAATTCCATGTTTTTAATTTGACTGTGTTGCCTTAGACTATAAAAACCAAATTTAAAAGGTTTCTGTCTTTAATATCACATGATTACCCAAACTGGTTGAGAAAGGAAGAGAGGGTAAACAGACAAACCTCTTGTTGCCCACAAAAAGTGAGTTGGCGTTATTTGTTAGGTGAAGAATGAATAAATGATAACTGTCTTTTCACCAGTTCTACTGCAAGCACCTATACATGATGTAAAACAACAACCACAACAATATCAGAACTTTAAAAAAAACTCAAAACCGTTAAAACAAAAAATAGCCATTGAGAAGACTGAGGATCCCAGGCACAGAGGTAAACTGGAATCTGGCAGGAAAATGCAGATTTGGAGATGAAGTGAAAATCTCATAGAATCATGAGACCACCCCCATATGAGCTCTACTAGTATATTCAAGTCCAAAATACTAGCAGCAGAGGGGGAATTGGAGGATGCTTCTCTAGTGAAATTAAACTAGTACAGACCTACAGACGACAATAGTTAGATGTCTCAGTGAAAAAGCCAGCCGGTCACTCTTGTGCTACAGAGGCACTCATTAGATGACCACTGCATTAATGTATGGTTTCCCATCAACTCTTCAATGCCTAACTATGAACAAAGAATGATTAGATACTGTAATATAGAGGAACAAGTAAAGAACAGAACTGATAAGAAATCTGGACAATGGAAAGACAGACTATCTTTCACTAATGAATCAACAATGGAAAATGGAACAATTTGAGAAAAATAAAGTATTTTTAAAATTAATATATGATAGCCAAATTTTAATAAAAGTGTTATGAGATACAGTCAGAAAATATCCCAGAAAGAATGATGATAGAAAGATGAACAGAAGAAATATTTTGGAACACCTTATGAACCCAAAATGAGGTCTAACATAGACTTAATAAGCATTCTGGAAAGAGAGAATAGAGAAAATAAAGACAAGGAAGTTACTTTAAAAGAATGCAGGGATTAAAAAAAAAAAAAACTAAAGAATATAAAGTGGAAATTCTTTCTGTGCTCCTAAAAGAATGATTGAACAAAAGATTACACTAAACTGAACTGTAATGAAATTTTGTAATACTACCAATAAGAAGATGACACAAAACTTCTAGGCTACAATGTTGAGAGATAGAAGAGTAGAACTATAAAGTTTGGAGAATAGAGAGATTTCTAAGCCTACTTTTCTCTGGATGCTATTAGAGGGTGGTGCTCCAACAAAACATGATAAAACAAACCAGATTCAACATTGCAGAAAGGATAAGATATTTCTTAGGATGTCTTAAAAGGAAATACAGGAGGCACTACTGTGTAGCATGCCTAAGAGTTGTCAATCCATAATGAAACCAGAAAATACAGAATTCCAGATTGTGAGATGCGAATACATTGTTTTGTTAGATCTGATTGGGTGGGAAATTATGTGAAGAGGCACACTTTGAGTCAGTAATTCAGTAAAGATTTAAAAGAAGCCAAGCAAAAGAAGAAATTATGCAATTATTTACTTTAGAAAATGATAAGTTGAACAATAAATAAATGCAAGCAGAGTCAACTACTTGACTCACTAAGGAATATATGTGCATGCTGCTGCTGCTGCTGCTGCTAAGTCGCTTCAGTCATGTCCAATTCTGTGCGACCACATAGACGGCAGCCCACCAGGCTCCCCCGTCCCTGGGATTCTCCAGGCAAGAACACTGGAGTGGGTTGCCATTTCCTTCTCCAATGCATGAAAGTGAAAAGTGAAAGGGAAGTCGCTCAATCTTATCCGACTCTTCGCGACCCCCATGGACTGCAGCCCACCAGGCTCCTTCGTCCATGGGATTTTCCAGGCAAGAATACTGGAATGGGTTGCCATTGCCTTCTCCATATGTGCATAGTAGCAACAAAAAAGATTGTGGATATGAGTTTAACTACAAGTTGTTAAAAGTCTACCGCAAAGATAAAGTAAAGAGAAAATGAAATTATGCCTGTATGTATCTACTTTTGCTTCATTGACTACACTAAATTCATTGACTGTGGGGATCACAAGAAACTATGGAAAACTCTTAAAGAGATAGGAGTACCAGACACCTTCCTGAGAAACCTGTATGCAGGTCAAGAAGCAATAGTTAGGACCGGGCATGGAACAATGGACTGGCTCCAAATTGGGAAAGGAGTATGACAAGATTGTATATTTTCTCTTTGCTTATTTAACTTACATGCAGAGATCAAGCAAAATTCTGGGATGGATGAATCACAAGTTGGAATCAAGATTGCTGGGAGAAATAGCAACAATCTCTGACACTCAGACACCACTCTATTGGCAGAAAGTGAAGAGGAACTAAAGAGCCTCTTGAAGACAGTGAAAAAGCAGGCTTAAAACTCAGCATTAAAAAACCAAGATCATGGCATCCTGTCCCTTCACTCCATGGCAAATATAAGAGGAAAAAGTGGAAGCAATGACAGATTTTCTTTTCTTGGGCTCCAAAATCACTATGGATGGTGACTGCAGCCATTGGAAGGGCTGTGTTCTCTCAGGTCAAACAACAGGGAGGGAACACAGCCCTGCCCATCAACGGAAAATTGGATTAAAGATTTACTGAACATGGCTCCTCTCATAAGAATAACATCCAGTTTACCCTTCAATCAGTCTTTCACATCAGGAAGCTTCCATAAGCTTCTTATCTTTCTCCATCAGAGAGTAGACAGAATGAAAACCACAATCACAGAAAACTAACCAAACTGATCACATGGACCACAACCTTGTCTAACTCAATGAAACTATGAGCCTTTCCATGTAGGCCACCCAAGATGGATGGGTCATGATGGAGAGTTATGATGAAACGTGGTATACTGGAGAAGAGAATGGCAAACCACTTGAGTATTCTTGCCTTGAGAACCCCATGAACAGTATGAAAAGGCAAAAAGATAGGACACTGAAAGATTAACTCCCCGGGTTGGTAGGTGCCCAATATGCTACAGGACATCAGTGGAGAAAAACTCCAGAAAGAATGAAGAGACGGAGTCAAGGCAAAAACAACACCTAGTTTTGGATGTGACTGGTGATGGAAGTAAAGTCCAATACTATAAAGAACAATATTGCATAGGAAACTGGAATGTTAGGTCTATAAATCAAGGCAAATTAGAAGCAGTCAAACAGGAGATGGCAAGAGTGAACATTGACATTTTAGGAATCAGTGAACTAAAATGGCCTTCAGTTCAGTTCAGTTTAGTCACTCAGTCATGTCCGACTCTTTGCGACCCCATGAACCACAGCACGCCAGGCCTCCCTGTCCATCACCAACTCCTGGAGTCGGCCCAAACTCATGTCCATTGAGTCAGTGATGCCCTCCAACCATCTCATCCTCTGTCGTCCCCTTCGTCACCCACCCTCAGTCTTTCCCAGCATCAGGGTCTTTTCAAATGAGTCAGCTCATTGCATCAGGTGGCCAAAGTATTGGAGTTTCAGCTTCAAAATCAGTCCTACCAGTGAACACCCAGGACTGATCTCCTTTAGGATGGACTAGTTGGATCTCCTTGCAGTCCGAGGGACTCTCAAGAATCTTCTCCAACACCACAGTTCAAAAGCATCAATTTTTCAGCACTCAGCTTTCTTTATAGTCCAACTCTCACATCCATACATGACCCCTGGAAAAACCAGAGCCTTGACTAGATGGACCTTAGTCGGCAAAGTAATGTCTCTGCTTTTTAATATGCTATCTAGGTTGGTCATAACTTTCCTTCCAAGGAGCAAGTGTCTTTTAATTTCATGGCTGCAATCACCATCTACAGTGATTTTGGAGCCCAGAAAAATAAAGTCAGCCACTGTTTCCATTGTTTCCCCATCTATTTGCCATGAAGTGATGGGACCAGATGCCATGTAAAGTCTTACTGTTTAGGTTGGACAGCTACATGTAAAAGAACACCATACAAAAAGATAAACTCAAAATGGATTAAAGACCTAAAGCTAAGACCAGAAACTATAAAACTCTTAGAAGAAAACATAGGCAGATCACTAGATGAAATAAATCAAAGTGAGATCCTTTATGGCCCACCTCCTAGAGTAACAGAAATAAAAACAAAAGTAAACAAGCAGGACCTGATTAAACTTAAAAGCTTTTGCACAGCAAAAGAAACTATAAGGAAGGTGAAAAGACAAACCCCAGAATGGGAGAAAATTATAGCAAATGAAACGACTGACAAAGGATTAATTTTCAAAACATATAAACAGCTCATACAACTCAATACCAGAAAAACAAACAACCCAATCAAAAAGTGGGGAAAAGACCTAAACAGACATTTCTCCAAAGAAGACATACAGATGGCTAACAAGCACATGACAAGATGCTCAACATCGCTTATTATTAGAGAAATGCAAGTAAAAACTACAATGAGATGTCACATCACACCAGTCAGAATGGCCATTGTCAAAAAGTCTACAAACAATAAATGCTGGACAGGGTGTGGAGAAAAGGGAACGCTCTTGCACTGTTGGTGGGAATGTAAATTGATGCAGCCACTATGGAAGACGATATGTAGATTCCTTAAAAACCTAAGAATAAAACCACCATGTGACCCAGCAATCCCACTCCTAGGCATATACCCTGAGGAAACCAAAATTTCAAAAGACACATGTATCCCAGTGTTCACTGCAGCACTATTTACAATAGCTAGAACCTGGAAGCAACCTAGATATCCATTGACAGATGAATGAATAAAGAAGCTGTGGTACAAATACACAACAGAATAGCACTCAGCTATAAAAAAAAGATACATTTGCATCAGTTCTGAAGAGGTAGATGAACCTAGAACCTATTATACAGAATGAAGTCAGAAAGGGAAAGATAAATATTATACTCTAATGCATATATATGGAATCTAGAAAAATGGTACTGAAAAATTTATTTACAAGGCAACAATGGAGACACAGATAGAGAGGACAGACTTATCGACATGGGGAAAGGGGAGGAGAGGGTGAGATATATGGAAAAGTAACATGGAAACTTACATTACCGTATGTAAAATAGATAGCCAACAGGAATTTACTGTATGGCTCAGGAAACTCAAACAGGGGCTCTGTATCAACCTAGAGGGTTGGGATGGGGAGGGAGATGGGAGGGAGTTTCAAAAGGAAGGGGATATATATATACACCTAAGGCTGATGCCACAGGACTGGAAAAGATCAGTTTTCATTCCAATCCCAAAGAAAGGCAATGCAAAACAATGCTCAAACTAACTACCACACAATTGCACTCATCTCACATGCTAGTAGAGTAATGCTCAAAATTCTCCAAGCCAGGCTTCAGCAATACGTGAACTGAGAACTTCCTGATGTTCAAGCTGGTTTTAGAAAAGGCAGAGGAACCAGAGATCAAATTGCCAATATCCGCTGGACCATGGAAAAAGCAAGAGTTCCAGAAAAACATCTATTTCTGCTTTATTGACTATGCCAAAGCTTTGACTATGTGGATCACAATAAACTGTGGAAAATTCTGAGAGAGATGGGAATACAGACCACCTGACCTGCCTCTTGAGAAATCTATATGCAGGTCAGGAAGCAACAGTTAGAACTGGACATGGAACAGACTGGTTCCAAATAGGAAAAGGAGTCCATCAAGGCTGTATATTGTCACCCTGCTTATTTAACTTATATGCAGAGTACATCATGAGAAACGCTGGACTGGAAGAAACACAAGCTGGAATCAAGATTGCCGGGAGAAATATCAATAACCTCAGATATGCAGATGACACCACCCTTATGGCAGAAAGTGAAGAGGAACTAAAAAGCCTCTTGATGAAAGTGAAAGAGGAGAGGGAAAAAGCTGGCTTAAAGCTCAACATTCAGAAAACGAAGATCATGGCATCTGGTCCCATCACTTCACGGGAAATAGATGGAGAAACAGTGGAAATAGTGTCAGACTTTATTTTTTGGGGCTCCAAAATCACTGCAGATGGTGATTGCAGCCATGAAATTAAAAGATGCTTACTCCTTGGAAGAAAAGTTATGACCTGCCTAGATAGTATATTCAAAAGCAGAGGCATTACTTTACCGACTAAGGTCCATCTAGTCAAGGCTATGGTTTTTCCAGGGGTCATGTATGGTTGTTAGAGTTGGACTGGGAAGAAGGCTGAGCACCGAAGAATTGATGCTTTTGAACTGTGGTGTTGGAGAAGACTCCTCAGAGTCCCTTGGACTGCAAGGAGATCCAACCGGTCCATTCTGAAGGAGATCAGCCCTGGGATTTCTTTGGAAGGAATGATGCTAAAGCTGAAGCTCCAGTGCTTTGGCCACCTCATGCAAAGAGTTGAGTCATTGGAAAAGACTCTGAGGCTGGGAGGGATTGGGGCAGGAGGAGAAGGGGACGACTGAGGATGAGATGGCTGGATGGCATCACTGACTTGATGGCCGTGGATCTGAGTGAACTCCGGGAGTTGGTGATGGACAGGGAGGCCTGGCGTGCTGCTATTCATGGGGTCTCAAAGAGTCGGACACGACTGAACGACTGAACTGAACTGAACTGAAGGCTGATTCATGTTGGGCTTTGACAGAAAACAACAGAATTCTGTAAAACAATTATCCTTCAATAAAAAATAAATTAATTAAAAAAAAGGATTTCTGGGAGAAATATCAATAACCTCAGATATGCAGATGACACCACCCTTATGGCAGAGACTGAAGAACTAAAGAGCCTCTTGATGAAAGTGAAAGAGGAGAGTGAAAAGCTGGCTTAAAACTCAACATTCAGAAAATTAAGATCATGGTATCTGGTCCCACCACTTTGTGGCAAATAGATGGGGAAACAATGGAGGCAGTGATAGACTTTATTTTCTTGGGCTCCAAAAATCACTGCAGGTGGTGACTGAAGCCATGAAATTAAAAGACACTTGCTCCCTGGCAGAAAGGCTATGACCAACCTAGACAATATATTAAAAAACAGAGACATTAATTTGCCAACAAAGGTCTGTCTAGTCAAAGCTATGGTTTTTCCAGTAGCCATTTATGGATGTGAGAGTTGGACTATAAAGAAAGCTGAGCACCGAAGAATCAGTGCCTTTGAATTCTGGTATTGGAGAAGACTCTTGAGAGTTCCTTGGACTGCAGCTAGTCCATTGTAAAGGAAATCAGTCCTGAATATTCATTGGAAGGACTGATGCTAAAGCTGAAACTCCAATACTTTGGCCACCTAATATGAAGAACTGACTCGTTTGAAAAGACCCTGATGCTGGGAAAGATTGAAGGTGGGAGGAGAAGGAGACGACAGAGGATGACATGATTGGATGGTGTCACTGACTCAGTAGACATGAGTTTGAGCAAGCTCTGGGAGATGGTGATGAAGAGGAAAGCCTGGAATGCTGCAATCCATGGGGTTGCAGGGAGTTGGACATGACTGAGCGACTGAGCTGAAACTGAACTTGCATCTTGGAAGGATAGTTATGACAAACTTAGGCAGTGTATTAAAAAGCAAAGATATCACTTTGCCAAAAAGGTTTGTAGAGTAAATGCCATGGTTTTTCCAGTAGTCGTGCATGGATGTGAGAGAAGGCTGAGCACTGAAGAACTGATGATTTCTAATTGTGGTGATGGAGAAGACTTGTGGGAATCCCTTGGACTGCAAACAGATCAAACCAGTCAATCTTAATGAAAATCAATCCTGAATATTCACTGGAAGGACTGATGCTGAAACTGAAGCTCCAATACTTTGGCCACCTAATGTGAAAAGCTGACTCATTGGAAAGGACCCTGATGGTGGGAAAGATTGAGGGCAAAAGGAGAAAGGGGGTGGCAGTGGATGAGATAGTTAGACATCATCACTGACTTAGTGGACATGAAAATGAGCAAACCCCAAAAGATAGTGAAGGACAGAGGAGCCGGGTATGCTATAATTCATGGGGTCACAAAAAGTTGAACATGACTTAGTGACCGAACAACAGCTGTATGTATATTTATTTGTGTAAAAGACCTAAAATTTTCATTTACTGCTTTAATATGTCAACAGATGATGTTCTACTTTGATAAATCACAACATAGCTGGGTAGCAGTAGACATAGAAACATTAAAAAAGTTGTTGCCCTTGTCAATATGTAAACTGGATAGTAAACAGAAGGGATAATCTTTTTTTAAAAAAACAGTATCTATTGCTGTTATTAATGGTTAAATTCTTCAATTGTGTACTCATATTTCTTTAATTTTTAAGTTTGTAGATCCTTGCCATCATTGCTACTTGACCATCCCTGAATCTATCAGGTTCCTCTTTAGCTTTACAATGCCTCCTTTCTCTTTCTCCCAGTTGTCCCTTCAGTAACGTGGAATTGGGCTAAAATCACTATTATGCACAGAGTTCTTAGAAAGATAAGAATTTATTCCCCCTGCGGTGCTTCTTTTTCAGTTCTGAGCACAGCAAAGACATGTTACATAACTCGGAGTTTCAACAAACACCTGGAAATCAGGCTGTGTGTATTGCTCAGATGAGACCAGACATGAAGAGATTGGAAGTGACAAGTGTTGTCACTTCTGTCTCTGACAGCAGGCAAGTGGCACACTGTATATACAAGGTCTGATACCATGCTCTCAAGATGAGAAAAAAAGGAAAAGGTAAGTGAAAAATAACATTTCAGAGAGAGCTAGCTGGGGAAATAATGGCAAATTACACATGATTTAGCTTTGCTCTTGGCTTTTATAAAGACTCAAGAACTATGAACTGAGCAGTTGAGCCCTAATTAAGTCTCCTCTTGATGTCTGCACTGCACACCCAGCTCTCAGGCTGCGTTTTTAAAAAGCATCATATCATCTAATTCATCTGCTTTTTTCCTGCCTTGCTTTTTTTTTTTTTTAATTTCCCCTTTGTTTTCCTTGAGTAAAATGAGGTTAAAGTGAGTCATTAAGAATTTTTAAAAAATTACACAATGAAAAAATAGCTCAGATGAATTTTAATTAGAGTCTAATTTAATGGGATTTGAACCCACCACACTGGAAGTCTATAACTGTAACTTCAGTCATTAAATTGCAAGGCCTTTGCTTAAACTCAGTGGGAGTTTAGAGGGATTATTTTGGCTGCTCGAAGACACCATGTTTTTTCCATTAATGCCAAGGAAATATATTGAGTGAATAAAATATTACTAATAAAAATAAATGTGAAAGTTGTAAATTTCAAACAATGTAAGACCCATAGTTCATACCTGAATTTCCAAATGTGTATGTGACATTTCATTAAGCTTAAAGCTGAAGACACACTGTATTATGTCTGACCTCTTCGAAAAAAGGAACCTAAATATTTCTGTACTTTGTCATCCCTTGGTATCTAACAATAATAAGGCAGAAAATATGATAGGATCTAAGTCTAGAGAAGGCTGTTATGGAAACTCCCTGGTCCTGAGCTCAGACATGAGGCATTGCCATGACCTTTTAGCATCCCCAGTCCTCCCACTGCCTTCCAATGGGTTGTTTTCATTCATAAAATGGGAACAGTGAAATATATCAATTTGGATGGGAGATTATGAGGTAGATCAATTAAAATCAACACCTCAAACCTTTCCAGAAAAAGTAATGCATGTTAAAAGTGAGGCAGAATTCCCAGAAGGATTTGAACTCATTATCTCAGAAGTTAAGTGCTTCCACCTTGAACCACTAGGCAGTATGGCCTTGAGAAATACCCCTGTTGGTTTTAGTCACGAAGTCAGCCACTGGAGGGAGCCAAGATGACTCCCAGAGTGTAGTTGAATATGCTGAACTGGTAGGGAAAGATAATTTTAAAATGGCACGTAAGGATGACAGAATTTGAACAAAATCCCTTTTATTTATTTATGCCAAAATCTGTGTGAATGTAAAATGCCATCTCAATCATGCTTTATTTATGGTGTGGTTTTTTCTTTAGGGAAAAAAAGAAAAGAAGCAGAATGTTGGCTTGACTTTCTCCTCTGACTGATTCTCATTCCCACTGGCAAGTGAGCCATGTGGAGAGCTCGGACACCAGAGCAAGCCCCAGCACAGGCCGAGCCAGGTGTGGGCACGCTCCCTGACTCAACTTGCCTGGTCTAATTTGGGCAGGTTAGAAAAGGCATTGCTTGTCATTTCGTGCAGCTAGAAATCATGCCTATGCCTCTCCTTGAATAGAGAGATGTGCAATATGTAAAATTCCTTAAGACAATTTTATTTATAGCTGTTGCAAACAATGTTTATACAAAGTTTATTAAATATGTCACCCACATTGATTTATCCCAACCAATCTCTTCAATCACTAATATTTATGTGATCGGTTCAGTTGCAACAATTATTTTATATGCTGTAGAGTATGTTATAACTAGGGATTCACCCTGGCAATTATATGAAAGATAAAATGCTTCCTGAAGACCTTGGGGCAGGCCAGGAAGTATATTATTGGACACAAGGTGGTTTTAACTGAATGCCACAGCACTTAATTTAGAGCAAGGAATGTAGAGCATCTTATGCTTTAAAAATGAAAGCTAGTTTTGTGTTCTTTCTGGATTTTTCTTATTTCTGGGAAGGTAGTAAAATCCTCTGCACAATTTCTTTCTCACATCCAAACCTTGGGCCTGGAAACACTTTCATCTCTTTGAAACACGTGTCATCTCTTTGAAATTCTGTCAGTTTTTGCTTCTCGGCAGCATTTGTCTTTATTTAGTGCCCAAAGTGGGCAGGAGAGTCTACTTGGCATTTACAAACACCTATGAAGGAAACTAGACACATGTTCATTGCCTGAAAAGAATTGGCATCTGATGTGAGGGGCTGAAGCATGGTTAACAAGAAACCAGAATTTTCTAAAGAGCCCAAGGTAACTGTTGAAATTATGAGATGATAAGCTCAACAAAACATAAAAAGTTATTAAAAGCTCAAGTGAATGCAACTTCTTCTGTTTCCTAAGAAAGACTCAGAAGTCCTTTGTTTGGCAAAACTGATTTGACAGACCCATTTCAGTTAGGAGAGTAGGGCCTCAGGGCATGGCATGAAAATAGACGATACAACAAAGAGGAATCTGAACTGTTTTGCAAAAGAAGTTAGCAGTCTTTCAGGGCTGAAGTTCACTGTAGAAAGGAGAGAGGGCACAAGTTTAGATCTAGGAAGAAAGAGGAGGGAGAACCAGAGGAGAAGATGATCACCGAAAATTGTTTTCTCCCAAGGCTGGAAATGACCTTGAGTGCAGACACCTGTCATATTCAAGTCGGACAACTTTGCTTCATTGTTGTGTATGCCTCTGCTTGCTCCCAAATCAATGTTTTAGGAAGTGGGGCGTCCAAACTGAAGTAAACTATTTCATAAAAGCACATAGTGATAATTGATAAACTGAGATAATTTGGTCTTTGGTCAAAGCAAAAATACAAAACCAAAGGCAACTAGAAGTGTTTTGTCAGCACTCACCCTAACTTCCAAAATCTCTGGGGAGACTGGGAGGAATCCTCACTGAGAGATGAGGATTCCTTTTAAAGTACTTTAATCTCAGGGGACAGAGTGAACCCTGACCTAAGAATCGTATAACATTGCCACAGGCAATGAATGGGTTCTTCCAGTTCTGCAGGGGCAACCAGCTTCTACCTTTTTCTTCCTCCTACCGTATTTTTCAAAAATACTTATTTCTCTTCCAGGAGAGATTTTTTTTTCCACTAACCAAATTGTCCTCTTTAGTTGCAATTAGATTTTATTTAAGGCTGTTTCATTTCATAGCCTTTTTTAGCAATTAGTATAGACAATGAAGAACTTTGGGGCCATGGATTTGGAAATACTTGTGTAAAACTAATCACTCTCAAGTAGAATCTATGGAACTTGAAGAAACTTTGTGGTCAACTCTTTTAGGAAGGCAGTTATCCATCAGTTACATGAATAAATCAATTGATTGACTGTTCATTGAACAATCCTGGCACCAGGCTGCAAGCTGGACAAAAGATGAAGAAATCTTCATCTGCATCAAGTATGCATGTTCATGAGGAAGGAAGTGAATGACCAATCATTTAGGAGAACCATCAAAACAGTATGGAGTGACTGTCATCTTTTTTGGTCCAATTTATCATTTGATGCAAAGAGGAAAGATTTGACTTCAACTTGGTAGTAGAAATTTGGGCTTTGCCTCATAGGTTCATAAAACCGGATTATCTGTTAGGAAAAGTTTGCAGAACCTAAGGTATTAGAGACTCTCATTGGGGCTGCTAACAGATATGTTGTAACCTTAGCATTAAGTTGATATCCAGAAAAAAAACTATAGAACCAACTTAAGGGGTTCATAGTTGTACACGGTACGATGTTATACTATTCTTTTACACTCTTCCTCTGGGAATCTTAGTTTACAACTCTTGACAAAGAATGCTCATTCAGTAAAGTCCTACAGGGATAAATATAGTATAACGTTGCTGGCAGTAAGATTCCCCAAATTTCTGTGTCCTCTGAGACCGTGATGCAGAGTATCTGGGGCCTACTTGATATACTCCCTCTGAGTCCCAGGTTCCATTGAACTGCCAACCCGCATTGGTATCTGATTGCCACAATTCCTTGATATATGAAATCATGGTGGAATTTCCTTGGAATGATATATCTTAAGCCTGGATAGCATTCAATGACTTCCAGATGCCTTCACAATGATGGTCCACTGCGTAAGGAATTACCACAGATTATCTCCCCTTTGATTTGTCACAGTATTGTATGGAGTTTATTATCAGAAGAAATATTAACCTAACCTTCAACAGCAGCCTATTTCTGAAATCTTCAGACAATATTGCAAAAAAAAAAAAAAAAAAAGAAGAAGAACCAAAAAAGGAGACTGTTATTCTTTTTACTGACATGAGAATGGTCAGTTATTTCTGCTAAGCTCCCAGGAAAAAAATGAAGGAAAATCCCATAGTCCTGAAGTGCTTTCTATCCTAAGCATGGAATAAATATCCAGTGGTCTAGAGAGTGTTCATCTAGAGAGTGAACACAGTGGCAAAGGTAACAGAAGTGGGAAGGTACTGTCAACAGTGCACTGAGCGGGGACGAGCAGGGTTCTTTCTGTCTGCCACCTACCTTGGCCTCTAGGCTGCTGCCATGCGTGTGATCTTGGATTCTGCACCACAGACCTATGCAAAACTAATTGTTCATGTGATTTTCTTTCTGAGCCACTGCAGATGTCCTTTTCTGTAACAATTTAATTAACACTTTAAAATAATGATGCATTAATTAATGCCAAATTACAATGAAAATCCTGGAGAATTACACTTTATATCAACATTAATGCAAAATGAGTTCCTCCTGGATAATTTTTCTTACAATGAATACAAAAAGAGATAATACTAATTAGGCCATCAATTTAAATTTACCATAATTTCAATCCATGTCATTTATCTGCTTCCCAGCACAAAACAATTCTGGTCTACCACACGTTTGTACTGCAGTAGGGATGTCTGTGTAGCAATCAGGCCAGGGTCAACTTTAAGATATTGTAAGATGGGCCTGAATTTTGTATCTCAGTTATTGAAAACAGTGTGTGTGTGTTTAAGAAAGAGAAAGAAATCCAAAGCTTTAGTAATAAAATGTCTTGATTTGAATAAAGTTACATACTCAGTGTTATGATATGCATGGCATAAGTCATCAGGTTGTCTATCAAGTCACATATAATTCAGTTTATTTTTTAGTCTCAGGGTCATGACCCAGGAGTTAGAAGAACTGTAGTATCTCAGGGCCATTAGTTCCTGAGCAGACCTAAATCACCTCTTCCCATGTTCAAAAGTGATACCATCAGCACCTGTTACATTTCATTTTCATTGCTTCTAATAAGCAGATGTTCCTTTCAGCATGAGGAAGAGGGCAGGTTCCAAAGGTGAACTTTACAACATTTGTGAAGAAGGAAAACACGGCAGTGGCTCTTCCATTTCATTAATTTTCTTTCTTCAGGGAGCCTTCACACTTGTCTTTCATGTTGAGATTCACTTCATGTCTAGAGCATTGAGGGTCTGTAGACCATTGTACTTCTGAGTTAAAACACCTCGACTAAATATTTTCATAAAATCTTAAATGTTTTATTCTTACATAAGTCTTTCAACAGTAAGAGAGTTCACTGGGTCACATTCCTTCAGCTGTGTGCTTGCTAAGTTGCTTCAGTTGTGTCCCACTCTTTGCAACCCTAGGGACTGTAGCCCACCAGGCTCCTCTGTCCATGGGATTCTCCAGGCAAGAATACTAGAGTGGGTTGCCATGCCCTCCTCCGGGGGATCTTCCTGATCCGGGGATCGAATCTGTGTCTCCTGCATTTACGGTAGATTGTTTACCACTAGTGCCACCTGAGAAGCCCATTCCTTCAGGGCTTAATCTTAAATTATACTCTCTTTTTGACAAGGAAGTCTAAGATGATAGAAATTCCCACCTCTCATGTTTGGGAATCCTGACATACACTTTGCTGCTGCTGCTGCTGCTGCTGCTGCTGTTTGTGTCCGACTCTGTGCAACCCCATAGGCAGCAGCCCACCAGGCTCCCCCATCCCTGGGATTCTCCAGGCAAGAACACCGGCTAAAGTGCTGCAAAAACATATTTAATAAAATGATCAACTGTAATGCAAAAGTAGATATGGAAATATGCCAGCAAAGTAAACTTCCAACAGTAAGAATCTCTACCTTCAGAAGGGATAATATCAGAATGTGGTGTACTTCTTGTACCTCTGGGGCACTTTTCTGGATGTGTGCTATCTCCTTTTAGCAATTTATCACCATGCCCCTCTGAAGATCACTTTTCCCTTGTATTAAATGACAAAAACTTTGCTCTTTATAGTTTGATTTTCCAGTGTTCTAAATCAGCAGTGGAAATTTCTGCTTGCCCAGGTGTTCTCAAGGAAAGTAGGCAATGGGCCTAAATGAAGTCTGGCAGAAAGAAATTAATTTTAAAAAATCAATAAGCTCTGTCTTTGTTTTTATTCAGCTTTAGGGGAATACATATCAGTGACATTTACCTTGGACTGTGTCTCCATGCCTGAAATAACAAGAGCATGTCAGAGCGGATCGGGGGCATAGGTGATCCATTCCACTTCCTCTGCCTGGTTGACTGCCAGGTGGTAGATGATGAAGACAGCTGAAAACTCGATCTTGTAGGACTACTTGGTATCATACAGTCATCTTTCAACCATATGTATCTACCAGAGGCATCAAAATGATGTGGTTCAACATGTGTTCCTTGTTTATATCTATAGAGTTTTTCATGAGGATGGTAAAAATCTCTAAGCTAGTTCATCATATACGCCATTAATTATATGCTTGAAATTTCTGAAGGTAATTCTAGAAATTAAACAAGATATCCTCATAGCTTAGCTCAGTATCTCAATATTTGTTTATTCGCCTCTTACGATACTTATATTCTCTTCCTACTCCATTCCCCTATCAGGAAATACTAGTAAAAAACTATGCAAATTTAGGAACATTCTGAAATGGAACTGTTTTACAAAGATATGAATTGTGTCATGTTGCTGGCAGATGAATGTTTTCAAATCTGTTCTTTTAATAGTATCTTAGCAAGGTTATTATACAAAGAAACTATTTAGACTATTTCTCAGTTGACATAATTTAATCCTTCTAGTTTTAGGTTTATTTTGAATGGTGAAGGCAATGTGTCTCAAATGCTGGGTTGCACTGACTTAGAAATAGTAACTTTACAAAAAAAAAAAATGTGAACTTTCTTATTAAATGATCTTCCTGATTTTCTTCACCCACATTTATCCAAGCACAGAACAATCAGGAACCATAAGACCCTAGTGGCTAGGTCTCAACTTAGCTTCATGAGTAGAAACCTGTTAGCCCCAGATCTTCTTCCCCGCTTGGATTTTTGCATTGCTACTTTGCCCTTAAACTCTGGAATTAGATGGGAATTCAAATTTCAGCTCTACTCTAGGAAGCTACATACCCTCACTAAGCTTCAGTTTTCTCATCTACAAAGTGGAAATAATAGTACAAGTGGTTTTGAAGATGGATAGAATGAAAGTGCTTATACAGCATTATGTACCTTTAGTTCAGTTTCTGTCGGTTGAAAATCCATTCGTTGTTTCTGCAAATATTGATTGATCACCTTTCAGTGACAGTCACAAGCCTCTGGCAATAATAAGATGATTAAGATAAATTCTTTATCCAAAAGAACTTCACAGTCTAGGTGCCCATTTAGGTACAAGTTCACTTCAGTTCAGTTTAGTCTCTCAGTCGTGTCTGACTCTTTGCGACACTATGAACCGCAGTACACCAGGCCTCCCTGTCCATCACCAACTCCTGGAGTCGACGCAAACCCATGTCCATTGTGTTGGTGATGCTATCCAACCATCTCATCCTCTGTTATCCCCTTCTCCTCCTGCCTTCAACCCTTCCCAGCATCAGGGTCTTTTCAAATGAGTCAGTTCTTTGCATCAGGTGACCAAAGTTTGGAGTTTCATCTTCAACATCAGTCATTCCCATGAACACCCAGGGTTGATCTCCTATAGGATGGACTGGTTGGATTTCCTTGCAGTCTAAGGGACTCTCAAGAGTCTTCTCCAACACTGCAGTTCAAAAGCATCAATTCTTCAGCACTCAGCTTTCTTTATAGTCCAACTCTCACATCCATACATGACTACTGGAAAAACCATAGCCTTGACTAGACTGACCTTTGTTGGCAAAGTAATGTCTCTGCTTTTTAATATGCTGTCTACGTTGGTCATAACTTATCCTTCCAAGGAGTAGGTGTCTTTTAATTTCATGGCTGCAATCACCATCTGCAGTGATTTTGGAGCCTAGGAAAAAAAGTCTACCACTGTTTCCACTGTTTCCCCATCTATTTCCCATGAAGTGATGGGACCAGATGCCATGATCTTAGTTTTCTGAATGTTGAGCTTTAAGCCAACTTTTTTTCACTCTTATCTTTCAATTTCATCAAGAGGCTCTTTAGTTCTTCTTCACTTTCTGCTATAAGGGTGGTGTCATCTGCATATCTGAGGTTATTGATATTTTTCCTGACAATCTTGATTCCAGCTTGTGTTTCTTCCAGTCCAGCATTTCTCATGATGTACTCTGCATATAAGTTAAATAAGCAGGGTGACAACATACAGCCTTGATGGACTCCTTTTCCTGTTTGGAACCAGTCTATTGTTCCATGTCCAGTTCTAACTGTTGCTTCCTGACCTGCATATAGGTTTCTCAAGAGGCAGGTCAGGTGGTCTGACCATGCCCATCTCTTTCAGAATTTTCCACAGTTTATTGTGATCCACACAGTCAAAGGCTTTGGCATAGTCAATAAAGCAGAAATAGATGTTTTCCTGGAACTCTCTTGCTTTTTCAATGATCCAGCAGATGTTGGTTATTTGATCTCTGGTTCCTCTACCTTTTCTAAAACCAGCTTGAACATCTGGAAGTTCACAGTTCACGTATTGCTGAAGCCTGGCTTGGAGAATTTTGAGCATTACTTACTAGCATGTGAGATGAGTGCAATTATGCGGCAGTTTGAGCATTCTTTGGCATTGCCTTTCTTTGGGATTGGAATGAAAATTTTCCAGTCCTGTGGCCACTGCTGAGTTTTCCAAATTTGCTAGCATACTGAGTGCAGCACTTTCACAGCATCATCTTTCAGGATTTGAAATAACTGGAATTCCATCATCTCCACTAGCTTTGTTCATAGTGATGCTTCCTAAGGTCCACCTGACTTCACATTCCAGGATGTCTGGCTCTAGATGAGTGTGAGTGATCACACCTTCATGATTATGTGGGTCATGAAGATCTTTCTTGTACAGTTCTTCTGTGTATTCTTGCCACCTCTTCTTAATATCTTCTGCTTCTGTTAGGTCCATAGCATTTCTGTCCTTTATTGAGCCCATCTTTGCATGAAATGTTCCCTTGATAGCTCTAATTTTCATGAAGAGATCTCTAGTCTTTCCCATTCTATTGTTTTCCTCTCTTTCTTTGCACTGATTGTTGAGGAAGGCTTTCTTATCTCTCCTTGCTATTCTTTGGAACTCTGCATTCGAATGGGTGTATCTTTCCTTTTCTCCTTTGCCTTTCATTTCTCTTCTTTTCACAGCTATTTGTAAGGCCTCCTCAGACAGCCATTTGCTTTTTTTTAGGTACAAGAGTAAATAATTAAAATACACTATGTTATAATGGAGGCATGAACAGAATACCATATAGTAACAGAAAAATGGAGAGATTAACTTTGGGGAGTTGGAGGAGGGATCCACATAATAGGTGATATTTGAGTTATAGTCCAGTGAAGAATAAACACAGCACCATTCTAAGAAACCAAGATGTATGTAGAAAAGAGGCAGGTTCATCATGTGTCAAGTTGTAGATATGGACATATATGGATTCATAACAGCTTGTTTATGAGGACAGAGATTAAGTGAGTTTGGATGTAAATGATCAAAAACAGGTATTTTCCTTCTTATAACTCTGGAGAGTTTGGTAAACATAACCAAAGTCTTAAATTTTTAGGTACACTATGCCATAGCATTTCTGTTTGCAGGAATTTATTTTAAGAGAATTGCCATGAAATAAGAATAAAGTTGTGATATGAGTTTCTGGTTCTCACCAAGATGGCAAACTAGAAGGGCTGTTGGATCCCTGCCTCTAATCAATCATAGAAACATTAAGAAAAAAATGAGAAACAGACTCTAGGACAAACAATGTCACAAAACTGGGAAAATCAATGAGACCACAGTGAATGGTTGACTTTTGAATGTGCGGTAGTACTGGATGCACAGAGACAATAAATGAAGACACAAGATATAACTGGTTATGGCAATAAATATGTGAACCTGGCCAGAAATTTTTAACTTTTGTTCTCACCTTTCCTTCCATTATCTTGTGAGCATTAATGCCTGCTATTTTTCTAGAGACATACACTCTCAGTATTTGGGTCTGAGGGATAGGATCAAAGTAGCATAGCAAAATCCCTTAAGGTATGAATAATTGAGGTGAACATGTTCCTGCCCATCAGTTGTCCTCAGGTACCCATTTGTTTGCCCTGGCCCTCTGAACCCCAGAGTTGGTGGTCACTATGCAGAGTTTGCCTCCTGACACTGTTGCTTGGCAACAAGACTTTCCCAGAGGAGTTACCTGGTGGGGCTGCAACAAAAGGGAGTGGTCAACAATGATTGTATACTGACTCACGCCTCTGCTCTGGGCTCATCCTTCCTTTTCCTTATGCTTGCTTATCTGTCTTTGGTCCTTGGGCTCTTTCACTGAACATTTTACCAGGCAGAGAGCAGCAGGCACTCACAAGAGAACATGGACTCATGGACCGAGATAGCAAGCACACTATGGCATTTAACTTTCTTACAGAACACACACCAGACTGGGCAACATACAAATTCTAAGGGTAAACTTTTAGAAGAGATGGATGAATGTTCTAAAATAAGTATGATTAAAATACTCTTGGGGGAACAGAACGATGAATAAGTTAAAAGATCAGAATGAGAAGCTCTAGGCTTCGCTTGTAGCTCAGTTGGTAAAGAGTCTGACTGCTATGCAGGAGACCTGGGTTTGATCCCTGGGTCAGGAAGATTCCCTGGAGAAGGAAATGGCAACTCGCTCCAGTATTCTTGCCTGAAGAATCCCATGGACAAAGGAGCCTGGCAGGCTACAGTCTATGAGGTCACAAGAGTGACACAACTGAGCGACTAAGCACACAGCATACAGCACGCACCCAGTCAGCAGGAGGTAGGATGAGGAAGTAGAAGAAAGAAAAGCTGAGAGTCACAGCAGCTAGAAATAGAAGAGACATTATGTAAATACCAGAAAGCTCAGGGGAGAAAAATGGAATGAAATAGTTAAAGAAATAAGAAAAATGTAACAGGATTTTTGGAAATTTCAAGACCTTAGAATGACAAGGGCTGGTAGAGCACCAAACAAGAAGAATAAGGAAAGCCTCCCACAGGGCCTAGCAAAGAGAAGTGGTGGACTTTACTATCTTCCAGAAAGAAAGAGCAGCTCATCTACAAGGAAAGAAGAATAAGATTGGCATCAGATTTCTCCACAGCAACAGTGGATGGAAGAAAAATTAGTGTGTTTAAGAACGGAAAGTAAATATTTAATTACAAAAATATTTACTGTGACATTTCTTATAATAGCGGAACACTGAAAGTGCCTTGAATGTCCATACAATGGGATACCATACATCCACTTAAAATTATGTTACAGAAAAATGCTTTAAACTTAAGAAGGTAGTCACAATGAATAGATTTCTCTATGAGTATAAGATTCTGCACATGCCTAAGATGATTCCATTTTTGTGTATGTGGAAAGAATGAAAGAGTATATGCAGGAAGTTTAGTTTTTATCGCTGCCGGTTAGCTGGAACTACATATACTACTTCCTTTTTGCTTTTGTAACATCTACATTTTCTCATATGAGATTTTGTTACTTGTTTAAAGGAAAAAAAAATGTGACTTAACTATTGATTTATCTCTGAGAGAATTCCAATACTAAATACTAATTGGGAGTGATTTTAGGTGCTCAGAAGCTATTGTAACAGTTCTGGGAGATGTGACAGGATTGAATTAAGACAGTGGCAAAGGGGATGGATCTAGGGGGCTCTACTGGCCTGACATGCAGGAAAAATGAATAGGAATTTGTTAGCAGTTGGATAGGGGACATGTCAAGGATGACTCTGAAGTTTCTAGCTCCTCTCATATTTTACTTATCAACTCCTAAATTTAGGTTTGAAAGAACTATTATACATGCCCTTCTAAAGAAATGTTGTGATACAAAAGACAGATATTTATACTATGTTTCCAGCAGCTCCTTCTGTGAAAGCACTTTTGAAGCTGATTTGTATGTACACCTACATTGTGAGCCACAGATATTTTATTTTCAAGAAAAACATGCTCTACAAACTCTTTCCCAACCTGTGTCATTAAGCAAAAGCAGTTGCTTTATTCACCACCAACCTCTGCCTGAGATCTTTTGAATGCAGCTTCAAAGGTACATTCCATGAATATATCTTTTTCCCATGTGTGTTGAAACCCGCTGGAAAAATATGTGTTATTTCATATCTCTATGAAAAAAATGGGCCACGTACATGAATGGGCAATTTACAACAGAACCGAAACAAATGATGGCCACTATAAGAAAACATGTTAAATTATCTTAGTAATGAACATTACACCTAGTTTCAAATGGCAAAATAATCTCTTAAAAAGATAATGCACAATGCTGGCAGGTTGTTGGTGATATGAACATTTTCTTACATGGTTAGCATAGTTTCTGGAAAAATTCATCACTATTTGAGAAGAACATTAAAACTAATCTTTCCTTCCAACCCAGCAATCACATTTTTAGAAATTTATATTAAGCAAATCATTAGAAATAGAGTTAAGGATTAACTAATTGATGTTTAAGATAGGATAGTGGCCAAATAAGTTGTATATTTACTAAAAGAATGTTTTCCCCAAAAGTTTAATGATATGAAAGAATATTCATGATACCTAAGTGACAAACTCTGTATGGCATAGAATTTTGATTTTAAATAGTTTATTTTTGCATTTTAAAAAAAGGGAAAGAAAGAACCTGAAATATCAGGATTAATTATCTTTAAATAGTGGGATTATTGATAATTTTGCTATCATTGTTGGTTTTTTAAGTTTCTAAAGTGAAGCATAAAGATTTTAAAATAGAGATAATTATTAAAGGTAATTTATTTCCAATACACTTTCAGTGATGCTAGGCACTCATCATTACCTTATCTTTTTTTTTTTCTTTTTGTATATGTATATAAATAGATAACTGGCACAGATATAAAAATCAGTTCAGTTATTTAGGAAAATTACCACATGGCCATAGACATGTGTTTATTTAACTAGGATGTTGTCTAGGAAGTGCTCCTCATTTAGTAAAAATTTACTGAGGGGCATAAATCCACAATCTGTCAGAGGTGGAAAGGATAGAAATAATACAGTCCAAACCTCATTTTACAAGCGGGCTTTGTGAAAATTTATTTTTGTTATGAGGCTTTGGGAAGCCATTGAAGGCTTTCAAATGCAGAAATGAGATAATTAGATAATTTTGGTAATAATGTGGATGGTGGATTGGCAGGGTAATAGTTGAGGGACAGGACATCCAGAGAGAAGTCTATTTTAATAATCCAGAAAGGAAGCAATAAAATCATGTATTGGGAAAGTGGTAGTGGATCTGAAGAGCTGATGAGCTAGGTGAGGTAACTATAGAAGGTGATACCATTGCCTGAGATAAATTATCAAATGTGCTCAGTCACTCAGTTGTGTCTGACTCTTTGTTACCCATGGACTGTAGCCCATCAGGCTCCTCTATCCATAGGATTCTCCAGGCAAGAACACTGGAGTGGGTTGCCATGCCCTCCTCCAAAGATTCTTCCCAATCCAGGGGGCAAACCCACATCTCCTGAGTCTCTTGCATTGACAGGCAGACTCTTTATACCACTGAACCACCTGGGAAGAGCTCATATTTGTCCACAATCTTGCCATACTGTGGGCTCTTAATAAATACCAACTCATTGACTAATTAGGCTACATTTATATCTTCTTTAGAGGAACTTAAGTGTGCATTAATAAGTATTTACTTTTAACTTCATATATTTTGAGAAATACAAGAGGAGACCTATGACTTAGGTAAATAGGACAGAGTAATTTTAAATATACATTAACACCATGTAGCTAAATTATGCTGTATCTTCCAGGCCATTTTTGTCCAGCCCATCATTTTCATAGCAACAATGACAAAAGTAACACCTAGAGAAATAGGACTATTTTTAAGTTTTCTACTTTATGTCAATTAGAAACTAATTTGAAATGTTTTCGTGTAAAGGTGGAAGGTATTTCTGGTCTAGTCACCAGCTTTAATTGGTTGTTTTAAAACCAATATATTTTCTTCCTTTCTTTGGGCACCATATGTTCTTCTCCACTGAGATATGGATTTATGCCTTCACTGGGACATAGTAAACAGGCATTTTCCGAGGGGGTGCTTTCTTGCAGGCATGTTCTGTTGACATCACCATGAATATACGCATGATCTTAGGAAAAAGGAAATTAAATGATAGGAAGTGCATTCTTATATTTTACTGAAGTTGTTGTGGATTCAACTAACAGCATTAGAACAATTTCAAAATTATTAGACTCCAGCCATCCAGCCTGTGATTCAAGTGGTCAAGTCCTTTTTTGAATATCCCACAAAGGGGCTATTTGCTTTGTAAATATATTGTAAAGGCTTTTGATCTAGGTGCAGTTTGTGTCCTTGTAGCCTGTATTTGTTGATCTTAGTACAAGAAGCCCAGCTCCCACTTTGTATACCACTCTTAAGATCCTTCTTTATTCCCTTCACTTGCTGTCCATATCTTTTATTCTGTTCATTATCCTGATTGCTCTGTCATGAATGTGCACTAGTTTTGTATATATTTTTAAAATAAATTTACTTTTTAAAGTGTGAAAGTAAAAGCCCTCTTAACAATTTCTAAATTTGGTGAACTACTATTTAAAATACATTTTTAAGGAAGATTTCTATATTGTTCTTCTTGCTTCCAGATATTTCTGTTCAATTTCAGTTTCCAATCAACCACTGGAGTAATCTATCTAAACTGCACTTCCCACCAGTGTGTGCTAAGGCTGTCAGATAAGCAACAGCAAACTGAACTATCAGTTCTAGGGCATCATTATGGCTATTTCCTGTGTGCCTGTAAAGATAAATTGGAAAGAGCTGGACCAAGATAGTGAGAGTCTTTACTGAGAAGTGGATCTGCTACTTGTGAAAGGAGAGGAGGAACAGAAGGAGTGTGAGTAGACAAAGTCTTAGGTTGCATGGTGCAAAAAAGTAAACGAAATGTGCAGAAGACATTGTGTGTGTGTGTTAGTCACTCAGTCGTGTCTGACTCTTGTGACCCCATGGACTGTAGCCTGCCAGGCTTCTCTGTCCATGCAATTCTCCAGGCAAGAATACTGGAGTGGGTTGCCTCCTCTGACAGCTCAGATGGTCAAGAATCTGCCTGCAATGCGGGAGGCCTGGGTTTGATCCCTAAGTTGGGAAAATCCCCTGGAGAAGGGGAAGGCTATCCACTCCAGTATTCTGGCCTGGTGAATTCCATGGACTGTATCGTCCTTAAGGTTACAAAGAGTCAGACACGACTGAGCCACTTTCACTTTGCCATTCCCTTCTCCAGAGAATCTTCCTGACTCAGGAATAGAACCTGGGTCTCCTGCATTGCAGGCAGATTCTTTGCTGACTGAGCTACTACAGAAGCCCTATTTGCAATGTAATAAAGTCATGCTAATTTGAATGAAGAATTATTCAAAAAATATATTATTATTCAGAATCCATTTGGGAAACAAAATTCACTGTAGAGACATCCAGTAGAGAGAATTTTTTTTTTTCCATCATGGTTTATTATTGGAGAAGGAAATGGCAACCCACTCCAGTATTCTTGCCTGGAGGATCCTAGGGATGGGACAACCTGGTGGGCTGCCATCTATGGGGTCGCACAGAGTCGGACACGACTGAAGCGACTTAGCAGCAGCATTGACTATAGTTCTATGTGGTATGCAATAGGACTTTGTTGTTTATCCATTCTCTATGTATAATAGTCTGCATCTGCTCGTCCTAAACTCCCAATCCATTCCACACCGCACCTCCGCCTTGGCAGCCATAAGTCTATTCTCTATGTCTGAGTCTGTCTGTTTCATGGATATGTTCATTTGTGTCATATGGCAGATACCACATTTAAGTGATATCATATGGTATTTATCTTTCTCCTTCTCAATTACTTTGCTTTGTGTGATAATCTCTAGGTCCATCCACATAGCTGCAAATGGCATTTTTTCATTCTATTTATTAATGAGTAATATTCCATTGGATATATGTACAACACCTTTATCCATTCATCTGTCATTGGTCATATAGGCTGTTTGTAAATAATGATGCTATGAATATAGGGATGCATGGATCTTTTCAAATTATGGGTTTTTCTGGATATATGTCCAGGAGTTAGATTACTTTACTGTATGGCAACTATTTTTAGTCTTTTGAAGAACTTCCATACTATTCTCCATAGTGGTTTCACCAAACTGCATTCCCACCAAAAGTGTGGGAGAGTTCCCTTTTCTCCACACCTTCTCCAGCCTCTGTTATTTGTAAATTTTTAATGATGGTCACTCCCAAGAGAGAGAATTTTATATAAAGACATGTCGATGAATACTGGAAAGGTTAAAATAGCAAAAAAGAAAAGGAAGAAGAGTTAGAGGAACAAAGCTAACACCGAGGAAAAGTGACCACCTATGCCCACTCTTCTTTGATCTAGAATTAATCAACCTATTCCTGCTGCTACTACAGAACTGCCAGCAATTGCCAGCCACTGCCACAGTTTTGGAGCCAAAGGAGGGACCTTTGCTCTGCCACAACATTGGAGCCAAAGGAGGAACTCGTCCTGCTTTCTTCTTACTTCTTATTAGTGCCTTCTATTAGCAGAATTCATCAGAAAGAAAGCAGTCAAGGAGAACTGAGAAATGTAGCTTGCAGACTTCTAATTTTCGATATACAGAAAAGCGCAGAAGAGAGAATAAGGGTTGAGAGCAAATAAGCAAATGTCTGGCCTAGTAGGTATGCCAGACAGCAAAAACTCAAGAATATCAAAGTTATAGTGTAACATAGAAGTAAGAATTTAAACTACATAAAGAAGTCCTAGTTTCATTTTTTTTCTTATAGTTTTTATTTTTTAACGATGAGAATTTTTTAGCATATGAATTCTTGTACATATATTTTAAAAGAACTAGTATCCTTTGCTCCTGGGGTAAAAAAGATGAAAATTACACATATACATTGGTTTATTCTTAATATTCTTATTGCTTTCACCAATAATATTTTTTAAACTGCTCTTCCATGTAAGCAGAAACATAAGTCGCTATTTCCGAAAAAAGTTCTGGGCAATTGGGCAAGGTAGGAGGATGGAAGGAAATTAATCATGAATTGCAAAGCTTATAGATCTTGGAAGATCTATCAAAGAAACATCAGACTCTTCTTCATGTCCTGAGGAAAATCCTCTTTGTTTCACCTCTGATTTTGGCCATGGTTAGAATAGACATTTTCTTGAGCCTTCTACCCATCTCATGCTGACAGTGTCTTGTTCAGACTCTAGAGGACCTAATAGCTCTAGGTCTTTCATTTCTGGCTGGGTTTCTCTCATTTTACAAAAAAAGCTGGTAGGAGCCACCAGCCTGTGAAACCAAGAGGTACCATGATGTTAATGTTCCCAAGTGCATCTCCTAATCAGTGGAAGACAGGTTGATATATGAATAACTCTCCTGGTCTACTGTGATGCTACTGTAATGCTACTGTGAGTTATTTTTTTATGTTCCTCAGAAAGTTCTGCTTGGAATTGAACCCCATTTATATTTGATATTTTATTTTTGGATTTAGACTTTTTAGCTTCAACTCTTTTTTTTCAATGATGATTGTTCTCTCATAATTCTATGAATTTGGCTGACTTCAAAATTACCAGTAAGTATTTATTTGTTTATTTATTTTTAAACTGAAGTATAGTTGATTTACTCCAGGATCAGGTTCAACCCCTGATTTGGGAAGATCTACCAAAGAAGAGAATGGCTACCCACCCCAGTATTCCTGCCTGGAAAATTCCACAGACTGAGGAGCCTGGCGAGTGACCGTCCATAGGGTCACAAAGAGTCAGACACCACTGAGCAACTAATGCTTTCACACTTTCATAGTTGATTTACAATGTAGTGTTAGTACAGCAGAGTGATTCAGTTACATATATACCTATATGTAGCTACAGCTATATCATTTTTTGTATTCTTTTTCTTTATAAGTTGGTAAAAGATATGGAATGTTGTTCCCTCTGCTATACAGTATGACTTTGTTTCTTGTAGTTTTATATAAAGTATCATGTATGTGTTAATCCCAAGCTCCTAATTTATCCTTTTGCTGCCCTTTCCCCTTTGGTAACCATACTTTTGTTTTCTATGTCTATGAGTTTGCTTCTATTTTATAAATATGTTATTCATATCATTTTGTTTTAGATTTTACATATAAGTAATATGTATGGTATTTACTATTTTTAGCAACATGGGTGGACCTAGAGATTATAATGCTAAGTGAAGTAAGTCAGAGAAAGACAAATATCATAAGATTTCTTTTACTCAGCATGATGTTTCTGATATTAACCCATGTCATGTATTTTAATAGTTTGTTCATTTTTTTTGGTGAGTTATATTTCACTGTATAAATATGTCACATATAAATATGATTTATGTTTCCATTTATAGACATCTGATTGGGCTATTTTGAATAAAGCTATATTTTGATTCAATAATATTTTATTAAGTATTTTTGAAGATTTAAGTATAATGTTTTTGCTTCTATGTCCATGAGAGATATTTGTCTATAATTTTTTGTTAATATTTTTTTGTGAGATATCAGTACCAGGATTATGCTGCCTTCATAAAGTAAGTTAGCAAATATTCCTTCTTCCTCTAATTTCTGTAAGCCTTTGTATAAATTTGGTACTATTTCCCTTATATTTTGATAGAATTCACAAATGAAATAATCTGGGCCTGGAGTTTTCCTTGTGTAAGTCTTTTGACGATTGATTTAACTTTATTAATAGTAGGATGTTTCAGATTTTCAATTAAAAATCAGTTTTTATAAGCTGTTCCTCTCTGCCTCCAGGATTTATCTATTTCATCTACACTGTCAATAAGTTTGTGATACAAAGTTGATCATAATATTGTTTTAATGTCCTTTTAATGTCTGTAGGATAAACAATGATAGCAACACTTTTGTTCCTGTTATTGGTAATCTGTTTTTTATTTATTTGTGATCAGTCTAACTAGAGGCTTAGTATTTTGTCGATCTTCTAAAGAAAACCAAGTTTTTTCCTTACTGATTTTTGTATTGCTCATCTGTTTTTTATTTCATTAAAGTCTGCCATTATCATGATAATTTCCCTAATTTTACTTACTTTGCCTTTAAGTCCCTCTGTTCCTATGTTTCTGTCTTTTTTTGATTTTTAAATATTTTGAAAATTGCAATTTTATTTATATCTATTTGCATTATTTTTAGTAATTGCTTTAGGTATTCAAATATACATCCTTACATTTTCACAGTGAATCTAGAGCTACTATCGTGCCATGTTATGTAAATTGCAGAATGTTGCAGTTGTGTATAGGATCATATAATATCTCTCACTTTATGTTCTCATGGACATAAAATTTTATTTCTGTATACATTATACACTCCATGAGATAATGCTGTAATTTTTGCTTTAAATCATCATATGAATTTTAAAGAAATTTAGAGGTAAAAAGATTAGTCATTTATCTTCATATTTGCCATTTTCAATAGTCTTTATTCTTCCTGAGGATATGAGTTTCTAATTGGCTTAATTTTCTCTAGTCTCAGACCTGCCTTTGGCAATTCTTTTAATTTATGTCTGCTGGCAACAAATTCTCTAATATATATTTTTAATAAAAAAATGTATTTTCCTTACATTCTAGAATGATATTGTTGCTAGATATAGAATTCCTGGTTGTTGAAAGATTTTGGTTGTTTGATATTTTGCTTTCATCACCTTAATGATATCTCCCTATTCTCTTCTGGGTCCCAAAGTTTCTGGTAAATAAGTGGTATAACTATTTATTTTTTCTCTCTGTATGTAATGTTTCATTTTTCTTTAGCTGTTTACAGTTTATTTTTCTCTTTTTCTTTGGTTTTGTGCAGTTTTATTTTAATATATCTAAGTATGATTCTCGCATATATTTCCTGCTTGGGAATTACTGAGGTTCTTAAATCTTTAAATTTGTGTCTTTATCATATTTTGAAAAACATTCATCTGTTATTTCTTTGAAATAACATTCAATTTTATAGATATGCCACATTTTTCTCTACTTGTCCATCAGCTGGTGAGTACTTGGGGTTCTTTTTTTTTTTCCAGTTTTTGGCTACTGTGAACATCCTGTACAAGTTTTTGTGTGGACGTGTGTAATTTCTCTTGATATACATCTAGGAGTGGGATGACTGGGTCATAAAGTAACTGTATGTTCAATTTTTTGAGATAAACTTTTTTTTAAAAGGATTACATTGACATATTACCACTGGCAATGAACTAGGGTTGATGAAGGAAGATTTAGGTTTGTCATTTTGCTATTTGATTTCCATACGTACTTTATTCCCTTTATTTCCATCACTGCCGCCTTTTGTATTAACTAAGGATTTTCTAGTATGTAACTATTTTGCTGTTTGTTTTATGAATATTAAGAGTTTTTAAAGTTATTTTCTTAGTAACTTCACTAGGGAGTACAACTGACATCTTGTTTATAACAATCTATTTCTGATTAGTACCAACTTAACTTGAACAGTATATGAAACAATTGCTCTAACAAAGCCCTGTTGCTATTCCACTCTTGGTGGCTCAGAGGTTGAAGTGTCTGCCTGCAATGCAGGAGACCTGGATTTAATCCCTGGGTTGGAAAGATCCCCTGGAGAAGGAAATGGCAACCCACTCCAGTATTCTTGCCTGGAGAATCCCATGGACGGAGGAGCCTGGTGGGGTACAGCCCACGGGGTCGTAAAGAGTCAGACACGACTGAGCAATTTCGCTTTCACTTTCACTTTGACATACAAATTACGTCTTTATACATTTCAAGTCCATCAACATATCTTTATAAATACTGCTTTACACGGTTGTTTCTCAACTGAGATAGAAGGAATTAGTTACCAACAAAACTATATTTGTACTATCTTCCATATTTACCTGTGTAGTTACCACCACTAAAGAGCCTCTTGATGAAAGTGAAAGAGGAGAGTGAAAAAGCTGGCTTAAAACTCAACATTTAGAAAACTAAGATCATTGCAATGTGTTCCATCACTTCACGGCAAAAAATGGGGAAACGAAACAGTGACAGACTTTATTTTCTTGGGCTCCAAAATCACTGCAGATGGTGACTGCAACCATGAAATTAAAAGATACTTGCTCTTTGGAAGAAATGCTATGACCAATCTAGACAGCATATTAAAAGTCAGGGATATTACTTTACCAACAAAGGTATGTCTAGTCAAACTATGGTTTTTCCAGTAGTCATGTATGGATGTGAGAGTTGGACTATGAAGAAAGCTGAGTGCTGAAGGACTGATGCTTCTGAACTGTGATGTTGGAGAAGACTCTTGAGAGTCCCTTGGACTGCAAGGAGATCCAACCAGTCCATCCTAAAGGAAATTAGTCCTGAATATTCATTGGGAAGACTGATGCTGAAGCTGAAACTCCAATACTTTGGCCACCTAATGTGAAGAGCTGACTCATTTGTAAAGACCTTGATGCTGGGAAAGATTGAAGGCAGGAGGAGAAGGGGATGACAGAGGATGAGGTGGTTGGATGGCATCACTGACTCAATGGACATGAGTTTGAGCAAGCTCTGGGAAATGGTGATGGACAGGGAAGCCTGGCATGCTGCATTCCTTGGGGTTGCAAACAGTTGGACATGACTGAGTGACTAAACTGAACTGAACTCAGTTACCATCACTGGTACTCTTTATGAATCCGTGTGGATTAAAACTAACATCTAGTATTTTTCTGGGCTCTGAAATCACTGCAGATGGTGATTGCAGCCATGAAATTAAAAGATGCTTACTCCTTGGAAGGAAAGTTATGACCAACCTAGAGAGCATATTAAAAATCAGAGACATTACTTTGTCAACAAAGGTCCATCTAGTCAAGGCTCTGGTTTTTCCAGTGGTCATGTATGGATGTGAGAGTTGGACTATAAAGAAAGCTGAGCGCCGAAGAATTGATGCTTTTGAACTGTGGTGTTGGAGAAGACTTTTGAGAGTCCCTTGGACTCCAGGGAAATCCAACTAGTCCATCCTAAAGGAGATCAGTCCTGGGTGTTCATTGGAAGGACTGATGTTGAACCTGAAACTCCAATACTTTGGCCACCTGATGAGAAGAACTGACTCATTGGAAAAGACCCTGATGCTGGGTAAGATTGAGGGCAGGAGGAGAAAGGGACGACAGAGGATGAGATTTTTGGATGGTATCACCGACTCAATAGACATGGGTTTGGATTGACTCTGGGAGTTGGTGATGGACAGGGAGGCCTCGCGTGTTGTGGTTCATGGGGTCACAAAGAGTCGGACATGACTGAGTGACTGAACTGAGCTGAAGCGTCCTATTTTTTCAACCTGAAGGATTCCCTTTAGTATTTCTAAGGCAGGCTCCCTAGCAATTAATTTTCTCATTTTGTTTACTTGCGATGTTTTAATTTTGCCTTTATTTTTGACCAATAGTGTTTTTTTGTTGTTGTTGTTTATAGTCTTATTTCCATCCTTTGAGTTTATCACCTCTTTACGACATCCTGGTTTTCTTGGGTTTTGGTAAGTCAATTGTCACTCTCATTGAAAATTCCTTGTGCATGTTGAGTTTGTTTTCTCTCCCTGTTGCTCCTTCAAGGTTCTCTCCTTGTCTTTGGACAGTTTGGCTGTGATGTGTCTAGATACGGATCTCCTTTTGTTTTCCCTACTAGTAGTGTTTCAGGATTCTCGCATGTATAGGCTAATGTTCATCAAAGTTGGGGAGTTTTCAGCTTTCTTCAAATGTAATTTCTGCCCTTTCTGACTCTCTCTTTTTCTTCTGGAACTTTCACATAAGCATATCTATCAGGCTTCTGAGTTTCTGGTAATTTTCCTTTAATTGTTTTGTCTATGCCTCAAAGTGGATAATTTCATTTGACCAATTTTCAAGCGTAATTATTTTTCTTCTGTCAGTTCTTATCTGCTGTTATTCCACTCTAGTGAATGTTTCATTGTAACAATCAGACTTTTAAGCTCCAGCATTTCTGTTTGGTTTCACTTCATAATTTTAATTTTGTGTTCATATTTTCTGGTTTGTTGTTGTTGTTGACTCAGTCATATCTGACTCTTTGTGACCCCATGGACTCCAGCACACCAGGCTTCCCTGTCCTTCACCGTCACCTGGAGCTTGCTCAAACTCATGTCTATTGAGTTGGTGATGCCATCCAACTGTCTCATCCACTATTGTCCTGTTCTCTTCCTGCCTTCAATCTTTCCCAGCATCAGGGTCTTTTCTAATGAGTCAGCTCTTCACATCAGGTGGTCAAAGTATTGGAGCTTCAACTTCACCATCAGTCCTTCTAATGAATATTCAGGATTGATTTCCTTTAGGATTGACTGGTTTGATGTCTTTGCAGTCCAAGAGACTCTCAAGAGTCTGCTGTGAGACTTATCATGCTTTCCTTTAGTTTTTAAAATGTAATTTTATTTCATTAGTTGAGCATATGTATGATATCTGATTTAAAGTTTTTGTCTTGTAAGTCCAGTATTTTGGACTATTGGGCATGCTTTTCTATTTCTTCATATATCATATAATTCTTTTGTTGAAACTTGGACATTTTAAGTAACATAGCATGGTAGCTCTGAGAATAAATCTTTGCGTCCTCCCCCAGTCTGTTCTTATTGTTGTGGTTTGTTTAGTGAATTTTCTGGGAAATTATGTAATACCTTACTCTTTGTTATGTGTAGCCATTAAAGTTTCATCTCTGCTTAGTTATCTTTCTGGTCAGATAGTGATTGGACAGAAATTTTCTTAAATGACCTGAACCAGTAAGTTTCTCACATCTGTTGAAGGGCCCAGTGTGTGTGTTGGAGTAGGCTTTCAATGCGGAGTAGTTTGTACCTTAGCCTTTAGTTCTTGCTTGCACAGATCCTTAAGGTCAGCTATGGATAGAGATTGGAATCTCGTCAAGTCTTTCTGTGGTACGTGTCACTGTGCTATACATGCAGATGGCCTTCTAGGTCCCCAGAAAAATGTTAGGTATCTTCAAAAGCCCCCATGGAGATCTCATTTCCTTTTTAGTTTTTTGGCTGCTCAGTTACCCCAACTGGCATTGCTGTCCTAGAAACAAAGGTTAAACTATTATCTCTGACTGTTTTAGACAAAGGCCCCACGGACTTTCCTCATCCACTGAGCTCTGAATGAGTTTGAGTAAGAACAAGTTCTGGGAATGTTTTTTACCATGAAGCTCCAAGACAGACCAGATAATGACATTTCTTTGGAGATGGATTTTTAGGAGAGTTCCAAACCCATTTGGTCCACTCCCGTGACTGCTGGACTGCTGTTTTTTAGTCACCATGGTTCCAAAGTGAATGGTTCTTAAGGCTACTGTAAAGCTGGGAGAAAGAAGATGGGAATAGAGTAAGTTAAAATGCCACAAAGCTCAATATTCTTACTGAGATTCAACCAGTTTTCTTGAATAAACACTCCTTGGGTTGTTGAAAGTCTTCAGTTAATTCCAGGAGTTCTTAAAACAGATGATTTAACAATTGTTTATCAGTGTTCTCATTGCTTTTATGGAAGGGTGGATTTTCAGAGACCATTACTTTGCCAATGTTGCTTTCCAATAAACAGAGTAACTTATTTAATTCATAAATACTTCCATGTACTAAAATACTAATTCTTTAGGTACATCATAAAGTATTTGAAAATAGAATTTTAAAACAAATACAATAAAAAGTAACTATATATAAAAGTTCTAATATTCCCTGTTGTATCATAATAGATTTTCTTCCTGGAATATGAGTTTCCTAGATGAAACTTTCTGGGATAGATTTTTGTCAATTTTCACTTCTGGTATTATTGAGACCACAGAAAATTTGTCATGGATGGTATTCTATTGATAATAAATGATGATATAGTAAGTGTAATTATCAGTGTATTTAAAAGGCTTTTAATTTAAGTTTTACAGCATGTGGGTCAAAGCCAAGCTTTTGGGATCAATTCCAGCCAAGCCCATTTGCTTAAGCTGCTTTTGTGCTACAAAGGCAGACTTGAGTAGCTACAATAGAGACTACATTGCCCAAAGAGCCTAAAATGTCTACTCTCTGGCCCTTTGCATAAAAAGTTTTCTGATCTTTGCAGTAAAGTAAGACTCAGAGTTGCACTGGACTCTGATGGTTCTGAAACTTTGGGTTGTATCCAAACCAATACCATATTTGTAAACAAAATACAGATTTCTGGGTTCTACCCCAGGAATCATAAGATCAATGAGTTACTTGTTCTCTGATTTTTAGTTCAGCTTGGTGGATGAGGAGCCCTAGGAGACTGGAGGAAAGGAAAAAATGTGAGATCAGATTTATTTCCCTTATTTCTTTCCTCCAATCTCCTCTGACTTAGAAGACTTTCTCCATCTATTCTTCTGTGTATCAGTGTCCCCTCAATCAGATCCTCTCCTCACACTTTCAGGTGTACAAGGGGTGGTTGAGTTTTTTATTCTTTGGGGTATTTCACAGTCTCTTATGGTTTTCTCTATACACACTCTTTTTAATAATTCTTTTGTTTCAGTTCAGTTAGTTCAGTTCAGTCGCTCAGTGGTGTCCAACTCTTTGCGACCCCATGAATCACACAGCACGCCTGGCCTCCCTGTCCATCACAACTCCCGGAGTTCACCCAGTCTCACGCCATCGAGTCAGTGATGACATCCAGCCATCTCATCCTCTGTTGTCCCCAATCCCTCCCAGCATCAAAGTCTTTTCCAATGAGTCAACTCTTCGCATGAGGTGGCCAAAGTACTGGAGATTCAACTTCAGCAACATTCTTTCCAAAGAAATCCCAGGGCTGATCTCCTTTAGAATGGACTGGTTGGATCTCCTTGCAGTCCAAGGGACTCTCAAGAGTCTTCTCCAACACCACAGTTCGAAAGCATCAATTCTTCAGTGCTCAGCTTTCTTCACAGTCCAACTCTCACATCCATACATGACCACAGGAAAAACCATAGCCTTGCCTAGATGGACCTTGTTTGGCAAAGTAATGTCTCTGCTTTTCAATATGCTATCTAGGTTGGTCATAACTTTTCTTCCGAGGAGTAAGCATCTTTTAATTTCATGGCTGCAGTCACCATCTGCAGTGATTTTGGAGTCCAGAAAAATAAAGTCTGACACTGTTTCCACTGTTTCCCCATCTATTTCCCATGAACTGATGGGACCAGATGCCATGATCTTTGTTTTCTGAATGTTGAGCTTTAAGCCAACATTTTTGCTCTCCTCTTTCACTTTCATCAAGAGGCTTTTTAGTTCCTCTTCACTTTCTGCCATAAGGGTGGTGTCACCTGCATATCTGAGGTTATTGATGTTTCTCCCGGCAATCTTGATCCCAGCTTGTGTTTCTTCCAGTCCAGCGTTTCTCATGATGTACTCTGCATATAAGTTAGATGAGCAGGGTGACAATATACAGCCTTGACGTACTCCTTTTCCTATTTGGAACCAGTCTGTTTTTCCATGTTCAGTTCTAACTGTTGCTTCCTGACCTGCATATAGATTTCTCAAGAGGCAGGTCAGGTGGTCTGGTATTCCCATCCATTTCAGAATTTTCCACAGTTTATTGTGATCCACACAGTCAAAGGCTTTGGCATAGTCAATAAAGCAGAAATAGATGTTTTTCTGGAACTCTCTTGCTTTTTCCAGATCCAACGGATGTTGGCAGTTTGATCTCTGGTTCCTCTGCCTTTTCTAAAACCAGCTTGAACATCTGGAAGTTCACAATTCACATATTCCTGAAGCCTGGCTTGGGGAATTTTGAGCACTACTTTACTAGCATGTGAGATAAGTGCAATTGTGTGGTAGTTTGAGCATTCTTTGGCATTGCCTTTCTTTGGGATTGGAATGAAAACTGACCTTTTCCAGTCCTGTGGCCACTGCTGAGTTTTCCCAGTTTGCTGGCATGTTGAGTGCAGCACTTTCACAGCATCATCTTTTAGGATTTGAAATAGCTTTTACTTAGGGCTTCCCTGGTGGCTCAGAGGTTAAAGCGTCTGCCTACAATGAATGAGACCTGGGTTCGGTCCCTGGGTCAGGAAGATCCCCTGGAGAAGGAAATGGCAACCCACTCCAGTATTCTTGCCTGGAGAATGCCATGGACGGAGGAGCCTGGTGGGCTACAGCCCTTGGGGTCGCAAAGAGTCAGACACAACTGAGTAACTTTACTTTCTTTCTCTTTCTCCTAAATTATACTAATTTTAGGGTATCTTTTAAGCTGGAAATCACACTGAAATTCTAAGTCTTCCTACTCTTCTTTTTTAACCTCAAAATTTCAACCTATCCTTTCTCTATACTGAACTTCTCTCTTAAAAAAATATTATCTGTCCCTTTCAGTTTTGTGCTATATTGAATTTTAAAATTCTACCTTCTGTTTCTTTCATCAAGTTGCTAATAAAATTGTGAACAGTTATGGCTAGGAATAATACCTGTGGATGGTTACTAAAAAGCTTCCTGGTTGTTTTGATCTATTTATGACAGTCTTTGCTGTTATTACACTAGTTACTAATCAGTTTACTAAAAAGCCTCTGGTCTTCATGCCTGTATTTAGCCATTGTTGCTGTCCATGACACTCTGATTTCCCTAAAGTCTCATATTCATAGGAAGAACAAAATTTCAGAGATTATATATATATGGTGATTTAGTTACTAAGTCATGTCCCACTCTTGTGACCCCATGGACTCTAGGCCACCAGGTTCCTCTGACCATGGAATTTTGCAGGCCAGAGTACTGGAGTGGTTTGCCATTTCCTTCTCCAGGGGATCTTCCCAACCCAGGGATGAAACTCAGGTGTCCTGCACTTCAGGCAGATTCTTTGCTGATTGAGCTACCAGCCTCTCTCTATTCTCTGATCCTCAGCTTCTGCTAGATGGCAGACTAAAATTCAGATATGCTTGAAAATGGCAATCTGGGTATTTCAGTTTTTTTCAAACTTGACTTTCCTTTAATAAATCCTGTAGAAAGACTGCTTTATGACACTACTGATGTCTTTTGACATTTGACCCTTTATACTTGATCACCCCTGTTACCATTGAAGTTCATCAGCATTTTAGCAATAAACATTTCTTGAACTTCCTTTTTTGGCCAGATTGAATAAGTCTAAGCTAGAGAATTAAGATCAATGTGAAGTACCTGGTAAAATAGGTCCATTTGACATGACAGCATGCTACATATTATTTATACTACATAATATATGTATATCTTCTGTTTGGAAAGTTCTCTGTATCTTTATTGAGGGTGAGCATAAGCAAAGGCAGGTTTTTCAAAATTGCCCCATGTATAATTTGCTCATAATTGCTTTTATGGAATTGCTCATCAGAAATCTGTCATTAAATCTTCTCCAGAGAGCATAACACAGGTGATCAGAAATAAATTGCTTTTAGTGTTGTGTGTGTATAAAGATATTGGTTTTATTTGTATAATTATTTTCAGCTCCTCGGTATAGTATTTTCATGAGTCTGAGTCAACTTCAAGACTTTATCTCTTTATGAGAAGGAAATCAACATTAGGAAACAGAGCAAAAATATGCAGATAGATTCACATTTCAATTTTGATTCTTGGGAGAAGGATAGGAAACAGGTGCAGACACATTTCACTGTTTGTATTTTCTTAAAGAATTGAGGGGTATCAGCAAGCTAATGAAGAAAGAAGTCAATAGGAGACCAACTGAGTAGGGCAGAATCATTAGTACTAGCTAATGATTCCTCTGTCTTTACTTGCTGGTGCCAAAATGTGATTATATCCAAAATGAAAACATAGTGAATTATGAAACATCTTTGTTCTTTCCTTAAATAATGAATACCACTAATAAATATTTAATAAGTACTTACTATAGATGGCCAAAACGTATGAAAATGTAGGCAAAAATGCATTAAAAGTAGTTATTCATATTACAATATATGATTTTGTTCAATGGTCTGACCTGATATATTCAGTGCATTGCCCCTTATCATGATGGTCAGGATCATATTCCCATAAATTTTGTAGAACTTACATTATGTACGATTGAAGGGCATGTATCTGGGAACTCTCTTGCACAGTTCTGCGGGTAACTCCAATTCCTTGAGTCTTTGGCAAGTTGACCTCTTTGGACTGGCCATGGCCATGGCTATGCCAATTTCATTCACCTTGTTGGAAATGGATGATAATTCACAAAAGTTTTTGTCCGACACACTGTCTGTATCTTTGAATTTTTGAACCAGCTTTCCAGTTGTGCTGTGGGAAATGGCAGCTCTTTCAAAATGATATGCATTAAAGAGTTCTGCTATTCATTGTTATTATCAGCCATTTCATCTACATAGCAGTATCAGCTCGATCCATTCATTTTTTATCAATATTTAAAAAACCTAAAATGTATTTCCAAATTTTAATGATACTCTGTCTATACAGGGGATCTTCTAAGAATTTTTCATTTAATCCTTATGACAAGTATATGAGTTTACTTCTCTTTTTACTTCCATTTTGCAGAGGTATAAACGGAGGCAGAGGGGGATTAAGTCATTTGTACAGCATCATAGAGCTCATAAATGGAAAATCATGAGTCCTGGGTTTAGAGAAGGAGAATAAATTAAACAGAGTGAAATGAGTGAAGAAACATTAGGTTAACTAGTAGAACAGAAATATTTTTCTGTATGTTTATATAATATGATTAACTATTAATATAACCTACTCTGGCTTGCATATCAGATGTCAATTTTAAGGGATGCCAGAATGATTTCCAGAGAGTTGTTCTAATAAGCATATTTCACCATGAAAGTGCTATGTGGCCTTTGACAATTTTTTAGCATCTCTGTGCCTTCAAAAAATGGAGATGATTGTTTTAACCATCTACCAGGTGAGTTGCTATTTGGGAATTTGAATATAAATTGTTTTTTGATTTCCTTGGAAGAAAGTCATACTATAAAAACAAATTTGGGCTATTATAATGACAAGTGTGTGAGTGTACATTAATTTCCCCCTTATGTTCTTATTGCCAGCAGATGGAGGCCGAAATTGAATTGCTGCTGACTGTTGTCCCTTGTTATGGCCTGTGGAGATATGACAATTGAGGAAGAACTTAGAGAAATGCCAAGTAGTAGAGCATGAAGGAGTGGGTGTGACCCACTGCCTTGGATATTTTATGGCTGATAGCATTTGGCAAGAAAAAATCTGCAGCCTCTATAGTAGTCTTGCAAATAGATTTCAACATCAACCATGCGCCCACCCTCATCCCTGTTTGATTTGCCCTGTAAAGTATATATTTGCCAAAATCTGCCCTTCTAATTTTCAGTTACCTCACTGGACCCCTTGTAAACACCTAAATATTGAAATAAATAACACTTGAAAAGTTCTTTATTTAATTAAAAATTGGGGCACAGAAAATAGAGGCAAGGAACATGAAATTTCTTAACCATCCTACTTTTCATTCCTTTTGGATTTGTCCTATTTTCCAGCCTGTTTGACCAGAAATTTTTACCAAGAGAGTCTTTGAATGATCTTCCAGGGGTGCTTGCCTCATGGGAATTAGAAGTACAATATCTGTGCATGCTACCGCACTGTTTTTTGTTTTTGTTTTTTTTTTTTTTTTTTCCACCAGGAGAGAGTCTGCAGCTTTCATGAGATTCTCGAAACAGCTTAAAACTTCAAAAAGTTTATGAATCCCTGCTTTGGATCTTTGGTTTATGGGGCAGTGAAACTTTGTATGTTTGCTTTAATGATTGAGACACAGCGTTTTATGTGAAAGAGAACAAGGGAGTGGTGGAGAAAAACAGCTTGGAGGGCATTATTACCTTTCCCGATCTTCATTTCTTGTCATGAATTATTAATCATGAGGTAACACTTCATCTGATGCTTTGAAAACTCTCCCTCTGGTAAGAACAGCCTAATTGAATTGGAGGAAGTGGAGCAGGAAGAACTAAACGTGGACGTTGATGGTTTCACCAAAAGCAATTATACACACTACAGCCTTCTCCACCTGTTTGAAAACCCAAGGCCCACTAATCCTCATGCCACAAGGGAACACATGGGAAAGTAGAGGAGAAATGAAAATTGTTGAGCTTCAAGCCTGTCTTCCTTGAGAGCACTTGATTTTGGCTAAGGGGAGTATTCAGGGATAAGAGAGGATAAGGGGCATGGGCAGGGGTCTGATCAATGGGAGATGAGAGTGTGAGCCAGTCTGATCTCTGGAATGGGTTTTGGGAATGTAACAGAAACTTTAACATAGCATATCACCTAGTAATTTTGATTTTAGGAATTTATCTCAGCAAATTGTAGATCTAAAAATTTGAAATAATTGGCATGCATAATAGAATATGGAGTCATAAAAATCATGTTTAAGTATATTTTTATATGAAACTGTACTTTTGATATTTCGTGTAAAAAAGTAAAATAGACAATAAAATAATACATATTCGGCAAAGTATAGTATAATTCACATTGATGAGAAATGTAATGCTATGGGGTTAAGGAATATGTGTGTAAGGTACTTTTTTATATGATATAAGCATGGACATAATGATACATTAAATGATACACTAAATGATAAAAATGGTCCCAGTGGGTAATCTGATTGCACTTAATTTACTTTTGCTTTACTTTCATTTTTTTTCAGTAGGTATGTCCCCTTTTTTGTCATTAAGTATATGGCAACCCACTACAGTATTCTTGCCTGGAGAATCCCGTGGACAGGGGAGCCTGGTGGGCTGCTGTCCATGGGGTCACACAGAGTCGGACATGACTGAAGCGACTTAACATGTATGCATGGCATGGACTGGAGAAAGAAATGGCAACCCACTCCAGTATTCTTGCCTGGAGAATCCCAAGGTCAGAGGAGCTTGGTGGGCTGCCATCTATGGGGTAGCACAAAGTTGGACGCGACTGATGTGACTTAGCAGCAGCAGCATATTAATACAAGTTTAGACAATATCTTCTTTTGAAAATATAGACTCCAGGTTAAAAGTAGATTGTCCCATCAGCAAAAGACCAAGTCTTTCCAACTCTCAAAGGTTGAGTTCTACCTGAAATTGAAGCAGACAGAGGTGACTCAGAGGGTGCCCGTGCTGCCTTGAGACAAGGCGGAAAGGTCAGTCCAGGCTGTCTCCCTGGGTCTGCACCACCTCCTTCTATCCACAGCCAGGTCAAACTGAGAGAGTTTCAGCCATGTTAAGTACCACACAGAAAAACTTCAAAAGACATTTGAACACAAAAGGAGAAAACAAAATCAACTCAGACCCTAGCAGAATTTCCTACTTCGTACTGCTTACATGCTAACTCCCCTTAGTTCCCTGTGTTTACTCTGATTAGATCATTTCCTAAACTCTGCTAGACTCACCTTGCTTGTCTTTCTTACAGAATGCAGACTCTCTGCTTGATTTTCACTGTATCCTCAATGCCTAGCACAACACTCCATTTGTCAGTGCTGAGTGAATAAATGATTAAAGAAATGCATGAATGAAGAGAATCAAGGAACAACATCTTAGCTACCTTGGATTCCCCAGAAGCAAACACAATGAAATCCAAGACTAGAAAACAGATATTTTTCCAAAGATAACCAGAGTAGAACAGGCATCCCTGAGGGGTAAGAAATGATGACTCAAAATAGTGCACATGGGGATTTGGAAGGGTAACAAGGAAAGAACTGCTGCTGCAAAAAAAAACCAAAAACAAGCTGAAATGAAAAGGCAGAGATGGGCTGTGGCAGTTATATTCTACCATTACACATGACATTACTGTAGGGATGGAGGAACAAAGGTTGTTTAGTTTGCAGAGAAGTGGATTCTTGAATGGGTGAAAATTAAATCTGTGGTATGATTGGAAGTGGAGACAGCACACAGGACAATTTTAGTCACATAAACAAGAATGGCTGTATGCAATGATTTCTATTCAACCCCCCTGGCTTCCTGGCCTAAGCTGATTATTATTAAGCATTTATGTGGCATTTCATATGTACAAGTGCTTTACAATCATTTATTATTTATTCCTCACAACGTGAGAAAGCCACAAATCAAGGGCAGGGATAAAGTTAATACAATTTTATTAAACAAGAGGGGTGTGCCTAGCAGCAGGCTCAGCTACAACCAGAGAGTGTGACCTCACAGGAGAGAAGAAACATGACAATTACTTTTTTTTTTTCTTTTTGTGTTGCAATTTACACTTTTAATCAGTATTAAGTCAGATGACCCTGCACACCTGGGAGAACTCCTGGCAGCCTGGCGAATCTATCCCTTTTATCATACATTTCCTCCTCGGGTCCTGTTTCTCCCCTGTCTTCCTTCTGCTTTCTAGATTTAATTTCATGTATCTCTTCTTTATCTTTATTTCCTTTCTTTTATGCCCTGTCTCTCTTCTCTTTCCTTCCTATTTCTTTCTGTCTCATCTTTGTCTTTTTTCTTTCGTCTTCCTTCTCATCTCTTCTCTCTCTGACTCTTCTTTCTCTTCTCTGCATTTTTCTGTTTCTCTCTCTTTCTCTCCCTCCTCACCCCAGATACGCATAGATACACATGGACACCAAATACAGAGAAAGAAGCAGAATCTAATTGTATGAGGTGCAGAAGGTCATTTTCCTCTCAAGACAGCACTCCTTCACTGCCTTCTTCTGAGAACTGACACATGGAAAATTTTAACTCGATTTGTGCAGGGAGAATAATGCCAGTGTTAATCCAAGTTGCTTGGAAGGTCGTTTAAAAACCATTCTAGGTTGTTTTACTCCCACTGCTAGTGTTCTTCAGGCACTTCTCATAAATGCTAATGAATAATTCACCTTGGTAGTATAGACAAACGCAGGCTGGTGTGTTATTTGGAAATCATTCAAATTGACTAATTAGCCATTTCCTTTCAATTTTATTTAACAAAGAAAAAAGATTTTGAGATTTACATTACAAAAATTCTTAATGATTCATATTAATTTGGGGAAGGGGTTGACCACATTTAGTATAAAAGCCTGAATGGTTTCAAATTTTTAAATTACATATACATTTATTATATTTTAGGCAGAATTTTATTAGACAGTGAATGAAAATAGCTTAGCTAGAAGTTTCACTGGTCCAATATTGACAGTAGATAAGAATCATTTGTTATTGACAGATGTATTGGAAACAAAGAACAGTAGATGTATACTGTTCTTAAAATCTCTTTAAATACTCTTATTCATTCAAGATAAGTGAATCCCTACTATGTGTAGGATACACTGCTCTACATGCTAAGGATAGACTAGAAATCTGGAGGAAAAGGTCCTTGCTTTCATGAGATTTAGTTTCAAATTGGGATATTTTACATTTAGAGAAAGATAATTAGAGATGGAAGGATAGACAGATGATAGATAGAGACATATGGATGTCACATAATGACACATGGTAAGCAGAAAATAGAAAGTGTCTGGGGGTGTTCTGGGGGCATGTTGAGTGCTATTTTAAGAAGGGTCAGGAAAAAGCTCTAAGGAAGGTGACAATAGATCAGAGACTAAACATTGAGAAGGGGCCAACTGTGTTAAGATTTGAGCATTCCAAGTGGATAAGCAAGGTGTAAGAGCCCTATTGAGAACTGGCTCGGTGTGTTGCAATCCCATGTTGGAAACTTAGTGATGAAAGAAAGAGTGGTAGGACAAAAGGGCAAAATCTGGCCAGGGACCAAATCACATTGATTCTTTCTTTGTTTATCAAAGCCTCCCTAGTGCATAACACAGCATTTCATCCCAGTAACTAAATCATCACAATTGTCAATTACTGGCTGGAACAGGATGAGTCTGTTCAGTTATGACTGATGCATTTCCCCTTTGCACACTTTTCTTTTCAAATTTGTAACCTTCCCTATTTGGGGCAATAGATGTGAATTTCCAGTATACCAATAAAGAGAAACCTCAGAGAATGAAGAAAAATAACTTGGTTTTTCAATAAAGTAAAAAGCCGTGCATAATAATATATATACCAATTTTTTGTATATTTATTTATATATACAAATAATATATATATATTTGAAATAATACATACTGAAGTGCATTCTTGAATTTTCTCTTCAAGATTATACTAAGATCTTCCTAGATGTGTAGATGGAGACTATCTGGACTCTATTTGCACCCTATCCAACCCAGACCAAATCCAGAAAGGGGAAGATAGATGCCTAACCTGACCAGCTGCCAGCTTTGGAGCTGCAGGCACTGTATCAAAGTCCTTCCCATGCTTTACTCCTTCACTAGAAGGTGAGGGTTTGACTGATTAAAATTGGGATAAATCTTTACTAGTCCCAGTGGTCAACAACCAGTGGTTGGAGTTTTAACATAAAGATTTACCAGGAGATGTAGCTCAAAAGAAATTTTGGAGCTAGCTAGGGATGGGTAGGAGAAGGCAATGGCACCCCACTCCAGTACTTTTGCCTGGAAAATCCCATGGATGGAGGAGCCTGGTGGGCTGCAGTCCATGGGGTCTCGAAGAGTTGGACACGACTAAGCGACTTCACTTTCACTTTTTTTCACCTTCATGCACTGGAGAAGGAAATGGAAACCCACTCCAGTGTTCTTACCTAGAGGATCCCAGGGATGGGGGAGCCTGGTGGGCTGCCATCTATGGGGTTGCACAGAGTCAGACATGACTAAAGTGACTTAGCAGCAGCAGCAGCAGCAGGGATGGGTAGTATAACATTGTGTGACATAGTTTTTGGTTTTACATGGATGAAGTCTTTGATTTTACAGAAGTTACCAAAATATTTGATTTTACAGAAGTTTCACAGAAAATATTTGATTTTATAGAAATTATCAAAATATATGACTATTTCTAGTAGTCATGTATGAATGTGAGAGTTGGACTATAAAGAAAGCTGAATGCCCAAGAATTGATACTTTTGAACTGTGGTGTTGGAGAAGACTCTTGAGAGTCCTTTGGACTGCAAAGAGATCCAACCAGTCCATCCTAAAGGAAATCAGTCCTGAATATTCATTGGAAGGACTGATGTTGAAACCAAAACTCCAATACTTTGGCCACCTGATGCAAAGAACTGACTCACTGGAAAAGACCTGATGCTGGGAAAGATTGAAGGCGGGAAGAGAAGGGGAAGACAGAGGATGAGATGGTTGGATGGCATCACTGACTCAATGGACATGAGTTTGAGTAAACTCTGAGAGTTGGTGATGGACAGGGAGGCCTGGTGTGCTGCAGTCCATGGTGTCACAAAAAGTCAGAAATGACTGAGTGACTGAACTGAACTGAAATATCAGAGACAAAGTGAAAGGCAGGGTTTGGTAGTTCTTTTACATTATTTTCCTTTTTCTTTTCTTTAATCTCTACCTGTTACCTTTTTACTCCCCTTCCTCCTTCCCTTCTTTTCTACCGCTTTCTAAGTATTGGCCTCAGTAACCATGTGGTACAATGAGAAATGTAGTCCATGGGTCAAACGTTTGAAAGTCTGCAAGTCCCAGGTTTCACTAGAATCACCTTGCTGTTGTCCTGCTGGCGATGGAATACTTGATGTTTCCCTTTCCTCATATGCCTGAGTAACTTTGGGCTCATCTTTTCCCTAGACATTGCTACTTCTGCTAAATTCTCAATCACTTCCCTGCATGTTATCACTTGCATAATTACCTGGTTTCCATGTTGAATCACACTTCTCAACACTGATATAATCTCCTAACTTTCTGAAATGCCACCTACTGAAGGCTATGTATGTAGCAGATTTTACTGGGGATTTGGAATCAATGAATGGAAAATGGGATTACGGAAAGATTGAAAGGTGGATAGACCACAATCTGGTAAAGTCAACTTATAAAAAGAAGCCTCGATCATAACAGACTCTGAAAATTTTCCATTTGTTTTCTCCAACCAGTTTTATTCCCTTGCTTTGTTGAAAATACTCTTCCTTTCTACTTTCACATCCTTCCCCAAGCATGCTGCTCCTTCCCTCCGAGGCAGAACGGTTTATCTATCTACTTGCCTCTTTCCCAATTAAAATAGAACAAACTCTAAGAACTGTATGCATTGGTCATGATTCTCCCAAGAAACAGAACCAATAGGATGTGTATAAAATGGAAAGAAGTTAATTTTAAGGAATTGTTTCATGTGATGGCGGAGACTCGATGAATCAAAAATTTGATAGAGTGTGTGTGTGTGTGTGTGTGTATGTGTGTGTGTGTGTGTGTGTGTTGTGGAGTTTGAAGTGGACAGTAGCATGAAGACTCTGTAAGGGTTTCAGTTCAAGTTCAAAGGCAGTCTGCTTGCGAATAAGGAAAAGCCAGTATTTCAGATGAAGTTTAAAGGCAGTCTGCTAGAAAATTCCCTCTTGCTCAGAGAAGGTCACACTTTTGTTTCATTCGGGAAGATGCTTGCTCACATTATGGAGGGAAAATTTCTTTACTCAAAGTCCACTGATTTAAATGTAAATAGTATCCAAAAATACCTTAATGGAAGCATCCAGAATAATATCTCATCAAATATCTTGGCACCATGGCTTAGCCAAGTTGATGCATAAAATTAACCATCACACTATCCAAAACCTAAAGATAGAGTGTTGTTCCAAACAAAGATTTCTCTCCTCTATGACTTTCTACAACCAGCTCTTAAACTTATTTCTCTTCCCCTCAGTACAGAAAATTCCTTATTTGTCACCACTTCTTAGTTTTCTCTCTTATTTGTCAAGACACACAAGGTGCTTAAAATGTGAAGGTATAGAGGGGTGTATGTGTGTGTGTTTCTGTGCATATAGTGAAAAATGAAACTCATTTGGTAAGGTTTAGTCTGTCATAAGGGTTTCCCTGGAGCTCAACTGGGAAAGAATCCACCTGCAATGCTGGAGACCCCAGTTCGATTCCTAGGTTGGGAAGATTCCCTGGAGGAGGGCATGCAAACGCACTCCAGTATTCTTGCCTGGAGAATCCTCAGGGCAGAGGAGCCTGGTGAGCTACAGTCCATGGGGTCACAAAGAGTCAGACGCAACTGAGCGACTAAGCACAGCACAGTCTGTCATAAACTATGGAAGAACTTTTCTATCAGTCTGAACAAACAACTTTAACAAATCGTGATTATACTCAACCCACTGACCACCTCTACATTTTGATGTAGTCAAGGAGTAAAGGAAAGTTGCTCTTCCCTTCCCTTCTTTCTTACTCCCCCAGAGAGAACTTATATGTGGACCTTTTCTTTTCTTGTTACTGTTTTTCACTCTCCATGATTTTGTTGTGAACATGCTATTCTTATTTTTAAAGTTTATTTTATCAACGTATAGTTGACTTACAATGTTGTGTTAATTTCTACTATAGCGCAAAGTGATTATACAAATTTACATTCTTGTTCATATACTTTTCCAAAGTATACTTTTCCAAAAGTATCAAATACTTTTGATTTATTACAGAATATTGAATATAGTTCCCTGTACTACATAATAAGAGATGGTTGTTTTATTCATTCTATCAATATATGTAACAGTTTGCATCTGCTAATCTCAAGCTCCCAATCCATCCCTTCTCCATCTCTCCTTTCCCTCTCCTCTTCTCCATGTTTGTGAGTCTCATAGATAAGCTCATTTGTGTCGTATTTAGATTCCACATATAAGTGATGTCATATATTTGTCTTTCTTTTTCTGACTTACTTCACTTAATATAATAATCTCTAGGTCCACTGATGTAGCTGCAAATGGCATCATATCATTCTTTTTCACAGCTGATTAGTATCCCATTGTATATATGTACCAGATCTTTACCCATTCATCTGTTGATGGACATTTAGATTGTTTCCATGTCTTGGCTGTTGTAAATAGTGCTGCAGTGAACATTGGGGTATATGCGTTTTTTCAAATTACAGTTTTTCTTGGGTATAAGCCCAACAGTGAAACTGCAAGATAGCATCTTCATTTTTAGTTTTATCAATACCCTCTATATTGATTGCACCAGTTTACATTCCCACTAACAATGTAGGAGGATTCCCTTTTCTAATGTGAAACTGTTTTACTCTTGTCTGTGCTAAACAAAAAAAAAAAAAAAAAAAGGATTTTCATGGCAAATGAAAATGATTGAACATTGGTATATTTCAGAGTTTAAAAAAGTGTTCTAAAAACTAGTATAGATCTAGGGATTTGTTTGTAAAATAATGTGCTAGGCTGAAACATTGATGAAAAAAAATAGAATGCAGATAAATCCAAGTCTGAAATTTCACAGAGTAACTTCTACTGCAGCCTTAGCAAGAGACTTTCTTAGGGAGTGAGAAAGACAATGTGCACTCCGCTTCCTACTTGACCTTGTTTACATGCTATGCAAATTCTCTGATGGAAATTGGGCTGAAAGGACAGAACAGTTTTTTGGAGATTCTTTCATTCTTAAGGCCTAAATTTTTATTTTTTATCTGTAAATCTATCTGAGTATCTACTATTACAGGTGGAGTTAATTTTTTAAACATACCTGGGCGTCCCAGGTGGCCGAGTGGTGAAGAATCTGCCTGACAATTCGGGAGATGGGGTAGTTGCAAGTTTGATCCCTGGGTCGGGAAGATCCCCTGGAGGAGGAAATGACAACCCACTCCAGCATTCTTGCCTGGAGAATTTCATGGACAGAGGAACCTGGTGGGCTACAGTCCATGGGGTCACAGAGTCAGACACGACTGAGCAGTTGAGCAACTGCACACTTACACATGCACACGAAAGTCTGAATTTACAAAACGTAGATTGAGAAAACGATTTCTTTTTGTAGCAGTCTTGTAAACATAACCCAGCTAGAAAGAGAGCTTTTCTTGCCAAAGAGGGAACAGATGTTGAGGGGAAGGTAGAAGAAGGAAGTAGAAGCTTTCTTGTCCTGCATTTGCCCCTTGTGAAGACCTCCTGTAAATACAGCTTGCACATTTCTGTAGTAGGGGCAAACTGTAAATTTATCTATATAGGAAAAACAATCCTTAAAGTAGATTTTAATAGCTGGATATCGAGTTCATTTAAAATGTGTCTCAGTGTATGCTTATTCTAATCGCTACTCGTTCTAATAAAACGTCACCCCTGTGAAGCCCTTCCCAGTGTTCCCCTTAGAGGAGGGGATCATTGCTACCTATAATGTCCCACCAGTATTTGTACACCTATTAGTGTCAGCCACTTTGTATTTTATTATATTGTGAGTTTCTTAAGTCTGCATCCTTTTCAACATTGTATCCAACAACTTAATGCAGAGCCAGGGTCAGAATTATGTGTGACCAGTGAACACACCTATCTTGTAGTTTGTAGAATTTTTCATGTTTTAAATAAAAATGTCAGGTTCATCCTTACAACTTGGTATAGGCAACCTTGATTGTAGGTTTCCAACAGTATACTGTTTCTCCCCTTCAAATTCAGTTTGAATCGATAAATGTGTTATCAAACTAAATATAATGTTCTTCATGTACAGAATAAATTAAAATTAATTTTTTCTTAATGTTTAAAATTATATGTGCTTCATTGAAATAAGTAAGATGTGTGAAAGATTAGGATCTTAGACCTGTCAAATAATTAGTGTTAGAATCATTGAAATTTTTTTACTATTTTAATATATTTCAAATTAGAAATTAAAGAGAAAAAAGTGGATATGAAGAAGTAATGAGATTAAAACATTCTTGTAATCAGAATTGCAGCTTTATTCTGCTATCTATGTAAAGTAATGGAAAAAATGGAACATAATTATAAGAACAAGAGGTTTAATAGATTCTAAAATCATGGGTTGGAAATTACTTCCCAAGATCCCTCTGCCATGAGCACTTCGAATGAAATATGACTTTGATTTGCTTTTGGATCATGAAGGTACAAAACAATTATATTTCTGAGCAATTGGGGGAAATGGGCATAGAAAATAGGATTGACCCATACTCCTCTCTCTTGGAGCTACCATCAGATAACCGATTTTGAAAATTCTCATTGGATTAATTAATTTTTTTTCTAACAGTATGGAAATTTTGGCAAGACAATACCCATGTATAAGGGTAGGGATCACATGTAAGGGTAGGGATCATCGTTAGGGTATTGCTAAAGGAAAATGGTGTTCTGAGATGTATTGTTTTACTTTGCTAGGGAGTTCCATTTGGTGGATAGAAATGTGCTTCACTGACTACAACATGCCATGCTATTCCCATTTCCTGTTATTCTAAAAGAAAAACTATGGAAGAAATATTCCTCATTATTGTTTAATAATTAAACAGAAAAGAACTTCTTTCAGAGTCTTTTGAAGTAATCACAAGGAGTTTTTGAAATCTCAGCAAAGGGAATACCCCATGTGTTTCTTTTCCCTTTTTTGTGATTCTATGTCACGGAAAGGATGAAAGAAATGCCTTAAGAAGAAGACTACTGAAACTTTTGACATTTTTTAAGCAAATATGAAAGCTGAGTAGTCACAGGATTAGTTCCTTAAGAATGCATAGTTACAATTTACAAAGCTAGAGAAGCTTTTGAGGGAAACGGACCTGAAGCGCTAGAAGCATATAAAATTCTAGAAAAGGCCCAAGCTAAAAATCTGAATGATTAAGAAAGAAGTACCAGATCAGATTCTGTAGGTAATATTAAGACTGATATGGATAAAAAATAGTTAGGATTTACTGAGAAAGATACCGAATCATTTGCGCGTGTCATATTATTTAAAAATATTTCTTTAAAAGTTATGTGCTTTACTACTTATCATTTTCTTTATTTAGATATTTTCATGGATTTATAACATTTATTAAAACTATAATGTATTTTTATACCAGCTATAATGAACCACGGCATGCACATTACACACACATAAACAGAGTCTTGGCTTGTATTTTTTGGCCATGAATGAGCACCATTGCTAGCACGAATAGCCAAATATGATCACGAGAAAATATGTTTAAGAGGGTAAAAATGTTTCTTAAATGCCAATGCTTAAATCCCAGAGCAGGCCTTTGGGCAAAAGGAAGATGCATGGCACACTGAATGCTTCTGGCTGGTGTCTGCCTGCCTCTTTTGTGTATCCTTTCTAATTGGTTGATGTCTATGACATTTTGATTTTTAAAATTTTTAATGTCATTTATGGTGGCATATATAATTATAAAGTGACAGACAGCACTTTAGAAGTTTTCACAAGCTCACTTCTATACGTTGTTGTTCAGTCGCTAAGTCATGTTGGACTCTTTGCAACACCATGGACTGTGGCATGCTAGGCTTCCCTGTCCTTAACTATCTTCCAAAGTTTGCTCAGTTTCACATCCACTGAGTCAGTGATGCTATCTCACCATCTAATTCTCTTTTGCCCCCTTCTCCTTTTGCCTTCAATCTTTCCCATCATCAGGATCTTTTCTAATGAGTCAGCTCTTTGCATCAGGTGGCCAAAGTATTGGCGCTTCAGCTTTAACATCAGTACTTCCAGTGATATTCAGAATTGATTTCCTTTAGGATTGACTGGTTTTTTCTCTTTGCAGTCCAAGAGAGTCTAAAGAGTCTTCTTCTCCAGTGCCACAATTCAAAAGCATAAATTCTTCCACGCTCAGATTTCTTTGGACAGGGACAGAATCCCATGGACAGAAGAGTATGGCAAGTCCCAGTTCATGGGGTTGCAAAGAATCAGAAACCACTGAGTGACTAACAGCTCACTTTACCAGGTTTCTTTGGGGTCCAACTCTTACATCCATACATGACTACTGGGTAAACCATCACTTTGACTATACAGTCCTTGTTTGGTAAAGTGACGTCTACTTTTTAATACACTGTCTAGGTTTGTCATAGCTTTTCTTCTGAGGCGCAAGTGTCTTTTAATTTCGTGACTATAGTCACAGTCTGCAGTGATTTTAGAGCCCAAGAATATAAAATCTGTAACAATAACCTAGAAAAGTTATCAGCATATTCACAAGAATATTCACTGCAGCATTGTTTGTAATGGGAAAAAATGGGAAGCTAAAGGTGGGACTTGTGGTAAAGAAGCCACCTGCCAATGCAGGGGACATGAGAGACACAGGTTCAATCCCTGGATGGGGAAGATCCCCTGGCACGGCAACCCCCTCCAGTATTCTTGCCTGGGGAATCCCATGGACAGAGGAACCTGGCAGGATCCAGTCCACAGGACTGTGAAGAGTCAAACACGACCAACGCGTCTTAGCACGCAAAGGCCCATGAGTTGGAGATTTAATAAATTCTGAAATGCCCTCACTTTCATATACTGTGCAACAATAAATATGAATGAGGTAGATCTATTTGTATCCTCATGTAAAAGTTACAAGATAGTCTTTGTTGAAAAAAATTTCAAAAAATATATACATATTACTTGTATATAAAAGAAACCCAAACCAGAAAAATTATTACCTCATATGTATGTGTACATTCAGAGAAAACTGTCCTGGAAGAAACACATCAAATCGATGACAATGATTACTTCTATTAATGGTATACGATACAGGACTTGTCATCAAAAGTGACTTTAATCTTATTTCCAATGTCTTCCTTTTTATGAGGGAATGCATTCTAATATTAACTAACTAAACTTTTTTTTAACTTGCTATGGCTATTGGAAAAAAGACAGAGGGAGATGCATAGCAATGCCTATTTTCTTCCTTATGCCCAGATAACACCCTTCAAACACGGGAACATTTCTAGGGACTTGACAAGGCAATTGACTTTATGCAAAACCATCCATTCATTACTGTAGCAGAGTGTGTGGGGCAAAGACTGCTGGGTCTCCTGCCCAAACATAAACCTATTTGAAAACACTCTAGATATATAATAGCCCATCTAGGTGTGTCTATTCTCTTTTCCTGCTGTGGTGTTACATGTAATTCTTACTAGTGAATGCAAAACATGTTTTTCAGAAGACATATAGGGTTTAATAAAAAAGGTATAAACTAATATATTATAGAGCTAATTTGAGAGATTGGAACAAAGGATCCATGGAATATAAGTGTACTTATTCTGGTGAATCAGCATTCTGGATGTTAGAAAGATGAACTGAACTATGGACATGACAAAGACATGCTAATAATAACCCTTGGCTATAATAGTTCTGTGAAAACCCTGCCCCTGTCAACAAGGGAAGACTTCTTGACCATATGCTTATGTGCTCTCATGGAGCTGTATTTTGTTCTGTGGGTGAGACATGAAATTAATTGCTGCCTCCTCATAGATACTAAGCTTTATGAGGACAAGCTCCACACAGGCTCTTACTCACCTTTATATAGGCACACTGCCTGGTAAGGGATTAACAAATGAATTAATGAGTGAAATAAAGGAAAATAAGAGCTCATTTTACATGTTGAGGTAGAGCAAAGACTTTTAATGAAATTTTGCCTAATTTTTCTATTAGAAAATAGAGACAAAGCCATGTTGTAAACTGCAGAGCAGTTTAAATAGCATTATTGCTGTTTTAATGAAGATAATGTAAGTAAATATCCGTTATGTGCCACTCATTAGTCTACAAATAGGGATATGGTGATGATGAATGAGCTGTACCACAAAGAGCTGAAATCACAAGGAATTTCACCCTGGGGACTTTGCACAAATGTGAGCAATTACACCCTAAAGCTGAGGGGGCTGCATGATTGTGGTGATTGTATTGCAATGTTCTGGCTTTGATGTATTACTTAAATGGCATAGCCACAGTAATGACTGGTACCATGAACCAATACTGTAGAGCTTACTTTGTGCCAAGCACTCTTTTGAGGTGTTAACATGTATTCATCTACTCCATTTTCTCCCTAATTAAGGAGGTAATACCTACTTGTAGAAAACTTGAAATTATAAAAGACTGAATTTCTGATTGTCCTTAATAAATCTTGCATTTCAATACTTATAAAGTTGTTTTATTCTTAGAGGATTATATTGAATTTTTAAAATATCAATCTGAGAGGCCTTACTTTTTTAATAGGTTGCACAATATATTTATATATTTTTATAACGTAAATTTAGCCTTGCATTTGCCATGTTTTAGGAATATTATTTTTTATTGTTTGTATGGTTTTACTTTTTCTGATCTGCCCCTTCCTTAGTTTTCTATGTTTCACTGTTATAGACTTTATTTTAATTTTTTAACTTTTATGCTAATTTGGAAGTTAGACATTTTATTTTTAATTCTAATAATGGTTGCCTTTTAGTTTACGATATACATAATTCAATCTGCATTTCTTTAATTCTCAAAGATTAGCATAAAGAGATAACATTCATTGTCCTTGGTGCCTAACAGAGAATTTAGTAGCTTGGCCAATGTCATACCACATTTTAACCTTCATTAATTGTCTGGGATTGTAAATTCAACACATTACTATACAATTATTGTCTTTACCACATAAAGTTTTCCACTAGTTGTTTTTGGATTTACCACTGAAACTCAAAACCAGTGCTATGAATGCAATCCACAGCCAGATCTGCAAACATATTTTATCATTTAGTAACAGCATTGTTTAGTAAAATAATAAGACTTGTGTAAATATATTTAATACTTTTATGTATCAGATACAGTGCCATATGAACTATGCAACTGTATATACATTCTCTGAGGAGGTATCTATTTTTATCTCCATTTTCTTACTGAAGGATCTGAAATTCAAATAATATTAGTCAATCAATCCAAGGTCAGTGAATTAAGCAATTAATCCAAGGTCAGCTTGGTGGTACCCAAGCTGAGATTTGAATGCAACACTCAGTGGGAAGAAGACTGAACTCTTTTATTTTTGGCTGTTCCAGGTGGCAGGTGGGATGTTAGTTCTTTGGCCAGGGATTGAACCCATGCCCCTTGAGTGGAAGGACAGAGTCTTAACCACTGGACTACCAGGGAAGATCCAAGGCTGAACTCCTATAAACCACACTGCTGCTGCTGATGCTGCTGCTGCTGCTGCTGCTGCTGCGTCGCTTCAGTCGTGTCCAACTCTGTGCAACCCCATAGACAGCAGCCCACCAGGCTCCCCTATCCCTGGGATTCTCTAGGCAAGAATACTGGCGTGGGTTGCCATTTCCTTCTCCAATGAATGAAAGTGAAAAGTGAAAGTGAAGTCGCTCAGTCGTGTTCGACTCTTAGCGACCCCATGGACTGCAGCCCACCAGGCTCCTCCACCCGTGGGATTTTCCAGGCAAGGGTACTGCAGTGGGGTGCCATTGCCTTCTCACTACACCATCACTATAAAGTTTTCTTTATCTACCTCCTCCAGTGTTGTCCTTCATTTTTTCCATGCATACTGATAAAGCACATAAAACTTAGTAGACAATCTGTTGAATGAAATGATGAGGCCTTGCCCTCCTTTGATGTGAAAAACTGACTCATTGGGAAAGACCCTGATGCTGGGAAAGATTGAAGGAAGGAGGAGAAGGGGACAATAGAGGATGAGATGGTTGGATGGCATCACTGACTCGATGGACATGAGTTTGAGCAAGCTCTGGGAGTTGGTGATGGACAGGGAAGCCTGGCATGCTGTAGCCCTTGGGGCCACAAAGAGTTGGACATGACCGAGCAACTAAACTGAACTGACTGCCCTCATTTTCCCCAAATCTGATGTTAAAGATATTTAATCAAAGAAAGTGTACTCAGAAATATAGCTGATTTTTTGTAATAATTTTAGTATAATCTATAAGGGCTTCCCTGGTGGCTCAGCAGTAAAGAATCCACCTGCAATTTAGAAGACTTGCAGGAGATGCAGGTTCAACACTTAGATCCAGGAAGATCTCGTGGGTTGTTGCTATTGTTCAGTAACTAAGTCATATCCAACTCTTTGCGACCCCAGTGAACTGCAGCATGCCAGGCTTCACTGTCTCCCTGCTGCTGCTGCTGCTGCTAAGTCACCTCAGTCGTGTCCGACTCTGTGCGACCCCATAGACGGCAGCCTACCAGGCTCCCCCATCCCTGGGATTCTTCAGGCAAGAACACTGGAGTGGGTTGCCATTTCCTTCTCCAATGCATGAAAGTGAAAAGTGAAAGTGAAGTCACTGAGTCATGTCCGACTCTTAGCGACCCCATGGACTGCAGCCTACCAGGCTCCTCTATCCATGGGATTTTCCAAGCAAGAGTACTGGAGTGGAGTGCCATTGCCTTCTCCGACTGTTTCCCTGAGTTTGCTCAAATTCATGTCCACTGAGTGGATATCTACCCACTGATGCTATCTAACCAACTCATCATCTGCTGCCCCCTTCTCCATTCGCCTTCAATATTTCCCAGCATCAGGGTCTTTTCCAATGAGTCATCTCTTTGCATCAGGTGGTCAAAGTATTGGAGCTTCAGCATCAGTCCTTCCAATGAATAATCAGAGTTGATTTCCTTTAGGATTCACTGGTTTGATCTCCTTGCTGTCCAAAGGATTCTTAAGAGTCTACTCCAGCCATAATTCAAAAGCATCAGTTCTTCAGTGCTCAGCCTTCTTTATGGTCCAGCTCTCACATACATACATAGCTATTGGAGAAACCATAGCTTTGACTATATAGACCTTTGTCAGCATGGCGATGTTTCTGCTTTCTAATATGCTGTCTAGATTTGTCATAGCTTTCCTTCCAAAGAGCAAATGTCTTTTAATTTCATGGCTGTAGTCACTGTCTGCGGTGATTTTGGAGCCCAAGAAAAGAAAATCTGTCACTGCTTCTAGTTTTTTTCCCCTTCTATTTGCCATGAAGTAATGGGACCAGGTGCCATGATCTTCATTTTTTGAATGTTGGGTTTTAAGCCAGCTTTTTCACTCTCCTCCTTCACCCTCATCAAGAAGCTCTTAGTTCCTCTTCACTTTCTGCCCTTAGAGTGGTGTCATCTGCATATCTGAGATAGCTGATATTTCTTCTGGCAATTTTAATTTCAACTTGTGATTCATCCAGCTTGGCATTTTGTATGATTGCAAAATGCATGTTGCGTACAAGTTAAATAAGCAGGATGACAATATATAACCTTGCCGGACTCCTTTCCCAATTTTGAACCAATCTGTTTTTCCATGTCCAGTTCTAATCGTTGCTTCTTTACATGCATACAGGTTTCTCAGAAGATAGATAAGGTGGTCTGATAGTCTCATCTCTTCAAGAATTTCCCACAGTTTGTTGTTATCCACACAGCCAAAGGAAATGGCAACCCACTCCATTATTCTTGCCTGAGAAATCCCATGGACAGAGGAGACTGGTGGGTTGCAGTCCATGGGCTTGCAAAGAGGCGGACACGACTGAGCAACTAAAAAACAGATAAAAATATTGAATCACCATGTTGTACACCTGAAACTAATATAACGTTATAAGTCAATAAAGAGCTTAACAAATGTTCTGATAGGGGAATTACAAAGTGCTAGAAAATCTCTTGACAAGGATTGAGCTTACTATGTGCATCAGGGCAGGCACTGCAGACAGAGGGACTTTATGGTGCCAACATGAAAGGTGAAGAGGAGCTAAGTGGTGAGAAAGAAACTGAAAGGAGGTGAATATGACTGGAAAGTTAGATATCAATCATTCTGATACAAAAAAATTAAAATGATGTATTTAAAGAAGATAGAAGAATGAGAAATGAAGCTAAAGAGGTGCCCATAGATTAGATAATAGAACGTGTCACCACTCTGGACTCTTGCTTTTTGCTTGTGTGCTGGAAATCTACTGTTATATTATTGTGAAATTTAAAATGAAAATTTAGCTTCCAGAAATATTTGCCATAATGAAAAGGAAATTCTAAGAGGACAGCTCTGAATATGTGTTTGTTGAGCTGTTGGAAATGATGAGAAGCTTGGTGGAGCTTATTATTAACATGCTCCTGTTGGTTTTTGAAGGAGAGGCTCTGAAAAAGTCATTGGAATATTAATGAAAGTTTTATTATGAGATAAAAATCCTGCAACTAGAACAAAAAACACACATTAACCAAAAATAATACTGGGATATAATTTCCATGGCTACTAAAATATTATTCTGGTTTTTGTTAAGCTGAGAAATGAAATGGATATCTCATAAAGAGGTAAATGGAGTTTAGCCCAGTTACATTGGCTGAGAAGAAGCACAAATCTCAATTTTTCGACTCCTGCCATCAAAAAATGGTGAACTATCTAAATTTTCAATCTTTGAGATGAAAACTCTAGTAGGAATATTTGCGCTATTAATGTGATGTAGGAGAAAAATGATCAGTGAAGTCCAGATAAAATACAATATCATATTCTATAAATAATAATGATTTAACAAGAGTAGAAATGATAGACCCTAAAATCTTTAGACACTCAAAGCTATCAATTGCAGCAGAAATCAACTTCTCTCACATATTTGCAAAATGAATACATTTTCACTTAAAACCAAATTCATAGAAAAAAGTAATTGAAAGCCTAACTTTAGAGAAGTGATATAAACAAGGTAATGTATGTTAACTTGTGTAGTGAAAACCATAGTTGAGCTTATCTCACATCCCTGTCCTCTACCAAAAATCAACAACAAAAACAAAACAGGAAAATAACGCAGCAACCTCCTGCCTTAAGGAGAGAGATTCCTGGGAGTGGGGATGGTGGTGGAAGTGGGAGTGGAGCCACGTAAAGTGTGCTAACATCTAAAGAGAGAGTTTTCAAATTTTGGAATCTGACAAAATATTTTTCAGAAAGATGAATGGGGTAAGAGTTTGTGAAAGATTTACAAATACTTTCCTTCTGAATTTTGGTAAGTTCTTAGTACTTATTTTTCTTTATGTGAACTCAATTTATTTTACCAAAAGTAAGCCAGGCACATGAAAAAGCTGGCTTAAAACTCAACATTCCAAAAGAGAAGATCATGGCATCCGGTCCCATCACTTCGCAAATAGTTGGGGAAACAATGGAAACAGTGACAGACTTTATTTTCTTGGGCTCCAAAATCACTGCAGATCATGACTATAGCCATGAAATTAAAAGACACTTGCTCCTTGGAAGAAAAGCCATGATCAACCTAGACAGCATATTAAAAAGCAGAGACATTACTTTGCCAACAAAGGTCCATCTAGTCAAATCTATGGTTTTTCCAGTAGTCATGTATGGATATGAGAGTTGGACTATAAAGAAAGCTGAGCACTGAAGAATTGATGCTTCTGAACTGTGGTTTTGGAGAAGACTCTTGAGAATCCTTTGGACTGCAAGGAGATCCAACCAGTTCATCCTAAAGGAAATCAGTATTGAATATTCATTGAAAGGAGTGATGCTAAAGCTGAAACTCCAATACTTTGGCCACCTGATGCAAAAAACCTGATGCTGGGAAAGATTGAAGGTGGGAGGAGAAGAGGACAAGAGATGATGAGATGGTTGGATGGCATCACTGACTCAATGGACATGAGTTTGAGTAAACTCTGGGAGTTGGTAATGGATAGGGAGGCCCGGCGTGCTGCAGTTCATGGGGTTACAAAGAGTCGGACATGACTGAGAGACTGAACTGAACTGAAGCCAGGCACATGAGAGTCATTAAATCAGAAGCAGAGGAGTGATTAAAAGCATGGATCCTGGATTTAGACACCCTGAGGTCTTAGCTCTATTATTTTCAAGCATGCACTCTACCCACCTGTCTCCGTTTTCCAATACGTTAAAATAGAAACAAAGCCTTCTAACTCTCTGATTGTTGTCAGGGTTAACACGAAATAAAGGCAAAGATCTTAATTCAGTAGCAAGTACAGATCCGACAAAAATGATTAGACAATGAAAATGTCAACAATGACTATATAATAATGATGATGTAGGAAGAAGCCTCAATTGAGTGAAAATGTATAATCATCTCTTTTTAAATTCCAACTTCCCAAGTTGGAAATAATTAGAAAGTAGAAGGTGTCAACCTTGAGACAGCAGCAAGAACTGAAACATTCAGAGAGAGAAAGCTTGGGGGTGCACCCCCAACATCAAGTAACTTTCAGCCTAAGCTCTGTTAGGCAATCAGACCCCAGAGCAAGTCACTGGATCATGGCTTTTGAATCTGGGAAGTTGCCTCTTCATGGTGATTCTTGGAGCCATCACTGCTATTTGTCTGCTCTGAATCCTCCTTCCTCCCAGAAATAATATATACACTTGGCCTGCAAGACACATTCTGTCTTGGTTTTCCTCCTGTTATTACTGACTGCAATTTCTCAACCTCCTTTGCAAAATGATCTTTCATATGCCCAACCTCTAAGTAATAGAATTCCTTAGAGCTCATTTCTTGGAATTCTTTCTTTCCTTATTCTGCACTCACTGTCTAGTTGCCAGGCATTTATAATGTATACTACACCCTTGCAACTCTTATATTTACATTTAGGCCCTGACTTGTCACCTGAACTCCAAGTTCCTGTATCCAACCATTCATTTCTCATCTCCACTTATGTATCTAATCACCATCTGAAATTTAGCACAAGAAAACAGAGTTCTTGTGTTAATATTACCCACCCATCCCTCTGCCTTCCTCAGCTCATTAAATCATAAGTTTATTTTCCAGTTACTCAGGTTCCCAAATTCTTATTCATCCTTGACTTGTATTTTTTCTCTCATACCCTAAATCCAGCCCATCAAAAAAATTCTATTAGTTCTAAGTTCAAATAGATGCATTAAATGACCTCTTTTGCCACTTCAATCCCACTCATATTTCCTCTCCCCTGGGTCCAAGCCATCATCTTTCCTCTCCTGGATTATTTCATAGTCTCCTAAGTGGTTTCCCTGCTACAACTCTTGCCCTTCCACCATCTAGTCTCAAATAGCAACTAGAACTATCTTTAAAAAATAAGTTAGATATTATCACATCTCTGCTCAAAACATTCTTAAGATTTTCAACATCACTCAGAGTAAAAATAACCTGCATTGACCCAGTGGCCCATTTTCTACGATTCACTTCCTGCTTTTTTCCTTGTCTGCTGTTTGCCAGCCACATTGCTTTCCTTGTTCTTCTAACACTCCAAGAGTGCTTCTCCCTCAGGCCATTTGAACTTACTGTAGCTCTGCCTAAGGTGTCATCTCCTCAGATGTCCAGAGGACTTGCCCATGTATTTCATTCAGGCCACTTTTTCTCAAATTTCACATTGTCATGGAGCATTCCGCTGCCCCAACCATTCTAAAGAGCACCTTTCCCGTGACTTTACCCCCTTCTTTTGAGTTATTGTGCCTTGCAGAATGTAACGTATTCTAGATTGTTGATTATATCTTTTGGATCACTGCAATATTACTTATACCTAGAAAAGTGTCTGGCTCATGGTTGAAGAAGTATATCTATTAAATATGAGTAAGTGCCTGGGAAAGAATAGAAGTTTTATCTCACCAGTGAAAAAGGATCTCTTCCAATTCTTAGCTGGGAACTTTGGAACCAAAGCTGAGATGGGCAGTGAGTACTTACAATAGTACCTTGCTTAGTAAAGATTTTATTTTAAACACTTGATTTACAGTAGTCTACCTTATGGTTTAAAACTGTCAGTACTTACCTCGTGATACATTACTTCCTACAGTTATGCTCTTCTCAGTCAAGAGGGGTGTTTAGGATCATTTTTTAAAATATAAATAAAATGTACCCCCCATGCACTTCCACCAAAAAATTGGTAAAGATTTTTCTGAAAAAATGTGTTTATGTCATTTCTGGGACAGAAGGCAAATTGACCACACATTAAAATAAGATTTTTGGAGCTATGGAACTCTCTTCTTCCTTTCTCCCTGAGGTCTTTACTCTCCCTTCCAATAATATCTCTTGGTATAAGCCTGGCTAAACAAAGTAAACTGCACATATATTAATAGGAAAACAGCTGTTGAGCTGTTGCAAGAGCAATATCACCAACTAATATTAGGGCAATATATTTTGGTCTCTGAAGACAAAGAGCTTTTCAGTTCACCTTTGCATTATAACATTTGCACATTCATTAAAAGGGGAGAGGGGGAGGTATTTCAAACCAAGGACTGGAGCCCTTTAGAGGAGACTTTGAATTAGGATTCAGATCATACACCCTGGAAGGAAAACTAATGGAGCCAAGACCTCGTTATCCTGTATTTGAAAAGATTTTGGTGTGTTTGCTTGTTTGTTTTAACCAACATTATTGATCAGATAGTGATCCATGGGACTTGTATGCATGGGACCAGCTCTGACTATCATTAGCTTCCCTTGCTAAGCTCCTCTGTTCTCCCACCTTAGAAGGTCTCTGTCTTATTTCCTCTCCCCTACCTCCATGTCTCTCTCAGTCCACCCATTCTGGTCTTCTCGAGTCCAAGAAGGTTTCCTTTCCATCTCTAATAAATGTTCATCTTGTCCTCCAGTCAGATACAAGCTGTAGGTAATTTTTGCATCATGTGCAGTGAGTGTCTATATGTGAGTATATATGTGAGTATGAGTTTTATCTCCTCCAACTAATCTGTAAAGTTATTGAGAGCAGATTTTTATTGAGCCATGTCTCAAAGAATCTCACAGTGCTGTGTGCAAATTTGGCCTCCATGAAGTTTCACTGGGCAAGTATGTGTACGCACGTGTGGATCTGAATGGTGTTAATGTGAGGAGTCTAAGTTTTGCAATCTGGATTGGCTGCCCACTCACTGTGTGACTATTGCCAAGTTTATTCACAGTGGAAAATAATGTCTTCCTCAAGGTGGATGGTTGAAGGAATTGAGAGGTCATACATGTCAACTGGGCTAGTTCAGAGTCACACAAATAGTAATGTCTTACTAAATGTTGAAGTGAGTGAGTATACAATTGACGATGGACAATATATAAATTATCGTAGAGCTAGATGGAGCAGCTAAAACCTTTGAGGGCTTACTCTACCCATAGTGGTATCAACTAAAAAAATAAACAAAAATAAAGCAAAGCAATCTTCTGTGGAATTAGATCTGAGTTTGACTCTCCCATTTGCTATTAATAGCTATCTGACTTAAATATACTTTTCAAGACTTTCAGACCTGTATTGTCCTTTTGGAAACTTTAATACTTATCTTGCAGAGATGTTATGAGGATAGAATGGGAATACTCCCTCGAGGAGTTAATAGATGTGAGTTTGTTGATTTATTTCTGGAGCTGATCACTCCTTGAGCTACAGTTGTTGGATTCCACTTGGCTCAGTCAGATTCCTTGATTCCTCAGAGACTGCTGTTTGACCGCCCAACCCTGTTTCTTGGAACACACGGCTAGACGACATTTCCTAAGAGCCCTCATACTCACTGTGGCCCACGTGATGGCAATTTACCCAGTGAATGTGAGCAGAAACGCCACCTGCCTCTTTCTGGAGGGTGTGAAGAGCTCTCACTCATTCTTCAGTTTCCTCTCCGCTGGATTCAGATGACGACCGTGCGCATGCAAACGATAGAGCAAAGAGATGACAAAGCCTGGCGTCTTGGATTGACTGCTTTGCCAGCCTGAATATCTGCCCAGAAATCTTACATGAAAGGAGGAGAATTCCTTTTAATCAGCCACTAAAAGCTTAAGATCTCTTTGTTATTGCAGGCTATCCTACTCTACTATTCTAATATACTCCTCTACCCTCCAAAGTCTCAGACATAAAGGTAACTCTGTACTGTTAAGAACACTGTGAGTGCTAGCTTTAAATACTATTTCTACTAGCAGTAAGTGAACGTGTTTTATTTCTAGACCTGTTGATTCTCAAGGTCAAAAATGTCATATCTTTTTTCTCATTTTTTTAGTAATATGGCTTAAAATGTGTATATATTATTGATGATTTATGAATAGTCTTTGTCATAAAATGTGTTCATTTTCTATTGGATTATTTACCTTATTCCTTGAGGATTTGGAAAGCTTTTTTACATGTAATTATTATTATCTCTGTTACATTTTGTAGTTTGGGCTTCCCTTGTGGCTTAGTTAGTACAGAATGTGCCTACAATGTGGGAGACCTGGGTTCAATCCTTGGGTTGGGAAGATCCCCTGGAGAAGGGAAAGGCTATCCACTCCAGTATTCTGGCCTAGAGAATTCCATGGACTGTATAATCCATGGGGTTGCAAAGAGTCAGAGATGACTGAGCAACCTTCACTCACTCTGTAGTTTTTGACAATAAGTACTTAATGGTGTATAGTCATTAAGTTGACCAATATCTTCTTTATGGATTCATCTTTCGATTTCATGGTTTTTTTTTAATTTTACTTTACAATACTGTATTGGTTTTGCCATACATCAATATGATTTCATGTTTTAAAAGTCATCCCTAACCCTAAGATTAGATCTGAATTTTCCTGTTAAAAAATTGTGAGGCTGGGTGTACACACTTGCTTTCTGGGCTCTCATGTCACCTTATATTCCAGCATATTAAGCACTGATCTGCAGCACCTTTTTAAAATCCGACAATTTATGTTTCTTAGTCACTTTCCTTTTATTTCTAATTAAAGCATTTGGGATCTAAGTGATCTGAGGAATATTTTCCTCTCTGATATTTAACTTTTATTCTGTCAGTATATCTCTCATATCTCTTTAAGTTCTTTGTTTAATTTATTAATGCTCTTACGAATGCTTTGAAGATTTCATTAACATGCTGTTTACCCCTTCAGATGCTATTAGTGATGATGGTCCAATAAAGCAGAGTTAAACTGATCCCCCATTATCTGATTAGCCAGTCTGCACATCCTAACCTGACACCTTCCTATATTATATTCATCCCATCTTTGCTGTATTCGGATATTTAAGATCTACATATTCAGCCAATTTAAATTAATTTAGCTATCAAGATTTCATGAGATGCTGTATCCAGCACTTTACTATGTGCACTATCAAGACTCAAAATCAAATAATCATCTACCACATTCCCTTTAGCTAATATAATCTTTGTGATTTCAGCCAAAAAGTTTCTAGTTAGTCTAATCTGTTTTATTCTTTGTGCATCTAGGCTATTTATTGCCAGTGGCCTTGTTCTCTCAGAGTTGGATTATCTGTTAGGAGCAGTCTGGATAAATTTTCTACATTATGGGGCTCAGAAGGAAATATTGAGAAGGCCAGGAGTTTAGCAGGAACCAACTGAGCAGAGTAATCTAATTCCAATATCAATTGATTAATCGCTCATTCAACAGGTTTTTATCAAATCAACCATATGCACAGTGCTGAGTCCTACAGGGGCTATAGACATTTAAAACATAGATGTTTTGGTCAGGATTCTTTTGGTTGCAAGTCACAGAAGCACAACTCAAGCTAGTTAAAGCATCAGAGGGAATTTATTGGAAGAGTTTAATTTAGCCTTAGAATTGAAGGAAACAGTGCTACAACCATGAACTAGGAACATCAGAAGTGAAATAAAAATCCAGTACTTGAGGCCTTGAAGCCACATCTTTCTTTCCCTGCCTCTTGTCTCTGGATGTCAGTTTCATTCTTGTTCTCCACATAGCAGGATATATGTATTAGTCAGCGTTCTCCAGAGAGACAGAAATAGAAACAATAGAATGTCAATACATATATGTATGTGTGTGTGTAAAGAGGTTTATTATAAGAACTGGGCTTACCTGATTATGGAGGCTGGAAAGTGCCAAGATCTGCTGGGTGAGTCAGCACAACTGAAGCCCAGGAGAGCCAGTGATTTAGTTCCATTCTAAGTCAAAATCTCTGAGAATCAGGAAAACTGATGGTGCACTTCCAGTCCAAAGGCCAATGGTTTCAAAATCAGGAAGAACTAAAGTTTCAGTTAGAGTCTGAAGGCAGGAAAAAAAAATTTTTTTTTCCTGCTTTCAGTCAGGCAGGAAAAGGTCCCTTACTCAGAGAGCGGTCAGCCTTTTTGTTATGTCTAGGCCTTCAAATAATTGGATATGGTCCACCCACATTAGGAAGAGCAGTCTGCTTTATTTATTCTATCAATTTAACCATTTATCTCATCCAAAAACACACTCACAGAAACACTCAGAATAATGTTTGACTAAATATCTGGGTGTCTTGTGGCCTGATCAAATGACAGGTAAAATTAACTGTCACAGAAAATACTTGCCGTCAGTTAAGAAGTCCCACCCCAGTGATTTGAATACCAAAGAGACAGGAAATACTTCCTTTCCTTCTAGCTGCCATTGGGAAATACTAGAGAAAACTTCTTATTAGTTACCCTATAGATGAACCATTATAATTACTAGAATGTAGTATTATAAATCATCAAACCTTGCTCACCTGGCTGTTTCTGTGATGGAGAGATGAGGTGAGTATTTTAGCTAGCAGTGTTGATCCCCAGTAGGAGCATACAGTTAAAACTGGCAAAAAGCAGTGTCTCAGAAGAAATAAGGGTAGGGTGCTGAAGTGAAGGCAGCACAATGCAAAGCCACTGTGTAGATCATGCACTCGAAGAGCTTGCAAATTACTGGAGGATCCCAGCCAGCACAGAGATTCAAAGAGCATACGCTGTCCTCCCTCAGCATCCATGAGTTTGGTATCTGCAGACTCAACCAACGAGGCTGCTATTGTTTGAATCCACTGATGCAGAAACTGGATACAGAGGCATCTGTACTGAGCCATTTTACATAAATGACTTGAGCATCCTCAGATTTTGGTATCTGTGGGGGTCTTTGAGCCAATTCCTCATGGATATAGGACACCTGTAATGATGTAATCTGCATTAACACATCCAAAAAATGCCTATAAGTTCATAGCATAGTCAAGAAAAACTGCTATAATCTGAGAAGATTTCAGGAGAGAAGTAGGATTCAGATTGGGTCTTTAAAGATTGAAATGTAGGTTAAGAGATTAGGCAAGGCTTTTGAGGTGAGGACAGTGAAAAGATAATGACCATAGCCAGCTATTGAGAATTTCCAGAGCAGACAAAAGGGAGGATAGCATCATATGGTCATTTATGGAGGGACTCAAACTACTTGTACAAACTTATCCCCATTAATCTTTTCTATAACATGTACCTAGACACAAAATATTTCCTCTACTTCCTTTGTTAGGAAATGTGGGTTTTCCTTAAAGATCCATTTCCCCAGGCTAGATGCACTGTATGCTTTATAATCAGACTGAGATACTTGTGACTTGAACTGGAGATGGGCTTGACATTCTTCTCATTTCTCCTGTGACTTCTTTTATTTACCTGTAAAATTCCCTATCTGAGATTCATGATGTTAGGCAATTTTTATCAACTCACTGCTTTTTGCCTACTCATTTCTCCCTAGCTTTGAGTCATTGGAGACTCTGAAACAGTCCCTGAGTCCTCCTTTCCACACCAAATTCAGTAACATCATGAGCTCATGTGTAGTATCCATGCAGAAATTCTAAACTTCTGAATTCCTGTCTTGTTCAGCTCTAAAGATCTTTGTCCACCTTTTGTTTCATTCTCCCTTTACTATGGCCATAGTCTAAACTTGTGACTACTCAGAATGGACTATGCCATTTCTAAGGTCTGAAATTCAAAAAGGTTGTATCATGAATCTTACCAACAGATTTTCTCTATCCACAGCCTGATTTCTCTCCCTTTTTTCCTGTTGTATAGTTGCCTTCCGTTCTAAACATTTCTCCTTTGACCTTCATCTTTCTTCCTGACACTCTGACTCCTCATTTGCCCTTTGAGGTTTTAGTCCATCTTTCCTTACCATTACCTAAAGTATCTTCTACTTTTTCTTTTCCAGGATTCCATCTTTGTCCCTTGTAAAAATGTTTAAAATTTTCTCCCATTAAATACCTCTCTTATTATCATACTTTTAAGAAATGAATATATGATTTTCTATTCTTGATTTGCAATTCCCTTCTAAATCCTACTGCAATCTTCCTTAATGTCAAATCCAGTGGAAACGTTCTAGATCATAAATTAATAAACCTCTGCATTTGAAACTTTTGTTATTATCAGTTTGCTTCACAATTCTCTGGTTTTCCTTGATCCTCTCAGTTCTTTTTATATCTAATCTGTGGACTCCTTTCTGAATTTTGGTTTTCTTCTAAGCTATGACTCTCAAATTTCCCGAATGACCTCACCCACTTCCAGTTTCAACTGACACTTATAGGTTGATGGTTCTGTAATCTATGGAACTATATTTTCAGTTTAGACTCTGTTCTGAATGTTAAACCTAATCTATTCATATTTTTTCACAGATATATTTGGATATGCCCTTAATGCTTCACCATCAATAAATACAAAACTGAATTAATTACCTAAACCTTCTCCTCCAAAAATATTCTCCTCAGCTTCAAGGATCTCACCCACCCAGTCATCCAAGTTAGAAATCTGAGAATTTTTCTTAAATTCTCCCCCTTTTCCACTACCATACTCAAGTGTTCAACAAGCACTGTTGATCGAGTATCCAGAATATTTCCAGAATCCAGATATTTTCCCCTAATCTGATTTCTTCTACTCCTCCAGTTTAAGCTTACTTACAAAATAGCCTTCTAATTGGCTTTCTAGTCTTTATTTTATCCATTAGATGATCTGCCAAATTTAACCTTCATGTTGCAGTGTTTATCTCAAATTCGTATGTAACCACCTGTACTCTTTCTGCTTTAATATCTTTGCATGGCTTTTCCCATTGCTGTCATGTAATGCAACTTCATGGGTCTTAATATTAGACACAATATCCTCCTTCTCTAACCACCTCAACAGAATTTATTATTTCAAACTTCATTTTCTATAATATCAGCATATAAATTTAAACATAGATCTCCATCATGCTGTCACTTGTTCCTTGGTTCACACTATAAATCCTGTCTGGAATGTCCTTTTCCTTAGCATCACTTATTGTATTCATTCTTTTAGATATAGTTTGTGCAAGACTTTTTGCAAGAAGTTTCTCCCATTATCTTCTGGTTGGATTAGGTACCTGTATCAGTCAGATTAGTGCAGGAAAATAAAGCTACCCTGGGTATTTCAAACAGAAAGGTATTTGATGATTATAATAACACTACAAATTTCTATGCTAGTCAGAAGACCAAGGTTACATTAAAAAAAGAAATTAACCTCTAACTCATGGCTTAGTGTAACAAAGGATTGTCATTTGCCCCTCATTGCAATGTCTAGCTTGGGTCAATAGAAGGGAATTTATTATATTTAACATAGTCACTTGAGGCTCAAGCAGACAGAGAATCAAATATATTACACTTGTGCCATTAGAATTTCTGGTCTTCTAAATTGCTACAACAGAGAAGAGGCAGACGAGAATTTCACATGGCTTATCCTTATCTCCAGTCATGTCTTTTCATGACCCCATGGACTGTAGCCCACCAAGCTCCTCTGTCCATGGGATTTCCCAGGCAAGAATACTGGAATGGGTTGCCTTCTCCAACAGATTTTTCCCAACCCAGGGATCAAACCCCCATCTCCTGTGTCTCCTGCCATGCAGGTGAATTCTTTACTGCTGAGCCACCTGGGAAGCCCTGATGGCTTACCTTATCCTTATCTCATTCTGAAAATGAAACTTGTCATTTCTGCTTATTTCATTGGCCAGGACTGGTCATATTGTCCCATTCAACTAAAAGGGTGCTGGGATGTGTAGTTTTCAGTGTGCCCAGAAAAAGGAGACTAGATATTAGTGAGTGCTGCTTAAAAATGTAGAAACTAAAGCCCAGGGAGTTATTTCCCCACATTTTCACACTTAATATTTGGCAGAACTGGAGTTCAAATTGTACTATTTCTCAAAAGTATCTGTTGCTCTTATTAGGCTCCTCCCTGGAGGAGGATTGTATTCCAGCCCTTCTGACATTAGACTTGCTTGGACCAAGTAAGAATGAGTGGAAATAACACATGCCCACTCCCAAGCAGAAGGTTTAGCAGGCATCCTGTGATTTCCTTCCTCACAGTGCTTTTTCATCTGCTCCCAGAGTACCAATTTCCCTATTAGAAGCTGTACCTTCAACCTGGAATGAAAGATGTATGGAGCAGAGCTTCGGGCAACCTGCAAGTAACATTTAATATGAGTAAGACATAAACTTGTATTGTTGTAAGCCCTTGAGATTTGGGGGTTGCTCACTATGTCAGCATAAACTAGTGAAATACAGCTAATACAAATATTGAAGAACTGACAAAATCCAAACCCAAACTGGGCAAGCATGCTTCAGAACAGACTGGAATCTAAGTGACTATAAAGAATTTATCCTAGGACTCATGGACAAACTCTATATGGCCTTGAACTGAAAATTATGTTTTTTTTTCCAAACTCCTTATTATGTGTCTCCAAATTCCTAAGGGAGAGAAAGTGAGACTCTCACTTTTCTAGAATGGTCACATACCCATCTGACCCTTTGCCAAGGAAAGTGGTAAGCTGGTGGCAGGCAGACCAGATAGCTGGCAGTCCTACTGGGACTTCAGAGAATGGGGAAATGGTAATTCCCCAAAGTGAACAGGATGCTGACAACCAAAAAGAAGGGAAGAAATGGCATTCTTAATAGCAGAAAACTGAAATAACAGTAATTATTCATCACTGGCTCTCTCTCTCCTTCGCAACCATGTGAAATCATCTTGCCACTCTCCGCTTTCCAAACCAAGCATCCTTAATAACCTTGTAGAAGTCTTTCATTTGGCAGTGCCCAGCTTCCCGTCCCCTCTGCTCAAATCAATAGGAAGAAATAAAGATAATCTACATTAATTTGGTTGCAGTTGTTTTAACATCCCCTGAAACCTTCAAGTTCAGCAGTACTGGGCCAGTTTGAAGAAAACCTTTCTGACAGGAAAGCGAGTTTCAAAAAAAAAATGTTCCCCAGTTTGCTAGGCTTATAAGCCTAGGGCAAGTTTAATTAAACTCAATGGAGCATTTTAAAGTGAAGAAAAAATTAGGACAGCAAGAAAAACGTGTTGATTGTTTCCTAATTATGCTGTGGACTTTTTCTCTAATGCATCCCCCCCACCTCTCTCTCTCCCTAAATAAAACAACTGGCACGTTAAGTTTGCACACAGAAGATTATATTTCAACCATGCATCCTGCATCAGCCAGGCACCGTGCCTCCCATTTCACTACTGGGCCTGCTTTTTGGAGACATTCATGTTTTTGTTATTTCATGGATACACTTGTGTGCTAAATCTCTTCAGTCCTGTCCAGTTCTTTGTGACCCTATCGACTATAGCCCACTAGGTTCCTCTGTCCATGGGATTCTCCAGGCAAGAATACTGGAGTGGGTTGCCATGCCCTCCTCCAGGAGATCTCCCCAACTCAGGGACAGAACCCAGGTCTCACGTCTCCTGCGTTGGCAGCCAGGTTGTTTACCACTAGCACCATCTGGGAAGCCCTTCATAGAAACACTTAATCAAATATAAAAAAGAGAGGGAAAACAAGGGATACTACATTAGACTTCAGCAACTTCTAACCTTTTTGTCAGTGAAGATTCCTTTAATTAGTCCTTCCTCCAAACATGGATGGACTCCTTATTTTAAATGATTCAGTCTTCTGAACAATAGGCATTTTTAAAGACATGATTAATTTACTTCCTTATTTTTATTCACAGGAGACATGCATTTACACAAACTGATCTTCATTTACACAAAATGATTTGCTTTTTCCCTTGGACTGCAAGGAGATCAAACCAGTCAATCCTAAAGGAAATCAGCCGTCAATGTTCTTTGGAAGGACTGATGCTGAATCTGAAGCTCCAAAACTTTGGCCACCTAATGCGAAGAACCAACTCCTTGGAAAAGACCCTGATCTGGGAAAGATTGAAGGCAGGAGGACAAGGGAACAACAGAGGTTAAGATGGTTGGATGGCATCACTGACTCGATGGACATGAATTTGAGCAAGCTCCAGGTGTTGGTGATGGACAGGGAAGCTTGGAGTGCTGCAGTCCATGGGGTCACAAAGAGTCAGACATGACTGAGCAACTGAACTGAACTGATCTATTTTTCAGAATAGGATAACCATACCTCTGATTAATTAACATCTGAAAACAAACAAATAAGACCAGAAGTTATAGTCCATCCATTTCACTAACAATGGCTACTATGTGCCAGGCACTATATATATAGCTTTATTATGAGTAAGAAAATGAGCTACATTAGGATTTGAAAAATAATAAAGTAGCTCATGGGTCTCAAGGACTCCAGAGACTCTGGCTAAAGACCTGTGTGCTAGTATTATAGTGACAATTACAGCTGTTCAAGACTCCTAGAAGGCCACCAAGGAGAAGACTGTTGGTGTGGACATAAATGTAAAGCCTGGGGGCTTCAGGGAAAGCCCTTGAGCCAGAGACGAGTAGTACATAAAGAAAAGTCAATGTGTCTCAAATGGTGCCACTAAATTCTGTTAAATGAAATAAAAATAGGTAAAACTTAAAGGGCTCTTAACTCCTAGAAGCCAGTTACTCCTAGAAGCAGTTTACTTATATTGATTACTGTTATCATCTCATCCTTCCTATAAGGCACAGGGAAGTTGCATGGTGGACCCAAGATCACACAACCAATTAGTGCTAGAACCAGGATTGGAAGTGATATAGTTTGCTCTTAACCTAGTGGTTAAGCTTGCACATAAAAGATTGTTAACTAGACATGACTTAATAGGAAAAAAAAGACACAGGACACACACAACTCAGCCATTCCCAGTTCTTTCAGCACCGAGGGGCCCCTTTGTGTCTTCTTTTCCATCGTGGACTCCTGTGCTTGGAAAGATGTCCACTTCTGCCATACTAAAGGAGGGAGGGCTCAAAATAAAGTAAATTTCATTTGACTTTTAAAAATAAATGTATCCCAGAGAGATGTTATGGGGAGGGAGGTGGGAGGGGGGTTCATGTTTGGGAATGCATGTAAGAATTAAAGATTTTAAAATTTAAAAAATAAAAAACTAAAAAAAAATAATAAAAAAATAAAGGTAAAAAAATTAAAAAAATGAAAATAATAAAAATAATAAAAATAAATGTATCAAGTAGAATTTTGAAAGACTGGAAGAATATATGCCAGGAAACTATACTAGCAATAATACAGAATTAAAACTGTCCCCAAATTCAAGAATCCAGGTACGCTGAATTTTATTAGATTAGGCTCCCTATTAAAACCTATAACACAGCCTCTCAATCTTTTCTCCCACTTGACAATGAGTTTCAAAGGGATGATTCTCCAAAGTTTCATGAATACAACTTAGAATCTCCCCAGGTGGCAAGTTAGCCTCTCTAAGGGAATAAATTGAAGAAAACCTTCAAGTGATTGTGAAATAGCTACAATGGAGGCATTCATGTAGGGAGAATGAATGCCCCCTACATTCTCCTCCATAGCAATCAGAGCCCAGTGGAGAATTGGACCCCGTTCACCAGACAGTAGTCAACTGTTCTTCGTCTCCATCTAGATCACATACAATACTGTATGTGGGCACTTTGGTCTTTTGTGTTGACTGTAGGTTGTAACATCTTCCAGTAGAGTTCAGGCTTTTAAACCTCTGCTCTATGGTGTTTGAGGCTGGATAATCCTTCATTATGGGGACGATCCTCTACATTGTAGGATGTTCAGCAACATCTCTGGTCTCTACTCCCCTGATGTCAGTACCATGAGCACACCAATTCAAATTGGTAGCAATCCAAATTGTCTCCAGACTTTGCCAAATCTCCCCTCAGAACAAAATTGCACCAGGGTAAGAACCACTGGTCTAGGTTTTGTGTATCTATCTTAGCTTCTCTTCCCCACAGAACTTAGTTAACATAAATATTCTGCTAACATAAATATTTGTAGGGGAATAAATTACTAAGTTTTGAATGACTTTTATAATGAATGAATTATTATTCATTAGACAAATAGTTATTAATGGATTTCTGTCAAATTATTATATTTAAGCTATCTGTTCTATTAAGTCTTGCAGTAAAAGTAGAGGCAAACCATTTTTGGTGGTCAGCTGAAAAAAGACTGCTTGGCAGGACTGAAATTTACCTAATGTTCCTCCAAACTTTCACTCTGCTTGACTCCATGCTAAAGCATAAACAGCTTGAACTCATCCTGTGTTTTCCCATCATGATCCCCATCCAACACTTGCCTCTTTTCCAGATACCTCTGTCTTAGAGAGACTTGGCCCCTGTTTCAAGAGACAGTGCCTTTGTGTTTATGGTCTTTGCCAGGGCTGAGAACAATATCAGGGAATAATAGCAGTGGGGTAGGGTGAGGAGGAAGGTGGGGGAAGGCTAGAACTTGGACACCAGAGATTCCAAAGAAACTCCAGGCCTGGAATAACTATATTTTCCAGAGCAAGTTCATATATTTTCATGTAGGCTATGCCTTTAGGATATGATGAAATATTTCACAGTAAGGCTAATTATTTTAATAGATAGGTAGAACTTCTGGCCTTGAGAAAATAAGTTAAGGGAGCTGGAATGGGGAGGAGATTAGGGTAGGGAGTGGTTGACATTGCATGTGAGATGTAGTCTTAGTGAGGCTCTTCTACAGTGAGGGCTGCTGGTGTGCTATGAGGGTGGCAGGTCCCAGGTCACCAGCAAGGTAAAGTCTGCTCTCAGAGATGCAGATGAGCATCAGGCACCTGCCAACTACTAGGACCAAGAGCCAGTACAAAGAGCATCAGCTGACAGTTTGTTTTTCTGTATCTCTGAAGGGATTTCAATTTTTAAAAAATGCCAGCTTGTTGAGTCAGCTGTTGTTTTGGAATTATTTTCTCCTCTCTATTAGCAAAGATAATTTGAGAGCTGACTTAGAGCCTGTGCAGTAAGATTGATGTCTATTCTAAACGAATTGCCTCTTTTCCTTTCAGCTTAAAGCGCAATCATTATGTTTCTTCCACTACTTCTTTCAACTAAAGAGTTTTATGGATTGGGCCTGGGAATCATTTAATATTCTCCTATACTAATAATATAACAACAGCACCATAACAGTGAGAGTAATAACCCCACCACTACAACAGGTAAAAATTTCAGAGTGTTTGTCATATGACAGGTATCACGCAAAACCTTTACATAAATTATTAATAATCCTCCTCAGGATAATTCTAGGGCTTCCCTGGTGGCTCAGATGGTAAAGACTCTGCCCGCAATGCAGGCAGATTGAACCCAGGTTTGATCCCTGGGTTGGGAAGATCCCCTGGAGAAGGGCACGGCAACCCAGTCCAGTATTCTTGCCTGCAGAATTCCATGGACAGAGGATCCTGGTGGGCTACAGCCCATGGGGTCACAAAGAGTCAAATACAGCTGAGCGACTAACACTTTCACTTCTTCCACTTTCCAGGATAATGCTATGAACCATTTTCCTCATATTGAGGTTAAGGGAACTAAAGCTTATATATGTGGTTTAATAAACAGCCGAGGTAACACAGGTGTTAATTGGGTAGATCTTGGATTTGAATCCTGGAAACTGTGTTCTAAACTTAGTTCTAGAAACCATGCCCATAATCAGAAAAATGATACTTTTCCCCATGATTCCTGGCATAATACTTTTGATAGGGAATCATTCCAGTGAAGAACAAAACTATTACCCACTAATGTCTCAGTATCACTCTATTGAGGGCCCCCTGATGCTGTCCGATTCCATCCATCAGTGCAAAGTACTCTTCATTCAGTGGCCTGTATCCATACATGCTTCTGTACTTCACTGTGCATGGGTCCAGGAATTCATGCATTAATTTTTTGAGATTATGAAATACAGCTGAGCTTACAGACATATCTTATTTGTTTGTTGTGCTTGTTCTTTATTTCAGTTTCAGATACTGTTATTAATTTTGCCAAAGAGAGAAAATAAATGGCACTGATGTTTTGAGGTTGACTGACTGCTGAGAAAGAGACCTGAAAGAATGAAAATCTTACCTGAGTAGATGGTTAGGGATAGCAAGCCTCATAAACTATGCTTGTCTCAAGCCTGACCTTTGTCCCAGTCTCAGAATCAAAGTCCATGGAGCCTTTCTTTGGTTGCTACTTTGAATCTGGCCCGGGTCAATAGCCAGTAAAAGGAAATTGTGCTGAATTATCACAATTTTTATTTGTGCTGACTTATTGGAAATAAGGCAAGACAGATGAGTTGCAGTATCTGCACACTTGATTACCCCCTTCCCCAATTTTTCCGTGGCTTCATTTAGATCTCTTTGCTACAGCATTTTAGCTCTAACTTTGGGCACTGAATCATGCTACAATGTCCCATCGAGCATCTCGGTAATGCGATAAATTCATCCAAAGTCTCGCAGTGCCATCCTGCACGTGACAAGTGCAATAACACGTCAGGCTCAGAACGATACCCATCTTAGGCAGATACTCCCTCTGCTGACAGCAGGTGTTTCTGCTTTATCTGAAAATAATTCACTGAATAGATAATTGGTGAATCCCCAGTGGGAACAAAACTTGATTCTGTCTGAGCATAGGTTACCAAGTGTACCACCATAAAATAATTGATTTTGTGATATATTAAGTGGGGACATACTCAAGACTACTGAACTTTTCACTTAGGGCCTGGGGCTGAAGTTGAACTAGGCTCCCAAAGGTGAAGAACCCATGCATGACAAGGGCAGGGCTTCACACTCCAACAGCCAATTTAACTTTCATTTTCTTTATTAATCTAATATGTTCTACCTTTCACCAGGACGTGATGTGCAGGGAGTTTCATTAAAACGGTTGAGTTGTTATCGGAGATAATCACCGAAGGAATGTATCACAAAAGTCAAGAAATTCTGAATCTTTTTTTTTTTTTTATGCTGTTGTCTTAGAGAAGAGGTTTCCAATGCTGATAGGGAAGTTGCTTTAGCTATAGGGCAAATTTAATTGCATTTTTAGAAACTTCTTTTAATCCTATAATAACAAAAAATTAAATCAGTGCTGACATTTTTTTGTTGCCAGAAGAAGGTAGTAAAAGGGTAAAGAAATAATTGTTAGCTCTGAGAATATAATTAGCAACTTTAATGCTTTAATCTAAAAAATGCATATTTTGAGCCTGGGTGAATGATTAAAGAAAAGATATCAAAAGTCTTTGAAATTTCTAACTGTGTTTGTTTTTAATTGTGAGTTATGATCACTATAATTAGCTCATTTTAGTGCATTTATAATGCAAACAAATATAAATTTCTACAAGTTCAGGGATATTTCAGGGCAAATATGATCGACATCTTGACCTCTGGCTCTTTGAATCAAGCCTTTCTTATATGTCCGGTAGAAGTTTATTCTTTGATTTGGATGGGGGAGGAAAGGGAGTTAAGAAGCCAGGATTAAATACTGGGAGACTAGAGTCAAGGTTGACGTGTGTTTGGAGGTTTATTCCAGAGGAGTGTTAAGGATGGTCCCATTAGAAGCCTGGGCTTCCTCTGGCCCAGAGGGATGACTATGTTAAGCTCCCTCTGCCCCACTGGATGAAGCTTGAGGCTGGGTCTGAGTTACAAGCTTGGGAGGAAGTGCTGGGTTACAGATAAATGTGATCTCTCTGGTGCTAAACCTGTGTGAATGAGCACAGAACCTGCCTAGCCTGCTCCAGCTCTATCCTGCCCCACCTTGACAGAACCAAGAAAGCTCATTACTATGTACTAGAAAAGGGAAAAGGAAAAAAAAAAAAAAAGACCCAGAGGGATCTGGGGAATGAACTTTTTGGGGGTCTTATTTCTCTCAGAGGTGCACATTAAAATTCTCTCTTTCATTCATTAATGTGAATACAAGCTGCCTGAGAAAATAGCTGGTGGGACCTCCCTTAATGAATAGTGAGGCTTTTCTATGCTCTAGAGGCTTAAAATTGGGTTTCATCCCACTGAGGATTTTTCTTTTTTCCTTCTCCTTCTGTCTTCTTAACACTGCATGTTTGGTTATATTTCTAGAACTCACCTAGGCTATGACCTGCCTCATCCAGTTCTAATCGCTCATATGATTAGATTGGGGCCACCCACAGACAGGGAGGAGGGGGCCACTGTCAGGTATTTTTCCAATATTATTTTAAAATTTCTACTCTGTCAGTCATATGTGATCAAACTCATTCTTGTGAAGTTCCTCATACTTCTTGGTTTAGAATAGGCCAGATATGAATATAAAGATCTTTTTTCTTGCTTTCAGGGTTTTTCACTTTGGTTTGAAATAGAATTAACTCTTCTTAGCCTTTCTCAGTTTAGTTTTTTTTTTTTTTTAGAATTCTGGTCTTGGTTTCCTTATTTTTCCTCAGTACATTGCAGGTATGTTCGACCACTGCATCCCAGAGCACTCATGCCCTCATTCAACAATTATTGCCCACATCATGCATTTGGGATATTTTCTTGAATTGTCTTATGTTGCTAGCTATTTTCCCAAGGACATCTCTAAGTTTCTGAAGGACTTATTGTTTTACTTGTCTATGTCTTCAAGAGCCAATGAATAGTAGTCCTTGACGAGTGAGGATGATGCTCATGGACATGGAGCCATGTCTTCATCAACTTGCTCCTCACTCCCACCACAGGGAAACTAGAATGACGGGAATCCTCAGTCATTATTCCAGATCCTTAGGCCAATTTGTCTGGGGCCAGTAGGGAAAGTGGTTGTGGAAAGGGCTCTGCCAATCCAGACACGATTGTGGCAGGAAGAGAAACACTGAGGTACACATTCTCATGCAATTTGAGAATGAGGTGACAAGTGACAGCAAGCTCTAGAAGAGCTTGTGGATCAGCCCCAAAAAGATGTCAAAAGGCCTCACACTAGGAGCCACAGAAACACTCAGCAATGGACAGTGACTGTGTTCCACAACAGCTGAAAAACACAGATTCATTTTTCTAAGGGGAAAGGCATTTGGAAGTCTAGTTTAAAAGATGCTGTTTTCTTTGGTTTCTCCTTGAGAGTTCTTTTACCTTGTGGTATTTAATTAACTTTTATTGCATCTCATATATTATAAAACATAAACAAAAATTTTACAGTGTATCATATTATTTAGAACAGTATTAATCAAGCAAGTATATATAGAGAAAGATAGAAAAAGATGAGGGCAAGTAATAAATACCTAAAAGCCTTGATACAGTTAACAACAGCTCTAGACACGGTTCTGGATCACTATTTGTTTGTTTATATTTATTGAGTGTCTACTATACCAGGTATTTTGCCAACATAATTTTATCTGTTCATTGTTTAATATTGTAAAACTATTCCATATATTTTATGAATCAGTGAAATTTATAGTCTCATAGATATAGACTATCCAGTATGTTGAGCCATTTAAAAATTCTATGACATATTTATAATCATGACATTCTGAACTTCACATTTGATAGAGAGCTACTTTATCAGCAATTGTACACCAATTTGCCAGTAGGCTTTAAAAGCCAGATCATTTTTCTCCGTGGAACCCAAGGAGAATTTGGTGACAAAAATGCCAAGATAAAACTCTTTTCAGAAAATTAGGTTTTAAAGGCCTACCTTTAGCATCATGGGCTTTATTTCGTGTCTCCAGGACATATCTGACTGCTCGAGATTTGGCACACACGGTGTAAGGAGTTAGTATTGTACAGTCCAAGTGAGGGAACTAATAAACGCAAGGTAGTGCCTCCTCTGTAGGATCAGATCTGTTCCCCGTTATTTGGTTCTGCTGCTGGAGGAGAAAAATAAGTCTTGGATATTACAGCTGTCACTGTGACATCTGTTGTTTCAGGATCCGTGACTGCTTCAGTCACCACCTGACCCAGATCATCACCATAACATTCTGTCCACTATTAAACTGTGAAAGGTCCTCGCCCTCCAGGTGGTACTTCAAGGTTGACATACCAAGATGTTTGTCTCTGTCCCCGCAACTGTCTCTCAACTGAAAAATACAGCCTCACTTTGGCAGAATTGATGGCAAACCAAGTCTCCCAGGGTTCAAGGGGAGCAGCGGAGAGCAAGAGTTCTTGAGGCGTAGCCCCGATCTGCTCTTAATCACTTGTCACAACTCCTGGAGGGCCTCGGGCGTGTTGCTTTTTGTTCTTTGTTGTTGGTGCTTCTCCTTTTCCTTTAAACAGATGACTCCAGCTATTAAAACAACAGTAACCGAGCTGCGTGCACATATCCAAGCCTACAAAACAGATATGTAAGGGGATATCTGTCCTCCCGAACACAGAAGGAATAGTTGACTTTTGGAAAGTTCCTCTAAATAGAACTCCACTTCTGGTTGTATGTGTTTGGTTCAAATCATTAATGACTTAACAGAATGGCTACTGCTAATTTAGATGCAAAGTGGATGCATTTGGCGGGGAGTGGATACCTGTATTTGCTTGGCTGAGTCCCTTCGCGTGTGTTCGCCTGCAACTATTACAGTGTTGTTATCAGCTATACCCCAATACAAACAAGAAACAGTTTATCACATGAGTAACCAAAATCAGGCCCACAGATACATTTACAGGAATGTAATAAATACGTAAAACCAGACACATCTCTACTGTAAAGAGCTTTCATTCCAAGAGCCCATTTGATTATTCACTAATTTATTTATCCACTCTTTCATTCAAAACCTGCTTATTGAGACTCTATAATGGATGAGGCACTGCACTGGGAACTAGGGTTCAGCACTAGAAGAGAATTTTCTGTTCTCACGGTGTTTAACCTGACAAGAAAAGGCGGGGTTCACACTTACACGTGTGATCCAGCTTTCTCCCAGAAAAATCTAACCACTCCCAGCCACACAGCTATTTAATAGTCATCAATAAGCAGTTTACTTTCATTACGTAATGAAGGCCCGGCGTGATCTAAATCATAAAAGAAAACAGAAGAACCACAAGCTGGTTCTCATGCGGTATACTTTGATTTCTTTTCCTATTTCAGTTTCCCTACAATTTCTAGCCCTAATTCTAGCAACTAGTTACATGATCTTAAACAACTCACTTAACATTTATAAACCTTGAATTTTTCTCACATGTACAATTCCTTTAGTTAATGTTTAGAAGATTTTTTTAAAAAAAACCCTCAAAAATATACTTTCAGACAAGCGTAAATCTTTTCAGATTCACTGTCTTCAAAGAGCCTCAGGATATTTGCATTATGGTTGATCAGGTAGGACAGGATCACACAGGGTCGGAGGCTGCCCAGTCTCAGCATCAGGAGTTTTCTACTCACCTGGAGAGCCCCTGGAGTCTGGCCCTGAACAAAAACACATTATCTGGACCTGGCATCATTTACCCAGCTCAGAACACAGCGGCAGTCTTGGCAAGAGAAGAGGTGGGAGACTGCTTCTGTGGCACTTGCTGCTGCTTTATGGGTTTGCATTTGTCGTGCTAGGATTTTCTTTTCATCTCTTTTCTTTCTTTTTCCTTTTCTAATTGACACAGTGCCTGTACATTTAAATACTTGCAACCGGGCGTGGACATCTTGTATAATAGCTGTATTGGTTCTAATGGCCTGTAACAGAAGTGAGTGATTGAGACCCAGGAAGAAGGTACTAAAAATGAAACCCCATATTTGATGTTTTCTCTATAACAAAAAAATAGCCTAATTATTTAATTAAGAACAATGGTCAATTATTATATAACTGAAAAAATGTTGGATAAAATTTAATATATATATGTGTGTGTATATATACATGGCACTTGAAGCTTTTGAATTCTTTTTCCACTAAACCTGAATTTTCAATCTCTGCTTTAGTTGTTTTGGCTCTTTGTTCACATGAACTTTCTTTCACAAACAACCAGTATTCCAAGGCATTTTGCTGACCAGATCAAATACTTTGAGATGAGTGACATCAAAAGACTTTAGATAAATAGGCTTCTGAAATAGCAAGATTACAAGCATATGCTGATATCATGACAGAATATTTTTGAATATAAGTTTTGTCTTTTTTTTTTTAGGGTTTTGTATTTTTTTTTAATGAGGGTAGAAATTTAGAAATGAAGTGCCCCCAAATCCTCATGCCCCCTGGCTGACAGGTCCTCCACCTCAGCATTCCTCCTCTGGATCTTTCAGGTTCCTTACTTCTGGTAAGGATGTGGTAGGATGGGACATCCCTGGTGGCCCAGTGGTTAAGGATCTGCTTCCTAATACAAGGGACATGGATTCGATTCCTTGTCCAGGAACTAGGATCCCACATGCCCTGGAGAAAGTCCAAGTGCCATAGCTAAGACCCAACACAGCCAAATAAATAAATAAATATTTTTTTTAAGTGGTAGGACACATTCATTTACACTGAAGGAAGCTTTGTTTTGTTTTTAGGTCCTAGGCCTTTATATAAGAACAAAATGATGAGTGATATGGGGATTAAAGTCAGGAGCATCATCCTACTTCACCTTCCCTCCAACCAGTTTCTCCAAACTCCCTGTCCCCACACCCTTGTGTTCCCAATTCCTTTCTTAGTGAATGAAGAACTTAATCCCAAAGCCCTGGTACAAACCCCAGGGTTCTCTCCTTAGGTCTCCCTTCCTCTCCCCCCACACCCTATTCCTGGGGAGAGCAGGCACCTTGGTTTGAATGCACAGGAGAGCTTGCAGCGGTGACAGACACTGAGGGAAAGGCCTCACCCTCAGGGACTGGGATGTAGGGGTACAGCGTAGTGACATGAGGGCCCCGATAGCCTGGGGTACCAAAATGGGGCCCTGGTGTCAGAGGAACAGGTGCAGCTCCCCCTGAGAAGGCAGACCCAGCAGTATCAAAGTCCTCTGGTTGGAAATAGTCGCTGCTTAATCGTTTGCCCTTCTGGCAATGGTTGCAGAATGGCACCGGAACCACGTCCTTCTGTAGCCCAGGCTGCTGGGCGAAGTGGCTGATGTGCTGCCGAGTGGGCTTCGGGCACTGCAGGAACAGGCTCTCCAGGTTGCCTCTCACTCAGTTCTCCATACTCGTCCACTTTCTCTTCTGGGCCTGCACTAGGGCCTCTGCCTTGCATATCTCCTGCAGATTTCGTTGTTGTCAGTTTCCTCCACCCACTTCTGCAGCAGAGGCCACAGCTTACACCTGTTCTTTGAAACTGAGTTGCAAAGCCTCAAATTGACAGGTGGTCCTTTGGCTGAACACCTTTCCAAAGAGTGAGCCCAGGTGAGCCCCACATTGGTCTGGGTATATCCCAGGGTGATCCTCTTCTGCTTTAGGAGTTTGGCAGATTGTTCCAGGTCTTTCTGAAGAGCTTTGATGTCCTGGGACTCCTCAGGGTCCGCTCCAGTTTCTCCTTGCCCAGCTTCATGGTGCCTGGGTGGGGCGGTGCAGTGGTCCGGGGAGGCCCCCTCGGTGTTGCTCTCCACCCTGGTTCCTGCCTCGCCCTCGGGCTGAGGCACCCTCCAGGACACCTCAGGGCACCGGCCCCACTCTAACCTGCGGTGCAGAGCAGGCCATCCCTCTGCACAAGTCATAGAGTGAGGGCACAGGGGAAGCCCCCACACCTCGCGCTGGGCACAAGCTCCAGCCAGATTCCTGACCCACCCGGAGGCCCTTCGAAGCTCATCCAGGTCCCAGGATCAACCCAGCCTGGCTGTGGCCCTCCCTGCTGATGGCCTGCACCGCCCAGCAGGGGAGAGAAGGCCTGAAGGAAGTTTTAAAGATCCATTAGTGCACTAATAAAAAATCTTTCTTCGGGAAACAACTATGAAGGTACTTTTTATGTCTTCTTTGTGATTAGGGGTGAGAGAAAGGAAGAAACATATGTTTTTGTACATATATATTTAAGTTTGTACTTAAAAACTACCCCCTGAGTTCTTGATTATCTCAAGGTGAAGACAGTGTTAAATTACTTGTGGTGATGGCCTGTCAGATTGAATATATAGCAGAAGGACAAGGCAAAGGGTAAAATGGATTCAATGCAGACTGAGCTGTGGGGTTTGAGACTGCCCTACAGGAGCAGACAAGGGAGGTGAGGATGGTGTCCTGCCTTAATAAAACCCCACCTGTAGAACGTGGATGGCTTTCTTTTGACTCCAAACTGGAGTCTCTCTTCTCTGTGGTGATTGGCATGTAGGGACTGGTACTCCTATGAACACACATGAAGGAAACAGGCATCTTAAAAGATGAGGATTTATGTTCTCAGAATAAACATCGGGAAGTATCAAGTTCAGCCCCCTGGAAACTACAAGGGTCTGTTGTTATATGATAGGACCTGGGTTTACTCAGAACTCACAGGACATGTAAGGTTTTAAAACAGATGTAGTTGGTCAGAAAATGGTAGCAATTTACACCAAAGGGACTAGAAGGGAGGATGGAATCAGATAAACTCTTTAAAGCATTAGAGATTTTTGAGTCTACAGTTGCCCTGACTAATTTGGTAGCCACAGTGGCTATTGAGCATTTGAACTGTGGCTGATCTGATTTGAGATGTGCTTGCATCTCAAATGTAAGATGCAAAATGTCTTCAAGAAAATAGGTTCTGAAGACATAGTTATGAAAAAGAACGTAAAATGTCTTGTTAATAAAGGTTTCATACTGCTTATATGTGAAAATAATAATATTGTGGAAATGTGGGACTAAATAACATACTGAGTTAATTTCACCTGTTTCTTTTATGTTTTTTCTAATATGACTATCAGAAAATTTTAAATTATTTATGCAAGAAAATTTTATATTACTCACATTTACAATATACATTATCTTTCTATAGGGTAGGACTGCTCACAGGAGCAAGCCCTCTGTATTTGAATGTGGGTAGATATAAGGAGGATGCTCCTGTTAAGAATTTTAAAACCTGTGTTTCTAAAATAAATTCTGTAAAATGGTGTAACAACATAGCTTATTATGACGTGGAATTGGCTATGCCATAGGTTAAGTAGCTTATCCCATGCCTTAATAACACTATTCAGTAAGATCCCATGTATGTATTGGCTTGGAATAGAAGTGTCCTATACCTACCAAAATGAAAAGAGAAGGAATGGATATAAAGAAACTGTTAACACTGGGGAATAGAAGCCATTCATTCAATACATAAAAGTACTTTTCTGCAACTCCCACAATTAGAGAAATTTCAGAAACAATTAAAGGATTTGGCAGTCCCTGATGATGATTCACTCTGAGAAAGTCTATTGTCTTAAAGAAACCTCCAAGAGAGTCAAAGAAGCATAGGCTTTAATGGGATGTTTGCTATTTGAGGACTGTGTTCTAGGTAATTTCCAACATGCTGAGCATTTCCTTCATTTTTCTCCAGAGGAGTCCTGCATGAATTGGGTCTTCAAAGAGAAAATTTTTTATTTCCATATGAAGTCAGTCAATGTCCCCTCCACGTTAACCCATCCTTCAAGGAAAGACACCTTCTTAGAAGACTGTTCTACCACATTGCTCATCACTCCCGAGATGTTTTTCAGTCCCAGTGTAATTATCTCCATGATGGAGGAGGCTCCAGATGCATTTATTTGCCCCTCTCTGCGACTGGAAAATGTATTCCATACTCAGTTAAAGTCAGTAATTAAAACGACCTAATCTGCATTCACTTTGTAACCAGCGGCTGAAACTCCCTCTCTGTCAACCCCAGAGGTGGGAGGGCTGCTGCATTTAAACCCACACTGAAGATCTCTGATTGGCTGGTGCACAGTTAGAACAGGTGAAATAATCTAATCTGGAATATTGCTCTCCTCACCTTTTTTTAATAAAGATTTGCCTCACCACAGACCTTAATATAACAGCAGTAAAGGCAAGAGAGGAAATTGGAAACACGGCCAGGAGTGTGCCTTATGGTTCATAACAGCCCCAAATTGTAACTGTTTATTAAAACTAACACCCTTTTGTGAGTGAGGGTGTGGATCAAAATATCCAGTGGTTTCTCTTCTTCAATATTCCCTTTTTTTATAGCACTGAGTTTAAGTTTCAGTTTTAGAGTTTCATTAAGTTTTTTAAATTGTTTCTGACTGAAACATTGACTTTAAAAGGCAACTTGTCCGTAATTTGTCCCTGTTCCTTACTTCCATTATTTATTTCAATCCGTAGGAGATGTCTATGGATGGATGACCTCTTGGGCCACTGGGACAAGAAAGAGTTAAGGCAGGTGAAGGACCAGAGGAGTCAGAAGTCCAGAGAACTGCCTCACAAAATACAATTAAGGGCCTTTCCCAGGCCCACGGTGCTCTGGTGCTGCCAGAGGTAAGGAGGCCGAGCACAATGTTCTCCTTGTCCACACACCTCCCTTTTGTTTCAGCAGCATTTTGCCTCCCACACATGCAAAAGTTTGAATTTCCTGTTGGCTCTGAGGTGAGATTTATAACATTTATTAAGGTTACTATTCATTGTGAATTTACTGGGCAATAAGCCTAAGAGCTTTTAGGGGTTTAATTGCCTATGTTTACGGGGGTTGCAAAGCTCCCCACAGAGTCACTGTCAGCCAGGTTGGCCAAATGTGGACTTCTTGGAGTGCCTGGGGCACATGTCCTAGTCCAAGGGGAAGGTCAGGGAGAGCTGAAGGGCTCTGAGGAGACAAAGCCCTCAGGGCACGAGATTGGTTTTTCTGCTCTGGCTGTTTTGGTTCACTTCCCGCTGGCTCATCTACCTCATTCTGGCCAAGTCTGAAGACACATTTGAATGTTCCGTTCTCTCCAGGAAGAAAGAGAAATAATTTGAAATAATTGCATAAGGGAAGGAGAGAGGGAAAGAAGGGCTGGCGGTGCAAGTGAACACACATTGCAAACGTAATATGGGCTACATAAGCCGTCTCATGTGTATTGTCACGCTTAGTCTTCACAGCAGCCCTGTAAGGAAGGACTCCCACTCCCACTTTACGAATGAGGAAATTGAGGCTTAGAGAATGAAATCACTTGCAGAAATGAAGACAGCTAGTGAATGGAAGAACCAGGATTTCAACTCCATTTTTTTGTGGCTTCCCAGTCCTGGTTGGGAGCTCCACATTTCGTTCACTCTTGTTTAGCCCTTAGTTGCCGCTCATTTAACCTAAGCAATTGGTTCAGGTGTGTCATCAGGACATTTGAAAGTACAAGTTTAAACTTACTTTTAAGATGTTGGGTTTGTTTTATTGCAGAAAGGTAGCTTTTTTGCAACAGCTTTAACCTTTGATCTCACCAAACCGTTGTAGAATGGAATGAATGCATAAGAGTGGAGTAAAGTCAACTGAGCAATGCTATGGGCCAGGCAGGACAAAGGGACTGTAAAGGGTCTGTCAGTCTCCGAGAGGGAGAGCTCCTGAGGCAGTTTACTAATTTGATAAAAGAGTGGGGAAAAGTTCTGGTTCATTTCATCCATTCATTTATTCAACAACTATTTGGTATGCACTTACTGTGTGCTAAGCACTGCATTAGGCATGAGGGATGCTAGATACTTCAGCACTCTGCCTGCTCCCTTCCTGCTGTGCAGAGGCCACAGGATGCTGCTCACGCCCTGTCTCTTAAAGGCTCTTTCAAATCTACCCAAGTTCTGTCACAGTGACAAATTTCTCAGGTTTCTTAAACAGATGGTTTAACAAAGGGAAGAAACAAAGTAAAAGAAGTAAAAGAGTTGATGAGCAGACAGTGTACTCTTTATGTGAAAAAAATAAACAAACATATATACATATACATACATTTGTATATAGGCTTAGCGCTGGGCTTCCCAGGCTGCACGGGTGGTAAAAGAATCTGCCTGCCAATGCACGAGACCCCAGAGATGTGGATTTGATCCCTGGGTCAGGAAGATCCCCTGGAGTAGGAAACGGCAACCCACTCCAGAATTCTTGCCTGGAGAATGCCATGAACAGAGGAGCCTGGCAGACTATAATCCATGGGGTTGCAAAGAGTCAGACACGACTGAGTGATCACACACTTACATAGTGCACTCTTCATATCTTCACATGACATAAATAAATTAGTCATATATATATACACACACATACATAAAGATGCATGTGTTCACACCTGTGTGTGTAAAACTAGCCTGATGTACAGTCCAAGATGCCATTACAAATTTGACTGGTCTTGTAACAGGCAGAAAACCTACCGGCACAGAGGACTAAGCAGTGGAGCCATCACTGTTGGAAATGTATTGTTCAGGACATTTGTTAACTTATTGATGCGGCAGTAGAAGTTGAATCAGATTCAGTTATTCAGTTGAAGAATAAATTGGAATATTTCGGTGCATTTCTTTAAAAAAAAAGCCACTTTAAGCTTATGTATTAAAATGACAAAGTCTTAAATAGGGGTCTCTTTTTCTAAACAAAAGATATGCAAATTGCAATTCAAGATTTATATTATGATAAAAACTGAAATACAAAAGAGTCATTATCCTGCAAAATGTAAAAGTACATTGCTTCATGAGTCTATAATGATATAATGGGATATTGATGTAATAAAAGGTGTCAGAAAGGAGACAATGACCTTAAAATTTTAAGTCAGAAACATTAGAATTGAACAGTAAGTATCTACCCACCTAACTATCCATCTATCTATTGCATATTTTAGAAATTTGAGGTGAGGAACAGTATATTTTTATCTGCTGGCGGTGTAGCCATAATAAGGGGTTTGGGGTTAGAGAATGGGAATTATTTTTCACATAACCATTCCAACTCTGAAACTGGATAAAGATTTTACCTTGAATATTAGATTAATAGGACTATCTTTCCTAAAAATCAGTGGTGTGTTATGAGGCTTGGAAATCATTCCTGGCCTAGCCACAGGACAGCAAATGTCAGGGACGCCAGTTCTCCCTGCCTAAGTATGAAAGACTCGCTCATGGTGAGTTTGCAAGGACTCTTAGTTTTTAAGATGATGGGAGCAATTTACAGTTAATCATTGTGTGTCACTGAAAAAGGATGGATCAACTTAAAGACACTGCAATAGAACACAAAAGATTTACTCTATCAAATCACAGGGAAATTGTAGGAAACTATTTATACTTGAAGTTATTCTACTGGCTTATTTTAAAAAGGGGAAGCATGTGTGTGTGTGTGTCTGTGTGTGTGTGTGTGTGTGTTTCAGGGGAGACACACTTAAAGTAATCAAGTGATACACCACATGTGAAGCAGACGCACAGGCTTGTTCCCACTACTAAACAGAGCAGAAGGCCTGGTTTAGCTTTATTTGGCAGGAATTTATATACTTGCTTCACTATTTGATCTTAACTTAAACAAAGGATGTTGGTCTCAGCCACCACTGATTTCAGGGTAACAGCCCTCTTTCTGAAAGGCACCGGAATTGTGACACTTCGAAAATCAGATGGTTGCACAGTATGGAAGTTTCTTAAATGTTTATTTATTGTAGTGAGCCAAACCCTCCTTTTCTTGTTTCGGAGTGTGCGATCAATTGCACTGAAAGCTGTAGGCAGAAGGATCTTACTTTCATACAATTGTCAGAACCTTGGCGAGGCCATGCAGAACAAACCCAAACAAACCAGGGACTCTAAATGAGGCCTAAGACCCTACTCTGAGCCCAAACTCCTGATAATTTTCCAGTTCAGAAAGTTGCTGAGGGTCCTCTGTCAGGGTGAGCTCATGGTTTATGATTTCAGAGCCTGTGCAACGCTCCCTTCTATTTCATCTTGACTTAATGTCATTAGTCTTCCTTCACAGAAACCTGAGCGCTCATTTTCTAATCTATCTAGATGATACGCTGACAGCATTTTCCCTGATCGAGACTTTACCATTTATGTCTCTGCCTCTGTTAATCATTTGCAGAAATGAGATTTATAGTAAAAAGGATTAAATCAATTCTGACTACCTCCCAATTCTTAGGTTTTCGGGGATTTTTGATGAACACAGAAACCATGGCCCCTCAGAGATGCTTTCCTAAGAAGATCTTTCTTAGCTCTGTGAGGTGGCCTTTCAGCGTCTCCGAGTCTCTGTGGATCATAGCGGGTCCACTTCTCCATGTTTCGTTTGGCAACCACGCCTCAGAGGCTACCCTCGGAGCAACTCAAGCTGCTTTTGATTGGAATCGATGAGCGAGCCATCCATTCTCTTCTCCTTCACTCCCCATCTTTCCTTCATTCTCTTCTTCCCAGTCCGAAGATGAGCACCCTTAGGAAAGGTATCAACCAACTTCGATTAAGTGTTTGTCTTTGGAGTTTCTCATCATGGGGTATATTGTGCCATTTTTAGCGGGCAGGGATTGAAGAGAAAAATTGCACTAATCGAAACTAAATCATAGTTTATTTTGTTCCTTTCTAATTTCTCTAATCTCTCACTGACTTGAAATTGCTTCCATGTGTCAGGACTTGTGCAAGGCCGGGGACTTTCACGAACATGCAGTCTTCCTTCTGTATTCGCAGGGGCCAGGTTCCAGGACTCCCGTGGATACCAAATCTGCCGTAGTTGAAGTCCCTTATACGAATATAAAATGACGTAGCATTTCCGTATAGCCCACACACACCCTCTTATTTACTTTAAATCATCTCTACATACCTAATACAGTGTAAATGCTATGTTCGTAGTTACCAGCACAGCAAATTCAGGTTTTGTTACTGAGAACTTTCTGGAATGTTTCTCCCATATATTTTCAGCTGTTTGAATCCACAGATGAAGAACCCGTACTCAAGTGGGTAGTTGTTCCCTTCTCCAGGGCATCTTCCCAACCCAGGGATCAAACCCAGGTCTCCCATATTTCAGGTGGATTCTTTACCCCCTGAGCCACCAGGAAAGCCCTATAAAAGGTCAAGTCAACTGTAATCATTTTCTTTCTCCTTCTCCCTTTGTTCCTTCCTTCCCTTGGTGGTTTTTTTTTTTTTTTTCTTTTTTCCAAATTTACTCTTATTATTTTGCTTAGTTGCCTTGGATTTCTTCCTCTGATCCTCATGGTGAATACAGGGATAGCATTTCCTGAGTTTTTTCCTTCATTCTGTAAATCCTGTTTATCCCACGAGCTGTGCTATCCAGCAAGGACAGTGATCATATTGACATATCCTTGGCCATGTGTCTAGACCAGAGTCAATGCCTTTAAATTCACTGAACCACGTACTCACCAAAAGTCATTCTAAATCATCTGCTCTATGTCATTCCATTTGCTGTCTACTGCAGTCTAGAAAATATCTGGACCATAGTATTCTCTGTTTGATTTCCTCTGTCTGGCCCTGTGTTCATCCCCTTGGTCTAGGTAGACATGTTGGCTTCTCTGGCTTTTACCTTTATTACTAGATAGATTCTAGGTCCTTCAACACAAAATGCAGATCTTTCAGACTCTCCCCTTTTGGGGCCACTCTTGGAAATGATTTAATACTAGAGATATAGTTAAGCTATACACCTAGAATCTTTTTACAGTACCGTCTTACTTGGTTGGTATAGGGCTTGCTGCAGCCCCTGGGTTTAAGAGGGTAAAGGTGAGTAACGTGTTACACATTTTGGCCTCAATTTGGAGTGTCTTTTTTCACTATGGTGAACTGGCTCATGTCTGTATATTTTAAAGTCATTGTGTCATTTCATTTCCACCCTGGGGGTTAAATATTTGTATGTGTAGGATTTGTATCTTATACACACAAAGATTTGATTGTCCAAGATCCTAGCAGTGGTTGCGTACACTGCGTCTTCACAGGGATTAGACTTGGAGGTGGTAGAAGCACCCTACAATTTTTGGACTGAGATAGTATGGAGGCCTGCACACTGTAGCCACAGACTAGGAAAGAACCAGAAAGTTCACCCATACTAGAAAGGTAAACTTTTGGCGATTCCTCAAGATGTGACAGGTTGAAAAGGAATATCAGAAGTAGGAACCAGGGTACCTCACTTTTTTGTTAGTTTGACATAAAGGATTTAGCAAGTAGGAATAGAATAAGAAGCACTACTAACTCTGGTTTCAAGGATCCGTTGAGTCACATTGTGTGGGGTGCTCACCGCCATCAGTATTCACAACAACACCTCCCATAAACACCGCATTCTGCTGAAGATGCAAATTCTTATAAAATACAGTTCTTCCTTTCCAAGAGCTTATGATGAATCTAAAAGAGACCACTACAGGCTTAAATGATAGAAACCACTATATAAGACTTGTTTGGACTATATTACGCTGAGGGTGCTCCAAAGACAGTATAGTAACTGAAACTGAGATGAAGGAGAACCTTGCTTAAAGATGCGGCCTACTTCACTGGTGTGTACCTGAGCAGTCTAAAGGGACTAATGATACTGGACTGTCACTATCTTAAAATTCTTAGCAATTAAATCTTGGAATGTATTCTGCAGGTGACACTCTAAGGTAGAATGGAGCAGGCACATGAACCGGGAATATACATATACAATATGCATGTCTGTCTGTCCTTGCTGCCCCATTCACACTTGGAATTCACAATGCCCCAGATGTGTGTACAATTCTGTTGGACCTACAATATGAGGGAGTTACTGTGGAAGACTCAAAGCAAGTACAAGGTCAAAATGCTATATCCATGACTATAAGCAAAGGAGGAGGGGATGCTGATATGTCCCGGTTGCTAGGTTTTTCATTCCACCAGAAGTTGCTTCAAACATAGAACACATAAAGAAGGCATGGTGTTCTAACAAATGCAAACAATCAAGAATCATATCATATCCTTCTTACTCATGTTACATCCATGTGTTAGCCAATCACTTAAGCTGAAAATGATGACACAGAAGTAAAGGAAGTGCTAGGGCAATCCAGAGTCCTTGTTTTCCCCTCTTCCTTACCTTTCCATCAGTCAATTGAAAGCACCATGTTGGTGAATGTGTCTGTATAAATAAATGTGATAAAGACAGTTGAGTTAGCTTTGTGTACCATTTCCACTCTTTGGTAGCAAAATACATATGCATGTACAAACTATGAAATAAAACTTATGCAATTTCAGTAATTCTGCACATAATATAAATACTTTTGTATTTACATTTTAAACTGGCATTGCCAATATAAAGATGAACAGTAAATAAAATTCATGCTAATAATTAAAAATCTTTATTTTTTTCTACTTAGAATTACATTAATAGAAAATTTAAACTATGACAATTCAAAGGAGATACCACAGAAGAAATAAAATTTTATACTTCTTCCTGTTTTTGAACAAAGGCCTCCATATTTTCACTTTTTGCTTGGTACGACAGACTATACATGCCCTGCCTGAGGGTCTTGATTGAAAGATGAAACTTGGGAAAGCAAAAAGCTTCTATTGGAAGGGCTACTTTTATGCCCTAAAATTGTTTTATCTGATTTGGTCCATGAATACCATAAGGAAAGTGTGAACACTCAAAAATATTTGATCTATTGATTCAAAGCTTAGAAAATTAAACCCACCCAAAATACTTTTTCATTTTAAATTTTCTCTTCTGGTTACTCTATGCTCTTTAAATTTTTTTATACATTCAATCTTTAAATCTTCATCTGTAACAGACTTAGAGTAAGGTATAGGGCAAGTCAACTTAGGTTCTTCTCAAAATGTTAAATCATTACCCATGACCTTAGTTGTCTCCAAAATTACATTTAAACTCCTGATTTTTCTTTGTAAGTTCTTTATAAACATTTATTTTAATTTCCATTCATTTCTATTCACTGACTGTCCATGCCCCTGGGTTGCTGTGGGTTCTCAGTTCCAACCCAGCAACCATCTCAATAGCTCCTTTATGGAACGTGCCTCTTCTACCTCTAAGTCACATATACCACCCTTTCTACCTAGAACAATCTCAGTGAGCCATCTGATTACTTCTATTTCTCCCTTCTCTCAATGCAAAAAAAAAAAAAAAAGGAGATTTCTCAGTCTCACTCCACCTCAGCTCCCCTACAGATCCACCAAAAGAGACAAAGAAGTACTTTATAACTATAAAACACTATACACACACAGAGCATGGCTATTAACATTTTAATTATGTTGAGAACAGTTAATACTTCTTTAAGGCTTACTATAGCCAGGCAGTGTTCTAAACCTTTGTGTGTATTAATGCATTTATATTCTCACAACAACACAGAAAGTTTAAGTAACTTGTTAAACAGCTGATAAGTGGTGGAGGTGGGATTCCACCCCAGAAATCCCCCATTTACCTTCCTAAGGAAAGATGTGGAAATTCTCAGGAGACCGTACCTTAGTGTGCCATCACACTGATCAATTAGCATGTACTTAAGAAGACTCTACTTCTATATGCCCAAGAGAAAAGGAGAGCAGAACACCCAAATTTTTATATTGACGATTGCTTGCCAGAAAAATCCACTCGCTGTTTGCCTCTATGTTTCTGTCTGGTTCAGCTTTGTTTTTTAATTCTGAAGCACAGACCTTCTCTGGGAAGTTAGATTTGGCTTTGATATTTCCACCCGAGACTGGAGTTTGGAGAGTGTGCTCTCTCCCACAGATGCTTACTTGAGCTGTGTGACCACCAGCCTAGGAGACTCCACTGCAATCTGCTTGGAACTTCCTACAGGACCACCCAGAAGCTGCAGCTGGTGCTGAGTACCACAGTGGCTGCCTGTTTACATGAGAATGTGAGTTGAAGGAAGTGGACAGTACCTGCTTTCTGCTGTCAGCCAAGAACTTGATTCCCATGGAATGATTTGATGTGTAATCTAGAAATATTCAAAAGTTTTAAGCCCCAACTATTTTCCAGACATGGGGAAAAAACTGGGGCAAAGGGGAGTTTCTCTCTGGATGCTGGCAGCTTCTCTCTGGTCCGGCAGAACCAGCTGTACGTCTGGGACCATGGGTCGGACAGACTCCAAATGTGCTGATCCTCAGATAGACCACGTTGAAAGAGCCATTTTCTCATACAAAGACTTTCCATTGAATCATGTCCTATGCACTATCTCTGGCTTCTCAGAGAGGAACAACACTGAACTTGTAAAGAAAACAAAAAGTGTCCTTAAAATCCTGGCCCATATCTTTTGCGGATAGCCAAGTTCATGCCTAGCTGCCCCAGGAGGGCATTTGGCAACAGTCGCAGAAGAAAGCTTTTCTGTCCTGATGAATAACAGTGTCCGGAAGAGCTGTCTTGCAGGGTGAGGGGTGCCTGTGGAAGGAAGGCAGAGTTTTATAGAGCTGTTAGCGATGCCTTTATAGCACACTTTAGGTAGCGGATTTTTCGCTGAACAGGTTATATTACTTCTGTGTTTTTGTAAATCAAACTCTTTTTTACAATTTTGTTTTGGAGCACTTCAGAGGGCTCGCAAATTAAAGAATTTCTAACATCTATTTCCACAGTAAATTCAGATTTTCAGAGATCAAGTTGCCTTAAATTGAGGGGGACCTGTATCAACAACTTGGTTCCTTTAGTTTTGCCCTTTCACCAGGGCCATGTCAAACCGTCTGGACTCCATGAGGCTAACATGCCCTGGGAAGGAGAAAGAAGCAAGCAAGCCACCTGGAGAAAAATGTTGCAAGTCAATGAGATCTCTCCTCTGTTGAAGGCATAAAGCGTATTCTTTGGGGTTGAGCCTTGAGAAGAAAAACACATTCAGATTTATTGAACTGGTACTATGCACCAGGCATTTAATTGCACAATAGCCCCATGAGGGTAGAAGATAATGAGATAAAACTTAATAAGCACCTACTAGCCAATGGGCACGAAGCTAGTAACTGCATTTTTAAATGTATTGTTTCATTTAGTCGTTATAATTAGGGTTGCCATAGTTAGCAAATTAAAATCTAGTTAACATCTAGTTACATTTGAATTTCAGATAAGTAACACATTCTTTGCAGTATAAATGTCTCATACAGTATTGGGGATATACTTATACTTAAAAATGTTTTCTACTTGAAATTCATATTTAAGGTGGGGGGCGGGGGGGTGTTGTATTTTATCTAGAGAAGGAAATGGCAACCTACTCCATTATTCTTGCCTGGGAAATAACAGGGACAAAGGAGCCTGGCAGGCTACAGTCCATGGGATCGCAAAGAGTAGGATACAACTTAGTGATTAAACCATTACCACCACCTGTATTTTATCTGGCAATGCTATTTGGAAGAATCCTAAGAAGAAATGATTATCATTCTCATTTTACAATTGAGGAAACTAAGACTCAGAGACATTTTTTAAAAATTGCCCACAATAATAAGTAAAGGTAGAGGAGTTGGGATAACTGTTTCTGTTTGATTTTAAACCCTATACTGTCAGCAACTATGCCATACCGTCCCCTCATCTAGGCTAATAAATACAGTCAGTTTTATTCAGTCAAATAAGCCGCCTCAAGAGAAAGAACTCTCTTCAATATTAAGTACTAGATGTTTATTAATGATCTTCATAATCCAAAGCCTTGTGCTAGAGCTGGAGACAAGAAAAGATGTATACGAGGATACTTTAAGAACCAGGACCTGCTCTCATAGGAAAATATATTGTAGTGGAGAAGATGAATGAGAGATAAGGAGAGGGAGTTGAAGGACAGGGAGGTGAGGGAGAAGGGGAAATGCTAAATATATTTCTAGTCAATTTCAGGTGTTTTAAGCAGGAACATCAGTGTTGTAGTCAACTCCGCTTTAAAAATCCTGAGGTCCACTTTAGAGAGCCTTGGTGGTATGGAGGTGGGGTCCTGAGGAAAATGGATGGCCGTCCTTAGTGTCCCCAAGGAGCAAGATTCCTATAAGAGATTAGCAGCTGCCACTTTGTGCTGTCACCAATGCCCAAGTCCATGGCTCCAGGTTACAGAGACTTTCAGAGTTGATGGTGGCTTGGCTATCACATTGCCCACCTCACTGATACCAGGGTCACTCTAGCAAAGCTGCCCAGTGAAGGCTACCCCTTCCTCCCTCAGCACTTTATGTGAAACCTGCCCATTCTGCCAACTTGTGTGAAGATGGCTGAAAGAGATGTGCTTAGGAAAGGCAGAATCCAAGAAAGCAAGTATTAGAAGCACAAAGAAATTAGAATCATCATAGGATAATATCTGAGTTCTTCCTCAAGCACTGTGTCGGATATTTTTAAAGTTTTATTCCTAAACATCACAAGAAAACAATAAGGTAGGAATTGCTCTCTCTTCCTTACGGATGAGAACACTGAGACTCAAAGATGGTGAGGGACATGCTGAAGGTCACACAGTAGGATGAAGAGCTATCTACTCTGAACCATGCTTTTTGTATAGCATCGAGTTCCCTCCTTAAAACAAAGAGAATGGGACCTTTTCCCCTGCAGGCAGGCAGGGAAATTCAACTAAACAGCAAGCAGAAAGAGATGATATTCAGGGCCTTGGTGAACAGAAATGGGGCTGAATCTAATACCATTCTCTCTTATCTCTAATTGAAGCTGAGGGTAGACATGCCTGTTTTTACAGCTAACATCAAAAATAGAAATCAACACGGTACAAATGAATATCTAATACTATAGCTTACAGTATGATTCTTTTTCCTATGTCATTTTACAAAATAGAAAAGATTTGGGAAGAAAAACTTAGACACAGAAAAGGCTTATGTCTTGATAGTAAGGACTGTTTTAAAGTTGAAGTTCTGGTTTTGATAAGAAAAAGCTTTTAAGAGTGCTTTTTATACAGCATTGTATATCTGTATTTATAGTCAATTCCTTCCTTCACTTTGCCTCTCTTGCGCTACAATGCTAACTTTCCCTTCATATTTTCCCAATGGTTAACATTCTGCTTCTGAAAATTATCCATTAAAATTTTATCAATTTTGTGTTTTGGTGAGACAGTATGAGGAAATGCCATTGTGAAATTAGATTTTTCTTTGACATCAGGCGCCCAGTCAGCAATCCAATCCCATGTGTTTCTATTGAGACATTAGGGTTTGATATAATTTTGGGCAGAAAACATTTTAAAAATGAAACAATTGAATTTTCTAGATGGTCTTGGGGACCACTTAGCTTAAGAGAATACACTTCCAAATCAAAAGCCTTTCAATCATTTTAAATATTATTTGGATGATATTTGCTCTGTGTGTAGTAGCAGTTTGAATTTGTATTGAATGTTTGACCGGCTCATGCACACATAGATGATGTATGAAATTATTATTTCATATTTTTCTAGTGTTTGCATTGCAAGTGACATCTGGCTGACAGGAACTTGGAGAAATGGGATACGAAGTGAATGCTGCAGTTACCACAAGCATCGTATTTATCAAAAGGTTTAAGGTTGGCCTGTCTTTGTTTAACATATGAAACTTGGAACATTGACTGGGAAGCTCTGTGTTTTTGTGTTGCCTGCATGTTTTAACTGAGCTGTTTAGGAAAAGAGCAGTCAAAGAATAAACACTAATTGTATTATTTGTTCTGCTCATGAAAGTAAATATTATACATTCTAATTTTAAGAAAACACACTTAAATTAGATTTGATATAATTTCCATACATTTTGCCTGTATTCAGAGAATTTACAGACTTCATGTTAGACAAACATGCATATTGAGCACTAGTCATCATTATTCAGAAAAGGCAATGTAGACGGGAAAAAAAACTCAACCGCATTTTTAGTTTTATTTTCTAATTTGTGAATGTGCAAAATTGAAGGAAGACGTGAAAACATGTAGTACAATGTTTGCAAGCTCTGACTGTTGAAATACACACATATAAACATACGCATTTTCCTATTCTGCCTTTTCATGGAGGTCATGGTGCCAATTATGAATTTAGTCACGAGAAATAGCATCCATTCAACAAAAATTTATGAGCCCACTACTTTGGACTGTGTTCTAGTTGGGTACTGGAGAAATGCAGAGGAATCAGACAATTCCTGCCCTTAATGAACTCACCATCAGGTAACAGAAGAGGTAAGTATGGAAACCATTAAGTTCAATAGAGAGGTTTAGATGCCATAAGAAAAGAGTGGAAGCACTGACAAAGCTGGACAAAATGGTTACAGTGGTCCATCTACCAAAGGCAGATGGGGAAGCAGAAGATGCGTTATGGGGGCTACTGTGAAAGCCTTTCAGATGCAAAAATAAAACATGCTCATTTTTTGAAACTTGAAAATTTCGGCAAAGTAGAAAGATGACAAAAATCATCCTTGTTATTATTGTCTAAAGACAAATATTGCCAACTTGCTTCTAACCTTTCCCTCCATTCTTTTCTCAATATATTTAAATCTATTTTGGAAGCATTGTGATAGTACTGCAAAAATATTGCACATATTAAAAAAGAAATTAGATGCTACATTCCCAAAACCCCAACATCACTGTTGAATGCATTTCCATGTTATTTTAAGCTCTTCCTATATAAGTGATTGTTTCTGACTGAACAATACTCCAGTTGATACTTAATGTCATAAACGAGCCATTACTCTGCTAGGATTTTTGGTTTGTTTTCTAACTTCCTCAATGAGCAGTAAGCTGATAACTTCTAAGGAAAATGAACTCACCTGAAGAGAAAGAAGTCTCCAATAGTGGGATCCCTGGTCCTAGAGTAAGGCATGCAAAAGGTCAGCAACATGTTTTCAGTATCTGTTAGAGTGCTAGGTACTTTACCTGCACGATGTTGTTTATTGCCACCAGAACCCTGACTCAAGCATGGCATAGGAGAAGTAAACTGGATTCACCTGGAGCTACATTCAAATCTATTTCCCAACTTTGTCTAGCTGTATGATTTCTAGAAAATCAGCTAATCTTTCTGATTTTCAGATTCCTCATTTATAAATTGGGGCAGTACTAGCATTCATTTATCTAACAAGAGCTTATTAAGCTCACAGGGGATTTAAGGTATCTTGCTAAGTATAGGGGATGTAAGAGGAGTACAATGTGTCTCAAGTCTTGGAGGGCTGAGAGCCTAGTGGCAGTGCCACACATGGAAATAGACCTGACAGGTCCCAGGGGAACACAGAGGAGAAAAAAAAAAAAAATGCATCCTTTCTGGTGGAGCAACATTTGGTCTGGATCCTAAGTAGTGAGAAGTAAGTTTCAACTTGCCTTTCTTCGATGGTAGCATTCATCTTCAGCTCCCCAAGCAGTCATATGGCGGGTGTTGTGTATATTTGTCCTGGTCCCTGCCCTGAAGAAGCTTACCAGCTAGTATTAGTCCTAATGCCCAGAAGAACATGGCTTCTGTTTTATAGATAGACTTGCACACTGATTTATTTTAGAAGTGACTGTGTTGGTTTGGTAGTGATTGGTTTCTTTCAAAGTCCTTCTTTCTAAGAGATGTGTCTGACCTTGTAAACAGAGGTTACTGTTGACCCATCAAGGGCCATCTTTTGACACAGTATTTTGAAAGCCTCGTTAATCTGACTAAAACTCCTACTAAAATATGTAGGTTTTACAAAAAGAAAATGATATTAAGCAATATGCAGACATACTCTATAATCAGATTTGGACCTACATATATTAAGTCCCTCCCTGCTTAAAATTCCCAAATCTAAAATTAAAGCTAGAATACTCAGACCTAATGGCAAGTTTTCAAACATTCATAATCCAGCAATTTAAAATGCTTCGGATACCATTAAAGTTGTCATTTGAACTAAAAAGATAATTTTAGCAAAACTTCTTCCTTCTCCTCTCAAAATTTTACTCAAAAGTGTATCTGAAGTTTTACCAAATATGGGGAAGTAAATATATTTGCAAATTTCACTAATGAACTCCACGTTTAAAATAAAGCAATCTCCAACTCCTGTCTTCTAAACCCATGATGTATCAGTTAGCTACTGTCATACAACTATCACATAACAATCCACTCCACATCTCAGTGGATTAAGGCCAAAATTTGTTTAGCTTTTGAGGGTCAAATTAACTGGAATTTGTCTTGTCTAGGCTGGTTATGGCTAGTGATGGCTCTGTTCCACATGCTTCTTAGAGTAGAGAAACAGAAGACTGTTTGAGTACCTACTATGTGATACAATTGATGTCCATGTTCTCCTAAACTTACCAAAATATGAAATTCTAAACTCCTACATCAGTCTACTTCAACCCAAGTATAGGACAGATTTTTCTCTTTGGCACTGACCTATTCTACACGTCATGGAGGCCAAGTTGGTCTGGGAGGCTGCAGGAGCCAGGCAGGCAGTCCAAACTCACCGCTGCCATTGAAGGTGGGCACCTCAGTCGCCTTTGGCAGCTGTGTAACAACGTGGAAACCATACAGCTGCCAGGTCTCAAGTTAATTAGGGTTGACCTTAAGATGGATTTTGCAAACCACTCAAATAGATCTCTGTTTTTGGCAAGTTTTCAAAGCAAGAAAGGAGAAAACAATAAAATGTCTCCAATCTGCAGTCCCTCCCTCTGAGATTTGCTGCATGCAGACTCCATGCTCTCCCTAGCACTGAGCCATTATCCCCAGAGGGTCCTTCAAGCCTAGGACTGAGGGAAAATAAGTGGAGTATGTCTGTGAGCCGCTTGCATGAAATCAAAACTGCCTCCCCCATGTTGCTGGGCCCATTTTATTAGCTGTAGGAGGTAGTCGGGGTCGGGGGGGCAACATGAAGGATATGGAGGAAAGTTGGAGGCAAAGCTTCCTGGGTATAGGAGGTATCAGAACAAGTCCCATGACTTTTCTCTTCTGAAAGAGAAGGTGCCACTTGGCTACACCCTGGCTACACCCTGGCAAATAGTAGGTGTTTGAAAAATACTTGTTGAAAGAATGATGATTAAATGAATGACTATTTTTCTAGTGCTATCTCCTGTCTAGTTTTGGTTCACTTGGTGTTGGGGGATACCTATTTGCCCAGTGTCTTGGTGGCTCAGACAGTAAAGAACCTGCCCACAATGTAGGAGTCCTGGGTTCGATCCTTGGGTCAGGAAGATCCCCTGGAGAAGGAAATGGAAACCTACTCCAGTATTCTTTCCTGGGAAATCCCATAGACAGAAGAGCCTAGTGGGCTACAGTTCATGGTGTCGCAAAGAGTCAGACATGACTGAAGCGTGTAACACTTGATATGGCATAGAGGTTAATGTTATAGGTTCTATATTCAATCACTCAGTCTTTCTGTATGAGTGTTTACTGTGTTCAAGGCATCAGGATTTGACAGCAAACCACACGTAATTACTACTTTCATGGAGCTTCCCGTCTAATGAGATAAGTCAGATTTGAGTGGTGAATCTAGTCTCTGACACTAGTGCTTTGTTGAAGGTTATTTTACATCTTTGTGCCTTAGTGCCTTCATATGTCAAAAAACGTATCATCGTATACCTAAATAAATTTATATACATATATATGTATATATGTATGTATAAAATTTGGAGATGCATGTGTGCTTAGTTCTGTCTGACTCTTTGCAACCCTATGGACTGTAGCCCACCAGGCTCCTCTGTCCATGGGATTTTCCAGGCAAGAATACTGAAGTGAGCTGCCATTTCCTTGTCCAGGTGATCTTTCCTACTTAGGGATCAAACCTGCATCTTCTGAGTCTCTTGCATTGCAGGCAGATTCTTTCTTGCTCGAGCCATTGGGGAAGCCACATAAAATTTATATTACATATAGGTACATATATACACATGTATAAGATATTTAGAATATCATCTGACATTTAAAAAGTGCTATCAAATGTTTGTAATTACCTCATATATTGCTGTGAAGATTAAATGTGAAAATATGCCACAATGCTGACATATATTAAGAACTCCATAAATGGCAGATATTACTATTTCCCATTATAAGTAGCTTTACACATTATTGCCATTCTAAGCTTGATGTGGGGGGTGGGAGTAGTAAGAACTGGGGTGGCAGGAGACTACAGCTGTGTCCATTGTAACTAAAACTATAATCTGGGTTCTAATTCTCAGGCAGATACTTTGAGCAACACACACACACACACATGCCCCTTGCAGTATATTTAAGAACACAATTAGAAGGAGAAATGCCTGGGCCCCTGAACTAAATGTTCCTAAAAACCAAAATCCATTATTTTGTTATTCACCCTCATCTATTGCCACAGTTATTTTGCTTGGCCCTGCTGGAATACAGCTGGAGAGAATTTCCCAGAAATACCAGGAGAAGATGCCATGCCAGCTAGGGTGCCTCTGTGCGTGTGTGGTTGGCGGAGGTGACAGCTCCTTTCTGCTCTGGAGGGATCTGTGCCCATCCTCAGAGCCTGTCAACATCTGTAGAATGATGCATTTTCCTTCACATTTATATTCCTTTCCTTTATCAAGTGTTTTTTACTCTCTATTGCCCTGGTCCTTTGGATCCCAAGAAACCATTAAAGATCTGCCATTAATCATCCTTAATTTTATTCCCCTTTTCCTTTCTCATTGGATTTCTACGAGGGCCTCTCCTCCTGTACATAATCACTCCAACCTGTTATTTTTCCTTCTCTGTGGGTTTCTCTCTCCATTTGAATAGCTCACTCATAAACAGCATCATTGAGACTCAAGATAAGTAGATGTATAAGTGCCTGTGTACTTGAGGCTTCCCATCTGGGCAAATCCTCATCCTTCGCTGAAGCATGTCTGTGACTTCAGTTTCCACAGCCCTCTTCAACAGCCGAGGAAAGGCTCTCTCTCCTTTCCCCTCCCATTGCACACCAGCGGATGTGGCACCCACCGAATCAGGCCTAGCTGTTTGCTAGGCCTCCAAACAGCCCAAGTCAGTGGCTCACTCATCACACATCTCTTTTGGTAAAGCAAGAGCATGGTGATCAGGACAGGAGGAGGTGCAGAAGAGACAGTAAGTACATTACAATACACATCTTAAGGGTCAAAGCATGAAAGAGTGACAGTAACAATTAGCATGGGTAAGAAAAGTTATTATAAGTGAGATTTCAAAGAATTGTTCTCTGTTTTCACAGGAAACAGAAGGAGAAAAAAAGCAACCTTATACTGTAGCGGGAAAGAGAGTTTTGCTAAACAAACAGAAGAAGCCCTTGACTTCAGAGGTGAATAATCCCAGAAACCAGCTACCAAGTAAGTTCCTGAAAGCTGTGTTATACAATGAAAGAGAATCATTTATTTTGAGTGGTTTAGAAAGAGGCTTTTCTAGAGATGAGGTTGGAGAGGGGAGGGGTTGAATTTGACAAATACATACAGTCTTAGAACTGGAAGGAGCATAAAGGCCCCACACCATCTGTTTCATAGAAGAGGCACAGAATACATTTGCCCAAAGTTACAAGGCTAGTTCATGTTTGATACTTCAGGCTTTCCAATGCCAAGTCCAGTGCTCTTTTTGGAGCCCCAATTTAACTTGGAGATTGTGTCCTACTTTGAGATTTTTTTTTAGGAGAAGAAGGAGAAAGAGGAAAATAAATACCAAAAAAAAAAAAAAAAAAGAAGAAAGAAAAATGATGTGTGATTGATTTACCCTTATGGATCTTGATAAATCCAGGATGTGTAAAGGAAAATTTCCCCTTCACTGGGAGAAGGAACAGTGAACAATCACAGGTCACCATTAATCCTGAAGCTGTTTGCTAAGCCAGGGCCTGCGAAGACCTGCAGTTATGTCTTCGTTGCGTTGTTTAAAGGAATGGGTTCCACAAGCAGAGACAGAGCTGTGCTGAATAGCAACACTTACCATCAGCTCCTCCAAACGCATTCTGTGGGAGGGCGTGGGATTTCACAGCAGTGAGAGCAAAACTATTCACAGCAGTACCATATGCTCCCCACCATCAGGAGCGGTGGTCCTGGTCACTGGACTTGGCAGGCAAACCAACTGAATGGAAATTCTGAAGACCACAGTAGGAGTTTTCTCTTTGTGGGTTTTGGATGGTAAAATCTTCAATCTGTTCCACAGGCAGAAATCAGAGTGAAAAATAATTCTACACAAACCACGTGTGTGGGATGCATGTATGTGTGTGTGTAAGAGCATGAGTGTGTTACTTCTAGAAAAGTGAAGGAGAAAACAAAGGCCGAGCATTTATCTCGTACTATCCTACAGAGGTAGGAGGGATAACATTGAATGCAAGAGAGGAAAAGACTGAGAAAATAAAAGATGGAGAAGAATTATTTTTAGTATAAATTCCATGTTTTCAGTTTTTTTCTCTAAGTAAAAAAGTAAAATGGAGAAGAATTTCCCAAATGCCAAGATCATTTAATAGCAGAATTACACCAGACGATAAACGCAGCACTTTTTAAAGCTTGTCCTTTCTCTGTTATTAACTTTGTTCTTTCAGTTGTGCCAGAGAAAGCACAAGAGATAGAAATTGGCAGAAATATGGGTCTGAAGAACAGAAACTCAACCTAAATGAAAATACCGTGAAAACTTCTAGTAAAAAAAAAATCAAGTCTTTTGTTTAACGGCACAACTTTCATCAAGAAAAGGTTTATTTGAATGAAAAGTAATATTTAGGACAGTCTATTGTCTAATCATTAGTAATTCTGTGCACGTATGGGCTATTTTCTATTTCCAAAGTGGTTTGCAATTATTAGTTAATCCACTCAGCATGCTTGGTCTAAATTGTGTTATATGCATATAATAGATAAGGATAGTTGTTGGTGAGAGGGAACATGACACAGCCGCTGAGGAATGGACTGGAAACTCGGAGGCTGAGATGACAGTCTCATCTTAACCATCCAGTTAGTTTGCAGTAGGAGCTGGGCCCATCCCACAGGCCTTCAAAACAAGGATTCAATTTGTTTAAGAACTAAATATGTGTATATATATATAAAATAAAATGTTTTTTCCAACAATTTTTGGTAGGCTTGGAGTTTTAATTTTCCGTTAAGTTCCTTTGGCATCATGTGGGCCCAGTCTCAGGTTTCACCATCCAGGAAATATATTTTAAAGGGCTAGTCTGTGTAAATACTCCATTGAGGAGCAGCACTATGGTTACTAAGGGCACATGTCCATGCTAACCAATGCCCTTTCAACACGAGAAAATAATCTGGAGAGTTTAAATGCACCAGAACAAATCCGTGGTGTAATTTTTTGTTCTTTTTGGATATCAGCACTCATCTATACAGTTGGTCCTCCATATCCTTTGGTTCCACATCCGTGGATTCAACCAACCACAGATAGGAAATATTTGAAAAAAATTCCAGAAAGTTCTATGAAGCAAAACTCGAATTTGTTGTACACCGGCAACTATTTACATAGCATTTACATTGTATTTACAACTATTTACATAGCATTTACATTGTATTAGGTATTGTAAGTAATCTACAGATGATTTAAAGTATATGGGAGGATATGTGTAGGTTATATGTAAATACCATGCTATTTTATGTAAGAGACTTGAGCATCTGAGGATTTTTGTATCTGAGGGAGTCCTGGAATTATTCTCTGCAGATACCAAAGTAATGTTATCTGAGGTTTGCCAAGTTCAGTTTTTCTCTTGATAAGAAGAATCCTCTAAGCAAGATTATTGCTTTTAAGTGTTCTAACGTACATTTTTCGAAGATGAACCAATGCTTTTGCCCAGCAGAGCTTGTCCACATCATGTCTGGATTACAACCGTATAGCTTTCCTTTATTTTCATTTGTTTGCTCCCACCCTATCCAAACACATTAATACGTGGTCCAGATAATGTATTCCATATGTTTAATTAGCCATTACATGAAACATAGGAAGGTGTGGCTCTTATAATATTTTTTCCATTTTCTCCCAGTTTCCTGAATTTTAACTCACATTCTCTGGTGGATTTTTGTTGTTATTTTTTGTTGTTTAAAAAAAAAATCTTTTTGTAATAAAGAATCTGTTCAGACTAAATTTATCAAACTGCTTCAAGTTTTAGATTTTCTTCTGATAATAAAATTTCAGTTCCATCTATAGACAGATTAAATTAATTCTGTCCTACTTTACTCAATGTGTATAATGAGTCATTACTCAATTAACAAATACACATAATAAAATATTACTTAAATAAACTGTGTTAAGGAGTTCCCTTTTATAAAGTGTCTGGATTTTTAAATTGCATTTAAAATGTTTATAATTTACAAATTTCTGCTTAAATGGTTTTCTTGGTAAGATTTTAATTTCTTGCAGAATGTCTAATATGTCTTGACTATGTTCTGATGTCAAAAAAAAAAAAAAAGAAAGAAAGAAAATGACCAACACTTCATTTGGAGACTATTCAGAAATTTTTTTCCTTGGACTAATTGATTACCTGTAACAACGGGCCTGAAATGCCCCCACGGAGCACATGGCCAGCCGTGGGGTGATTCACTATGGCGTAACTGAGAGAGATTATGAAGCCCAGGATTGCGATGGTGCCAGTTCATGCCTTTTCAGTGAGAAAGCACTCAAGTTCCACAGAGTGTTAATCTGGCCGCAGAATGGGAGACAGCTAAGTCTGCCTGGAATGTCTGGCTGCTGGTTGGCAGACATAGCCCTTTCTTCACCTTGGGTCTGCTGGGTTAAGGATGCTTTCATAGTAATTTTCCAATGTCTTCCTTGATCAGTCGACTGCAGCATTTTATCATTTTGCAGATTTTGTTTTCTTCATGGGTTATTACTTCCACTGAACTGCACTTAACATCTATTAGCTGAGGTCTCCAGAAGATCAAAGTCCCTCTGTGTCTGATTATTCTGCTCTTTGCAATTTGTGTCTCCCCCTCACCCCGCCCCACTCCTCTCCAAACCAGGAGCCTTGCACGTTTACAGATTTGGTTTCAGTGTCTTTCCCTAAATTGTTTATAGACAGAAAAGCATCATAAACAGGACCTCGTGTCTCTAGAAGGAGAATAAGAGGAAAAAAGTGAAGACAGCCATAGTAATGCTTGTGTTATTTCTATCTCAATATGAATCTTTTAATACTCACACTTAATTTTTTTTTTTTTTTTTCCTGTTTGAAATGGAGCAGGTGAGGGTGGGAGAAAGGGAGAGAAGGAGGGAGGGGGGAGTGCTCATGTCATATTAGTTAACTTTCTGTTGAAGTTTAGTCTCTTTTCTAATCATTCACTCTACTCCCATCCCCTCCTTCCAAGGCCTTGTCTGGTCTCCCCAGTTTTAGTTAAAAACATTAGTACTGTCTTTTTTGGGAACCTGTTCACAGGGCCAATATTCCATTCATTTTATGGTTTACTGTTAACCTTAATGACTAGGTTCTAATGGAGGATTTTATTCCCCTTTTAAGCCTTTAGTAAATAATAATCATCCTCTAAATTTGGTCTCCCAGCTGTGATGTACAGAAGATCTTCTATCAAATTCCAACCTTGTCTCAACAATAGACTAAAGCTGGCCAGATCAGGGTATTTGCAAGAGCCCTAGAAGGAGTATTTTTAGAAGCTACATAAGAGGCCCAGTACCCATCTATCAGCAGACATGAAGTGGGTGCTTGTGAGTTGAGATAGGTATTAAAAACTCAAACTACGTGTGGTAACTGAAAAAAAAATAATAAGGATATTTGAATCTGAGGAGACTTGAAATAAAGACCAGGGGCTTTCTTTGAAAGGATATTGTCCATGGTGAAAAAAAGAAATCCAAGCAAGAAAGAGAAAAAAGAGAGAAAGTATGTGTTCGAGCACGGCTTCTCCAACTTGAATTTGTGTACAGATCACATGGTGACCTTGTTAAAATGGAGGCTCTGATCCCAAAGACTGAGATGGGATATGAGAATTTAACCTGCTCCCAAGTGACTCAGATGCTGCATATCCAGAGATCACAGTTGAGCAAAGAGCATGTTTCCCCAAGACCCGTAGCTAGCCCAACACTGCAGAAGGCCCTTCACTCTACCTAGCACAAGGGACCATCTCCCTGTGAAATATTAGTCTTTGAAGAGAGATGCTGAGGGTCTCTGGAGAGATAGATGGTTCTCAGACTTCCTGCATATTATAATCACCTGAGAACTTTAAAAAATGCCAATGCCGCCGCCACTCCCCACATCAGTTAAATCAGAATCTCTAGGATGGATACCCAGGCATTAGCATTTTAAAAACAACTCCATCATTAATAAAAGCCAATCAGTGTATATTTTAAGGCAAGTATGCAACTGTAAAAATTAAGTTTTTGAAAACCTCTATAGTTTGAAGTTATGGATAGTGAAACTCAATTATAGCTTATTTTAAAAATAAAAATAGTACCATTAAAAAAGGGAGAAACAACTCCAGGTAACTCCAATATGCAGCTGAGTTTGAGAACCAATTAAAAATAATAATAATAACTAAAATAATAGCAATATGTTGGCTGCTTCTATACAAATGTGGGTCATGGTGATCAATACATTTTTTTTTTTCATTGAGTCACAAAATAAATCCTTTTTACAGGAGAGAAAACTGAGGCAGAGGATATGTAACTTGCCCTCAGCTAAAGAGCTGACAGAGCTGCTATTAGAAGTCGAGAATTATGTCGTCATGCATGAGCAAGTGATGGAGATGTGCAGAACTTGCCAGGGAATTACACAGGCATGGGAGTCCAGGGTATTCTCTCACCTGCAGTTTCGACCTTTAACCAACAGTTGGTGGTGCCATGTTTAAAATCCAGTTCCCCTCTCTCTGCTCGCCCACGCTCCAAGACCCACACCTGCCTTCCTGAGTCATTCACTACCTTTCCTCACCCTGAGCATGCTTAAGGCCCTAGATTTTAAGCTGAGGCTAACAGGCTTCAATATCTAGCTCCCAGGGCCATCCTGATTCCAGGTAGGCCCCGCTTTGTCCTTTTTCAGAGATTCCTTCAACCTCTCTTGCCGCTAACTGGGCAGCAGGGGGAGCTATGGCTACCAGGAAAAGCATCCTGTAAAACTGCCCCTAAACAGATAGGACTTTTATATTCTTTCCTAAAAGGAAATCTCTCTAGCAGCTCTTTGCCCTAAAGCTAGTTTCTACTGTCCCAAACCCCATAGGCCAGGTCAAAAATCCATTTGGGTATGAGGGTGGCAAGAAAATTCAGAAACTCTCATGGGCCCAGAGACAACTGAGAAAGGGCCACATAGGTGCAACAGTCAGTAATAATCAAGGTGGCTGATCAGTCCAGAAAGGAGACATAGACAGTTGCACCTTCTTGAATGATGTTTCTCAATAAGAATGGACTGAACAACTATAATAAAATGTATAAAGTGTAAATATGAGCATTCTTTTTAAACTCTGATCTATGAATAGAATAGAAATGCTTGTATAAGTCCTCATTTTTCCAGACTTTAAGTGGGCATATTTCAGGTTAATATACGTTCATTTAACTCAGGTGGTATCTGTGTCAGAAGACACAGGGTTGAGTGAGGAATAGGCATCCCAGAAGCAACACTATTATGTCAAATGGTTTAAGAAAAATTTGAAAAATCCCAGAGAGAAAGAATTCTCCCTCAGTTCATTACAGAACAGGGTACCAAGTTATCCTGATTCATAAATTAGAGAAGTTGTTTCCCAGTCCTGAGGTGCTTTTCAAAATGGCTGTAGCCCAGACCCATGAATGGTGATGCTCTCAGGGGAGATCAAGGCACATTACTCTGACCACATTAGGATGGCTCAGCAGGACCAGAAGCTAAATACACCAGCTCCATTGCATATGAAACCCCTGTTCTTCCAACTACTCTGCACTGTGTCCCTGCTCCACCTGCCTTCCTCACCTCTGACCTGGGAAACCACAAGAGGAGGAGTGCTGAATACCCAGGGCCATTCTCCATTCACGAGGAGAGTCTCTTCAGAGCTCCCGTTCCACCTTTGATTCTGGAGTATTTAAGTGTCTTCTCTGGGTAGAATTGAAGGATAATGGAAACAGACCCCTTTCCATTAAACAGGCTTTGACATTCATGATGCTAGGGGGTCTTTAATGTGTCACCATGAGTTGGTGAAACTCTTGGAAAGTGGATATGTAAACTTCATGAAGGGCATCATAGTGTCTCTGAAATGGATTTTCAGAATGTGATCTCTATGGCTTTAAGCCACTGGAGCAAGTGCTAGCAGAGGGATGTGAAAATATAGTCAGTGCTCATCAACCTTAATTTCAGTACTGTATTGTTCAGAAGTGTGTCCTAACTGTATGTGAGCTCGCTTCCCTTCTTCTGCCTGCACTTAATTCTAGTAAAGGAACTGGGCAATTGCATCGCAAGCAGACAGATTAGTAGTGGCACAAATACATGCAAAAATACACAGACAAGGCTTTGGTCTGTAGTCAGAGCCTCTGCGGTAATTCTCCTGTGACTTAAATTGAGTTACCAGTTCAGTTTTACCAGCTGAGGAGTCTGCTTCTCCTCACTGAGCTCCGTCTGAGACCCCGCATTACTCTAGCTGTGAGAATTACATGCTCCACTCCTGTCGGCTGATCTCCCTGGCATCAGACAGACACATCTGGAAGTGCACAGGATCCCTACTTGGGGAAACATTTCACATGAAAAAAAAAGAAAAGAAAAAAGGGAAGTGACAGTCTTGCTTAAAAAGCTGACCTTTTAAAAAGTTGTTTTTTGTTTTTTTTTTTAATCTCACAGACTATGGAGCTTCCATCACGGTGAAAGCTCAGAGGAAAAGTGGCCTGTGGTTGGAGACACTTTCCAACTGTAGCACATTTCAACTTCTCCTAATTCATGGGATCAGAGGTCAAGGAGGGAAGAGGGTATAGGTGGGTGGTCAGACATGGGAGTTGTCCCTCGTCTCTAGAAAAAAAGATGGTGGGAAGTTGTGCCCTAATGTCCTAATAAGGCTTCCCGAGGCATAAAGGCATGAATGATAAACCTTATTAGAATATAATCTGAACAGAAAATTTGAGACCTTATTCAAATTTGATACCGAAATCACACTTGCACACTCCCTGCCCTCTTGGGAGTAAAGAAAGGCTCTCTCCAGGGAAGCAGTAGAGGATCCATGCACATCAGAGGGGCCAACCAATTTTAGGATTGGGAACATATGCAGCTGTTGTTCTGTTGTTGTTTATCGCTAAGTTGTGTCCAATTCTTTTGCGACTCCATGGAGGACAGCCCACCAAGTTCCTCTGTCCATGGGATTCTCCAGGAAAGAATACTGGAGTAGGTTGCCATTTCCTTCTCCAGGGGATCTTCCTGACCCAGGGATCAAACTAGCGTCTCCTACACTGAAGGTGGATACTTTACTGCTGAGCCACTGGGGAAGCCACATGCAATCGTAGGGACCTTCTCCTTCTGTGTCTCCAAATGCTGGGTCAGATTTTTTTCAAGGGCATCACACAAATAAGCAATTTGATTTTTCTTTCCTTGGCTTAGTCTCTCCCTGTCATACCTTACAATGACTAAGTCTGAAAGGGCTAAGCTAAACTAGATTTCTTCAGTAATGGGCTCCCATCCTACTGTGATGGATGCATCGTTCTCTTTTTCTCCCTCTTTTCGTGTGCTTTTTATTCATTGCTAAGCCTACCTGCTAGCTAAAGAAATCAGATTTTCTTATAATTCACCTTCTGGTGGGGGGGGGGGGGGGTGCTGGCGGAGGGCAGGCAGATTTTCACAAATTTGGACCAAAGAAATTACTCAAAGACTCCCACCATACTTGAAGCAAACTCCCAGTGGGGGCTGCCTTTGCAAAGTCTCAGCTCCAGCCTAACCTTCAATGCTTTTCTTCTAGAGAAATGATTCACTTGCCTGTGTTTGATGGTGCTCTGTTTAGCAGGTGTGACAGATGCTGTTGATTTGCTCACTCAACACCTATTCCCAGCCCCTCCTTTCTTGCCCCTTTCACTGCGGAAGCAGGAAAAGTTGTGTAGGGCTTTCCTCACATTCCCAGCTTCCCTAGGATTTGAGCAGTAGTGGGAGCAGAAACAGTGCTATTGATAGGCATCCAGGCCACTCATGGCACTGCTTCTGGGAAAGTGATTTTCTTCCTGACAAATGGGAGAAACAAAGCTAGCACCAACCCTTCTTTTTTCCTTCTGGATGTAGACATGATTCTTAAAGATACAGCCACTCTCCAACAACAAGAAATGCTAAGGACATTGGAGTGGAAAGACAGAAGCAACTTGGGCCACGGATGATGTGGCAGAATTACCATAGCTGCATGCATTTTGTATGGATGTCCTGGATTGCCCATCTGCCAGTTTCTTGTTATCAAAAAAAAAAATTGTTTTCAAGTCAGAAACATCAGCTATCTTGTTACTTACAAGCGAATATGTCCCTAAGTAGCATAAATAACATAGCAACAAAACCCAAAGTAACATTCTTCTCATACCCCACCCCCAAGAAAAGCTCTGTCCCACCAAGTTCCAAACCTTTTGTTAGAAGTTATTTACATGATCAGTCATGTATCCATATTCTTATTTTTGCCATTTTACAGATAAGGTAACTAGAGGCTGGGGATCTAAAGCTGCCTTACCAAGGTCACATGGTAAGCCACTATAAGCTAGGGAGTGAAGCCAAGAGCTCTATAATCCCAGGCGAGACCTCCTCTGTTCTGTCTCTTCCCCTCAGCTGGGAAAATGTCAAAGGATTTATCAAAAACAGCCTGCAGCTAGATTAGGTATGTTAATACCCAAAGCACTTAATTACTAATACAGTTTAAGGTACATTAACCTAATTGGAAACTTTCTGCATATGGCATAGTTTTTTTTTTTTTTTCTTGAAAATATTAATAGTATTTTTTTTTCAAACTTTTCTTCTAGCCCACTTCATCTTTATGTGAAATTACTGGTTTTCAAAGTTAGAATATTGCAGCCAAGAGTCAAATGAATGTTATTTTATCCTATAAAAACAGGACAAATAAAATAAAAAATGGTAACATATGAGGAAAAGGAAAGATTAAATTGCATCATAATTGCATGTCTCACCCCCACCCATGCACTGAAGCTTGCAGGACTCCATCATCAGAATCCAGGGTCATCCATGGCTCCTCCCTCCATCACGTCCTTGTCCAATCAGCACCACATCCTGTTGGGTCCAGTCATTTCTAGCCATTCCGATATTACTCCCTAGGTCAGGCGCTTAGCTTTCTCCTTCAGATTACTGTGATGGCCGTCTAGCTAGTCTCTTTTCTGGTGGTAATCTGTTCCCCATGCTGCAACTGGAGAGATCCTTATAAAATGCAAATCAGATCTGTCAATCGCCTATTTAAACCCTTCAGTTATTCCCCACAGCCCTCAGGGAAGTCCAGACTCCTTACTATGACTTCAGATGCCCTTCATTATCTGGTTTCGGTCTGGTTCTCTTACACTGGATGCTTCAGCCATACTGAACTATTTGCAATTTCCCAGACTGGGGCTTTGCTTTTCCTCCCTCCAGAGCCTTTGCAGACGCTGACCACTCCTGGGAGCTTTCTCCTTCCTGGTCTTCCTTTCCTTTCCTCCCATGAATTCCCAAGCTAATTCCTTATCTTCCCCCACTGTCAAAGTACCACTTGTTCTGGAATCCTTCCCTGACCACCTCTTCCCCAAACTGGGGTAAGCGCCTCTCCAATGTGTTCCCATGGCAACCTGGCCTTAAATACATTTCAGATAATACTGAAATGTTTTTGCTTATATGTCTGTCCTCCTGGGGGTATCTTGAGAGCTGTGAATGTATTTGTTCATTTTTGCCTCATCAGTGCCTAACACAATGATCCTTACAAAACACAAATTCAGAAAAAATAATGGTGAAGTGAATGAAAAAAAACCCAGCAAACTATTGGTGAGGATGTAAATGGTACAACCACTATAGAAAACTGTATGAGATTCCTTAAACAATTAAAAATATGACCCAACAATTCTACTCCTGGGTACATATATATATATATATATATATATATATATATATATATACACACACACACACACACACACAAAGGTGATGAGATCACTAACTCAAAGAGATATCAAAAAAGAAAAAAGAAAGAAAAAGCAACTAACCTTGTATCAAGGATTATTGTTGTTCAGTCACTAAGTCATGTCCAACTCTTTGCAACTCCAAGGACTCATAATTCCAGGCTTCCCTGTCCTTCACCATCTCTCAGAGTTTGCTCAAACTTATATCCATTGAGTCAACGATGCCATCTAACCATTTCATCCTGTTTCCCCTCCTGCCCACAATCTTTCCCAGCATCAGGGTTTTTACCAATGAGTCAGCTCTTCATATAAGGTGGCCAAAGTATTGGATCTTCAGCTTCAGCATCAGTCCTTCTAATGCATATTCAGAGTTTATTTCCTTTAGGATTGACTGGTTGAATCTCCTTGCTGTCCAAGGGACTCTCAAGTCTTCTCCAGCAACATAATTAGAAAGCATCAATTCTTCAGTGCTCAGCCTTCTTTATCGTCCAACTCTCACATCCATTCATGACTACTGGAAAAAACATAACTTTGACTATATGGACCTTTGTCAGCAAAGTGACAAATGTCTCTGCTTTTTAATACTCCACCTAGGTTTTTCATGGCTTTCCTTCCAAGAAACAAGCATCTTTTAATTTCATGGCTTCAGTCAGTTGGAATTCCATCACCATTAAAGATTATGCAGACAACTAACAGGCAGATTACCGCACAATAAGGAAGCTAGGGCGAGGTGGGCAAGATGAGTGACTCTCACGTTCATAAAGCCATAGAGAACATGTTCACTTGCACTTAGTAAGGAAAGCATGGGCTCTGACATCCACCCCCACCCCGGGTTCCAGATTGTTCTCCTTCACAAAATCCAAATGGGAAAAAGTGGAAGATCTAGAAGCTGTCCCATGCTCTCCAAGAAGAAGTAGGAGAAGACTCCTGCAGATCCTTACAAGCCTCATGGAGGTGACGATGTGGGCTTGTCTTTCTCCTTTCCTCTTTCTCATCTCTCCTTTCTGTTAATGCCATTGTCCTAATGTTTTTAGTAAACAAACCAGAAGAGCCTCCAGAATCCACTTCTCCTTTATAAGGTGGATAAATTCATAAATTACCCACACACATAACCTATAGAAGCTAGAGCTGACATTTCCCATGAACACATAGTGTATGAAGGAGTGTTAAGTGGGAAACTGATAACATTTCTGTACTGTCTCCTAATGAACCTTGTTACCTCTAGTAACAAAGTTGTTGGCACTGTACTGATGTTAGCCTTCAGCTGGCCCTAGCTTAACCACACAATTGTGGCCTGCATGAAAACATAACACTTCTTGAGACCTCCAGGGTCTAAGGCCTTTATTCATGACATAATTATGACAGCCGACTAGACTACCCTTGCTTCTTCCTACACACATGAAGAGGGCAGCCTGTGGACATGGGAGCCTGTGGGAACACACTTCCAAGAGGTTGACCACAATGTCAGGAAAGCTGTGGATGGCACTTCCAAAGAAACAGGCGAACTGCCTTTGAGAGGTCAATGGTCTGGAGCAGGCTATTGAGCACAAGGGAGAAATCCCTATTAAAGTGACTCAGTGTACACAACGAGCAGCTCTGTATCAGTTTGGGATAGCCATTATCTGTATCTAAATTGTCCATTGTGGCTCTTGATTTGAGTGGCCACAGTCAACTTGGGAGAGGATTTGGGGTTATAGAGAGGTGGTTTCCTACCAATATCCCCAGACTGAGATGTGATCAAAAGAAATGTTCAGAAGGCCATTCAAAGCAATATAAACGTGAAGCCGCAACAGAAACGACAGCTCCAGGTGTATGCAAAGTCCTCTAGCCTAGAACTTTCTGAGGTCTTGCATCTCTTTAAATCAATAAACATTTTTTCAGGGTTTAGTATATACTTTCCAGGTGGCTCACTGGTAAAGAATCTGCCTGCCAATGCAGGAGACACAAGAGATGTGGGTTCAATTCCCGGGTCAGGAAGATCCCCTGGGGGAGAACCTGCCAACAGCCACTCCAGTATTCCTGCCATGGAAAATTCCATGGCCAGAGGAGCCTGGTGGGCTACAGTTCATGCGGTTGCAAAGAATTAGACATGACTGAGCACGCCCACACACACAGAGTAGTATATGCTGGTCGTGATACTCTACCTTCAAGGAGCTGTCCCTCTAACGTGGGTGTAAGAAATTTACCTGATAAACATATTGATATGTTAAACATATCACTCACATATTGAGTGAAAAATTACTACAAAGAAACAAAAAGGGAATTGGAAAAGGGGGGATTCGCTGCCGACCAGAATGACCTGGAAAGCTTTCTGGAAGCCCAGCTAGTTGCCTGATCTCACTGGAGTGATGGGTGACCACAGGTCCTCATTCCCTCCTGCCCTCACTACACTCAGGTGCCACACTCAGGACTGAGGTCTCAGCTGCTGCCATACTGAAAATTCCCCAGACAGACACCAAGGAACATGTAGAAACAATAACCAACTTTTACTAACTTACTTAATGGCACGTGGGACCTCGGGGAACTCTGCTATCTTTTCTTTGCCTGTAGGACTCAAATATTTCTATTCTCCACTCTGATCTGAGGAAACGTCTCAGTCTTCTCTCACATGAGGTCTTTCCGTTTCCCTTAACACGTAATTGCAAATGACACCAAGGCACACTGAGGCTTCTTCTAATGGACACTGTGTAATATTTTCATATGCAAAGGATACATTGATTATATGCACATTATAAGCATCCTCTCCATCAACCTAATTATAGTTCTGTTCCTCTTAGTTTCTTCCCCTTCTTAGCCCCCTGGTCCTTTTTTCTTCTGTCTGCTTTCTGTTTCTGACTGGAGAACACACTTAAACAGTTTGACCAATGTAGGGAACACTTTGTCCTCAATCAAAAGGCTTTGTTCTTCTTCCCTCGCTCTTCACAAAGCCTCGTAAAAACCTTTCCAGAGTGTGAGCCTTCCATCCCTTCAAATCCCTTCTCACTTTCCCCTTTAACTCCTCAGTCTAATTACTCGAAAGGTTTTGTCCTTCTTGAATGTTACCTTGTTACTCATGTGTTCATGTGTGTGAAATGGAGCTCAGGGCCCACCTTTTGTTATTATTTTAATCAGCATTTAGAACAGGCAAACAGAATGCCAGAATAAAAATAGGAAGACCCTGTATTTTGTCAATTTAGTACAAATCAATGTCAATAGGATTCTTTCACATTATCTTTCCCACCACTCCCAGTAATAAGTGCCTCCATGTTGCATACACACATCCACACTTATTCACAAGTGAAAGATTGATGTAGTGGAAAGTAACATGAATTTGAGTGTCAGACATATACACACACTCAGGCACAAATGCACGTACACATGTATACAGCCTCAATTTAGTGATGTGAGTTGAACTAGAATCGATGATAAAACACGCTTATTACTGAGCATGGTGTGGGAACCAAGGAGAGGCATCAACACCAGCAGAGCACATCATTGAAAAGTATTTCCTGTGTTGCTCCTTATCTTCTCCACGTCTTAATGTCTTCTCCTTTAAATGGGACTAACAATAATGCCTGAGCTTCCCACGTGGCTCAGTGGTAAAGAATTCACCTGCCAATGCAAGAGATGCCGTTTTTATCTCTGGGTGGAGATCTCCTGGAGAAGGAGATGGCAGCCCACTCTAGTATTCTTGCCAGGAAGATCCCAGGGATGGAGGAGCCTGGTGGGCTGCAGTCCATGGGGTCACAAAGAGTTGGACACGTCTTGGTGACTAGCCAAGAGCAACAATAACAGTGCTGCCTTATAGGTTACATGAATTAGTGTCTTCAGAGCACTGAGAAGAGGGCTGGGCACACTGTGAGTACTGTAAATGATGGTAGACAGATAAAGCAAACATATCAATCCAGAGGCTGGCACATAGCCCATATCTATCTATATTATTCAAGAAGTTCCATTCTTAGCTATTGTTTGGAAGATGCTTCAGCACCCCTCCTTTAAAGAAGCCCCCAGCTCTGGGTTCTTTTCAGGAATAGCTGTTGGGTAGTGCTTATTTCCCATTCATCACCCTCTCCACATGATATGGCTTGTGGAGAATACTGAAACTGAAGGAAGGAAGCAAGTCATCATAGAATCTGTACACCTCTCCATTCCAAAGTTGGGCTAAGGTTTGATTAAGCCCAGTCTATAAAAGTGTAAAGACACCAGCTTTCTTCCTGAAACCAACAGGCCAAGGTGCTACAAGTAATTTTTGATAGCGACCTACAGTACGAGTAACATTTTCTTTTTTTGTTTGTTTTAATATAAATTTATTTATTTTAATTGGAGGTTAATTACTTTACAATATTTTATTGGTTTTGCCATACATCAACATGAGTAACATTTTCTACTGTGACCTAGCACACAGGCACCAAGGTTTATGGCTGGGGAAAAAATTCATCCTAAAACAACATCTTTGTTTTATACACTGGGATATTTTCTCTTGCTTCTATTTCATTTCTTAAAATACTATATATGACTATTAAATTGATTTCACAACCCACCAATGGGTCATGATCTGCCCTTTGACAAACACCAAGTCAGACCAAAAGCAACTTTAGGAATGGGCTAATGATCAGAAATGGAATCCTATAAAAGACTCTAAAAGTTCTTTAATGGAAGAAAGATGACTATTGATTTGGGTTTGTGTATCCATGTTTCATTCTCCTTGGGAATTTAAATTGCAAAGATAAATTCTCACCTTCAAGTATGCTTTAAAAAATGCCTTTGCCTCATAAAATAGAAGTAATGACACACCGGGCGGCATTCTGGGACACACAGATTTCTCTAGATCAAGTAATTATACTGAGGATTATCCAATTGAACTCTGACTGGGCATAACCATGTGATAGAGTGTGGCAGAAATGTGGATGTCAAATGTTTTTCTTTGGCCCTATTCCTGAATTCCAAAAATCTGAAATTCACTGACACTTGAAAATCTGTGAGCTCTTTTGGCAACTGATATCAAAATAATTTGAGGCTGAGATCTCATTCCTACTGGACAAGTTGCCATGGCATTCTGGTTTCCTGTGTAACAAACACGAGCAGTGCCTTACTTTTGCATAGTACTTGGCAATTTATGAAGTGTTTTAATGCATATTATCTCAACCTCATAACAATTCTGTGAGGTATACTGGGCAGGTATTTTCATACATTGCATTTATGACTGTACTGTCATTTAAGACTTAATGGTTTCTATTTTCATCATAAAGAGGGATCATTTTGAAACATGTTGGCTAATAGCAAGAGACAACGCAATGTGGAAAGAACACTAGATTTGGCCTCAAAGACGTGAGTTAAAATTCACAGTGTGCTAATTACCAGGTGTGTGCTCTGGGGAAGTTTTTCTGTAAGCCCTAGCCTCAAGTTACATTCAGCGAGTAAAGAGGCACATGTTGTACTCACAAGTGGAAGATTGATGTAGTGGAAAGTAACATTAACTTGAGTGTCAGATAGAACTGGATTCAGATCCTGACTTCAGCACAAACTCAGTCAACTTAGGCAAAGGGTATAGCCTCTCTAAACCTTAGTTTCTTCATCTGTAAAATGAGCATTACAATGAAATATCATCAGCTAGTTAAATGTTCTAATTGATATGCTATATGTGCATCCAACTGTCTTTAATTTATTCTCTTTTGGTGCTAACTTTAAAAAGTAAATTCTGCCCTCTGTATCCAAAGGTTATGCATTCAGAGATTCAACCAACTTCAGATCAAATTCAACCACATAGAACCCGCAGATACAGAGGACCAACTGTCCTGGCCATTCTATGTAAGGTACTTGAGCATCTAAGAATTATGATATCTGTGAGGAATCCTGGAACCAGTCCCCTGTGGATATCAGTTCAGTTCAGTTCAGTTCAGTCACTCAGTTGTGTCCGACTCTTTGCGACCCCATGAATCGCAGCACGCCAGGCCTCCCTGTCCATCACCAACTCCCGGAGTTCACCCAGACTTGCGTCCATCAAGTCAGTGATGCCATCCAGCCATCTCATCCTCTGTTGTCCCCTTCTTCTCCTGGGATGACTATAAATCTAAGTCACTTTTCAACTAAAACTATGGGAGTGAGTGAGTGAAGTCGCTCAGTCATGTCCGACTCTTTGCGACCCTGTGGACTGTAGCCTACCAGGCTCCTCTGTCCGTGGGGTTTTCCAGGAAATAGTACTGGAGTGGATTGCCATTTCCTTCTCCAGGGGATCTTCCCAAACCAGGGATTGAACCCGGGTCTCCCACATTGTAGACAGACGCTTTAACCTCTGAGCCACCAGGGAAGTCCGACTGAATGACTTCACTTTCACTTTCAACTGTTCCTACAAATTTATTAACTCCAGTTTCTTAAATTTCTGATGTTTGAGATTTAAAAGCTATTGACATCTCATTTCTAAAGTAATAGTTTAAAACTATGGGAGAGTTTCCTATTACACTTCAAGATAGTAGACCAAAATATTTGCCCTGACATAGAAGTCCCACATAGTATGGTTCCTGCCCATCTCTCCAGCCTTACTTCCTACGACTCTCTTTCCTCCTGTCACAAACATTTAGCCAGTGCTGGTATTCATTGACTTCTTCTGTGGCTCCAGGCATTTTGTTATTTTAGAGTCTGTACCCATTGCTGGTTTTCTGCCTGAAATAATCATCCCATCACAACTCTAATGCCTTTCGCTCTCATCCATCAGGTCTCAGTGTGTCACTACGTTGAAGATTTTCAGAACTCCTAGACCAAGTCAAGTGCCCATAGTCTATGCCATCGCAAGAGCTTATTCCTGGACTTTAGAGGCTGCCTCAGCTACATTCCTTTACAAAGGAAACGTTCCTTTGCAAGATGAACTAGCAGCAAGTATGTGCAGAAATTAAAAGAAAATTGGATGACTTTTACAGGTGTTAAGATGCGCTGAACTTGCCTGATGTACTGACGTGGATAGCAAGACTCACTGGGGGTTTGAACTGAAGATCATGCAAGATCATAGCTCATCAAGGCAAATGAGGAAGGGAACAGGAAGCCTAAGAATTGCCAGTAGGGTTTGACTATAGATAGCAGCTTTAAGGAGGAAGTTGATGCCTAAATTAATAAATGATTTTTTTAACTCCATCAAGACTAGATAAGATATCAAGAAAAGATATCTTTGATGTTGTTGTTCAAGATTCAAGGTAAAAGTTCAGTTATTCACTTCAGCCTGAGAGACAGGAACAGAGGTGTACTTGTCAAGCCAAGGATCTGGTAAGATTCATGTATGCTCTCTCCAGTCGAGTCTTCCTACCTGACAATTAATTCCGCTCACACTGCGGACTTGATTTCTCAAGCATAGAATGCCATTTGGCAGCCAGGAAGGAAGGAGTTAAAGAAGCATGGTTGTAGCACAGCTGGGAGCCATTAACAATTAAGTTCTTGGATAGAAACCCAGCAGGAAGCTGACAAGGGGCCTAAGAGACACAATGGCCTCTAAAAAGTAAAAACTTGATTTAGAAATGAATGAACTGCCTTTACCAGTGAACCTTTAGCAAAACCTAAATCCTCTAATTAAGACTGAAGAGCAGATATTGGTTAAGAGTTTATATTATATTTTGCCATAAATTAGTTACTTGATAAGAAAGATAATGGGTAAGTTAATAATTTCTGAAATATATTTTTAAAAACTGCATAAGTTCAGGGAGTAGTCTTGACCGGACTTAAAAATCCTAATTAATGTATCTTAGAGCTCTCAGCCATTTGCCTCTAACTTCTGTTTCCATTTTTGATGACAAGAAGTCTGATTTTGGAGATACACTAATAAATTTAGTACTTTAGAGTGATATTATCTCAAATAGATTTCCTAGGTCTCATGCTTTTCAGCTGACTTTCTCCCTGCCTCTGATCCTCTCACATTAAAGACCTCCTCTTCCACCTGATTTCTCTTGTTTCTCTCTAGCCAACAGGATCCATACTGGACATCCGTGGTTCCCTAATGTCCTCTTCTGATAAAACTTAACTCATGATAAATTTGCAGAAATGTATGGGTTTCTCCAGCCAATCTTCATTTCTTCCTTCTCCTATCAACTCTGGTCCTTACATGTGTGTTTCACCTGTACCATCTCTGTTGACCCAATCTGATCATGCTGAGTTTGGCACTTTATTTCATATTGTCTTTGAGCCGTTCAACTTTCTAATATAGAGAGTATCACCTTCCACTAAACATTCCCAATCATTTGACAGCAGGGGAATGCCTCAGATTCATGTTTATCTTCTATACTGCCTTAGTTCAGCTCAGTCGCTCAGTCGTGTCCGACTCTTTGTGACCCCATGAATCGCAGCACACCAGGCCTCCCTGTCCATCACCAACTCCCAGAGTTCACCCAGACTCGCGTCCATCGAGTCAGTGATGCCATCCAGCCATCTCATCCTCTGTCATCCCCTTCTCCTCCTGCCCCCAGTCCCTCCCAGTATCACAGTCTTTTCCAATGAGTCAACTCTTCCCATGAGGTGGCCAAAGTACTGGAGTTTCAGCTTTAGCATCATTCCTTCCAAAGAAATCCCAGGGCTGACCTCCTTCAGAATGGACTGGTTGGATCTCCTTGCAGGCCAAGGGACTCTCAAGAGTCTTCTCCAACACCACAGTTCAAAAGCACCAGTTCTTCGGCACTCAACTTTCTTCCCAGTCCAACTCTCACATCCATACATGACCACAGGAAAAACCATAGCCTTGACTAGATGGTTAGTCGGCAAAGTAATGTCTCTGCTTTTGAATATACTATCTAGGTTGGTCATAACTTTTCTTCCAAAGAGTAAGCGTCTTTCAATTTCATGGCTGCAATCACCATCTGCAGTGATTTTGGAGTCCAGAAAAATAAAGTCTGACACTGTTTCCACTGTTTCCCCATCTATTTCCCTTGAAGTGATGGGACCAGATGCCATGATCTTCGTTTTCTGAATGTTGAGCTTTAAGCCAACTTTTTCACTCTCCTCTTTCACTTTCATCAAGAGGCTTTTAGTTCCTCTTCACTTTCTGCCATAAGGGTGGTGTCATCTGCATATCTGAGGTTATTGATATTTCTCCTGGCAATCTTGATTCCAGCTTGTGTTTCTTCCAGTCCAGCATTTATCATGATGTACTCTGAGCAGGGTGACAATATACAGCCTTGACGTACTCCTTTTCCTATTTGGAACCAGTCTGTTGTTCCATGTCCAGTTCTAACTGTTGCTTCCTGACCTGCATACAGATTTCTCAAGAGGCAGGTCAGGTGGTCTGATATTCCCATCTCTTTCAGAATTTTCCACAGTTTATTGTGATCCACACAGTCAAAGGCTTTGGCATAGTCAATAAAGCAGAAATAGATGTTTTTCTGGAACTCTTCTTGCTTTTTCGATGATCCAGCAGATGTTGGCTATTTGATCTCTGGTTCCTCTGCCTTTTCGAAAACCAGCTTGAACGTCAGAAAGTTCATGGTTCACATATTGCTGAAGCCTGGCTTGGAGAATTTTGAGCATTACTTTACTAGCATGTGAGATGAGTGCAACTGTGTGGTAGTTTGAGCATTCTTTGGCATTGCCTTTCTTTGGGATTGGAATGAAAACTGACCCTTTCCACTCCTGTGGTCACTGCTGAGTTTTCCAAATTTGCTGGCATATTGAGTATAGCACTTTTACAGCATCATCTTTCAGGATTTGAAATAGCTCAAGTGGAATTCCATCACCTCCACTATCTTTGTTCGTAGCGATGCTTTCTAAGGCCCACTTGACTTCACATTCCAGGATGTCTGGCTCTAGATGAGTGATCACACCATCGTGATTATCTGGGTCGTGAAGATCTTTTTTGTATAGTTCTTCTGTGTATTCTTGCCACCTCTTCTTAATATCTTCTGCTTCTGTTAGGTCCATACCATTTCTGTCCTTTATTGAGCCCATCTTTGCATGAAATGTTCCCTTGGTATCTCTAATTTTCTTGAAGAGATCTCTAGTCTTTCCAATTCTGTCCTTTTCCTCTATTTCTTTGCATTGATCGCTGAAGAAGGCTTTCTTAATTCTTCTTGCTATTCTTTGGAACTCTGCATTCAGATACTTATATCTTTCCTTTTCTACTTTGTTTTTCACCTCTCTTCTTTTCACAGCTATTTGTAAGGCCTCCCCATTTTGCTTTTTTGCATTTCTTTTCCATGGGGATGGTCCTGATCCCTGTCACGAACAATGTCGCGAACCTCATTCTATAGTTCATTAGGCACTCTGTCTATCAGATCTAGTCCCTTAAATCTATTTCTCACTTCCACTGTATAATCATAAGGGATTTGATTTAGGTCATACCTGAATGGTCTAGTGGTTTTCCCTACTTTCTTCAATTTAAGTCTGAATTTGGTAATAAGGATCTGAGCCACAGTCGGCTCCTGGTCATGTTTTTGTTGACTGTATAGAGCTTCTCCATCTTTGGCTGCAAAGAATATAATCAATCTGATTTCGGTGTTGACCATCTGGTGATGTCCATGTGTAGAGTCTTCTCTTGTGTTGTTGGAAGAGGGTGTTTGCTATGACCAGTGCATTTTCTTGGCAAAACTATACTGCCTTAGTCAGTGCTATTTACACAATAACTTAAAGGTTATAAGTCTTCTTAGAACTAAATGAGCACCTCTACGTAACTGAAAGCTGCCTGGGTTTTTTCAGAAGGTAGTAGGTAGGAGCAAGAAAGTGCATTAATATATAAAATAATAGGCATAATCTAAAAACTTTCTCTGTATAAGACCCTTAAGTGAAAGTCACTCAGTCGTGTCTGACTCCTTGAGACCCCGTGGACTGTAGCCCCCGTGCTCTTCTGTTCATGGGGATTCTCCAGGCAAGGGTACTGGAGTGGGTTGCCATGCCCTTCTGCACGTGATCTTCCCAACCCAGTGATTGAACCCAAGTCTCCTACCTTGCAGGCGGACTCTTTACTAACTAAGCCACAAGGGAAGTCCATGAGACCCTTAAGGAGAACATAATATAAGAAGTCAGACGGAAGAGTATTCAGCCAACATAATTTACATTTGTGTACATAGGCTTAAGACAAAATGAATATGAGTGAGAACTATTTCCTTACTTGTATTACCATTACTACTGACTAGCATAGCACCTGACCCAACAGAGGAGTTTAATCATATATATGAGCTTCCTTGAAGGAAGGAATAGATGAAAATAGTCAATGATAATATTAATTATTGGCTGGATTAACCAGGGAATATTTGCCAGATACACTGGGGAAAAATATTAATTTAATGATGAGAAGGGCCATAATTTGAGGCTTCACAAGAAATGAGACTGTTTAGGCAAAAGTTATAGCCTAGGAAAACACAGGGAAGAGAAGGTAGTCAAATAGTTTTTTTTTTTTTTTTTTTTTTTTTAAGAGAGAGGGTTAAGGAATGGCACAGAAAGAGTGATTGTGAGCCCTGGAAAGTTGCACGCTTTGGAGCTTGGGGTAAAGAATAATTTAAGTTGACTGAGTCAGAACTTTGAGAGGCTATCAGGAAGTTACAGCAATTAAGAGGGATTAACCCAAACAGATTATTTGGATAGTCTATCAAGAAGAGGAAGATATAGGAGGGGGAAAGAGGCTGGCTTTGGCTTAATGTTATTAGGGAGTATCATTTTCTGGGACCTAGTCCTACGCACTTCTGTGATGTTAAACTCAAGCTGATAAGTCCCCAGAGGCCTTAGAAGGCATTTTACTGCCCTCATTTGGAAGGTGAAGCCATTGACCTCAAATCTGAGGAATGTGTTACTTTGTTCTCTTAATAATAATGAGTTTTCCCAGAGCTAGCAATGTACAAATGCAAGAGGCCTGGATGGAGTTGAAAGTGCTGTTAAATGGATGGTCCAAATGATGATTGGCCTTGGAAATCTGTGCCAGTGAGACCAGCTTCCAACCCGCCCAAAGAAGTCATCTGACCAGTTTTCTCAGCTGAATAAGATCTGAAAAGATCAAAAGATCCCCTGGTGATTAGGTTGTGTCAGGAGCAAAAAAAAACTAGATAAGGAAGCACATTTCACTGGCACCAAGAATCACACTCATTCTTCACCTCTTTGAAATGTCAGCTGGAATTTTGCAAGTGGACATAAAGGAGAATGTAGCTATGCTAGGCAATCATCAGTTCATGATCAATGGTCAAGATATTCTGGAAGCAGTGTAAGTAGCACAGATACTCACCGCTTCTGTGATCAGGTTTTTGTCCTTCTTTTGAGAGATAGTCCCAAATTTTAACAAAATCCATGGCTGGAAGGAAAATACTGACCTCACATCTCTAACAATTTTGATTTATATTCATTTTTCTGTATGAATTTGACACACATTTGTCAAGGAAAAATATTTTATAGAAGCATTTTCTTTTAATTCTGTAGGTAGGAATTGGTTGTGCTCTCTAATTAGACCCTATAAAAAGACAGTTCCCACGTGAACGAAAGTTCCCTTGGGTTACCAATAGTGGGCCTCATTGGAATGTTGGGAAATTCAGGCAGTAATGTTGGGGCCAATCTCATACCATCTGCTCAGCGTCCTCAAAAATGCTATTCCAGAAGGCAGTTCTTCGAGTTTTTAGGCGTGTTTTTGACTTGACTCAGTGTGGCTGATAAAAATAACCTTCATATTTTGAATCACAATTCCATGCACACGTTCCTAAAAAAATTGGGCAAAAATTTGTCAGTCTCTCTAGTCTCCCTCATTGTCTGTCTCGCAAACTGTACTTAGCTCTGAGAACCCGTCTCCTTCCTTAATGACGGTATATTAAGAGATGCTGTCATCTCATTAAAGAGTGTGCCAAGTGGATGTCTTCCTTTGATCACTTGTCCTCTGTTTCTGTGGACTTGCAGTTGCAGCAGCCTCTATTGTTTGAGTGAGAAGTCCGTATCTGGTGAACAGGGGAGTTCTTGCTATCAGGGTGAGAGGAATGTCTTTAACTATTTATTATCTACTCTCTGTAAACTCAACTCAAATATAGAAGAAGGCAAGCAGAAGCCAAAATGATGTCTAGTTAAGATTCATAGTGTTTTCTCTGAAAAGAACATATTCTTTATCAAGGACTGAGAAAGTGTCCTTTTCCCTTTTTCTTCAGGGTATGAAATATTTACTTGTTAGGCCACCTCTGAAATAACCATTTTCCATAGAGCTGTAGCGGCCCAGCCCATCAGTGTGCTGGTTAATTAAGTGTGACCTAAACCAACTTGACTTGAGCTCTGCATTAAATGCACAAAACCCATTTGAGCTGACCAGCAGCAGAAGTGGTACTCAGAGAAATTGGAAAGGATTTCTCCCAAATGCTTTCTACTTACTTACAGCACTCAAGTAATGGTTGAAGATTAGCATATGACATGACAGATTACATTAAGTCATGTCTTTGCAGTGCTTTATGACAGCACTATCACATTAGCTTCTTAGCACTGGCACATCGAGGCATGCAAATGTTTTCAGGCCCTCTTATTCAAATCTACAAGCTGACATGGCAGCCCTGATATGATTATTAGTCATTTGAGAGACTTTAATTCACGTCATCAGATAACAGGTTCTGCTAAAAGGTTATAGAAACTGTCTGCTTTTAATGAAGCTCTCAAAAAGACCCTCAGAAACTCTGCTACACACCAAGAGCCTTGGTTTGACTTTATTGACAAGACCCCCCTAAGAATGAACTTGAGTGGAATAGCTAAATAGACATCCAGACATTGGCAATGTTGTCTGTTTTTCAGAGAAGACTGTGTGAGATAGTTTTAGTGGTCTCCCCTCTCACTGCCCTCCCTCCATCCCATTTTAATTTGATGGTGGACTCCAGTACACAGCGTGGATGACCCTTAAACATTTTTAGAATCTGATATCCAATAAGAGTCTAACAGGTATAGAGATAGTTATTTCTAGAATATCCTTTACAGTTTGGGCATCAGCATTGTCATAGCTCACAGCAATGGGTTAATTGTGTCTGACCAAGCATGGCATGGCTAAGTGCTGATGTGACTGAAGACCACTGGGATTTGCAATCCGTAGTTTGTTTGCTGTAAATTGGTTTTGTAGTCAGATGCTTTGTTTTCTAATACGGTGATCTGCATTTGATCTTCATAGGTGATGCAGTTATAAAGAATCCACCTGTCAGTGCAGGAGGCCCAAGAGACGCAGATTCAATCTCTGAGTCAAGAAGATCCCCTGGAGTAGGAAACGGCAATCCACTCCAGTATTCTTGCCTGGAAAATTCCATGGACAGAGGAGCCTGGTGGGCTTCAGTCCATTGGGGTCACAAAGAGTCAGACACTACTAAGCGACTGAGCACAGCACAGGTCTGCACTTAGGCCCCAATAGAACCCGCCTTTCAAAAATGCTCCCGCATAGATCAGTGGAGTTTGGCACCAATGATAGTCTTGTTAGAATGAAGGAAGATGCCAATAGGAAGATGGGCTGATGTGCTGCAATGAGCAGAGTGCCAGAGAGAGACCTCTGCAGGCAGAAAAAGTGTTTCATGAAGGATCCAGGAGAAAAGGTATCCCTGAAGCCTGGAAGACTGAATGTAAATGCACTTTTTCTTTTCTTTCTCTTTTTAATTTTTTTTCTTAAAGTCCAAAACAATGAATACTGAAAAATCATTGCTGGAGAACTTGAGCAGATAGTAAATGTATTGATCAGTCTCTAAAGTTTGTTTTGTTTTTCCTCTTTTTTTTTTTTTTGTTATTAAGATTCAGTATCAATGTGTTTATTCAGATCTCTGGAGAAAAGAAAGAAGCATTCATAGTTTAAAGTAAACTAATTTATAGCCATTCCACAAAGAAAATATTCCAAATTATTTGATTTGTTGTTGATTTCATTTCTTTCTGTGCAGAGATGTTAACATATATTCTTTTAACTAAATTATGAATCTAATGTTATTCATACTACCTTTTTCTCTTTTCCTTGCTTCTCTTCAGTTTAACAACTGTATTTAAGATAATCTTGTATATGCTCTGTCTCTGTCCTTTTTGCAGGTTTCTTCTCATCTAAATTACAGTGTTTCTGAAAGTAATCTAGGCTGAAATGTAGGTAAGATACCAAATATAGAGCATATAAAAGGGAGATTGATAAACTATCAGGTAAACAAGTTGTAGTTTAACTAAGAACTGCTCTTAATCTGGAGAGCAAATAAATCAGGAAAAGGCATTATATTATATAAATCAGATCATTTTCTATTCTCCTCCTTCCATCATCCTCTTTGCTTCTTTCACACCTACCAGTCTGTGATCACAGACCTTTGCCCCACAAGACAAAGAGTAGATGAACACCGCGTGCCTGATGGGAGATGCTCCCTGGAGAATCTCGGGGAGGCAGGAAAATGCTGCTGACTTCCGCTTTCCCCTCCCTTGATGACTGTTGTCACCTTAACCTGAAAGTCGAGATCCAGGTGGACAGTCCAGGTGTACAAATATGCAGCGAGCATCGACAGCAAGCTAGACTCTTTTCAGAGCTAGAAACTCGAGCTATACATGCAACATATGTCTCCTGTGACTTGCTCCCTTCAGACTGCAGAGCGGGGAAGGTGAGCCACACTCTTTTCTTCAGGTGGCTTTGATTTTGTGAAAATTCTACATTTTAAAAGCAAGGGCAGGTTTTGCTTCCTACCCCTAAACTCACTTTCCATTTTGGGTGATATCCCTTCCCCACCTTCTAATGCTGTTGAACAGATTTTATTTTTCTCCTTTCAATAAGAGTTAGTCTCTTTTTCACTTTTAATAACACCACACACACACACACACACAAAATTTCCTCTTTTCAGTGATTTTCTCCTGAAAATCATTCCTCTAGTTTCGAGGTAGCCCAAGCATGCATGTCTGCATGCTCTTGTCAGTTATGTCCAGCTCTTTGCGACCCCCTGGACTGGAGTCTGTCAGGCTCCTCTGTCCATGGAAATTTCCAGGCAAGAATACTGCAATGGGTTGCCATTTCCTTTGCCAGGGGACCTTCCTGACCTAGGGATAGAACCCACATCTCCTGTTTCTCCTGCACTGAAAGGCAAAGTCTTTACTGTTGGGCCACCTGGGAAGACCCAGCCCAAGGATGGTGGTACCTTCTTCATTTTTGCACATACCTGCTACCCAACACAGTGCCTGATACATGGCATATGAGCTATAGGTGTTTAGTAATTGAATACATGAGTAAATAGAGAAATATTATAACTTTGGAAACTATCACAACTATACAGAGATCTGTATTCTCATTCTTGGTCACGTTCTCTTTTTCCCCTCTTAGAAAGACAGGGTTTCTCTATTGACAGCCCCTTTTGCCCCTCTGTGATTCTCACTTTATGTGTGTATGTACGTGTATATATGTGTTTGTGTATGTATATGGGTGTATATATGTATATCAATGTGCATTACAAAGTAGGAATTTAGTAATATTTGATGTACAGATACATGCCCATGGGTAGTAGCAAAATTACGGGTTATATGTGCAACCAGCTACTGCTGGTACTTCAATTTCTTCTGCCTATTTGTTGTAGCAGCCCCCACTGGAACTTGGTTCTGGTTGCCTACACAAGCTCCGCTTTGATACTGGTTCACAATCCTCCCAATATTTTTAAATTAAAGGACCTAACAAATGTTCTGAATGTGTTCTTGGCTCACCTGCCTCTTCTATGGGCCTCGGAGACGAAATCCTGGCTCTCTGGTCTCCATAACATATAAAGAATATACAGATAATTTAAGAATATCATTTGGATGCCAACATTTAATATCCCACAAAATTTGCACTGGCTTAAGCCAATTTCCCAACACAGTGTTCTCTCATTTCTATTTTTCTCCATCTCAGGGTTTTAAAAGAAAACAAACCTCTGCATGCATAGATTAGAGCCCTCCCATAAACACATGTTCCTATCAAAACCAATCAAAACAGAAAAAAGAAAGAACAGAATATTATACATTTTTCTTTAGATCTGCTGTCTGATTTTCATTAGGTTTAACCTTATTTCTTTTAGATCCTAGGCAGTGACCCAATATTTATTTTCCTGGCTGGGCCCTCTTCTTGCCAATATTTCACTCTGGCTCCTAGAGGCCTGGCTGAGGAGTTCAAGGCTCTCACACTCCCTCTTTTCTGCTGCACTTCGGAGACACACATCTATACCATGTATTCTTCATTTCATCTCAGAGTTAATTCTGAGCACTTACTTCCCTCCTATTCACAACTTCTTAATTTCTCCCTTTCTTATTGGATTTATGACTGAATACTTTAATTTATTCATCATATAATGTCTTTGTAACTCATTTTTTCTAGTAATTTACACTGGACCATATGCTTTCTGCTGCTGCCTCCTATTATATTGATCTGTAAAGCTTCTGGGGGCAATGATTAGCATGAAAGCAGCCCTGCAAATGAAAGTTATATTGCATCCTATTTGTTCTCTTTTGAAAAAAAATATATTTCAGAGTTCTCCAAGTGGTATCAGATGTTCCTTAATATTGCAGGGTTCTGTATGATTTCAGTTATGCATATACATTGATATATATGTGTGTGTGTGTGTGTGTGTGTGTGTGTGTGTGTGTTATATGTGCCTTTTTTGAAACAGGAAATAAAAGCATCATTTTAACAAAAATTTGACATTTATTGAAATTAGCACAGTCCTCAGCTGTATTTTGTAGACCATGTTGATCCTCAAGGCCATAACTTCTAAAATTTGTTATAAAGGGAGCTTGAACCACATGGCAACCAGCTTACGTGCATAGCATGCTCTCTGTTAAATCTGTCTGACCTTTGCTTAGGTCACAAGATAACGTGTAAGCTAGTACTTTAACTGTAATGATGTTACAAATACCAAGGTAGGAATCATACTTCAGGGATGACACTCACATCTTTTGACTTCTTATTTCCTCAGGCGTAAAACATTAACGCCTAGCAGCGTCCTGAGGATCATGAGGGAAAATGTGTGCAAAAACACTTTACCAATAGAAAAGAAACTTACAAAATATTGATGAACATTTTTTAAAGGCACAATGTAATATTCATATTCTTTATTCTTTGCTCATATTCTGTTCTTTGGATTTCACAGGGACTAAAGAATGCTCAAACTACCGCACAATTGCACTCATCTCACACAGTAATGAAGTAATGCTCAAAATTCTCCAAGCTAGGCTTCAACAATACATGAACCATGAACTTCCAGATGTTCAAGCTGGTTTTAGAAAAGGCAGAGGAACCAGATATCAAATTGCCAACATCCACTGGATCATTGAAAAAGCAAGAGAGTTCCAGAAAAATATCTATTTCTGCTTTATTGACTATGCCAAAGCCTTTGACTGTGTGGATCACAATAAACTTTGGAAAATTCTGAAAGAGATGGCATGCCAGACCACCTGACCTGCCTCTTGAGAAATCTATATTCAGGTCAGGAAGCAACAGTTAGAATTGGACATGGAACAACAGACTGGTTCCAAATAGGAAAAGGAGTCCATCAAGGCTGTACATTGTCTCCCTGCTTATTTAACTTCTGTTCAGAGTACATCATGAGAAATGCTGGGCTGGAAGAAGCACAAGCTGGAATCAAGATTTCCAGGAAAAATATCAATAACCTCAGATATGCAGATGACACCACCCTTATGGCAGAAAGTGAAGAGGAACTAAAAAGCCTCTTATTAAAAGTGAAAGTGGAGAGTGAAAAAGTTGGCTTAGAGCTCAACATTCAGAAAATGAAGATCATGGCATCTGGTCCCATCACTTCATGGGAAATAGATGGGGAAACAGTGGAAACAGTGTCAGACTTTACTTTGGGGGGCTCCAAAATCACTGCAGATGGTGATTGCAGCCATGAAATTAAAAGACTCTTACTCTTTGGAAGGACAGTTATGACCAACCTAGACAGCATATTCAAAAGCAGAGGCATTACTTTGCCAACAAAGGCCCATCTAGTCAAGGCTATGGTTTCTCCAGTGGTCATGTATAAATGTGAGAGTTGGACTGTGAAGAAAGCTGAGCACCAAAGAATTGATGCTTTTGAACTGTGGTGTGGGAGAAGACTCTTGAGAGTCCCTTGGACTGCAAGGAGATCCAACTAGTCCATTGTAAAGGAGATTAGTCCTGGGTGTTCATTGGAAGGACTGATGCTGAGGCTGAAACTCCAATACTTTGGCCACCTCATGCGAAGAGTTGACTTATTGGAAAAGACTTTGATGCTGGGAGGGATTGAGGGCAGGAGGAGACGGGAACAACAGAGGATGAGATGGCTGGAGGGCATCACCGACTCAATGCACACGAATTTGGGTGAACTCCAGGAGTTGGTGATGATTGACAGGGAGGTCTGGCGTGCTGCGATTCATGGGGTCGCAAAGAGTTGGACAGGACTGAGTGACTCAGCTGAACTGAAATGAACTGAACTGAACTGCAAGCGTGTCTATCTGCATTCCATAAACAAAGCTTTGGCCAGAGTTATTTGTGCTAACAAGAAATATGCCATGTCAACTGAATGATATCAATCAACCAAAATTATACAGTGCCACTATTTCTAAAGAAGTAACTTAAAATCCGTGGCATTCACTCTCAGCCAAAGGATACCAGCAGTAAGTAGCCTGGCAGCCCCTAAGTGGTCTCTCATGGGCCACAGCATGTGGAATGCTGGGAATTTTGTGTCTTCACATCATTTTAAGAATTAATTCTAAGCCCAGTCCATAACTCTGAGGATTATCTTCCTTAACTCTGAGAAGAGCCAGAAAAGATAAGCCCTGGAGAGAATGTTAGGGCAACAGTTTAACTGGGCCTCTACATCAAGCTCCAATGGATCCAATACTGCATCCAATAACCATATTGCATCCAATATGACCTTGAGCCAGTCTGTGAATCTATGAGAGAGTTGCACTGAACCATAGGATTGGAAAGTCTTTATCAAGGGAACCCTGAGTTCATAGTTGTGTGCATGGAAGCCCATTTTATGAAACAGATACAGATGAAAACTCTTGGAGTTGAAATGGATGTGGATGTCTAAAGCCCTGCTCACATGAGCTCTACTCACCCCATACCATGCCACCTTCCACTTTAGAGTCCACAAAGCACCTCTCACAAAACCACTGAATGAAATGATTTCCTGTTTTTCTCTGGTTTCTTCCTAGGAAGATTTTGCCTTCTGTCTTATGTCATACAAAACCTAGCTCCAAGTCTTTTCTGCTTTTTTTCCTCCAAAGTTTGCTCCTCCATTCTTTTTATTTTGAGAAATTAAAGAGTTATGAAAAAAACAGAGAAACTAACACAAATGCTCACATTTATAAAACCTAATATTAGTAACATTTTGTCTTATTTGCTTTTAATATTTTAAAAAATAAAATGCATATATATTTAAGAATATATATTGCACACAAATATATAATACTACTTGTTGTATTTATTAACTAATAAATTATTTAATTAAATATTAAATGATTATTTGTTTATTTCTCTCTCCCTAGAGGCGACTATTATCATGGATTTGCCATGCATGCTTCCCATCTATATTTTAATACAAAACAAAACCTATATATGTTTCCATAAATAATATATGACATTTTTGCTATGATTTTGTAATAGATGTAACATTCTGTTTCTTATTTATTTTTAAACCCTTCTAAGGATTATGCAAAAAATATAGCCAAGTTGATCATTTTATTAAACTGTTGTGTAGTTCTTCATGTGAATATTCCACATTTTATTTATGCATTTCCCTATCTATTAATATGATCTCTTAGGAAGGTTTTTCTTTCCATTAAAACAATTATAAAAATACATATTTTTATAGCTTTTTATAACTGTCTCTACTCTCCACAACTGTAAGAGTCTCTCTATATTGTACACCCAAACGTGGTATTGTTGGACCCTCAGGTACTTACCTTACACAGTTTACTAGTGCTGCCAAATTCTCTCCAAAGTGTTGGTAACAATTCAACTCTTAGCATTCTCAGTATTTTGTATTCTTGAACTCTTAAATTGCTTTACGTTTTGATTAAGAAAAGATACTATAGAAGAGGTCCTAAATTGGGAGATTTTAATTTTTATTTGGAGATTATATTTCAAATTTCTTGTGAATTTTTTTGCAATTCAATATCTTGACTAATTTTCTGATTTTGCTGCTGTCTTTTTCTTATTGTTTTCAAAAGTTATTTTTACATATTCTGGAAGTTAATTGATAATCAATTATCTATCACATATTAAAAATATCTTCTCCAGTCTCTTAACATTATTTAATCTTTATATTATCTCCATTTTACAGGCAAAATAATGGACTATAGGACACAAGAAATGAATTCTTCAAATTCACAGGGAAGAGTAAAAGTATAAGAATAAGCAAGAAAGTTTGAAATAGATGTGCAAAGAGATGGTGTTGGCAGCTATTTGCAGCTGCAGGATGGTGGTCCTCATATTTTGCTGGCTCTCAGAGCCAACGGCTGGATTCAACTTCCAGGGGATAGCCACCTTTTGCCTTTTTCCTTGCCGCATTGTCCCATCCATGCTTAAAGATAAAAATAATGGAGACTCTTTCATCAAGTCCCCCTCACTTCAAATCTCTAACTCCAGGAAGAGCCTAAGCCCTTTTAAAAGTTCACATGGTTAGGTCAGTTTCCATATAGCATAATCTCTCTATTTTAAGGTCAATTGATTTGAGACCTTAATTAGATCTGCAGATCCTTCAACTGCAGCAAGATTAGTATTTGTTTAAATGACAGGAAGACTATGTGTGTACAACAGGAGGCAGTAATCTTAGAGAACATCTTAGAATTCTGTGTATATGGAAAGTCCTTTCTTTCTTCCCTTTCAATATAATTTTCTTTAAGTCTGTGTCCTCAGCCAGAAGTAACTTGCCCCAGGGAATATTCAGTAATGTCAATATCCAGCAAAGTAATATTCGAAATGTCTAGAAACATTTTAAGTCGTCAAAACTAGGGGAGAAGGTACTATTGTTGTGTAGTAGGGTAGGTACTACCATGCACTGGTCAGCCTCCTACAACAAATATATTGCCTACAATGTCAGTGGTACTGAGGCTGTGAAGCCCTGCTTTATATTTGCATTGATTTACTGGTACAGTTTGGTTAGTACTTACCTGATCTGCCAGTGCTGAGTCACTTCAGTCATGTCCAACTCTTTGTGACCCTATGGACTGTAGCTGTCAGGCTCCTCTGTCCATGGGATTCTCCAGGCAAGAATACTGAAGTAGATCATCATTCCCTCTTCCAGGGGATCTTCTTGACCCAGGGACTGAACCTGAGTCTCATGTCTCTTACATGGGCAGGTGGGTTCTTTACCACTAGTGCCACCTGGAAAGCCACTTACATTCTCCCAGATCTGTATTTTCTACCTTCTCTATTATTTGCTTTTAAAATAGTCTCTTGAAAAATGCATACACTGGATTTGATATTATTTAATCTGAGAGTCTCTATGTTTTAATCCATGAGTTTGCTGCTTCTGTTCAGTTCAGTTCAGTCGCTCAGTCATGTCTGACTCTTTGCAACCCCATGAATCGCAGCACCACCAGGCCTCTCTGTCCATCACCAACTCCCGGAGTTCACTCAGACTCACAGCCATTGAGTCAGTGATGCCATCCAGCCATCTCATCCTCTGTCGTCCCCTTCTCCTCCTGCCCCCAGTCCCTCCCAGCATCAGAGTCTTTTCCAATGAGTTAACTCTTCTCATGAGGTGGCCAAAGTACTGGGGTTTCAGCTTTAGCATCATTCCTTCCAAAGAAATCCCAGAGCTGATCTCCTTCAGAATGGACTGATTGGATCTCCTTGCAGCCCAAGGGACTCTCAAGAGTCTTCTCCAGCACCACAGTTCAAAAGCATCAGTTCTTCGGCACTCAGCCTTCTTCACAGTCCAACTCTCACATCCATACATGACCACAGGAAAAACCATAGCCTTGTCTAGACGGACCTTAGTCGGCAAAGTAATGTCTCTGCTTTTGAATATGCTATCTAGGTTGGTCATAACTTTTCTTCCAAGGAGTAAACGTCTTTTAATTTCATGGCTGCAGTCACCATCTGCAGTGATTTTGGAGCCCAGAAAAATAAAGTCTGACACTGTTTCCACTGTTTGCCCATCTATTTCCCATGAAGTGATGGGACCAGATGCCATGATCTTCGTTTTCTGAATGTTGAGCTTTAAGCCAACTTTTTCACTCTCCTCTTTCACTTTCATCAAGAGGCTTTTAGTTCCTCTTCACTTTCTGCCGTAAGAGTGGTGTCATCTGCATATCTGAGGTTATTGATATTTCTCCTGGCAATCTTGATTCCAGCTTGCGCTTCCTCCAGTCCAGTGTTTCTCATGATGTACTCTGCTTATAAGTTAAGTAAGCAGGGTGACAATATACAGCCTTGACGTACTCCTTTTCCTATTTGAAACCAGTCTGTTGTTCCATGTCTAGTTCTAACTGTTGCTTCCTGACTTGCATACAGATTTTACTTATATGAGTTATTATACTTTATATGTTTGTTATTCTCCTACAGTCTTAGCTTTTTGCCCCTTTGTTTTTGCTTTCTGTTTGATAATGAGTTTTGCCAGTTTCTTTTCCTCCCCCTTCTCTGTTGAACAATACTTAGTTTCCTCCCCCCTTCTCTGTTGAACAATACTTCATTTATTCTTTATACTTAAGTAATAGTATATTTTTAAATTAATATTTTTCTAAGCAACTTAGGATAAATATCTTTATTTTCCTCCTGAAAAAGGTAAATTTCCTAACATATTTTAAATTTCCTTTAAATTAGCACTTTTCTAATGTTCAAGCTTTATCTATTCTTTCTTGTTCTGTAATGAATGCTATTAAATATAGTAAAAATATTATTAAATATTGTTGCATCATAATTACATCCATGTTATTTATAAATATTTGTAGTAATAGTATGTTTATTATGTTCTTCTTCATTACTGCTTTAGCTTGGCCACCATAATTTATCACATCTCTTTTCTTTTGGAAGCCCACACTTTCCTCCTAGTATATTTTTACTTCACAGAAGTGATTTAAAAGTGGCCCTTTCAGTGAAGTCCTATAGGTAGCAAACTTTAAGATTTCAGTTTTCATTCCAATCCCAAAGAAAGGCAATGCCAAAGAATGCTCAAACTACTGCACAATTGCACTCATCTCACATGCTAGCAAAGTATTGCTCAAAATTCTCTAAGCCAGGATTCAACAGTGCGTGAATCGTGTGCTTCCAGATGTTCAAACTGGGTTTAGAAAAGGCAGAGGAACCAGAGATCAAATCGCCAACATTGGTTGGATCATCGAGAAAGCAAGAGAGTTCTAGGAAAACATCTCCTTCTGCTTCATTGACTATGCCAAAGCCTTTGACTTTGTGGATCACAATAAACTGTGGAAAATTCTTCAAGAGATGGGAATACCAGACCACCTGACCTGGCTCCTGAGAAATCTGTTTGCAGGTCAATGGCAACAGTTAGAACTGGACATGGAACAACAGACTGGTTCCAAATTGGGAAAGGAGTATGTCAAGGCTGTATATTGTCACCCTGCCTTTTTAACTTATATGAAGAGCACATCATGAGAAATGCTGGGCTGGATGAAGCACAAACTGGAATCAAGATTTCTGAGAGAAATATCAGTAAACTCAGATGTGCAGATGATACCACCCTTATAACAGAAAGTGAAGAAGAACTAAAGAGCCTCTTGATGAAAGTGAAAGAGGACAGTGAAAAAATTGGCTTAAAACTCAACATTCAGGAAACTGTGATCATGGCATCTGGTCCCATCACTTCATGGCAAATAGATGGGAAACATTATTTGCCCGTTATATGGGAATTTGTTTTTTGGGGCTCCCAAATCACTGCAGATTGTGATTGCAGCCATGAAATTAAAAGACGTTTGCTCCTTGGAAGGAAAGTTATGACAGCATATTAAAAAGCAGAGACATTACTCCGCTGACAAAGGTCTGTCTAGTCGAAGCTATGGTTTTTCCAGTAGTCATGTATGAATGTGAGAGTTGGACTATAAAGAAAGCTGAGTGCTGAAGAATTGATGCTTTTGAACTGTGGTGTTGGAGAAGACTCTTGAGAGTCCCTTGGACAGCAAGGAGATCCAACCAGTCCATCCTAAAGGAAATCAGTTCTGAATATTCATTGGAAGGACTGATGGTGAAGATGAAACTCCAGTACTTTGGCCACCTGATGTGAAGAACTGACTCATTTGAAAAGATCCTGATTCTAGGAAAGATTGAAGGCAGGAGGAGAAGGGGACGACAGAGGATGAGATGGTTGGATGACATCACTGACTCAATGGACATGAGTTTGAGTAAGCTCTGGGAGTTGGTGATGAACAGGGAGGCCTGGTATGCTGCAATCCATGGGGTTGCAAAGAGATACGATTGAGCAACCAAACTGAACTGATGTCTATTAATATATCTATTTTAATCTCAGTTTAAGTGATAGGTTGGTTTGTTTTCAGTTCTAGATTTATGACAATTTTTAACAAATTTATGACATATTTTCAAATGTATTAATTAGATTATTTTAGACATTTATAGTTGCTGCTGCTGAATCTGGTGCTAAATTTATTGTTGTTCCCTTTGGATGATCTCTCTCTCTTTGTGTGAGTTTTATGATTTTTTTTATTTATCTATGATATTCTATAAATTCTCTATAGTATTTCTAAATGATAGACTTATTTTTAATTCTACCAAGTCCTCAATGTGTCCTTTCAATATAAATTCCTTTTTCTGTCATATCTGGAAATTTCTCAACTGTTCTTCACATATTACCTACTCACTCTTCTTTCTACATTTTTCTTTCTAAACTCCTATCAGAAGTAGATGCACCTCTTCCTGTTCCTCCTGCTAAATACACCTAAGAAAACTTAGATCACATGTAAAGTGAACATCAAAGGATTGAAAAGCAAAAAGAAGAAGGCAGAGCATTGGGGACCTCAGCACTTTCAGACAAGGGTAGTGGGCTATATTTTTGCCATATTGGGTGCTGGAGAAGTCAGCCATCCAGAAACATGATGGGCAAAAACAAGAAAAGAGCCAAGAAAAGTTAGCTCATTTTGCACTAAAGACTAGGAAGAAAAGCCTAGCAAAATAGAAAACTTATAAACAATAATACTCAGCCCCAACCAGACTTGGCCTAACCCCTACCTCATCCCTCATCATAGTCTAGGGCATCTAGACTTCACTCTTGCCTGACTTGAATGAGGTGTTTGTCTGCCCACCACCCACCAGGATGATATTAGAGAAGGCCAATTATGAAGACAAGATTTCAACCCGCAGACAGTAACAAGGAAACTCTCACCATGTGGGGCTCCTACACTTCCCCCATGACTTATTGGTAGTGAGGCATGGCTCAGCTCTCCCCTCCTTTCTGCACTGGTGTCAAAGGAAACCTAGAGGACAGCCAGAACTTTCACTGCTTTTCAGGGGAAATGGAGTCCCCCCACCTTTCCAGTGTCAGTGGAAGCCCTGCGGGGAATCTGGACTCCTGACCTCACCTGGCAATAATAGCAAGGTGATGCTTCCCTTTCCCACTCATGAAGCATCATAGAAAGCCTGTTAAACAAGATTTAAACAAAAGCTTGAATCTCAAAACATAACACCCCAAATAGCCAGGGAACAATTGAAAATCACACCTCATCACATGAGGGAGGAAAATCTCAGTTGGAGTAAGAAAACAGAATCAGTGGATGCCACCACCAGGATGGTATAGCTGTGGGATTTATCTGATAAAGATTGTAATGCAGTCATCAGAAAAATGTTTTGGGTGAGTGATTACAACGAAACAATGCAAATGAAAAAATAGAAAGTCTCAATAGAGAAGTAGAAGATATAAAGAAAAGCCAAATGGACATTTTTTTTTAATTTGAAATGCACAACTAAAGTGAAAAACTCATGGATGAACTCAACAGCAGAATGGAGAGGACAGAAGGAAGGCTCAATGAACTTAATGACAGAACAATAAAAATCACCCAATCTGAACAGACAAAAGCAGACTGGGACAGTAAAAAAAAGAAAGAAAGAAAGAAAAGGAAAAAGAGAAAATGAAACAAAGCAAAAACCCAGTGGCTCCGGGATCTTAAGTATTGTTTAATTCAAGTCCAAAGGGCAGGTGTAAGAGACAGCTAAAAAAGTAGTTGAAAAAATTAAGGGCTAAAAATTTCTCAGATTTAGAAAAATAAACAAACAAACACAAAAATCCTATAAAGTCTATAGATTCAAGAAGCTAGGAAAACTCAGAATAAACTCAAAGAAATCCATGCCAAGACACATAATAGTCAAATTTCTAAAAAGCAAGCAAAGAAAAAAATCCTGAGAGCACTATGGCACTTTACCTTTAAGGGAAAGCAAGTTTAATGACAGTGCTTTTAAGTTAACCAAAAGGTCAAGGTTAAAAGTCAGCAATGATAATTCATGTTGGTAGTATGTATCCTTGATATGATGGGGTTAAATGTCTCTTTATCTTCATGGATTTCCCCTAAAAATCATACTTCAGTCTAATCTTGAGAAAAAGGTCAGACAAATCCTAATTGGGGGAAATTCTACAAAATACTTCCCCAGTATTTCTTAACACAATTAAAGACATCAAAAATAAGGAAAGCCTGAGAAACTGTCACAGCCAAGAAAAGCCTAAGGAGACATGACAACTAATATAATGTAGTACCCTGAGTGGGAAATCAAACAAGGACATGAAGAAAAACTAAATATATATATATATATATATATGAATAGAGAATATGAACATGAATAAAGGTAATGGTGTATCAATATTGATTCATTAATTGCAACAGAAGTACCATAACAACGTAAATAATAGGGAAAGTTGGGGTTGGTTATATGATACCATTCCTATACTACCTTTGCAATTTTTCTATAAGTCTAGAACTGTCCTAAAAAATTAAATTTAACTTTAACAACTGAATAATTTAAATACACCAATATCCAATTAATATATAGTTTGGCTTAACTGAAGCATATGCTGCCTGTAAGAAACTCACAGTTTTTTTTTTTTTAATTTTTATTTTTACTTTATTTTACTTTACAACACTGTATTGGTTTTAGCATACTTTGACATGAATCTGCCATGGGTGTACATGAGCTCCCAAACATGAACCCCCCCTCCCACCTCCCACCCCACATCATCTCTCCGGATCATCCCCGTGCACCAGCCCCAAGCATCCTGCATCAAACATACTGGCGATTCGTTTCTTACATGATAGTATACATGTTTCAATGCCATTCTCCCAAATCATCCCACCCTCTTCCTCTCCCTCAGAGTCCAAAAGTCTGCTCTACACGTCTGTGTCTCTATTGCTGTCTCGCATACAGGGTCATCATTACCATCTTTCTAAATTCCATATATATGCGTTAGTATGCTGTATTGGTGTTACCATGTTCATAGATCGGAAGAATCAATATAGTGAAACTGAGTATACTACCCGAAGCAATCTATATATTCAATGCAATCCCTATCAAACTACCAGCAGTATTTTTCACAGAACTAGAACAAATAATTTCAAGATTTGTATGGAAATACAAAAAATCTCGAATAGCCAAAGCAATCTTGAGAAAGAAGAATGGAACTGGAGGAATCACTCTAAGTTTATATGTAGAAATAGGCAAGTTAAAAGTAAAAGGTATACTAACATTAATCCAAAGAAAGTAGGAGTGGCTATACTAACATTAGAGTAAGTGGACACCAGAGTAAAGAAAATTATTAGGAGTAAGGAGACATTGGTACAATTATACATATTATACCGCTATTAATTTACCTGTTTTGCTTCCCTGATGCCTCAGATGGTAAAGCATCTGCCTGCAATCCAGGAGACCCAGGTTTAATCCCTGGGTTGGGAAGATCCCCTGGAGAATGATGTGGCAACCCACTCCAGTATTCTTGCCTGGAAAATTCCATGGACAGAAGATCCTGGCAAACTGCAGTCCATGAGGTCGCAAAGAGTCGGAAACAATTGAGCAACTAATACGCATGTATATGATATTATATTAAATGAAATATTAAGATGTATGATTTAACCTTTAGAAGAAACTAGGTCAAGGGTATATGGGACCTCAGTTTACTGTTTTTAAAAATTTCTGTGAATCTATGATTATTTTAAATAAAATTTTAAAGTAAATATCATACATTTGTTAAAGCTTCTTATTCTACTTTTCAAATATTTTTACTTTTCTTTCATTCATTTCATTTCTCATTTCTCTATTTTTTTTAGGGAAGATTTCTTCTGTTATCTTCCAATTAATTAATTCTCTCTTTATCATTATCTTTTTACCTATCTAGATTTTTTAATGAGCACCTTATCTCCATCTCTTTTTTATTCTTCTTTATCTCTTATTGCTTATTCTTGCTTCATAACTTTACTGTTACAGTATATCTCTTCTCTCTAATTCCCCTCAATTTTTTTCCTTTGCTACACATTGTCTCTTAACAGTAGAATTTCTCACATTCTATAATTGCTTTCTTCCAAGTGTATCTTGGTTATGGAGATCCACTATGCGATGGCTTTGCAGTTACTATGTAATCGGGCCCTAGAGTATTCTAAGTAATGTTTTTGCTCTTTATATTCCCCCAACACATGGCTTAAATCAGCTCAATTCTTAAGTGTGGATTTCTGTCCATCATAGATTATTATTTATATTTGTGGGCAAAATTAATAGCTATCTTTAGGTTCCAACCCAGCCATAATAAAGATGTTCTAAAACTTCCTTTTATGGAAGTTAGCTAGTTCTTGGCTCCCATTTTTAGATGCTGAGATCCCAGTTTCACCTCCCTTTTTGCATTTCACCTCCCCGGTTGTATTTTTTTTTAACTATTATCACCACATGGTTGTTAAAACCCCCCTCTCAACATTTTCCTTCATAACTCATTTGACTTTCAGTTACTTCAATGGATTTCTTAAACTTATCTGGTACCTGAATATTTCCCTTCCTTGCATTGAAGATCAGCTGTATGTTTTTGAAGAGAAAAATTAACTATTTTGCTTGGTACACCTAAGCACTTGGAGTAGAAGAGGAAAATGTTTAATAGTTTCTTAATATCACAAGTCTGTCTCAAATGTTTCTATATATTATCATGTATTTCTGAGTTTATCTGAGGTTCTTCTTCTTTTAAGGCAGAAAGCATAGTTCATCAAACATTGTATCCCTCACAATATCTATAATATTTCCTAGCCTGGAGTGAATTCTTATTGAATAAATGCATTAATTAAAGGATTAGATAACTGGACAAGCATTTTCTTGCCACACCTTATTTTTGACGGATACTTCTGTTTAGATGTATAACTCATACAAGATTTATTATCTCTAGATGTCTGAGATTCTGTTAATGACTTGTCCAGGACTACAGGGCTGAATAAAAATAACACAAAAAAGTGTTCACAAAATTATTAATTTTCTTCACTCTCAAGCCTATTTTACAGTTGAAACTGTCTCAGTTCTTTCTATTGACAGCAGCCTACTGAATATTGTCCTAACCCACTAATGGCAAAAGGACATTAAGTTCCACAGTTAGTCTAGAAGGGACCTCCAGACTCAGAGGAAACAGCTACTGCAAAATAATAAATAAAGGAGTCAAGGAAAGCAATGTGATGAAGAATTAATTCTGTTTATTTTTAGTGGTTATGAAATATAACTTGAACAAATGTGTCAATGCGTTATATTCCCTACAACTTTTTTCTCCCTTTAAAATATTCATTTTTCAGGAATTGGACTAAAAATAAACCCAAGAGTTGTTGGTTTGGTTTTGACCACATACTGAGAGCTTTATCCCTTTCAGTCATTTCATTACATAAAATAATGCTTAGTTGGCTTAAGATTATTCTGGTACACATAAGCTCTCCTCGCCTTACACAGGTAAACTTTCTAGCTTCATCTACCTTTATAAAAGCTACTCTGTTCTCACATCTGATGTCTTAGAATTTTCTGGAGCAGACAAGTCTTCCTCATGGCTCTGTCCCAAGCATTTGACTCTAGAAAACAGTAGTATCCCCTTATTTGCCTGAGACATACCTACCTACCCAAATTTCAAAGCCAGGCTCTAAGCCTATACTGTTGCTCTCTTCTTGGGCAAAGTTAAATATTCCTTACAAATCTTCCTATTTAGACCTTTTATTAAAGTCACTAGTTTAACAAGCATAATATGAAATAATGTTCTGGGTCTTTCTTTGGGTATAAACTAGAAAATTTTAAAAGGAGATATTTTTAGGGCACTGTGTTGCTGTGTTAGTCACTCAGTCGTGTCTGACTCTTTGCCACCCCATGGACTGTAGCCCAATAGACTCCTCTATCCATGGGATTCTCCAGGCAAGAATACTAGAGTGGGTTGCCATGCCCTCCTCCAGGGGATCTTTCTGACCCAGGGATTGAATCCAGGTCTCCTGCACTGCAGGCAGATTCTTTACCATCTGAGCCACCAGGGAAGCCCTTTAGGGCACTAACTGGTACCTAGTAGATACCCAATGTGCATGCATGCTAAATCATTTCAGTTGTGTCCAACTCTTTGTGATCCTGTGAACCATAGGCCACGAGGCTCCTCTGTCCATGGGATTCTTCAGGCAAAAATTTTGGAGTGGGTTGTCATGTCATTCCCCAGGAGATCTTCCTAACCCAGGGATTGATTCTGCATCTCTTATGTCTCCTGCATTGGCAAGCAGGTTCTTTACCACTAGCACCACCTGGGAAGTCAATATACCCAATAATATTTGATAAAACAAAATTATATCCAGAAAGTTTTATACTTCAGGACATTTTTTACCCATGGATTCTGACTCTCAAATGAGGAGGCAACTGACCTATGTTCAGAGCTCAGCATCAAAAGTTCTGGGCTTGCTAGGATTCCTCTGCTTTCTTCACCAAGACTTAGTTGGTTGATGCCTGTACCTGCTCCTTTCTGCCTTAGCTGACCAGGGAGGACTTAGCCTATTATCAGAATGACCATATCATCCATCATGAATGAAAGGAAGCAATGTTAACAATTATGCCAAGACAATAGGTATAAATTGGTGCTGTCCTGAGGAAACTGGGATGTATGACCAACCCACCTATTGACTGCTTAGCCCAGTATATTTTGCCTGGTATTATAGCCCGGTATTTTTCTGATTGAAGGTCATATTCTTTTATAATAATAACCACCACTTACAGAACACCCCTATAGACTAGAGTCTATAATAAACTACTTCTTTTTGACAGATCAGGAAATTAAAGCTATAGACTAAGTGATTTGGCCAAGACCACCCAGCTATGAAATGATAAAAGATTTGAACATGGGTCCATCTGGCCCCAAGACATCTTTCCTTTTTGCCATGCAATCCTTATTTTATACCACACCAAAGAATCATATAAATTCCATTGCTGTGGGCAAGTTTTACTATATAAAATCTCCCTTAACATAAGTGAGGCATTTTCTAGGACTTGGAATTGTTTTGGAGGATTGAAAATGTTCTTTGTTTTGATAAGACTTAACCCGAACAGCTTAGATTTTCATTTCTTACTGTACAGTTTTCCAAGGGCTCCACACCTGTCTAGTCCTTTTTCTCTGTTATCCTTGCCCCTTTTAGTCTTCTTTATTCACACCCCCCACCATGATTAAAAGTTCTTTGCATGACTGAGATTCTATGAATCTCTTGTTCAGGGAAATAGGCTTAGGTGTTGATTCAGCTCTTCAGTATGTTAATATATGGAGCTCACAGCAATTTGACACTCTATACCTGATGACCAGAAACTGAGTGAACTATGTATGTTTCCCTAGGTTATTATAAGGTTTAACACTTACAGACAAGGGTGCAACTCCAGGGAAAAGATCAGTTTTTCCAGGGGTTACTGAACCCCTGGGCTTGGTTTAGATTAATCCCTCCTGTTAGCAGCACTTATTACTATTACAAGACAGGGCAGCCTTCAGTGCCAGAGCTTCCCACCAACAGAGAAAAGCTCAGTGACCTGACTCAGTAGCCACAAATTCCAGGTGTGATGTGGGAGAATGTCTGAGATAAGAGACAATAAAAGTGGTAGGAACTGTGAAAAATCTATTGTACAGGAGGTGAAAAGGGAGAGATTAACTCAGTAAGTTGTCAGCTCATTTTCTTACCGTGTTATCAGGAGCTTTAACTAAAAATTAAAACTAAAAAAAATCTGTTTGATCTCCTGTATTGGAGATGTATTTCAAGGCTTGTACCTGTCACTGAAATCTACAAACTGTGCTTCAGCTATAAATCTCTGTCCTTGAGTGTACACATGCAATTATCTTAGAGAGATGTGGCTCCCGTAAAAATGACAATTGTCATTCCTGGTCTTGCTTTCCTTCATATAAATGTGATGTTTGTTTTAAAAATAGCCTTCAATTGATAGGTAACAGAGACATTTATGCCATTATCATATTAAATGTCACATCCTTAAGTATTTTTTAGTAGTCAGGAAAAAACCAAACTTTTTCTTTAAACTTTATTTCTTCCGGGGAGCAATGCTTTACATCAGTAAAATGACAAATTCAATGTTGTGAGATTCCGTGTTTGAAACATTTTGGATTTTCATGCATCCTGACTGTGATGATGTTTCTGATTATAACAGTGACTTGAGCTGCTTTCTCTAAGCTGCCGTGCAAAAATTGTACAATTTTGCCATTGCCAGACTCAGTTTTCCAAATGAACCTAAGTTCCTACTGGTTAATGACTGTGCTCTATATTTGAGATCTGGTAGTGCTTTTCAAATATAAGAGCGTAAACCAAAAGTGAATTTTAGTTTTTAAAAAAATTAAAAGTAAGTCAATATGGTAGGGTCTAATAATCATGAAAAACTCTCATGAGTTTTGCACTCATGTCAGTCAGATCGTGATTCTGTGGGGCAGGGACTGTGACTGTGCCTAGAATATTATGTAGTAGGTGGCAGAGCAAACATACAAACACCTGTGACCTGAGTTCAAAGACTGTGTTCTCAGTTACTATTAATATATTATGCTGAATGAATGTTTTGACATTTCTATAACTAACTTACAACTTAATAGCTTTTGCTTCATTGTTAATAGTAATAATAAGTAGTGGTTGTTACTTTTTTGAAGTCATTATCCTGTGTCAAACTCAGTATGATGAACTTGCCGAACTTTATCTTTTTTTAATCTTTCACTGGCCAAGAGGTTGCTGTTACTATTTTGATGATACTGCCACTGCTGCTGCTAAGTCGCTTCAGTTGTGTCCGACTCTTAGTGACCCCATGGACTGCAGCCCACCAGGCTCCTCTGCCCATGGGATTTGCCAGGCAAGAGTACTGGAGTGGGTTGCCATTGGCTTCTCCTTGATGATACTGATGAAGTAATAAACTCTCAGAGAAGTCAGGAACCAACCCCAGGTTGTATAACATAAATGTCATACTGAAGTTCTGATATATATATATGATTTTAAGAAATTAATTGCCTCATTGCTGCTGTGAGGCTGGCAAGTCTGAAATGTATAAAGCAGGAGGACAGGCTGGAGATTCAACAGTGGCTGACATTGCAGTCTAGAGGCATATGCAATGGGGTTGATTGTAAAAATCTGACATTGAAGTCCACTAAAAACATTCTACCAAACTGCATTCCAAAGAGAGCCCTCAAGGACCCACAGGATGGTTTCCTAGTCTCCACCTCTGCTCAGTCAGCACTGCCCTAGACTTGGGCAAGAGAGCCTTTGGGTCAAGGCTCTGAGATAGGTTGGGACCTGTGACCTGGGACCCTTTGCTGCAATGCTTGCCCCTAGAGAGATGTCTCCCTAAAGAACAAAATACAGAGAAATTACAAGGGGTTAAAAAATAAGCATGCATGCACAGTTGGGGGAAAATTATGGAAAACAAAATACAAAAAAAAAAAAAATCCCAATTGCATTTGTCACTTCCGAAGAGCTAGGAGCAAAATCAGGGTACTACATACGCAACGCCCCCTGCACACACCACCACCAAAGGGTTGGGCAAAACACCCAAGCCACCCCTTCAGCCCAGTCTCTGGACACACCCTTACCCTCACCTCATCTAAGGACCCAGCTCACCTCCCCTCTACAATGAACAGGCAAGCAAGGGAAGCTGCTACTTGTTTTCTTCCCATTACTACAGCAGGGGCCCCAACAAAGCCTTGCCTGAATTTCTTGCCTGGCCTTTTGTCAACTTCCATTGACTAAGGAAGCCAAGAACCCCAGCTGGTAATGGGTTCACACTTAAAGCACCTTGCCTGGGTGAGTGTAACCCTCCCCAGGCAATACTGTCTGAGATCTATGGGCCTGCTCTCTGCGCCATTGTCTGGGTGGCACTCTGGCCTCTGGATTTCTTTGCTCAGATGGTCTGAACCTGAATAATCCCCTCCCCCCACCCCCCGCACAAGGTTTTATCATCCAAGGATGTACCACAAAGCCACTTCACAGAACTTGAGGGCAGTGTTTCTAACTGTAGGCTTGGTGCTCACAGGATGCCTCTCAATTTCCACCATGGGAGATGGAACTGTGAATAGTAAGAAAAAATGAGTGGACTCTAGGCTGGGCACCAGGAACTAGGGGCCAGTAGCTGACTTATCTCATTCCAGAATTTTCCATCACAAACTCTAAGGCAGCTAAGAATTCTATATTTGAACATGTTCTTATCCATCATTCAGTTCAGTTCAGTTCAGTTCAGTAGCTCAGTCGTGTCTGACTCTGCGACCCCATAAACCGCAGCACGCCAGGCCCCCCTGTCTATCACCAACTCCCGGAGTCCACCCAAACCCATGTCTATCGAATGGTGATACCATCCAACTGTCTCATCCTGTGTTGTCCCCTTCTCCTCCTGCCCTCAATCTTTCCCAGCATCAGGGTCTTTTGAAATGAGTCAGCTCTTCGCATGAGGTGGCCAAAGTATTGGAGTTTCAGCTTCAACATCAGTCCTTCTAATGAACACCCAGGACTGATCTCCTTTAGAATGGACTGGTTGGATTTCCTTGCATTCCAAGGGACTCTCAAGAGTCTTCTCCAACACCACAGTTCAAAAGCATTAATTCTTTGATTCTCAGCTTTCTTCAGAGTCCAACTCTCACATCTATACGTGACCACTGGAATAACCATAGCCTTGACTAGACTGACCTTTGTTGGCAAAGTAATGTCTCTGCTTTTTAATATGCTCTCTAGGTTGGTCATAACTTTCCTTCCAAGGAGTAAGCGTCTTTTAATTTCATGGCTGCAGTCACCATCTACAGTGATTTTGGAGCCCTGAAAAATAAAGTCAGCCACTGTTTCCACTGTTTCCCCATCTATTTCCCATGAAGTGATGGGACCAGATGCCATGATCTTAGTTTCCATCATTATGAATATTTATTTGATGAAGTAGGAGGATAGAATATGCTTATTTTAATGATTATTTAATTTCATTTATAAATGCTTCATTTTAAATGTTTAGATATACGGTCTCCATTTGTACCTTTGCCCTGGGCTCCAATAATGTTAAGGATGGACTTCTTTTTAGGACCCCTTGATGATCCTTCAGGGGTCCTTGAGGAAATGAAGAAGCTGAGAACACAGGGTGTGGGCTTCCTGATCTTATTTTTAATCAAAGTAGTGTTTTTATTTGTTTCTTATTTCAGATTTTGTTGGAAAAATAATAATTTTACTGGCTTAAAAATAAATACTTAAGGGACTTCCCTGGTAGTCTAGAGGTTCAGACTTCACCTTCTGACACAGAGGGTGAGGGTTTGATCTCTGGTCAGGGAGTTAAGACCCCACAGAAAAGCTAAAACATAAAATGGAAACAATATTGTAACAAAATCAATAAAGAGTTTAAAAATGATCCACATCAAAAAATCTTTAAAAAATAAATGTTCAAAGAAAACCCCAGCAATTATAAGACTAAAATTTAAAGGGACTTTCATGATTATGCTCAATTGCTAAGTTGTATCCAACTTTTTGTGACCTCATGGAGTGTAGCCTGCCAGGATTCTCTGTACGTGAGATTTTCCAGGCAAGAATACTAGAGTGGGTTGCCATTTCCTTCTCCAAAAGGGCTATAGAAATCCACTAAAACGCTGGTTATACTAACAAGGAAACCAGGTGTCATGGAAGATTAGAGAGTTTCATAGTTCTTGCTTAGTGCTATTTACCTTCTTGGTTATGATTATGGCTTACCTTTGGCTAGGCTCCTTGAAGAAGCAATCTGAGGTGGAAATACAGAAGCATTAGTTTACTTTAAGATACCCAACATACCTTTTCAGGTACCTCTTCACACTTTTTTCAGTGGCTCTGTTATCCAGACTCCTCTCTCCTTGCATCCATATTTACTGAAATTTGGGCATAAGAAAACTCAATCATTTTAAGAATAAAAATTATGTGGTACTGTTCCCAAGGGCAAAAACATTTTAAGCTATTGTCTGATAGTAGAACAAAGTGTTTTTTGGTGGCAAGTGTATTTTGAGTATGCAATGGATTTAAAGCAGCAGGAATTTTTTGGATTTGGGATATTACACCATATTTGTCCCCACCAGTCCCCCTCTGGAGGTAAAGAGTTATTAATGGTATTAGTTACCTGGAAAGAATTTCTCACTTTTTTTTTAACCCTTCAGGTTGCAGGGAGAATCTAAAAGCAGTAATCCTACCTAACAGTGGTCTCAGATTTGCCATCCCATGACCCAGGAAGCAGCAGAATGTCACTGGAAGACATCTGGAGGTAAGAGGAGAACCTGTTCTACAGCAATGGGATCTTTACCTTCTGCTTGAGAGACCAGAGACTTAGAGTCCATCTTCCCTGGGCTGAGCACACCTTCACGGCCACTGCTTTTCTCCATACTTCCCATTCTGGACTTTACCCCAGCCACTGCTTTCTCCAGTCCTTCTCATCTCCCTTTCGTAGCTTTCAGCTTTTCTCTGCTCTCCACCAGCACTCTCCACATGCAACTGACTTCAGCCTTCCATAAGGCTCTTCTCATGACATCCTCTCCATTAAGATTTTATCATCTCACATTCAATAGCTCAGTTTGCTTCCCCTCAGAGTTGCAATTAAACTCCTTTAGAAGATGGAGGAGCACTGGCTTTGTCTAAAGTTTCCATCTCTGTGTGCTGATAGCCCAGAATCCCCATCTCGAGACTTCGGGGATGCAGGAGCTCTTGGTGGACGACTTTTACGTTCCGGTCAGGGAGCAACTCCATTCCTCCCGGCAGCATACCATGTGCATGGAGCATTGTTCCTGGTTGGAGCAAACCCTACAGGTAGAGGAACCCAAGACACTAGCTTGTTGAGTTCAGGACATGATCTTCTAATATGCATAACAGTATGAGTAGGTAACAAGACCTAATTATATATGCTGGAAAAAATCTGCTAATAGTGATGATGACTCTAGATTCTGGGAACCAACAAAATGGGAATAAAAAATATAAAAGCATAATTTTGCTATGTAAGAGTATTAACCATTATAGTACTTATACCATGCTCTCTGGTTTTTATACCTTACTACTATACCACAATGATTATGCATTTTCTTATACATATTTTGCAATAATATTTTATATATTTAATTTGATTATATACTATTTTCTCTTTATGTTCAGTTTTCAATATCTGTTGCTCAAGTAATATAATTTTTTAATGCAACATGATTAGTTGCTCTTTTCATGCAAAAAAAAATTAAAAATCTGTATGTTTATCCAAAATATAGTGATAACACATGATATTCTTGACAAAACCATATATGCAGCTTGTATAGTATACTTTGAAACTCCATGGTATTTTGTGTGCATGTATTTATTATAAGAAAGCAAAGTCGCTCAGTCGTATCTGACTCTTTGCGACCCCATGGACTGTAGCCTACCAGGCTCCTCTGTCCATGGGATTTTCCAGGCAATAGTACTGGAGTGGGGTGCCATTTCTTTCTCCAGGGGATCTTCCCAACCCAGGGATCAAATCCGGGTCTCTTGCATAAGATGTATAATATTAGCAATATATGACATAAAATAATGCATAATTTATTAAATAGAGTATAATCTTGCTCTCTGAATTTGAAGTTATGTTAAAGATGAGCTAGAGGACCATAAAGACTACTGAATAATTGGATTTTCTAACACATTTCAGGTGGAAGAGACCAGAAACCACCCTTCCTCTTAGGAAGTCCGCTGGCTTAGTGGAGATGTTGTAATTGTTGTGGTTAACAATGTAAACTCTGGAGCCCCATTGTATGGGTTTAAATTTCAGTTTTGTTGCTTAGTGAACAAATTACTTAGCCTCTCTCAGTCTTAGTCTCCTCACGTGTAAAATGGAGATAATAACAGAACCTACCCCTTAGAACTTTTGTAAGAACCAAACCTCTTATTACATATTCTATTTTTTTAAACTTTTTTTTAACCAAATCAGTTTTACCTTTCTCAAAATGGTTAGGAGACCTGGGAATCCAGATAGTAAAAAACATTGTATGATAGTTCTGGCAAGGGAATGTCATCCCTCATTTGTGATGAGTTATAAGCAGAGATCAGTGGAATCCTATGAGAAAATTAAACATCTTCAACTGAAGGTTCCCAAATGCTTGATTCAGTATCTGCCTATTTATCCCAGTGGACTTCAAGATTAAGTTCAAAGTTATTGGGATATTGTGTTCTTTTTGAACAGAAGGCTGGGGTTAGACATAAAAATTGTTAACAACTGATTACATTAACTTGTACCTAAGCATAATCTACTGCAAGAAGTGCTATAAAAGCTCTTTTTACAGATGAGGAAAGTTGAATGCAGAAATTTTAGTTACAAGTTTGTAAACATCAGAGTTAGAACTCAAAACCTTTGTCAGTTTGGTTTTAAATGTTACACAATGTTTTAAATTATCATCATTGGCAATGTTGTAAATGCTTAGTTTTCAATAATTCGTTTTAATTTGTATACATACCATGATACTGGAATATTTCATAATTGATGGATTTAGTTCTTCTGTGCAATGCATGCATTCTTTCCACCTATAGTACTTTCAAATCTGACAAGGGAATATTATCCTCTAATCAGTGACCGCATCTTGAGAGTATTTTATTTAACAAATATCTAAATGAACTTATTATATACTAATCACCAACCTCTGTCGTCAATTAATTATCATGCTAATAAAATGAGTAAATACTATTATTATATTTTATATATATCTCATTTTACATAAGAGAAAACTGAGACAGAGAAAGGTTAGAACTCTTGCCTGCGACCCTAACGGCTAGTGAATGGCTGGAACTGAAACTCAGGTAGTCTGACTCAAGAGTCCGGGATTTTAATTAACTTATTGCACTTGGGATATTTTGTTGGTTTGCTTGCTTGCTTGTTTTAATTTTTGATATTTTCTTCTCACTTCGTAGTTTTAGAGGTTTGCGCTTAAACGAACTGCTCTGACTATTGACAGATATTTGCCACCTCTCACAGGACTGCATAGTGAGCTCACACAGGAATAATCTGAAACCGTCCCGGCACTTGAGAATGTGCTGCCTAGTAGGCACTGGACAAATGCCACAGGCAGCGCAAGTTACGGAAAACAAAATATGCTATATCAATCTTTTTATTGCACTGATTAACATCATAAATAGTTTGGCAGTGATCTTCTTAGACAGTTTTACAGGGACAAGAATTCTAGGAATAAAAGTAGCAAGCACAGAGTTTGACTTTGTCCATGCTAGTTACTGAGCTAGTTTTTTCTCACTATGGTAGCATTTTCCAAAGGCTTATACTTCAAATTTGAGTCTTTCTGGGCTCCACTGTATCGATGAGCTCCTTATTTTAGAAAGCTCAGCTAACATGAAGGCCATCAGCTCACTATTGGGTGGGAAGTCTTGAAAGGTGGGTAACTTTGGCAGCATACCAACTATATCAACTACACACCCCCACTTTTCTTACCCTCTATGTTCCTTACTCCCCACAGGGTGCCTAAGAAAACAATCGGGTTATATTAGCTTGGCTTTATGGAAAAACTCAACTAACATATTTAACACACTGGCTACGGGTTCATTAAAAACTGCCTTACGAAGTTGGCCCTGATACCAAGCAATATGAGGAGGAAAAAGCAAATTGTATTGAAAATCAGGACTTTCCAGCTGTTAGAATGAAACCCCCCAAGGGCTGTGGAGTTGTAATGTCTCAAGAATGGAAAGAAAGTGCTGACTGCACTGCATTTCTGATGGCACCCACAGTTAGTAGATATGCAGGTGATCCTGATGAGTTTAAGCTTCCTTCCCAGTTGGGGGACAGATGCTGTGACTGTGGTAATAGTGGGTGCATAAAGAGACCCCAGCAAGAGTATAAGTGAAAGGGAGGGAGCCTTCCTGAAGACATGAATATCAAAGCTGAATGCTGATAGAGGACACAGTCAATCAGCTTAGCTGGTGATGGCAGGCTCCTGCTGTGATAAAAAATATGAGGCAAAATATGAGGCAAATCTGATAAAAAGCATATTTTTAAACTGCTGTGCTTGAGACAGCATGGTTTAGTGCTTGGGCTTTCTCCCCAGTTCAGTTGCAAACTAAGCTGGCTCTGAGAACCTCTCTCTGCTTGGGAAATCTGCTCCTCCAAGACAGGGCTGACAGTTTTGGCGTGGTGGTCTGGAGAAGTTTGCATTGGCACCCTCTGGATTGAAACTGGACGCTGGATAAACAAAGTTCTGCAGCTCCCAGTGCTGCCAGGCCCTTAAACTCCATAAACATCAGTATTCATCCCCCGCCCCCACCCCAGTGAAAATGAAAAGAAAATGAAACTGCGTTGGAGATTGTTTCCCTTGAATAAACACCAAACATACTCCAAAAACCAAAGCTGCTCTCCTCTCTGATATTAAACCCAGTAATTACACTATGAAACCTAAGCCTATAAATTCAAGCTTGGGAAGGTAAAATTGTGGAGAGGGAGAAACCTAGTAAAATGTGTCCACCCTGTCCATGTATAGACCTTTTTCTTTTGAATGCTCTTCAGTATGATATAAATCTCCCTCCACTGCAGTGAAAATCATTACACCCCACTGTTTCTACAATGTACCTCCCTTTCATACTCAGAATACTTGACTCAAATGCATAAGCATTTCAGGTACAAGAAAATTGGTGCCCTTCAGTATGTTAGAGTTTATTTTGTGTGTCTGGCAATGTGTGTTTCCCCCACATATCTGAAATGATGAAATCTTTGAAAATAGATCCTGGGGCTGTGTTATCCTGTCTAACAGGTAACCGGCTTACCAGGAGGCTAAGTGTCTGAGAACAAGTTATGTTGTTTCAAATCAGGCCCAATTTTGGGTCGTCTGTTTGCTCAGGTGGCTACCATTCTCCTAAATAAAATAATATCATTCAGGTCTCCCCAGAACTCTGGTTACAATGACGCTCTTCCCTTAGTCATTCAGAATGAAATTCAGGCAACAAGACTTTGGAACTGAAAATTAGGTACAAACATTGGAAAGAAGATTTCTTTGGCCTCACTTCTTTAACCCTATTTTGCCTTCTTCTGAAGGTTGCATTAGTTTGAAAATAATGATAGAAGAACTGTGAGTTTCAGTTCAGAATTTATTTGATTCATTTAATTTTTTGATACAGAGAAAGGTTTGGAATATTTTGGACAATTAAAAGAAACGTTTTTAAAGAAAAGTTTTCTTATACTTGAAAAAATAGACCTTTTCCTGTTTAATAGAATGTTTTATATGCCAGAGAGGCTAAAGCTAATATAGCAGTGAAATAAATAAACCCTCAGCCCACTTGGCCAAACGTATCTCTTAGAACTGGATTTCTCAATTTTGAATTTAAAGGGAATTTGTCTACACTTTGGGATATGTATTTGTGCATACTTTTGTCCTTTCTCTTCAATCTATTCTGTCTACAATACCTTTCTCTCTCTTTCCAGAAAGATGCGATTAGGGTCTCATCTTGCTTTTTTAATGTGGCTCTCTGCTCCCTTAATTTAGGTCACAGCTACATTTGTGCCAAGCGGGGCCTTGTACTGGGCCATCTTGCCACATCTCTAAGCGCACCTGCTGGATGGCAAGGTCAATGCCTTCTAGCTCCGTGTGGTGCATACCCCTTCCACTGACCCAAACTGGAAACAATTTAAACTTTGCTTGTGGCCTTTTCTTTCTCTCCCACATTCTATTTCTATATGTTCTCAAGCCTTCTTTTCTTCAGGCAAAGATAGATGAGAGTCACCACTTTTTATTGTCCTGGTGCCATTGGGGTGTTTTGTTCTGCAGATGATAGCCTTTCACACACCTGTGAACACACAGATAAGCAGGATGATGCATAAAAACTATTTTATTAAAGGCTAAGATTTTCTAGAGACACAGCTATGTGTGGCTGTGGGCTCCCATTCTAGCACAGCTTCCTTCAACTGCCTAACATTCAACTTTTATAACTGTCTGTCTATTAATTTCTATTCTAAAATGACACACTAAAGAATCTATCTTAAGAGTAAAAGTAGAACAAGATAGTAAGCCCAAACAGATATAAGACACATTTCTGAGTTAAATGGTAAAACTAGAGTCTCAACTTTCTAATGAGCTGATATTTATAAACTTATGCTAAAAGAAAAAAAAAGAGCTCTACTAATGTGACAATGAAATAATAGTGATGTTAAATACAGTCTTTAAAAACTGTGTTGGTCAAAGGGTAACTTCATATTTGGGTAATAGAAGAGAGGATGGGTTATCAGAGTGAACAGGGATTGGATAGAACAGGAAGATGAGAAAGAAAATAAACTATGAAGGGACTTCCCTTGTGATCCAGTGGTTAGGGGTTAAGAATCTGTCTTCCAATGCAGGGGATTTGGGTTCCATCCCTGGTAGGGGAAGATCCTGAATGCTGTGGGGCAAATAATATCTGTGCTGCAACTAAGATCCGACACAGCCAAATAAATAGTTATTTGAAAAAGAAGAAAAAAGAAAATACATTATGAGAAAGGCCCACAGACTAGTTAAGACTTTGGGGCCTTCTGTGTTATGATGTAGTTTTTCAGTAAATACATCCTAGCAAGTCAAGTGATTATCTGAAGGGGTTATCATGTGAGTGGTATCTCAGATTCAACAGCAAAATATAATTAGTTCATTTGCAAATTTCAATTAGGGTGGGCAGAACAAAGTAGGAATGAACACTAATTGTTGTCAACCACATTCACAATGGCTAGATTTGTATCTCAGAATGCCTATTCTGTTAATTTAGAACAGCAGATATAACTGATAAAAATATCTCTCTTAGCTGTGTGGAACTATGTTCCTCATAGAGAAGTCTATTTAAGAAATATATTCAATGAGGAATGAAGTTGTATTATCTTAAAGAAAGGTTACTGTCATCAAGTAACAATCAATTGTTCTCCAACAGAATCATAAACAAAGGGAACCGACCATACAAATGAGTAACTAATTAGTCTCAGAATGTATACTCACTCCTCTAGCTCATGTGGATCAAGGTACACCTACATTTCCCAAACTTAGCCTTTTTCATATGACTATAATATGGGGTATAGTTGATTAAAATTTAAAATTATTATGCTTTATGACTCTTTAGTTTCCTCAATAAGAGGAATCATTAACAACCAAATTACAAATAGTATAAAGGAATATCTTCTAGCAACTTGTCTCCTAAATTCTATTCTGACATTTTGATTTGGTTAAGGCAATGGCAACCCAATCTAGTACTCTTGCCTGGAAAAATCCCATGGACGGAGGAGCCTGGAAGGCTGCAGTCCATGGGGTCGCTGAGGGTCAGACACGGCTGAGCAACTTCATTTTTTCGCTTCCATGCATTGGAGAAGGAAATGGCAACCCACTCCAGTGTTCTTGCCTGGAGAATCCCAGGGATGGGGGAGCCTGGTGGGCTGCCGTCTATGGGGTTGCACAGAGTTGGACACGACTGAAGTGACTTAGCAGCAAGATAACCTAAGGACACATACAGTTTTTTAAAATGATGAATTCATAAAAAAGGAATTGTTAAGAATCAAGGGAAGAACAAGAGAAAATTACCATCAAGTCCTTCTTCCCTTGCTTCACAAAGAAAGTGGTGAGGAAGAGGCACAATCCACTCAGTTATCTGAATCTTTCTTTCAGCCAGTTCCCCGGATGTTTACCCATTCCCGCTCTCTTAGTCCGGAAATTTATGGCCCTATACTTGTCATTGCTATGGATAGAAAGAATCACTTCCTCTGGTAGCTCAAGCTCTCTATTTCCCTGTTATATTTTCCTGGTTAATCAAGCACCATCTGTTTTATAACTTTCATGTTTTTCTCTCTCTCTCTTTTTTTTTTTGTTTCTAGTCTATTCCTGCTCAATTTTTTTATTCTACTAGCATTGTGTGGTATATGTTTGTAAATATATATATCTTGCACTAAGTAGAACCGCAAGAGGAAAGGAAGGTTGAGTCACATACAAAGTCTGTCATTTTGAACCAGTCTCTCATAAAAAGATTTCTTGGAGAAAGACTACTACTGGCTCAGTACTGGGGTAAAAAGTGACCAGGAGTATTAGAGTATGGTGCTGTGCTTTCACTTTTCACTTTCACGCATTGGAGAAGGAAATGGCAACCCACTCCAGTGTTCTTACCTGGAGAATCGCAGGGACGGGGGAGCCTGGTGGGCAGCCGTCTATGGGGTTGCACAGAGTTGGACATGAATGAAGAGACTTGGCAGCAGCAGCAGCAGCTGTGCTTTTATTTAGTAGTTCTGTTCATTTTTTAATCTGTTCTGTTTTCTGTCTATTCTTTCATTAAAAAGTCATTCTGATTTTCATAGCTTTATTTTGCTCTTTCATATCTGCTACTACAAGTTCCCCTCATTCTTCTCTGAAAAAGTGAAGTTGCTCAGTCATGCCCAACTCTGCGACCCTATAGACTGTAGCCCACCAGGTTCCTCTATCCATGGGATTTTCCAGGCAAGAATATTGGAGTGGGTTGCCATTTCTTTCTCTCATTCTTCTTTATTTCTTAGTTATTAATGGTATTATTTTTTTCTAAATAATCTTGATCATTTTTTCTCATTGATGTAATTATATTAACTCTGGGTACACAATGCAACTGGTTTTTGATATGTAAAATATCAATCAAGCAATTTTATCATTTCAGATAACATATATTTTAAGTTAGCAAACTTGATTTATGAGATATAATAGTTTTCCACAGACTTGGGAAGACATAGTCATAAAACTTCACTATTAAAAGAGGTGTAAGATGTGTTTGAGAGCTTTTTCAGATTTACAAATGATGTCAAAAATTATACTGTATGATAAAGATTATAATAAATTTGAAAGTAAGTTCAATAAAAATCTGATTTTTAACATTAAAACTTCTTATCCAAGAATATGATAAATCTCTTCATGTATTAAAGACTTCTCACATCTCTTAGTAAAATTTTATAATTCTGAGTCTTTTATATAAACTTAGGTATATTTTGTTAAGCTTATGTCTAGATTTTTTATATTTTTGTTTCCTATTAAGAATGATATTTTTATGTCATGATTTCTAACTGATTTTATTGAAAATCTATAAAAGTTACTTTTTTATACAATTATTTTATAGTTGATCCATTTACTAAATTAGTTCATATTAATTTGAATATGTTTAATTGATTCTTTGGGTTTTCTAAATAGAAACTTTTAGGTAAGAAATTATATTATGAGCAAATAATTTCTATGTCCCAGTGTTCATATATTTCATTGCCTTTTCCTTTTTTTTTAAAGAGGCTAAAATTTCTAAAGGTGGCAGTTTTTCATTCTTTTCTTGTTCTTTGTTAAATGACAATGCCTTTAGTGTTTAAACATTAAACATATATTGGCCAAAGTCATTTATTTATTTATTCATCACCTTTTTTTTCAACATGTCTGAGTATTGAGAATTATAGAAGTACAGAAAGCAAAATAAAGACTATTGATAAATTTAATGCAATCCCAATAAAAATACTTAGCAAAATGATTCTAAGATTTATGCAGGATGGAGACTTCTTAAAAATAAGCAAAATCTTTTATAAAAGAAGAACACTAAGGAAAAATTTTCCCTGTATGATAATAAATATATTTATGAAATATAATAACAAATATAATTACAAAATTATAATGAGTGTTCAATACGTACCAACTGTACAGTTTTAGATTTAGCAAGTAAAAATATGGGAAACCAGTTAAATTTTTATTTCAGGTAAACAATGAATAATTTCTCTTATTGTAAGTATGTTTCATTCAATATTTGCAACACAGTTATACTAATTCATATTTAACTGGAAGTCTTATGCTTTACTGGCACATTAACTGAATGCTTGTATATGTGTATATATATATATATAAATAAATATATATATATAGGTGCATATAGATGCACCCTGTGTACCACTGAGGTACAGAATGGAGAGACAGACATAATTCTCATAGAACTCTCAGAATATAACCCTCATAGAACATAACCCTCATAGAACTCTCAGAAATAGCAAAAACAAATACTTTTTAAAAAATATTTAATTAATATATTTTAATTGGAGGATAATTCTTTACAATGTTGTGATAGTTTTTTCCATACATCAACCAACATCAATCAGCCACAGGTACACATGTGTCCCTCCATCCTGAAACCCCCTCCTACCTTCCTTCTCACCCTATCCCTCTTGGTTGTACCAGAGCACTTGCTTTGGGTGCCCCTGCTTCATGCATCAAACGCACACTGGTCATCTATTTTACATACTGTAATATACATGTTTCAATGCTATTCTCTCAAATCATCCCACCCTCGCCTTCTCCCACTGAGTCTGTTCTTTCCATCTGTATCTCCTTTGCTGCCCAGCATGTTGGATCATCATTACTGGCTTTCTAAATTCCATATATTCAGTATTAATATACAGTATTTGTCTTTCTCTTTCTGACTCACTTCATACTGTAAAATATGCTTCAATTTCATCTACCTCATTAGGACTGACTCAAATATGTTCCTTTTTATAGCTGAGTAATATTCCATTACGTATATGTATCACAGCTTCCTTACTGTTCATCTGCTAATGAACATGTAGACTGCTTCCATGTCCTAGCTATTGTAAATAGTTCTACAGTGAACACTGGGGTACATGTGCCTCTTTCAGTTCTGGTTTCCTCAGGGTATATGCCCAGCAGAGGAATTGCTGGTTGTATGGCAGTTGATTAAACTTAAAAGCTTTTGCACATTGAAGAAAACTATAAGCATGGTGAAAAGACAGCCTTCAGAATGGGAGAAAATAATAGCAAATGAAACAACTGACAAAAAATTAATCTACAAAATATACCAGCAGCTTATGCAACTTAATACCAGAAAAACAAACAACCCAACCAGAAAGTGGGCAAAAGAACTAAACAGAGATTTCTCCAAAGAAGACATACAGATGGCTAATAAACAAATGAAAAGATGCTCAACATCACTCAGTATTAGAGAAAGCAAATCATAACCACAATGAGATATCATCCATCAGAATGGCCATCATTAAAAAGTCTACAACAATAAATGCTGGAGAGAGCGTGGAGAAAAGGGAACCCTCTTATACTGTTGGTGGGAATGCAAACTGATACAGCCACTATGGAGAACAGTGTGGAGATTCCTTATAAAAACAAATAATTGATAATCAACAGATAGTTCAAAACAGTTCTGGATGTACTTAAGTACTTAATATATGATAAAGGTAGTTTTGAAAATTAGTGAGAGAGCAGATAAATTAGTTTTAAACTATCAGTGGTATAATTGGTCATCCATTGGAAAGAGAGCTCATTAAACTAGACTGCTACACTTAAATTTCTGGCAACTAGGGAAAAAAAATGAAGAAATTGTAAGAATACATTTCATCTTTTTAGAATGAGCAAGATATTTCTAAATAAGATGCAAACCTTAAAATATGCAAAAGGAAAATATTATAGACTTTAATTATAATTTCTTTCAACAAATCTATAAAGATAAGTAATAGATTGGTAAAAATATAAGAATAAAATATATAATGTTATTAATGATTGATTACAAATTAATAAAAAAGGTGAAAAATGAAGAATGAGAAACTAGACAAATAAAAAATTTTAAACCTATTAATAATGAAGAAAATTCAAATCAACAATGATAAGTTGTCAGTTTTCACTTTTTAAATTTATAAGAACAAAGATAAAATATATAATTTTGACAAAAATAGGAAAAAAGCACTCCATGAAGTATTTTGGAGACTATGCAGTGTTGTGATACAATATTTTTCAGAGAATACTTGGCATTATTTAACAATATTTTCCAAAAAATTTTATACTCTTTGATTTTGAAATTTTGCTTTTAGGAATCTCATCTACCAAAATATTTATATATGTGTACAAATATAAATTTCAATGATCATAGTTTCTGTGTTGTTTTATTAAAAACCTAAATACCCATCATAGTACACAGAATAATGACCTCCAGAGTTACCAAGTTTTAATGTCTAGAGCCTGTGACTATAACTTTCTATGACAAAAAAAGGACCATAATTTGGTTCCAAATTTGATTTATAAGTTAGAATATTAATAAACTAAGAATTTTGAGATAAAACAATTATCTTGGATTATCCAGATAGGCCCTAAATACCATCACAGGTAGCCTTGTAAGAGGGAGTCAGAGGATAATTTGACACACTCTGAAGAGAAGGCCACGTGAAAACGGAGCAGAGAGAGATGCTGTCCTTGAAAATGTAGTGATGTGGCCACAAGTCAAGAGTGCTGGCAGGCTTCAAAAGGCAAGGAATGGATTTTCCCTGAGCGCCCTTGAAGAAATCAAAAGCTGCAAGAGGCAAGGAGTGGGTTCGCTGGAGGGAGTATAGCCCAACTGCCAAGCTGATTTTAGCCCATCAATACTGATTTTAGGCTTTTGGTCACAGTATCATGAAAAAATAAGATCCTGTTTTAATTCATCTAGTTTGTGCTTAATTGTTACAGTGGCCACAGGAAATTAATACACCCACCAAAAAGGGAATAGTCATATAAATTATATTCTGTCAATATACAGGAATTTAATCATTGTAATAAGTGGTGGCTTTATATATACATGTACATGAAAATTTTTCTAAGATATAAATTTAAGCAGCATAATATTTAGACTATGTATGTGAAAAAGAAAAGTAAGCCTGTATGTGTGTTCATATAAGTACAGAGGTGGGTACTTACCTAGATATTATTTTTAAATGTAAAAGTGCAATATTTACCTATAGAAAGGGTGTAGGTTGGAAGGAGAAGGTAGAGAATTTTCACAGTATTACAGTTGTTTAGGTGTTCTGCAGCATGCATAGTTTGTACAATATTTGTATCATTTGTAAAAGTGGTAAGAATGTCTCCAAACCATATTTTTTTGCAGATTCCAAGTATGCAATCTCTTTGACTACTCATTAAATATTTGATTCCGTCACTAGACTTGAAGTTGCTTGAGAGTAAGAACTTTGTTCACTCTTGTTTCCAGCACCTAATGCACTGCTGTCACATAAAATACTTTAAAAAATATGTCTGGAATGAATGATGGGCTGTAATGTCTGTCAGCTACAGCCAAAGGTGAGTATACCCATAAACTGACAGCCAAGGCAGGCAATACCCAAGGAAATGACAGCTCATACCTTCGTTCTGCCTGTCCTTTCCCTCTAAGAATATGACAGCAGCAGCAGCAGCTTAAGCAGGAAGATAATCCTAAATAACCCACCTCTGTTTCCATCAGGCCACTAGTTCACGGCCACAAGCTTGGGATATTCTGAGGGAATCCCAGCTGGTGTTGCTCTTACTGTAATGCCAAGGACAGAGTCTTGTCAGTCAAAAGCAGTGTGGTGAATCAGTGCTCATAGACACAGGGCAAAGCCAGAATGCCATTTGTAAGAACAAGTGTGGCTCCTTTCCTGCAGAAGTTTCCGGGGCAGAAGCCAATGTCTTTGCCACCCATTCATCCTGTGAGAGAAGGGCTTGTTTGACTGAGGCAAAGTAGGCAACTGAGCCAGTTAGTTGACTGCTTTGGCCGATTAGCACCCCATACTACCTGTGGCTTCCGTGGACCGGATCTGTGCAGGCTGAGTGCATGAAGGCTCTGGTGCATGATACATTTAAGGAAAAATTAATCTAAAAAAAAAAGCACATAGCACTCAAATGTCTAGCTATGTTTATAGAAGTTTTGGGTTAAATTTCACTTCACGGGCTTTGTCCTTTACACTGACAAGTTAGATAAGATGATCTCATTTTTTAAATAATTTTTTTGTGTTTAGGTATTTCTCTGGCAATTTTGTATTGCAGTTTTAAAATAAGCTAGCTTATCCCTATACTCATGTTGGTTATGTTATTTTGAACTTGATTTCTGAGACTCCTGACAGCTTTTGAAAGATTTAACAACTGGCAGCAAGAAAAACCCCTATAGAATCTTTTTGACAAAATTTTTTTCTTCTGAAAAAAAAAAAAAAAACCAGCATCATTTAGCAGGTAATATATTGCAATAAAAATATGGCTATGCAATAATGGTTCATTAACATGACAAATCATAACATAACCTTTTCTATTAAATGTAAAAAGCAGTTTATTGAAATGAAGACATCTTCTTCCCTATGGCGCTTTTCCATAGTCATTGGTTTGAAAGGATTTTTTTATTATTATTCAAAACAGTCATTTTGATTTGCAAGGAGATAACAGTTGTTCATGACATTTTTATTTCTGCATAAACAGATTTCCATTTTGGCGAAGGTTAATACAGTAGGAATTTGTTTTTACTTTTGGATATACTATGATACCACTAGAGCACTTTGTTTGGTATGGAACTGCTAATTTATCCTTTATGCCTTTACGATCTTGTCAGGGCCACATGTCTCCCTTAGTTTTTCTAATCTAAAATAATCCCAGTGAAATCCTTTGATTGTCTGTTTGGACCTGCTCCATTCCTAAAGCAGGAATGTAATGGGCTTTATGGCACTACTTGGGAGTAATTTATCCAGCAGAGTGACTATAGATACTTGTTTTAATAAGAATATGCTTTATGGTAAGTGGGGACTGCTATTTAATTAGCCAAAGGGAAAGTAGTTCATGATACAATCTGTTCCAATCATCTTGGACATTAAACAAAAAGTCAGGCTAAGTTATTTATGTACATGCACTTTATTTGTAGTTGCTTTGAGCAAACCTCTTCTCTGAAACTTTATAGCATTTTCTGAGTGAGCTGAATTGTAGCAGGGAGGAATAGGGGAAGAAAAGGACATGAGATTATCCCATAAAATTTTTGAAGAAGAAACAGAAGGTTTGCTTATTGCTATCAAGGTTGTGAGTACAGCCATACCAAATGGAAAACAGGCAGAGAACTATGATTTATCATCTACCATTTGGTACTTTGCATCTTTAGTGCTTTGTTGGTGGAAGAATGTTGCAGGATGATAGTAAAGCATTATGGGGGTGTGTGTGTTACTGTGTGTGTTTCCCTTAGATTTCCATTGCCTTCCACAGAAAGATGTTTCTGAAAATTTACAACTATGGTCTTACACTTTTTATTTTAAAAAAAGTAAAAGAAATTTAAGATGTTCAACAAAGATCCAATCATTTAAATTCTTAGAGCAAAATTAAGCAGATGGACACATCTTAAGAAATTTTTCCTTCCTAAGAAAATTATAATGATGATATAATGAAAGTGCACACATGCTCAGTTGTATACAACTCTTTGTGACCCCATGGACTTCAGTGAACCAGGCTCCTCTGTCCATGGGACTTTCTAGGCAAGAATATTGGAGTGGGTTGCCATTTCCTCCTCCAGGGGATCTTCCCAACACAGGGATCAAACCCACATCTCCTGAGTCACCTGCATTGGCAGGTAGATTTTTTACCACTGTGCCACCTGATAATAAATGTAAGTAATATTTATTTCTAATTGGCCAACACTTGTGGCAAGTAAGTAACTGATGATTCAAAGGACTACTTACAAGTATGTTTGTGGATGGATGAAAGAAAGGAAACAAAATATGAGACGTTGATCCTAGAATATCATCTCCCAGATTATGGCTTGCTTAGTAGGTATATTTTTCTCTCTTCCTTGGTAAAAACTAGAACTTCTTGGTGTCTCAGCAGTAAAGAAATGTGCCTGCAATGCAGGAGCTGCCAAATACTCAGGTTTGATTCCTGGGTCAGGAAGACCTGCTGGAAGGTAATCCCATGGACAGAGGATCCCTGGTGAGCTAGAGTCCATAGGGTGATAAAGAATCAGACATGCCTAAAGCAACTTAGCATGCACACACAGGTGTAAACTACTCCTGTTGTAAGCACAAAGAACCCAGGTGCTGAAATCATGGTTCCATTCCACTTCACTCTCAGGTGTTTGGAAAGCAAGGCTTAAACCACCTTCCCAAGGTTCTCTCTCCACGAGGTAGCCCTGCCCAGAGGATCACATGAGCTAACATTTGTGAGTGCCTTTTGTAGAGTGGATGTCTAGTGTAAGTTAACACTTGCTTGTAAAACTCTGTGAGCATAAGGTTTGGATTATAATTGTGTTTGCACACCCTCATGCAGGGCATTCTACATAGCCAGGCTCCCTGAGTGAAATCTGGGTGAACTGGTCTCTGCTTTCCAGCAGTTTGAGGCATTCTGCCCCTGTTTCCTGTCACGTCTATTATTTTGTCCATAGTGCATGTCTTGCTCTTTTCAAAATGACTTATAAAACTACAACTCAAACTAGTGAGTTTCAAATTATGTAGGTTTTCTCCAGCCATCTGGGCAACAAATCTTTACCTTCAAAACTCACCAGTCTCCCGGTAGCAAGGCAAAGATGCGGTGCCCAGTCTAGAGGCACAGTGTGAACTAAGAACGCTAGTGGCTGGCCAGGAGGCCAACGTAAATGATTACCCTACATAAGACCATTGTATAATTTTCATGTGATTTTCATTTTACACCTTTAGTTTCTCTCCACCATCAGCAGGTTTTCTCCATCTCTTTGTTTTCTCCTGGGAAAGTCTTTTCAGCTGCCTAAACAGCACCTCAAGAATGGTTGCATATTGTCATATCCTAGACAGCTCAGAGAGGTTACAAAAGGTTTTAGAGTCATTACTGTTTTAACAATTGACTGCCACACCATCCAGGTCATTAGGAAACAGAGGCAGTGCAATTGCCCCCATGAAATGACACTGGTCGAGTCTGCGTTTAGTGCTTTTAACGTAAGAAGACAGAAAAGGAAATACTCAAAACCAAACTTTCCTTCAGCTCTGCAGTCTCACACAACCTTCAGTGACTTGGAAAGTTTTCTGACAGGAGACAATGTGCAGAGCGAACAAGTCACCCCCCTTCCTCCTCCTGGAGACGTGTAAGCAACTGGTGCCTGCAAGCCCTGGCTGGAGGGGAGTAAATGCACGACTGATATTAAACAAATATAGGCTTGTGCCAGGAACTCAGAAAAGATTCTGTATACAATGGAATGGTATGGTTCAAAGGGCCTGGCATGGTTCATGATCACTTCAGGTGTTGTGTCAAGGGTTGGTGTATCAGAGTCAACAGCTTTTTAAAAGGCACTTATTTGATTTTTCTTTGGAGTTCTCTAGGTTATTTTGCTATACTTTTCTTAGCATGGCATATTGTTTCATTGTGAAAATTGTTGATTACCATAAGGCTAGTATTCTTCAATTTTTGTTGGTTTTCATGGTCAGATTTGATTCGCTTTCAAGTGTCACATTATTTTTAATCTTTTCTTAAAAAATAAATTTAACATCATTTTTCATTCAACCCAAAACTGCAACTCATTGTCATCAATCTGAGCTGGGAGTGGGGATAAAAGTAAGTATGAGTTCAGCTTCTGTTCATTACACTGGTGTTCAAAGGTGTGGGCCAGGCAATAGCAAGCTTGGACACACAGTTAGAAATGCAGACATCTCATTCATCAAGTAATACTTATGAAATGAGTCTGAGTGGCACTAATCTAAGTGGTGAGTAGAATGAATACGCTATACCTGTTTTCCAGGATGGTGTCAGTCTTGTTGACACTGAAGCTGAGCGAGCTGCAGTTGTCTTCATCTTGTTACGCGATAGCTACTTAACTGTTCTGTTGACAAAATTGAATGAGATGCATAAAAAAAAGAAAAACTCTGAAAGTCAAGCAAACATAGAACTTAATAGGAATGAACTAGATGGGCTAGCACCTTTTTTATCATCAGCTTTGCAATGCTGGAAGTTCTGGAAAAGTTTAAGAGGGGTGGAGTGGATCTCTAACTCTATATCAAGATTTATGCTTATAGTTACCATTATGGTGTGTTTTAGCTTCCCAAGATTAGCTCTAGTGGTAAAGAACCTACCTGCCAGTGTAAGAGATGCAAGAGACACCAGTTTGATCCCTGAGTTTGAAAGGTCCCCTTGAGAAGGAAATGACACCCCATTCCAGTATTCTTGCCTGGAAAATTCCATGGAGAGAGGAACCTGGCAGACTTCTGTCCATGGAACTGCATAGAGTCAGACACAACTGAGCATGCATGGTGCGTTTCACATGGTATGGCTTATTTTTTTTTTTCTTTCTCACCAAATCACAAACTCCTACAAAGCAGATTTCATATTTTGTTTTGTTTTCTTCTTTTTTTTGTCCCTAGAATCTTTTACAATTTCTGTAGCAGGAAAGTGCTCAAGAACTGTTCCACACTGGATGAATAACGTGAATGAATGAACAGATGAATGAACACAGCTTAGTCAGGATTAGGACCTCTGTGCATCAAATCCCAGTTATTCTTTTCAATTTCCCAGGGTCACTTCACACCTCAGATGATATTCTTTCCTACATAAGTAAATTTTCAGAGAAAATAATTATGTTATAATCACATTCAAAATGGGCCTCAGCCTGAAATTGCTGCACTAAAATGACTATCTTGTAAGAACCTGAGTGTCTTAAGAATAATTAGCATCCTGTGCCAACTGGTGTTTGTTTCTTCTGTCAGAGGTCCCATGTTATAGATTTCCTAACATTATTTTTTAATAGGAAAGGGAAAAGTATAAATTATGGAAATTAAGATATTAATGTTTCTATTTATCCTATTGTTCATAATCATAACCCAATTTGTAAGGTTCTGTGCTAAGAGTTTATTATATATAATCTGAACTTTATTCTGTTTGATTTGATCAAACATTTTGCTATTTCTTGTTCTGGGAAGGCAACAAAACTAATTCATAACTTGTTTGGGAAAATGTTAAAAACAACCTTTAAAAACTTAAATTCTTTCAAAGCACCCTTGAATCGATTAGCTCTTTTTTCTCATGTCAGCCATGGAATGAGATCATACCTGTATGATAGTATGATCTCTATTTTACAAATAGGTAACATATCTCTATTTTACATATGATCTCTATTTTACAACGAAAACTGAAGTTTTTTAATCTATTTAATCCTTGGATAGGACACTGCCTACATATGAACCACAGGAGGTGCTGGATCTGCTTCCAGCAACTCATAGCCTAGATGAGAATGGCTGGTCCTTAGACTCAGGTATTCAGGGACCCTGCATTAGACATGGAGCTTTAGAGCATCCTACTGCCCTTCTCTGACTGTTTTTGTTTTTTTTTCACAGGACCAAGGAGATGTGTTCATCTAGATCTTGAGCCACCATACCTTCTAGACCACACGCCAGGTACCTGAGACCCAGAGTTCCCCACTCAGTGAGGAAGCCTTTCTTCCTGGGTTTGTGCAGAGCCTCTTTCCCAGGTTCATTCTTCCAAGGTCACACTACTAATTCCTGGGCCAGACAGGTTTCTGCAAAAGAAAAAGAAAAAGAAAAAAAATGGCCAACATGGAGCAAAAAACAGCAAAGGACAAGAAGAGAAGAGTGGACAGCTCCAAACAAAATTTAGGGACAGGTCTGAGAAAGGGGTTATATTAGGAATTACAACACTACCCATGGTAAGAGGTATGGTGGAAGTGAACAGAGAATGCTATGGAAAATGGAAGAAGGACACAACTCAGGTGGGCAATGTGGGTGGGAGGAAGACATGTTGGCAAAGGCTCTTAGAGAAGTTAAATCTTAGAGGCTTGGTTAGAATTATGTTATGAGGGAAGACGAAATACAGGGTTTTTTTTAGTAGAGGGAAAGATGTATAGAGGCATGGAGGCATAAAATCACTTATGAGATCTTAAGGTCTTATGAGATCTTCAGGTCCAAGAAATTTATGGACCTGAAATTTCTTCTATGTGGCTGAAAAAAAAACAGAAAGAGGGGCACAAATAAATTGGAGGGGAGAGATGGACAGTCATTGCTATTTAGTTGCATTCACTACCTTTCTTATGGAAATATGAATTTGATTTTATTTGGATTCTTTCCATTGGGTACCATTGGGTAGGACTAATATGATGCCTGGCTTCTGTTAGCCTGAGAACAAAAAGAGTGACAAAAAGACTGAAAATTACTGAGATCCTTATGTTTACAGAAGCTTTCCCATGTGAAACAGTCAAGCAGCTTTCAGCTTTGAGCCCTTTTGAAATACCCTGGTTTTCCCCAGCATTTAATCTTGCTTCTGCCGCCTTCTATTCCAACTTATTGGCACCATATATCCTTCTAACAAATTTGATTTTATTAAATAAATTATAGTCAGTATCAATAGATTGAAATCAGAGTCCTAGCTGGTATTAGAAGAAAGCATGGCCTGATTATCAAAGGCCTTGAATGTCAGCTATGGAATTTGGACTTTATTTTGAAGGTAATGAAGAATTGTAATAAACATGAATGAAATGGGGCTAAATGACTTGTCAAAATGTCTGGCCATTTTAACTTACCAACTTCCTAAGAATCTGGAATTCTCCATAAAGGTAATATATTAAATATGCAGCTCTCAGTAAGACAAAGAAAACATGGCAAATGTTATTATTCTTCCTAATCCTGTTAAAGTCATTGTAGCTTTCCAAATGGTTTAATTTTGCTCAAGATTGAATGAATATTGAGCTCATAGCACTCCTTGTAATTTCCCTTTTTATATTTGGAACACAAAATAATAATTGTTGCCTAGATGAAGACATTTATAAATATATAGGAATAATGCTGTGTATGCATTCTTCTTTATGATTTTCATATACTTTTTTCTGCTCATGTATAAATATTAAGTATAGATTCACTATGAATTAGTTAAATGAGAACAAACTTGTCTATTCTGAAAGCACATATTTATTATGATTTATCTGTCCACATTGACCAAAAGTTATTTTTATGTTTTAAAGAAGAAAGATAACTGTGATATCTTTAATTCTTGAACTAATTTATTCATTCAATTAGCAACTATTTATTAAGATATTTTAAGGTAAGGTACTATACTAGGCACATTTTATGATGATTCACCCAAGTAGTTCTTAAACATTAAGTGGGTGACAAAACAATTGTGTGCCATGGCAATTTTAAGTTTAGTAATTTTGAATAAAATCTCTTCAAATCTTTGAAAATATAAATGTTCCAGGGATCTGGCAAATGCAAGAAATTGCGTGTGACTGTCTAGGGGTGGGGTGTTCATTTGCGCATCTTTTTTGCAAATATGGGGACCACAAAGTAAAAATGAAACCTTGATGCCCTTATGACTTTATTGACTATTGTACTCTGAAGACAGCAAGCCTAGATGTTTTGAAATTTACAGTTTCCTGGAGCTTTTCCACAAACAGTTTTGACGTAGTATAGAATACTTGATCAACTGTCACCCAAGGCGATTTGAAGGAAATGCAGGAAAAGGAAGGGTCTATTTTGAACCTTGAAAATGCAAGGTCTTCTCTTCTACCATAAGGAGGAAAAATTACCCTTTTCCTTCTAGAGAAGATCTATGGAACACTGAGGTTGAAATCCCAAGCTCTGCAATACTAAGATTTCTGGACATCATCACTAAACCGCTAAGGAGCATTTACAGCTCTTTGCAAAGCTTGCCAGAAGACAACTTTAGTAAGAACTGGAACTTTATGATCGTAGATATTATACCTGACACCATCTCATGGTTAAAAATGAATTTGGAAAGATACACGGACTCAATTAGCAAAGCAATGACGAACAAGCAGCATTCCAAAAATCCTCATTCTCTGATACTTTGACATTTATAGCTGTCTGATTTTAAGGATGATGCTTAATCTGATTCAGTCTCAGTCATCTCATCTTTAAACAGAGCTAAGAATACCTACTTCTTCAGATTACTGGGACAATTTCATGAGATAACTTATATAAAGTGCAAAATGAAATTCCAGGCATATACTAGGAGTTGAATAGATACCGTGTCCTTTCTGCTCTTGTTAGTGCCTTACACAATTTATGCCGAGGAGAAGATCAGGTTCTTTGGAAAATGGTATTTACTTTATCAATAGTAGGAATAAGAAAGTTATCTACCAATTATTGAACACCTACTTTGATCCAGATTAGGAAGGTATTCAATATTATGTCTCTATCACACAATTACGTGAAGTAAACCTTATTATCTTCATTTTGCAGATAAAGGAAATAAAACCCAGAGAGGCTAGATGACTTGTCTAGGAACATATAGCTAGTCACTGAAGCTGCATGTGATTTTAGGCCTGATTCCGCAGCTTATACTCTATCTGTCCACACATGTCAGTCAAGAGACTGTAATTAAGAAGTTAATCAATCATTTATACAAATGACTACAGGAATGGATACATCAAAAGTGGTTAAGCATTATAGACATCATAGTAATGCCTGGGTATTTTTCTTATATCTCTGAACTCTATTGATAGTAAACATTTTATTTCTCAGTTTTCTTAAAATCTCAGTTAAAAAAATATTAAGATTTGATATTTACAAGCATGCTCATTTGAATTTTTTTAAGAAGTGAATTTTCCCATGATGTCTCATCTGTCAATAGAAATATGCTGCCCCTATACACACAGAGTAATGTGAGGCTTTCTTGTCTAACAAGAGCAAGCTGGAGGAGAAACTGAAGGTATCTATACCTTAGTTCCCTGGGTTGGAGTGTTAATGTATGAATATCACTTGGCCTCAGGGTGCAGTCACATGAGGCATTCTCAGTTAATTTCACTATTTGATAAAGAATCAAGAATGTCTTATCAGAGGTCCTTCCACAGGGATTTGCCTTCCCATTTCATACTGTCAGTACCCTTTACAGTAAGGCTTGATAAATTCTCACTAATGATTATGATCCAATGTACTTGTATTTTACTGTCAATAATTATATATGTGAATGTATGCATGGATGCCCACCTGCACCAGACGAAGAGGGCCAGAGGCTTCTTTTCCCAGGTGATTTTTCTGAATAACTATTTTGCCTTATTGTAGCCATTATGGAGAACAGTTCTCTTCTTCCCTTGCTGTTCTCTTCTACTCGCCTGGTCAGAGTACTGTGGTGTGAGTGGGTACCCTCTGTAAACTCAGTGCTAAGCACATTGGTATGTTTTTCTAACTGGCCATTTTCTCCTCTTAAAAGTCTTTCTGTACTACAAAATAAATACCAAAAGAATGTTAGTAGAAAAAACACATAAATGCATGTTATTTTGTTTTTAAAGACTTTATAAGAGGTTGAGTTTTTTTGGGGAGGAGGCTGGGACAAAGAGAAGTATTGTTTTCACTTTTAATTTCATGTTGACCAATATTTTTATTGTGGGTAAAATTAAAGTAGACTTTTTCCTGTGTTTTAACCAAGATATATATTTTTAAGCACTAGACATTCTAGGGTATATACCTAACTTCTTCCAAGAGTCAAGCCAATGGACAAATCACTTTTGCTTGAAGATATAGTTCCTCCCACCACCATCCATTAAAACTTGCTTATGGTGACACATTCAAGCTTAGCAATAAATGATTTCCCTTTGCCTTTTTTCCCTCTAAAGAGAGAGAGTGAATTTTCTTCTTGAATATCTGAGAAATGTATATGGAAATCAATCATTGGGCCTAGTCTAGTTGGTGATAATGAAACAAGTCAACTAAAAGAAATGAAATGAATGGTGAGACTCAAGCATATGGAAGAGAGTGACAGAATGTATTAATGAAGTCTAGTGAGAAACATAACAGGGTTGGACTCCTACATCAGAGAAGCCAGTGAGATTGCCTACTCATGGCAAACAAATGTTTTGTTTCTGATTAGTAGTGATAATAATGCCAACCCTAAAATGAAAGTAACATGTGAAGACAGTATTGCCTAAGAATTGAAGCCTTGGAATGGTTACTTCTTGAAAGCATGAAATCTTTTTCTTTGAAAAATTCATGAGAAAAAAACTGAGCAGCAATTTTAAAGATTAGTTTAGGTACTCTTTAGACCAAAATGTGTTAGTTGATTTATTTTAAGAATATATAAAGACACTATGCTTAATAAATGATAACATTATAGAGTAAGCCAGAGTCTTCTTTAATCACAGCATGCCTGCCTGCTCAGCTGATTCCATTGTGTCCGACTCTTTAGACCCTCTGGGCTATAGCCCACCAGGCTTCTCTGTCCATGAGATTCTCCAGGCAAGAATACTGGAGTGGGTTGCCATGCCCTCCTCCAGGGATCTTCCTGAGCCAGGGATCAAATCCCCGTCTCTTGCGTCTAATGCAGGCAGACTGAAGGTGGATTCTTTACCCACTCATCCACGGTGGAAGCCCCTCTAATCTCAGAGGTAACCACTATTCTGAGTTTGATGTGTATTCTTCTAATCCATTTTTCCTCCCTAATCCCACCGATTTGTGTTATGACTTCTTGACTGCAAGCACAAGTGTGATTATGGCAATAGCACTGATTTTCAGGTATGGCTTGTAGAATTAGTCTCATTACTTTAAAGTCAGATCTTGTATAATTCATTTTTGTAATTCTGTTCAGTATTTCCCCAGGCCTTCCAATACTTAAAAAGAAACACCCAACAGGGAAATAACTCCTGAGGCAGCACTCGGATGGCAGGAATTCTACAATCACTTATTAAATTGTTCTCCTAAATGCTGAGTAGCTTTAGTAAGATGGAATTTCAAATGATGCTACAATGTATTGAATACCATTATACTTAAAAGAAAAGGGAAGTTCAGAAAGTTAGATCGAGCAGGCCTTCTATGGGAAGCCTTCTTTTTCTTTCACCTCTCATCACCTCCTCTTTCTCTTAGTATCTTGCAGAGAAAGGGAAGAAGAACCAAACATCAAACTAAACTTATCCAAACCTTTGCTCTTGCTTACTCGAAGTCAGCCACTCTACTCTTTTATGATGCTGCTTGGTCAGAGAGTTATTATTAGGATTTATAAGCAGTCCCATGATAGACTTAGATTTTTTAGGTGTTTATAACTGTCATAAAAATTTAGTATGGCATGCAAGGTCTCAACCTGGCAGTAAATTTTGCAATAATACTTCTCTGTATTATAAGAAAGTTGTTTGTCCATCCTCAAGGAGTTGGAAAAATGGTGGAACAGAATAAGATTTTATTGTACCTGGAAAATTTTGACAGTGAGAGGAAGAAGCCATCTTGTTTTACACAAAGTGTTCAAAGTTCCAAGAGTAATGTTATCATTAGACACAGAACATTAGACCACAGAACAGTTTCTGCACTTACCAACTAATTCACTTCGGACAAATCGTTTAACGTCTCTGTCCCTGAAATTCCTTATTTTCACAATGAGGATAATAATAGTAACTGCCTTATAAGGTTCAGGGAACATTGAATAAATTAATATATGGTAAATGTTTAGAATAGTACCAGGCATTTAAAACAACTATGTGTTTGTTATTTAATATTATCTTAGAGAGCTAGCTAAATTCTCTAAATTCTTTTCCAGACAGTTTCACTGATGATTAAGGTATGTTTTCAGGTTACATATAGGTTAACAAAAACATACTTCTTATAATTAGTATGTGACATATATAGTCAGAGAGTAACTATGAGTAGCATTTCTCACTTTTATATTTTTGTTTGACACAGTCTAGGGACAAGAAACAGAACTCTATGAAATGCCGTCATACACACAGAAAGGGAGAGGCAGACAAAGCTGACTCCAAAGTAGAGCAGGAGGTGTGCATTGGACTGCAAGGTAAGGTATCTAGCAGAGATCATGGTCTTGATCTTGGTTAACTTAAGTCTCAAGCAGATGTTAGTCTCAGATCTCACTTCCCAAAGGGTCTCATCGTTTAGGATTAGATGTGATTGGCTCTAAAGAAAACATGAAGTTTCTTCTAAACAACTTTTCCCAAAGATAAGAATCAGTTTAGTGGGTAGACAGGGCACTTTCTCAGTAAACCCTTGGCAGGCTGATGTTTGTAAGAAGCTGCCCTTTGAGCTCTTTGACTGCTGAATGACAATCTCTTTCTAAAGATCTTTGTAAATCTTTAGCATGACATATAAGAAAAAATGGGGTCAAAGCATAATGCTTCTATTTTTCACATCGTAAAAGTGCCTGCTTCTTTTTTTTTTTCTCCCTCTAAGGCAGTGATGTGTATGTGGTGTGAGTGTGTGTGTATGTGTGTGATATGAGCATGTGTGAAATTTTTTTAGATGGCACATCCATCTCTACTATGTCTTAGGCCTGTACTGGGGGCATTACACATTATCTCACAATAATATTGAGAGGTAAATACTCTCATTATCATTTAAAAGAAGAGAAAGAGGTCCAGATAAGATAAACTTGCAGAACTAGTTAGATAAGGAACCTAGGCTTGAGCACAGGTATGACTCCAAGACATGGCCTCTTGCTCTAATAATGAACTCATTTTTGAGGCGTGTCTGGGTGTTCATTGGAAGGACTGATGTTGAAGCTGAAACTCCAATACTTTGGCCCCCTGATGCGAAGAGCTGAATCATTGGAAAAGACCCTGATGCTGGGAAAGATTGAAGGCAGGAGGAGAAGGGGACAACAGAGGATGAGATGGTTGGATGGCATCACCGACTCAATGGACATGGGTTTGGGTGTACTCTGGGAGTTGGTGATGGACTGGAGGCCTGGCATGCTGTAGTTCATGGGGTTGCAAACAGTTGGACACGACTGAGCAACTGAACTGAACTGAACTACCTTTAGGAGTTCCTAACTTTCTAAGTCATGGAAATATTAGTTGTTGTATAGAAGAGATAGGTAGAATTTGTTTCTGGTTCTCCTTTCACTCATTTTCTTATCATCATCCTTTCCAATCATTCACTCTCATGTTCCTTTTTTCTCATTTTGTTGTAAACTCAACAAATCAAATTAACCTGAAACCTAATTGCCTAAGTCTCAGTTATCAAGGCCATGTTTGGTAATTAGCTAATCTAGCAGACCAGTTTATAGGAAATCTATTCAGTTTCACTTGCAGAGCTGCATTTCTGGCGCTTCCACCCAGCCTACTCCACTGCTTCCAAACACCATCAGGACACTTTAACATGGAGCATGCCAGCATGAATTGAAACTGACATGAAGCAGAAACAAAAAGTAGCTCTGATGTATTTCCACAATAGACAGTGTGGAACTATTTCCTCTTCATTCTTCCTGCGCCATGACAGGTTCTTATTTGAAACTTTTTGAGGCTGAAGATTGATAACTTCCATGTTCAGTTCACATTGAGCACTTTCCCCTCCTCTGTTTCCTCTCTTAACTGTGCTATTTGTGCACATACCTCAATCCTAGCAGATAATGGATACATTTGCCTACTAGGGTTTGGTGATTTTATTAACCTGTGAGTTCTCTTCTTCAGCGTTAGTGCCTTGTATGAGTTGCAGTGAAGCAGAGGATAGAGTCAAGTTAGGGGCATTTAAAGTTCAAATTCTTGCTCTGAGTTCAAATTCTTACTCTGTTAGTCATTAACACTGTGATAATGGGCAGATTATTAAGTCTCACTGAGTCTCAATTTCCTCATGAGACTCAATTTCCTCAATTTTCCTCATGTAAAATGTAAAGAATTATAGAACCTAGTTCATGGAGTTGTGGATTCAACAAGACAATTCATATAAAATATTGCATATGCTATGTCAATTATATCTCAAAAAAACTAGGGAAGAAAATGCTTCATGTAAGATCTGGCACATAATAATGTATCATTGTTATATCTGGCCAAACTTTTTAAACTGTGAAAGCCAGCATCAGCAGGCCTGTAGTGTCGTGATTTGTAAAGACTGAAGTAGAACACTGAGCATCACGGGAAATGTACACGGTGAAATTAACCACTAGCTCTAGCTTGTTCCCTTCATAATCTGGGTTTGTGCTTTATAAGAAATATAAAAATATTGTAGATTCTGGATCCAAGATCATTCAGTTCAGTTCAGTTCAGTTCAGTCGCTCAGTCGTGTTCAACTCTTTGCGACCCCATGAATTGCAGCAAGCCAGGCCTCCCTATCCATCACCAACTCCCGGAGTTCACTCAAATTCACATCCATTGAGTCAGTGAGGCCATCCAGCCATCTTTAGTTATTATTACTTAGTTATAATCTCAAATAACTATTGAATATTTAGTATTTACTACTGCTAGTTATCAGAGAGCTAGTTATCTGAGAACAAGCTGGGTTTATAAAAGGCAGAGGAACCAGAGATCAAATTACCAACATTCCCTGGATCATATAGAAAGAAAAGAAATTCCAGAAAAACATCTTCTTCTGCTTCAGTGAGTATGCTAAAAATTTTGACTCTGATATCCCAACAAACTGTGGAAAACACTCAAAGAGATAGGAATATAAGCCCACCTTATTTGTCTCCTGAGAAACTTGTATGCGGGTCAAGAAGCAAGTTAGAACTGAACACAAAACAACAGACTGGTTCCAAATTGGGAAAGGAGTTCGTCAACGCTGTATATTGTCACTTTGTTTATATAACAGGTATGCAGAGTACATTACATAAAATCCCAGGCTGGATGAAGCATAAGCTGGAATCAAGATTGACAGGAGAAATATCAACAACCTCAGATATGCAGATGATACCATTCTAATGATAGAAAGTGAAGAGAAACTAAAGAACTTTTGATGACAGTGAAAGAGAAGAGTGAAAAAGCTGGCTTAAAATTCAACGTTAAAAAAACTAAGATCATGGCATCTGGTCCTATTACTTCATGGCAAATAGAAGGGGAAAAAGTGGAAGCAGTGACAGATTTTATTTTCTTGGGCTTCAAAATCAATGAGGACAGTCACTGCAGCCATGAAAATAAAAGATGTTTGCTCCTTGGAAGGAAAGCTATGACAAACCTAGATAGCATATTAAAAAGCAAAGACATCACTTTGGTGACAAGGGTCCATATAGTCAAAGCTGTGTTTTTTCCTGTCATGTATGGATGTGAGAGTTGGACTGTAAAGAATTGAGGGCCACAGAATTGATGCTTTTGAATTGTGGTTGCTGGAGAAGACTCTTGAGAGTCCCTTGGACTGCAAGGAGATCAAACCAGTCAGTCTCAAAGGAAGTAAAACCTGAATATTTATTGGAAGGACTAATGTTGAAGTTGAAGTTCCAATACTTTGGCCATCTGACTTCAGTCCATGGGGTTGCAAAGAGTCATAAATGACTGAAGCAACTTAACACACAAGCACCTGATTTGAAGAGGGGACTCATTAGAAAAGACCCTGATTCTGGGAAAGATTGAAGGCAAAAGGAGAAGAGGGCGGCAGAGGATTAGATGGTTAGATAGTATCACTAACTCAATGGATATGAGTTTGAGCAAACTCCGGAAAATAGTGACATACAGGGAAGCCTGTCGTGCTGCAGTCCACTGGGTTGCAAAGAGTGGAATGTGACTTAGTGATTGAACAACAATAACAAAAAAAAAAACAACAAAAGTTATCAGAGCAAGTATACTCAAAAGGTAGAGGTTAATAAACATTACCCCCCAAAAAGGTATTTAAAGGTAATGTGCTTCATTTTATATAAATCTGTCTTTTATTAAAAGAAATTTGATGCCATATAAAATGCATTCAGTAATATGACCTTTTCTTGATCTGATTACAAGATACAAGTTTTCTTGCTTGAAAGCAGAGTTAATTTTCAGTCTACAGTCATCTTGGTGACTCTAAAATGAGTTTTACTATTTGGGACAATTCTTTTGCATTAATGTGATATAAACTATATAAATTATAATATATAACATATATGATAACAACCATTGTAGCTTACAATGTGTGTTGCAAGAACTGAAATTTTTTTGTATAGTCTGTTCACTCCTGAATGCTCAGAACCTATAACAGTTCCTGATACATACTGCTAAAGATACATTTTGCTATTATATATTAGATTTTTATGCTATATTCTATCCACATTGATAAGAAATGGCTCCTCCTAAAAAGATAGTCACCATAAGCTAAGTGAGAATATAAGTAAACAATTAAAATAAATTAAAAGATATATGCTTGGGTAGAATAATGGTCATTTTGCCTGATGAATTTAGAGAAGGAGAATTCAGGTGTTCAAATGAGTAGTTTTCCAGATGAACATAAATAGAAGTTGGAACACATTTAAGCCTAAAATGATGGATCTATGGAAAACCATGTTACCTTCAGTATTTTCAAATAGTTTAGAATGACAAGATCTCATAGTGGGAAAGAAGGGTGTCAAGGAATAAAGCAGGAGAAGAGGGCAGAGTCCAGGTCTTAGACAGTCTTTGTGCCCTTGAGAAGCAAACTCTCTTATCTTGTGGAAAAAGGGGAACCATTCACATAGAGTTATGAAAGTGGAGACATGTAATTTTTCCTATGATAAAGATCAATTTTTAGATGGTAATAAGAATAGAGAAAATCAGCAGGCAACTTGCCATCATTTCAGAAGAAATAATAAAATCATTAAATAAGACAAAGTCAGAGTGGAAACTTGAGGAAATGTTAACAGAGGTGGAATAAAAGGAATGAATGAGGCAAGCAAAGTGGTCATGAATGAGGCAAGCAGAGGAGAGGCCAGCCTTTCTTGCTTGGGTAGAAAGTGGATGGTAGAACCATTAATCAGAAAAGTAAATTCAGTTTTGGAAATGTAGGATTTTCATGTGAAGATACCCAACAGATAATTATTAGATACTGAGTTTGTAGCACAGAAGTAAAGTTCAAGCTGGTGGTATTTTCAGTATCTGGCATTTTCAGTTCAGTTCAGTTCAGTTTAGTCGCTCAGTCATGTCCGACTCTTTGCGACCCCATGAATTATAGCACGCCAGGCCTCCCTGTCCATCACCAACTCCCGGAGTTCATTCAAACTCACGTCCATCGAGTCGGTGATGCCATCCAGCCATCTCATCCTCTGTTGTCCCCTTCTCCTCCTGCCTCCAATCCCTCCCAGCATCAGAGTCTTTTCCAATGAGTCAATTCTTCACATGAGGTGGCCAAAGTATTGGAGTTTCAGTTTTAGCATCAGTCCTTCCAAAGAATACCCAGGACTGATTTCCTTTAGGATGGATTTGTTGGATCTCCTTGCAGTCTGAGGGACTCTCAAGAGTCTTCTCCAATACCACAGTTCAAAAGCATCAAATCTTCGCACTCAGCTGTCTTCACAGTACAACTCTCACATCCATACATGATTACTGGAAAAACCATAGCCTTAACTAGATGGACCTTTGTTGGAAAAGTAATGTCTCTGCTTTTTAATATGTTATCTAGGTTGGTCATAACTTTCCTTCCAAGGAGTAAGCATCTTTTAACTTCATGGCTGCAATCACTACCTTCAGTGATTTTGGAGCCCCAAAAAGTAAAGTCTGACACTGTTTCCACTGTTTCCCCATCTATTTCCCATGGAGTGATGGGATCAGATGCCATGATCTTCGTTTTCTGAATGCTGAGCTTTAAGCCAACTTTTTCACTCTCCTCTTTCACTTTCATCAAGAGGCTTTTTAGTTCCTCTTCACTTTCTGCCATAAGGGTGGTGTCATCTGCATATCTGAGGTTATTGATATTTCTCCCAGCAATCTTGATTCCAGCTTGTGCTTTTTCCAGTCCAGTGTTTCTTATGATGTACACTGCATATAAGTTAAATAAGCAGGGTGACAATATACAGCCTTGACGTACTCCTTTTCCTATTTGGAACCAGTCTGTTGTTCCATGTCCAGTTCTAACTGACACATTAACTGAATGCTTGTATGTGTATATATATATATATGTGTGTGTGTGTGTGTGTGTGTGTGTGTGTGTGTGCATATAGATGTACCCTGTATACCACTGAGGTACAGAATGGAGAGACAGACATAATTCTCATAGAACTCTCAGAATATAACCCTCATAGAACATAACCCTCATAGAACTCTCAGAAACAGAAAAACAAATACTTTTTAAAATATATTTAATTAATTTATTTTAATTGAAGGATAATTCTTTACAAGGCCAAATTTGCCTGTTACTCCAGGTGTTTCTTGACTTCCTACTTTTGCATTCCAGTCCCCTGTAATGAAAAGGACATCTTTTTGGGTGTTAGTCCTAAAAGGTTTTGTTGGTGAATCATCCAGAAAGATTATTAAAAATTAAAAGAGAAACAGTATACCTTTAAAGAGAGTTCTCTGAGCAATTGTCATAAAGCGGAGGTCTCCAGTGGACAAGTCACATCTGCATACACAAGGCTCTCCAAACAGCTTTCTGTATTATACCCTCATCCTAAAAAGATGAACAGAAATCTTAACATTAATATCACCAATAATAAAAATAATAATAACCCATTGTATAAGATGATCTATCGAGGTACAGAAAGAAAATACTGCAGCTTCTAAGTATGTTTATTGTACGTATTATGAAAAAGAATGCAGTTAACTTATAAGAAAAATCTAATAACAAATTAAGATAACTCTCACTCAGTCCATGTTTCAAGGTCCTTCAGTTCAGTCGCTCAGTTGTGTCCAACTCTTTGTGTCACCATGGACTGCAGCACACCAGGCTTTCTGTCCATCAGCAACTCCCAGAGCTTGCTCAAACTCATGTCCATTGAGTTGGTGATGCCATCCAAACATCTCATCCTCTGTGGTCCCCTTCTCTTCCTGCCTTCAATCTTTCCAAGAATAAGGATCTTTTCTAAAGAGTCAATTCCTTGCATCAGGTGGCCAAAGTATAGGAGCTTCAGCTTCAGCATCAGTCCTTTCAATGAATATTCAGGACTTATTTTCTTTAGGATTGACTGGTTTGATCTTGCAGTCCAAGGGATTCCCAAGAGTCCTTTGAAGAGGATAATAATTCTGTAAGGCAAAATACTTAACAGAGTCCTCTTCAACTCATTTATTTTACCTGCATTGTAGTATTTTCTAGTCGGTGTAGGGCCAGTGATGAGAATTCACAGATTCTGTTATTAGATTTCAACTAAAGTAACTCTTCTAAGGGCTTTCCAGTTTGCACTAGTGGTAAAAAACCTGCCTGCCAATGTCAGAGATATAAGAGACACAGGTTCTATCCCTGGGTCAGAAAGAGCCTCTGGAGAAGGGCATGGCAACCCACTCAAGTATTCTTGCCTGGAGAATCCAATGGACAGAGAAGCCTGGCAAGCTACAGTCCATGGGGTCTCAAAGAGTCAGACATGACTGAAGCAACTTAGCAGCCCAATACTTCTAAATAAGCAAGCAGTTCACAAAATTTCCAGTAAGGAAACAATGCTGACTAGAGATAATACCAGTAAAGCAAGCACAGATGATATAGGAAACATATAGAGCTGACATGTCCACTCACAGAATAAACTCAGGAACTAAAAACAATGAAAATTTATTTGCATATTCCAATATTCTTTCCAAATGAGTTTTAAAAAATCAAGAAAAGCTACTTCAAATACAGATTATCATCCATTGTCATGACAAAGAGCTTCAAATAGAAAATGTGAATTGAGATACTAGCTAATGACCTTTAAAAATATTTATTTCATTATTGTAAACATTTTCCGCATATATTTTAAGGTATTCAGAGACTATCACATGATGTAATTAACAAGGTACATATATAGAAGACTGGTTTCTGGTGTTTACATATTTTAAGTGCAAAAATGAACAATCCACAAGATTTGGAAAGCAGTGAATGAAGGAGTCAATATGTTCTTCAAGTAGTATTCCCTGTTAGTTCAATAGTAAAGAATCCTCCTGCAATGCAGGAGACTCAGGAGATGTGGGTTTGATCCCCGGACTGGGAAGATCCCCTGGAGGAGGAGATGGCAACCCATTCAAGTATTCTTGCCTGGGACATCCCATGGACAGAAGAGCCTGGTGAGCTATAGTTCATTGAGTCACAAAGAGTCAGACACAAATGAGCGTCTAAACGCACACACACAAGGATTGTCAAAAGGGATTGAGACTGCTTATATCCCTTCATCACACCAGCTGAGAAAGGAGTTGACTTTATTTCTCTGTGTAACACATCCCTGAAAAAAAAGCCACAATCTTCTCATCACACTATTGATCTCATTATTGGAATTAAATCTCTGAGCTGTAACAGGGCACAGAGGCAAGAGAAGAAATTTTAACAATATGTTGATTTTATTAAATGTTTGAAAGTCTTAGTGCCAGAAATTACATGTGCAATCATTGGTCCCACTTTCACAGTCCATTAAGCAAACAAGTTGTTTCTGTTTGGACTATTTTATTTGATTCAGGTAACATAAAAGTTTTTCATAACAAGAAATCCATGAAGAAAAGTTGACTTATCAATATGTTTCCACTTAATCATGTAAACTTTCATATAAACAATATAGCTACATATTCAAGCTGTGGCATTTACACTGGCATACTGGCTATCATTAAGATTCATGAATCTTTCCATGGCCCTCAGTTGGTTCTGGGTGATCAGAGAGTACAATCTTCACTAGAAATTTTAGCTAAAGGTTTATAGGGGTAAATCCAAAATAGAAACTGCAGTGTGAACACCATTTACCTTCAAGGCTTGGATTGCTTCAGTCATGTGTGTTCCCAAGATGTAAAAGGCTATAGGAAAATAGTAGCAATACATTCAGTAAAACCAAAGATTAGACTTTCAGTGGCAGCTACTTATGCACACATGTTAATGTTTAGGAATTAGATAACTATCGATGAATAAAATAACTATAAAATTTAAAGAGAAAAATGGAGATGATAGTAAATTTGTTTGTTTTTAAGGAAATACATATTCTTCATAACTTATGGGGGAAATTAATAAAATCTACAAAGCTGGAGACAAAAATAAATAACACCTTCTTTGAAGGTGGCATTTTATGAGAATTTATATTTGGCATTTAAGATTTATAAGTGGATGAGCAAAGGACAGGTAGCACTCAATGTGGAGAAGAATGTGGCAATGATGGGGATTATTTGTTATAGTAGGAGAGGTCTAGAAGCTGGATAATATTTATAAAAATTGTAGCTGTAAGAATGTTGAGAAGCTACCTTCTTCGACCCACTCTAATCGTCTACCATCAGGGACACGTGCAAATAGTTATGAAAAAAATGTTACAATAATCACAAGGATTCAGAATTTTACCTAACCATAATATTTCTTAACTTGCTTCCAAGTTGGCTCAAGAAGTAGAGGTAAACAATTTCTCTAAGTTCTCAAGTTTTCTGAGATGGTTCACCAGCGAGTAATGAGGATAAGGAGAAATGATCATTCAAGAAGAAATTTAACCATTGGATCAAAACATGGGATCTACCATGATAAGGTCTTACTATTAACAAAATGAAAAAATATGGTTTGCTGGATTAAAACATTTTTATGAAACAAATGAGGTGATATGGGAGCGAAAAAGCAAGAGTGAAAAACCCATGACCTTCTGATTAGGGGAGGGCTTGGGAAGTAAGAGAGCTAGGTGGCCTAAGTCTCATCCAGAGACTTAAAGATGCTCCAGAGGGAAGACATCTTTGGCCATTTGTGTTTATCTAAACAGAAACTTGTATACATCTTCGGGCAGTTTTATGAGTCTGAAAATTTTGTGTGTACTGAAAATTTTGCATTATGTACGAATCAATTGTCATCAAATAGTGATCAATTTTATCTTTAATCTGTTTTGAACGATTTCATAGTGATAATTGACTGAGATTTTCTTTGGCTTTAAAAATGGACTGTTTTCCTCTTTTTCTCTGTTACTGTTTTCTATTCCTGCCAACAGAGCCTACACTGAATGAACTATATTAAAAACAAAGCCCCTTGCCCTTGGTCTTCTTTACTTCATTCTGAGTCACTGACAAGTTCTCCTTTTGCCAGCTTTCAATCCTAGGTGTAACCCCAGATTTGATTGTTCTTCTCTTAAAACTAAGCTTTTCATTTTCTTGACATTTATGCCTCTTTTTGTTTGTTTTTTCTTCTGTCTTCTGTTCCCACCAGCATGGCAGATCTCTTGGAAGGTTTTTCATTTTCTTGGATTTTCTTGATTGTACAGCTGATATTTCCATATCCTGGGCCCATTTCTTTTGGTCTCTCTTTTATACAACATAGTTCTAGTTGGAGAGGTCTCCTTACATTAAGATTTCATTAGCCAATTCCTCTTATATCTCAAACAGTAACATGAACTTTCCTCTAAGACATCACTGGAGCTTCATCTCTGAGCATACTCCAGAATTTATGTCTAAATACTTGCAGGGATTGGCAGACAATTCTTTTAATTACACACAAGAATCTACCTCTAGTTTGCTGAAAATGGAACATCTCATGCAAGCAGTATTTATGGATACAGTAGTAGCGAATTCAATATCAGGAAGCAGATGGATAGGGGAAGGGGAAAAGGGGCATGAAATGTTTGTCTTTCGTAGATGACCAAGACAAAAAAAGAAAACAAAAAAGGGCTGCTACCATTTTGACAGTCATTGTATAAAAGTACAAAAATAACCAATTGGGATACATCCCTTTCAAACTCCTCCTAACTCTGAATATTTTGTTTCTAAATTTGCCACCTCTGTTTGTCATCTTGAAATGGTAGCTAACCTTTGCCAAGGCTAGTAGTCTTACCTCCTCACAGAAAGCAGCTGACATATAATTTCTTGATATCAACAGTGATAAAAGGGAGAAAAAGGCAGCAACAGAAGTTTTAGTATAGAATAATAGTAACAGCTAAATAACAACAGGAGGCAGAGAGACGCGTTTCTTGACTGTCGAAGGACTGCTCCTGATGATATGTAGAGCAGTTCCTGGAGTTGGTGGTAGTGAATATACATCTCTGGGAATCAAAGCAGAATCTAATTATGAATGAAGCCCAGCAGAATTCCCCTCATCACCTGGTACTGTTACTGTTGTCAATGGACGCCTCTCACTATCTACTAGGACTCTGGGGAATCGGCTGCATAACCCTGGTTTTTGTGAGCTCCCAAAATCATAAGATATTTAGCATCTCTGCACTTATGTCTTCCTGCAACAATATGTTTTATCGTTTAGAGAAAGAAGGAGTAAATCTACTTGAAGCAAAAGTAGCGGAAGCTTTTAGCAATGGTTATGGCTGTATGTAAATACACATTTGGCAGACTCCATTGCTGAAGGATTTGTTCGTGTGTGTATGTGGTGGTAATGGTTTCCCCCGTTTCTCCTTCTGACGCCCGCTTTTCTCCTCTTGCTCCTGTTGGCATTGCCACTCCCTTTCCAATCACTTTACTTCCTCTCTCTGAAGAACAGAAGATAAACCGAGGTTGACCACTCCGATCCTTGAGAGAAGAAGCTTCTCTTCAGTTGCAGGTACAGATACGGATACAGATTAAAGAACAAAAGGACATGCTCCCCACTCATTTTCCATTATCTCTGAGTATCAGTGGCGGTATTTCAAATGTGATCTTGTAAGAAGCCCAAAAGAGGCAAGTTGCCAGTGTGAAGCAACGAATACCAAACCTGGCCAACCTCAAAAGGATTTCAATTTAGACTACTGAGAAGACATCAAAAACTGAGGTTTCTACTTATTCTCAGCCTTTCACTGCCTGTAGTCAGGGTGAGGTAGTCCATACGATAAAAATCTAGGGTAGCAAGGTTGTTGAACCAAATCTTCAAGTCCAGGTATGTGCTCTGGAAGCAAATGAAAGCACCTTCTGCTTAAAGCCTGCTGAAGTGTTTGGTCATAATAGGTTTAAATGAATAAGTTATTGACCTGTGAGGTTTCTGATGTTGTGGGTTGAAAGCCAGGTCATTGGTGCTGTAATTCTAACAGCAGTGGTGATGATGGTGGAGGTGTTTCCTCTGTGTGTGTGTGTGTGTGTGTGTATGTGTGTGTGTGTGAATATTTATTGCAAACTTATTCTTTACCCAGGAAGTTCTTGGCAGGAATTTAAAATGCAAGGGTTATAAACTAACGCATGTGCTTTGAACAGTGCCAGGTTTACAGTCAAGAGAGGGCAGTACATGGCACTATTAAGGATAACAAGAAGAAGAATTCTCTGATGGGAACTCTAATAAATGTAGTAGCATGCTGTAATAAAGAGCACTGGAAAATGGATGAGGTATAACAAAATTATTCATAAAGAGAAATGGAAAAGGATGTCATGCTGAGTGGATACATGCAGTTATATAGACACTAACAAGGTTATCACGAGAAGCTGAGTGCTAGGACGTTCACATATGTTTTCTAACTAGCTCAAAGAGAGACTGTTTTTATCTTAAAGAACAGGAGAGCCTGGAGTTAGAGGTGTGCTAAATCTTGCTACTGATTTTTAATAATTCAGAGCCAAATAGCAATAATGGTTCATGTAGGTCAGTTTAATGAACAAAGCAACCTCACTTCAGGTTGTTTGATGGAAGGTTCTCTGCCGAGTTGCTAACTGGTATACTTTAAAGCTATCTCCAGGGTTCTTTTTGATATGATATTATCCTCCTCACATACTGTGCTTTCTATACACCAAAATATAATGTGATGCCACGAGCTGGAATGAAAACACTAAAAGAATTTTCAAATGAGCCCATGAGCTCTTGCTCTGAAGGGGCAGTAATACTAGAAAAACAGAGGCAGATGCCCTGTTCACACACCACTCAATAAAGTTTTCTAGGAATTGCAGTAATTCAGAGTTGGCTAGGAAGTCTTCCCTGGGGAAGGAAATGGCAACCCCCTCCAATATTCTAGCTTGGAGAATCCCATGCACAGAGGAGCCTGGTGGGTTACAATCTATGGGGTCACAAAGAGTCAGACACGACTGAGTGACTAACACACACACACACAGAGGAAGTCTTCTGTGAGTCCTTGGAACTAAGGGAGCTCATTCCCAATATGTTTATTATCTGAGGCTAACCAGCATAATATTACAACAGATTTAACTGGTGTTAAATGGACTGATTGAAACAAATTCACACAATATATTGATAAGGAATCATTTTATTATCATGCAGGATATGCAGGATCCTCTATTTCTGTGAATTTCTTTTAACAATAAAATAAATAGTGCAATTACATGTGTGTCTTAAGTTTAACCCATGAAAAGAAGATTAACTATATATTTGAGGCATTCAAGACTTTTTCTAGAACAAAATTATATCAAGACATGGCTAGGAGTATTGGCGGCTTGAAAGCCAATAAAAATAATTGAAAGTATTTTCTTACTAAAATGGGCCCTTGTGGATGTTTCCCATTCCATATGAGAGGAGACCAGAAAGCCCACCAACACTGGAATGCCTTGCAGAATCTGGCAGTTTTGGCCATACAATCTTCTCGACTAACCTGAGCTTCATAGAATGGAGACTTGCTTCAGTTCCTTTTCATTTTAGAGGCCTCTCATGGTACGTGCTTTTCTATTTAGCAGCACTCCTGTAAAGGGTAAGCAGCACATACGTTTTTCAGCATACTCATGTTTGGAATATTCTCCTCTTTCTCTGCTCTCCTCTGGCACTTCAAAGTGTACTCTTACACATTTTGGAAACACTTAGGAAGCAAAGGCTCAGGCATGATGAGTGGATCCCCTCGGACCCCTGTCCTTGAGGATTTTGTACCGAGAGGGCTCCTTTGACAACCAGCTTCACCTAGGTGTCACACCTCGCCACACAATATTCAATTATGCTCAGCCTCTCTTGCCAGAGGGTTCCTAGTGTCTTTGAGGTATGTTCCATCCCTCTCAAGTGCCACTTGCCCTGGATTTATTTAGTGGGGCTATAGGCCTGGAACAGAAGCTGGGTTCTTACTCCCAAGTTATAAATACTATCATTGTGCATACCCTGGTTCTCTAAGGCAAGCCACCTGTCCAGGGAGGTTGGGTTTCTCAGCGAGTTTTTACTGAAGGTTTGCTGGAGCTAAAGCATTTATGAATCAAAAGCTTGAGGGCCGGGGCCTGGGTGTGGGGTTCAAATTGAGAAACTGAGTATCTGTTTCTTAACTCAGAAAAACACACTACACTCTGCTCTCCAGGAAAAGACCTGCACACTGGGTGGAGCAGGGTCAACCTTTGTGCCGAAAGTGAAAAAGTATAACATTTCTTCCCCAGTCACATGAATTAAAACAATATTGTACAGTTGTTAAACTTATAGTTGACAAGGAAATTCACCTACTTCACCTAATTTGAGCCTCTGCAGGCTATATATTGTCAGCTCCACTTCATAGGTGAGAAAAACAAGTCTTATAAACAATCAGTTTGCCATCCAAATGCTAAGTGGAAGAATTGGTATAGGAATTGAGACCTTCTCTTTCTAAGTCCACTGATTTTTTTTTGTTTGTTTTTTACTTCCAAAAACATCTATAGGTCCTTTGTCAGATATTAGCAACATTACTTAATTCTTTTTATAGCTGCTGTGCAAAACAGGAAGCAGAGATCTCAGGGAGGAAGACATAAGCAGGTGACCTTAGAGGAATTTGTGTAGATTTGTGCTGTGACATCATGTCTGGGTCAAATTTCAGGCCTAGGGAAGCCAGTACACCAGGGACTTAGGGAAGAAGCAGATAGTGGATGTTCCTAATAGAGGAGAGAAAGAGCTTGGATAAACTCTCAAGACCAACTTCTCCTTCTCAAGTTTGCCTTAGGGAGCAATACAATCAGAGCCGATTAACGCAGGCCTTAATGCTTTATAGCAAAAGTGAATAACACTTATTGAGGGGAGACTAATGCAAGCTAAACTTTCATTTCCAAGGATAAATTAAAATTCTACTTAAGTTTCCTAATTCCCTAGCTCCCTGGGTCATACAGGTCAATAGTTAGTATGGTAGAATCCCTGGAACAAGTTCTCCTAAAGAAACTGTGTTAAAGAAATGAGCACTACAGAAAAAAGAAAAAATTATAAACACCAGAAAATGCTTCAGAGACACTGTATCATTGTTACTGGGAGGAAGTGTCACACGTAACTTCAGACTAACTGTTTATATGGTGGAAAATCAATTTTGAAAAATGTCAGCAGTGGCCGCTGCGGGGCCCTAGCTAGGGTTTGAAATAAAACTCCTTTAAGTAGGACATAATTATTTTCTTTGGTTTCTAAAATATTGGCTATCATAAGCCATAAAAAATATTTATTTAATGCAACTAGCCCTAACCTATTTATCAAATGTAACCATAGCCCCAGGCACAAAATCCCAGCACTGGCTCACAGGCACGTGGGCGATGCTGCTACAGATGGAGGGCATGTCTTGCTGACACACACTGGAGAGGGGGTCACAGTGAGAAGCATGCAGAAGGCATGTACCATCTTATTCTCTATGCTGAGCCCCCACCAACCTTACCAGCTACATTTTATTTACGAAACAGATTTATGGTTCTAAATAACAGAACAAACTCATCAAATGAATTTACTTTAAATCCTGAAGCCAAATTAGCAGTTTTCTTTGCATCTGTGACTTTTTACAATGAATCTGGATATGACTTTGTTCCCACTTTCATTCTGGAAAAAGACCGATCTTACAAAGTATTTGGTCTACCCACCTTCCTCTGTGAACCACCCTCACTCAAGTGGGCTTCTCCAAAATCTACAGCTCAGTATGTATTTTCTGGGCCTGAGAAGTGAGGTTGCTAAGTCTGTTGTTCTTTATACCCTTGGCCTGTGAAGAAGTGTCACATTCTACAGAATTTTATGCTCTTTGACCTTACTTTTATATAGTGAGAGATAAACAGAGTCAGTGCTCAATAAAGCTTTCAGTTGTAAATGACTAACTAGGTTTTGCTACCTAGATTGTTGTTCAGTGACTCAGTCATGGCTGACTCTTTGTGACCCCATTAACTGCAGCACACCAGGCTTCCTTGTCCTTCACGATCATATCCATTGAGTCAGTGATGCCATCTAATCATCTCATCCTCTCTTGTCTTGCCCTCAGTCTTTCCCAGCATCAAGGTCTTCTCCATGGAGTTGGCTGTTTGCATCAGGTGGCCAAAGTATTGGAGCCTCAGCTTCATCATCAATACTTCCAGTGAATATTCAGGGTTGATTTCCTTTAGGATTGAATGGTTTGTTCTCCTTGCTGTCCAAGAACTAGTTGATGTAGCTAACAAATAAGTAATTGAATGTGACTTGAAGCTTAAAAAAAGCCTGGAGTTTGTAGCCTTCTTTGTTATGAAATACAAGGCATACACAAAATCCCACAAATCAAAAATGTGCAGTTCAATGATTTCTTATAAGGCAATACCTCTGTGACTACTGCCTAGCCTGTTGAAGTGTTTCTTACAACATTCATGAATTAATTTAGAAATTTTTCATGTCCCTTCTGTGCCCAGCACTATCTTAGGAATCCTTAGAGTCAATGGGAAAGATAAACCATATGTAAATAAATATATAACATATTAGGCAGATATATGATAGCCAGAGAAATAGAGGGGTTTAGGAAGACACCAGGTGAAGGTGCAGAGGGTTATTTTACATGTAGAATTACAAGGAGAGCATTTGAAGGACAGGGTTTATGGTTCATTTTAGTCTGAGTCCTGGGTGACTCACCCATAGTATTAATTAATAAATGTCTATCAAGTAAACTGGATAATGATGGAATCGAGTATTCATGAGAGGACAAAGCAATCACAAAAACAAACAGAAGACAGAAAAAAGGAAAAACAAACAAACAAAAAAGACCAATCACAAATTAGTTGGCTATGGAACAAGTCTAGGCAAATGGCATTTTGTTTGGGGCAGGAAAAAACAATGGTTCAGATAATATATAGCATTAGGACAGGAAATCGGATTCATTCTCAGGCACTTCCTTTCGAACTATTGCACTAAGCTAAGATTTTACAAGTTCAAGAAAGCTCCAAATGCAGACTTGCTCAGTTGCGTCTTTGCAACCCCATGGACTGTAGCCTGCCAGGCTCCTCTGTCCATGGAATTCTCCAGGCAAAAATACTGGATTGGGTTGCCATTCCCTTCTTCATAGGATCTTCTCAACCCAGGGATTGAACCCAGGGTCTCCTGCATTGCAGGCAGATTCTTTACCATCTGAGACACAAGGAAAGCCTAAATACAAACACCAGACTACAAAATTTGAGCCAGTGTTCACCTATCTGTGGCTGGGCTTCACTTTCCTAAATGTTTCCAAAAATCAGTGATTGTGTATTTTTAAATGCCAGTGGAAGGTAAAGAAAGTAGTAGGTACAAAGTATTACCAAAAATAAAAATCTCAAGTATTTAGTTAAATACTCTTCAATTTTAATATTGGCATTGCTAAACAACCCACCAAAGATCACTTTAGGCCTCTGAAGATAAGAGGAACTAACTAGAGAGGGAGAGAGAGAGACTCTTCCTTTAATACTGAGACCCAGGTCAATCAAGAATGTTATTTGGCCAAAGCTGCAGAACCCAGACATAGAATTGGCTCAGAGTTTTAAATAAAATGGAATCTAAATGGAAAATTTCAAGGGCCAATTTTAATAGAAAAAGAAATATTTGCGGGTTTTTTTTTGTTTGTTTTTTTTTTTTGCTTAGAATATTTAAGGATGTAGCCTGTAAGTGCACTGTAAAGGAAAGAGAAAAAGAGAGAGAGAGAGACTTTTTTGGGGGTAGAGAGGGCAAAGAAAGTGGAGGAGAAGAGAGGAAAGAAGGAAGGGGAGGAAAAAGGGAGGGACCCTTGATATCAACAATTTGAGGAAAGTTAGAAATTTGCAAAAAGAATTGAAATGTCTGGGGAATAGTTACATGGCTCCTTTATTAGAAAATTATCTTCATGTTAAGCTGCCTCTGCATTTTGCTTCTTTTTTATGCCCATTGCAAATTGGTACAGTATTCCAAGCAGTGTGCTGTCCATGTAGTAGTCCTTCAATAAATGCAAATGATGACATTGATTTTACTAAATCTATTTCCCACTTCCTTTTTAATGACTCCTAATAATCTTCATAATTAAGTTAAATCAATAGTAGCACAAGTGGAGAATGGGGCATTAAAAACAATTCATGTAATCAATCATTCCATCAACCAATAAATATTAATTGCACTTCGGGCATTGTGCTGGGGCTTTAACTATAAACAAGGTATATATGGTCCTTGATCTAAGGATTATAAAAACTAGCTAGAGTGATATTTGACAACAATCTTTATTATTGCCTTGGTCATCATCTTTTTCTTCATTATCATTATTGCTAACACATTTTGAGAATTTATTCAGTTCCAGGTAGTCTTTTAGCATTTACATATATTACCTCATTTGGGCTCAGCTGGAGAATATGCCTGCAATGCATGAGACCCTGGTTCGATTCCTGGGTCAGGAGGATCCCTCGGAGAAGTTATAGGCCCACTTGAGTATTCTTTGGCTTCCCTTGTGGTTCAGCTGGTAAAGAATACATCTGTAATGTGGGAGACCTGGGTTCGATCCCTGGGTTGGGAAAATTCCCTGGAGAAGGGAAAGGCTACCCACTCCAGTATTCTGGCCTGAAGAATTCCATGGACTGTATAGTCCATGGGGTTGCAAAGAATCGGACATGACAGGGTGACTTTCACTTTCACTTTTCACCTAATTTAATCTTCACAGCAACATTTTGAGTAAACAATATTAGCCTTATTTTTCTAATGAAGAAACTAAAGCTCTAAAAAATTAGGAATTATAGAGTGAATTTCAATATACTGCTAAAGTTGTTATGAACCATAATGTGATGGTTTAAATGGTGACTGAAAACAGCTATCAAAATTCAGAAAGAGAATCAAGATTCTCTTCCTCCGTATACCCTCCCTCTGCTTAAAGAAAAATACATCTGAAAGTCTTCAAGTAGCTTTATTTTAAAGGTTATCTTTTACTTTCTTAACTTTTCAAAGAGGGAATCACTGGTGATAATGGTTACAGTGTTTTATATACTTGATGCTTTGGAAGTTGTTAAGATAGGGAAGGTAATACAGATGATGTGATGTGATCCAGAGCCTTCTAAAATGAGGGGAAAGGGCACACCGATTGAGATGTAAGCCAAGGCACTCTCCTTGGGAATTTAGAGCCCTGTGTTTCATTTTCTGACCTCACTACAGAGACTTCCACATCATCCAGGCCTGCCATTGGATAATAACTGTGTCCAGCAACCCCTGGGACCCAACCAATTTATCATCTACTCTGCTAGAGAGATTTTTGGTTCCTTGCATCCCATCTTGTGCTGTGGGGTCTAGCAAAGCCAAAGGGTTGCTAATTGCCATGTTAAATTCTCCTGGCCTCAGCTATTCTCTCCTCGGTGTCTCTCAATCTCCCAGTCCAATTGGGGACATTCATAGGAATTTATCTGCCCGCCAGGAGCTCAAAAAGCATTTACTGCTAGTTTGTCTGTATCAGCAAAGGAGAATGGTGGTTTTAGTCAGGGTGACTGTGCTCTGCATTTTATGATGCTATTTCATAATAGGAGGTTGCAATCTTCTGCCTACTATAAGGGAAAAGGGAAAAGAATTCGCAAGTTGTGTTTGGGGAAACATTTTCTTGAATTTAAGGTTATCTGTCAAGATAACAGTTATTACTAATGTCCTTATCTGATGTTGTCTAAATAAAGTCCATTAACTGACTTTACATTCCCAGGTCCAGTTGCAATAACTTTATTATAGCTGTCAATACCCTGTTGAAAATAATAATTCCAGCATTGATTTCTACTTCTTTTTTGCTTAAAGACCCTTTGGCATCTCCACCAAATTTCTGGATTAAAAAAACCTGCGACATTGGGTAAAGGATTTTAAAAGTTATTGTGTGAACAAGAGTCCCTAGGTGATCCTTCTTATGCAATATTTTAGACAATTTAATTCTGTTCCACAAAATATAGAATCTGTGACTCAGGGTGATTTTTTTTTTCTCCTTCCACTTTCAAGTTTAAAAATATTTTAGGCATCATGAAATGCATTTGCATCATTTTCACATGCATCATAATAAACAAGGGCATGCCTACTGCATCATAGTTGCTATGCCACCATCTCCAGTCTGACCTACACATTTTTAGGCTGACCTAGGAACACAGAAAAAACCTTCCTGCATCTGCTTCAATGTGAAGGATTATCATTTCTTTTAGTGAGGATGTGTTTGATATATATTTGATGGGAAATGGGCTTTTTTTCAGAAACTGGAAAGAACAGTGTTAAGTGCATTACCAACCAAACGCAAATGAACAAAATGAACTTCCACCTCCCTGTGCAACAGTGGCAGATGTGGTTTGCGGGTGTCAGGAATATTTGAATATTTTACTGACTTACATGGCATACGATGTGATTGATGCAGGTACTACATTACAAACCACAGTGGTCTGTTCCATTGGAACATGGATTTGAAAGACTGTTGTTCTTAGTGAGACCTTTTTGACTCCTTTCTGCTTGTACACTTCTTGTTCTTTCCAAAGCAGATGATGGGGACTAATGTCGCAGCCCCCATACAAAAGGACTGAAAAATCTGGACTTTATTCCTGGCCCAGTCATACAATGTTCTCCTCCCTAGACCATGTTGATTTTTGTCTGTTCATTTGTTTGTTTTTCTCTTTCAGGTAAGACTTAAGCCCATGGGTTTTTTAGAGGTCACTTAATGTGGTGGAAAGAACACCAGCTTTGGAGTCAGCAAAACCTGAGTGGTGGTCCTGATTCTGCCACGAATACACTGTGAGACTTTAGGCAAATTATTTATTCTTTTGGAGATTCAGAATCTTATCTGAAAAATGGAAATCAGATCACCCACCTTGCAGCACTGTTTGTGAGAATTTAATTAAACTTCATAAATATAGTGACCAGCACAGTATAAGTTACATTGTAGGGACCCAATTATAATAATAATGGAACATAAACAGATAAGTAAAAACATAGGGTATTGTGATCTGGTGTCTTTGTTTTTCTTTTTTCTTTTTCAATGGATGCAGTGTCACTTCTGAAGAAATATTAGTTGTCTAGTGGAAGAGGAATTTGTTTTTAGACACTTTCTCCCTTTACTAAATGCCAATGAAGTTTATATTATTTCTCTGCTTCTTTGATGCAAACATTGAGTGGAATAGTGAGGACATTAAATTATTAAGTGAATCTAGTTGGTAAGCCTAAAAAATAATTGCTTTATAGCCTGTTTAGGAAATGTAGTGATCTGATTTTAATTTTCTTATTTAAAGGATATTCTGAACACCCATCCGCTGTTTGAGCTGTTTCTTTGCATTTTCAGCTTCTGTATGTCCCTGAAGGTATTTTTCTATGATGCACATGTGAGAGGATATGAGCCTGAGTTGCCTGAACTCAAGAAGAGACCCTTCTTTCCATATGACTAAGTCATTTCTGGTTTGCATCAATCAGCCATGACGTGGAGGCTCACAAATGCTGACCTAGTCAGCCTCCAAGAAGAGGACAACTTTCAATTTACCTCCAAAAAATTTGTTTTGAGGATTGATGTGAGATAGGCCTTGAATCCTAAATTTTATGTTTTAATAGTTATGGTATCATTTTACAAGTTAACAACCAATGTTCGATATTAAAACAGATGGCAATATGATCTGAATTTACTAAGAATTTTTAGTCCTAGATTTTTTTTTTTAAACTGGCTGTGACTTCCCCCAGTGTCTTAACTTCTCTATTCTCTGATCTTTCATCTGGAAAAGAAGGTATTTCAAGTAGGTGATGCCAGATTTTTCTTCAATAGTAAGTTATAACAATAAGCATTAAAAGGAAAAAAGAGCAGCTCCCAAGATTAATCAGTTTTACAATTATTGGTGAGACCCTGAAGTTTGCCTGAATTCAAAGAACTAGTTATGTGACCTTGAAAACTTTCATTTCCTCACCTGTGAAATGGGAACACAAGTAACATGAACCTCAGAGGGAAGTTGTGAAGGTTAACTGAATAATACATGTAAGATGTTTGCCACAGCTTAACCATAAATGTCAGCCACTTGTAGCAGTGACGATAGTAGTGGGGACCAGGAACTAGCTCTTTAATTCAATTCTCACAGCCTGAAACTTTTTAAGTATTAATATCCATATTTTATAGACGTAACTGAAGTTCAGAAAGGTTAAGCAATTTTTAAAATGTCATGTGGTTAGGAAGTGACAGTCAGAGTTTGAAACCAGGTCTGTTTAATTTTAACCAGTAGGAAAGATATTTTCTAGCTCTATGATTCTGTGAAAATTCTATTTTGATTAGAATTGCAAAATGGTTATGAGTTAGTTATTCTGTATTTTTGCTCCCAAAGCACTTTATGCATACATATATGAAACTAGCAACATATTCATCATTTCTTGTAACCTTTTTTTTTAACTTGTCTGACCAACAATAGACAGTAAGATTTGAGGACAAGAGTCTTGGTTTATGAGGCCAAGAGACAGATCTTGGCACACAGTAGGTGTATAAGAATTGTCTTTTGAACAAAATACATTTTAAGAAAATACAGCATCTAGGGTGAAGCAAAGGAGAACAAGACAAACAATTTCATTGGGTTAATTTGGCTTCAGGGAAAAAACAGAAAAATAGAGACTACAGAAGTAGGATTTTATCAGGGCAGAAGGGTAACAGACATTTAAGGTCAGCTACTGTTTAGCCTTGAGGCAGGGCATGGGATTCATTTCAGGAACTTCCTCCTAAAACAATTGCTCTGAACTAAGATTTGACTGGTTCCTGCAATGAACATAATTAAAGTTAATCACATTTTTTTATATCCAGAGTAGTTTTAAACTTAGAGATCTGACTATTAAATTTGGACCAAACAGAGGCAGTTCACTTTCAAAGACATTCTAGGAGAAATTCACTACGGTTGATGTTTTGTATTAAAATTTATATCATCCATCATCCTAATAGATTATACATATGATTTGTCCATCACATTATAAGAGCAAAATGCTATCTTGTCTCCTTGATACAGTGTCTTAAAGAAAAAAAAAAAAAAACAAGAAAGAAACACCACACTGTTCCTTTTTTTTTTTTCTTTGAAGTTGTTCATAGCACACAAGGTCTGGCATCGGGAGTAATTAGAGTAAACCATGCAGAAATCCCAAAGGAAGCAGGCAGGTAGGATAATGTTTGCTACATTAAAAACTTAAAAAGAAAGCTTGGTGTTTTAGAGGACAAGAAGGTGAACAAACCCTTCCGAGGACGATTAAATGAGTGAATCTGTCTTACCTGTCTAAATGAGACTCTCTGGCCGTACTCTGAGATGTAATGATAATTATGGGAAAAGCTTAAGAGGAAATTTTTAATAATTAACAATGCTACCCTACACAATAGGCAGACAAATGTTTTTGAAGATTATGATCAACAGTAACTGTACACTAGGATCACCTGAGATGCTGGTTGCCACTCCAGGTCTAAGAAAACTGAATCTACTATCCCTAGGATGTATTCAGTCCTCCCCACCAACAGGTCCCTTGGGAAACTGTAAAGTTCTATTGACAGGTGAAGACCTCTGACAGATAGGGCCCTTACAGAGGGAGCCTTCTTTTTCCTCAAACAGTGTCTAATTTTTTTTCAGTTAGTTTGGTTTGTGTCAAATATATCCCATGCGTATTGCCTTCATATCTCCTTTCCTTATGAAGGCAGAAGGAAGCAAAGTATTTAAAAGCAAAAATAGTGTGAAAATAGGGTTTCTGGATTTAGCAAGTAAAAAAGTCCCACATGTTACATGAAACATACTTATACTAACAATTATTCATTATTTACCTCCAATTCCAGTGTAAATGAATGTCCTATATTTTATCTGTCTACTCTATGCAAAAAGGCATATGTCACAGCCTGGAGGCAGCCAGCACACTATTTGCAAATGACCTTGCCTGTGAACTGATGCAGAGAAAATTGCATTTGTCACCTAAAATAATTAATCTAAATCTTAAAATGTTTCCTTTATTTAGGAAACAAGAGTTCAAAAGTAGTTTTCATAATGTAACAGCCTCTGTTATAGACTTTGATTCTACTGTGTTCCTTAATTCTACCTAATTTAATGCTTTATGGTTGTGGTGGTGGTTTTTTAAAGAACTAGGTTTTTAGTCAGTGAAAATAATCTGAAAGAAATGTATCTGTCCTCCAAACTCAAAGTTGTACTTGATTTTTCACCTAGACAAGTGAAGTGGCTCTTTAAATAATTTCCAACACTAAAATGGACCTAGCTACCAAGAGCTTCAGGAAATCTACATAAAGTAGGTGATGATAAGCATCTCTCATACACTGAGGTCTGTCTTAGCGTCCTGAACAGGGCAACAGGTGTGGCCACAATGTGAACAGATGCTTCCACATGTGGGAGTTGGGGTTTGAGTCTGCCTCGAGTCTGCCTCTGCCTTTTCCTTTGTGTCATTCACTGTGGTGATGTGTGTTTCAAGCTGTTGAACTCCTTTGCCTCACTTTATGCCTCTATTTGGTAGAGCTGTGGGCTGTGGTGTGCTATTTCTTTCTTGCATATTTTTATAGGATTGTTAAGAACTTTTTTCTTTTTTTTAATTTTAGTCTTGCTGTTTTGAGACTTCTGAATCAGACTTTCTGGTCACTGGTTTAGGGTATGATTTTATAGCAGAAGGAGAGAAAAAGAGAGAGAAACAGTAGAGGCATTATTCTTAAGAGGGAAAAAAGCCCCAGCCAAAGGCAGATGACCTTGCCCTTGTTCTGCCTTGACATGGGAAGTTGAACTGCCCCAGGAAGTCATTAACAGACTAGTAGTGACTGTTTTGTCAGGTCTTATTGTTTAATTAGATCACAACTTGGTCCCAGTTCTAAAATCCTTTTGGCACATGCCATAATTCTCAGTACTTAGTATCAAATACTTCTAAGCAGCTGCCTATATAAGGCAAAAAGCAAGTAAATTTAGCATTTGAACTAATTTAATTAAAAACATAACAGACTCTTAGAGTAAGAAGTTTCTAGTGGTCAGTCACTCAAACTTTTGTGGAAGTGATTGCTCCCTGTGGCTGCAAAATGCTCAATTTGACTACAGGCTTCCTTTGAATCACATTAAGTGTTTTGCACCGTGTCTGGAGAATAAGTTTTCATCTTCTCAACAGCATATCCTAGTTTGAAGATGCTTCCTCTGTGTTCATGGACTGTGATGTGAATACCTTTAGACACAAAGCTGAATCAAAGTTCTAGACCTGGAGAATGAGAGTTGTTGAAGACTTTACATATTTGGCTCTGAGAGTCTGAGCCATCAGAGCTGAGCTTTCTGGGGATGCATCATCACAATTAATGCCATGCAAAAGTTAAAAAGGGGAAAGATCTACAAAGATCTGAGAAATCTCAGTTAAAATAAAAAATTCCCTGGTCACTCAGTTCAAGGTTCAAGGGCTAGGTATTTTAGGTAAAAAATGCCTAAATGTTGGGAATTACCAACCTTTCCAAGGAGAAGATGCCAGAGACCAATGAAATTGATTCTTGAGCTATTTCCCCTAGAGAATCAGCCTGCAGTTCATTTTTATTAATTTCATTCTTCTGCCTCTGGTGATATTTCTATTGACATCTTCCCTTTTCTTTTTTTTAAAAAATATGTCAAAGTTCATCAATTATTTCTGTTGTTTATATCTTCCTACATTAACTCCATTTAACAAAGCTCATCCTGTTGGATTGTGTTAATATTTCCCTTTACATGTCTCTCCATTTCCCGTATCTGTAGAGTGATGATTTTGTTTTTCCAAATTTTGTTTTCAATGTTTTTCCAAAATGTACCAAGTATTTTACAAATTGTATTAAGAGGATGGTATGGAAAAACTTAGGAGACATGTTACCTCAGACTGCTGAGGTTGACAGTCTTGGCAGAGAAGGCATCTTATGTGTGAAACTCAAGAAGAGTATGAAAAAGGAGAATAACTAATGAAACTGCAAGTGTGATTTCAGTGTGGAAAGACAATAAATCGTGAAGGTTGAGCAATAGATGATATGGCTAAAAAGAAAAGCAAGAATAGAATTGTAAAGAATATTGCACACCACAATAGGGTTTGATTTTCATCCTGGTGGGAAAAGGGCATAGTAAAGGATCTTAAAGAGAGTAATTTCTGCTTTTGAAAGATCACTCTGGAAAAATGTGGAGAATGGCTATGAGTAAGGAAAAATATGAAGTAAAAGAGCGTTGAAAGTGAAAGTGAAGTCGCTCAGTCGTGTCCAACTCTTTGCGACCCTGTGGTCTATAGCCCACTAGGCTCCTCGCTCCATGGGATTCTCCAGGCAAGAATACTAGAATGGGTTGCCATTTCCTTCTCCAGGGGAGCTTCCCAACCCAAGGATCGAACCTGGGCCTCCCACATTGCAGGCAGACGCTTTAACCTCTGAGCCACCAGGGAAGCCCTGGTAGAGTGGTAGAGGCTATTTTAGTAAATTAAGCAAGAAACAGTATCAGAAACTCAGATAGCAATCATGCAAAAAGCTAGGTAGAATCCATGATGAACAGTTAAAAGATGAAAGTGTGAGTGAGTGACAATACAGTGAAGGGTAACTGTTTTCAGTCTTGGTAAAAAGAGGAATTGTGGAGATGATTCATTCATTTATTGAGAAGGCAAAAACAAAGATGAAAGCTCCAGTCTGGACATGTTGAGCCTGCAGTATCTATTGTACACATAACTGCAGATATTCAGTTAGCTGAGAGTCATAAATAGAGGATCCATTGGTCTGTCTGTAGAGTGCTGTGGAATCTCAAGAATAAATGAGATCACCAAAAGAGCACTCTAGATTCTAGAGTAGAGTCTAGGACAAGAGGTAGGAATAAATCAAAGAAGGCTCTATGTAACCAAAATGAGGAAGAAAGAATGTCAAGAATTTCATGTAAAGATGGGCACAATAAAGGACAGAAACTGTAACTGGTTCCAAATTGGGAAAGGATTCAAGGCTGTATATTGTCACCCTGCTTATTTAACTTATATGCAGAGAATATCATGTGAAATGCTGAGCTGGATAAAACACAAGCTGGAATCAAGATTGCTGGGAGAAATAACAATACCACCCTTATGGCAGAAAGTGAAGAAGAACTAAAAGAGCCTCTTGATAAAAGTGAAAGAGGAGAGTGAAAAAGCTGGCTTAAACCTCAACATTCAGAAAACTGAGATCTTGGCATTCGGTCCCATCACTTCATGGCAAATAGATGGGGAAATAATGGAAACAGTGAGATACTTTATTTTCTTGGGCTCCAAAATCACTGCAGATGGTGACTGCAGCCATGAAATTAAAAGACTTTTGCTCCCTGGCAGAAAAGCTATGACCAACCTTGACAGCATATTAAAAAGCAGAGATGTTACTTTGCCACAAAGGTCCATCTAGTTAAAGCCATGGTTTTTCCAGTAGTCATGTATGGATGTGAGAGTTGGACCATAAAGAAAGCTGAGTGCTGAAGAGCTTATGCTTTTGAACTGTGGTGTTGCAGAAGACTCTTGTGAGTCCCTTGGACTGCAAGATTAAACCAATCAGTCCTAAAGTTAATCAGTCCTACATATTCATTGGAAGGACTGATGCTAAAGCTGAAGCTCCAATACTTTGGCCACCTGATGCAAAGAACTTACTCACTGGAAAAGACCCTGATGCTGGGAAGGTTTGAAGACAGGAGGAGAAGGGGATGACAGAGGTTGAGATGGTTGGATGGCCTCACCAACTTGATGTACAAACCTGGTATGCTTCAGTCCGTGGTATCACAAAGAGTCACATGATTGAGTGACTGTACTGAACTGAATGGCTCAATACTATCAATTAGAGAAGTGGGCCCTGACAAGTTCTTTGCATTCAGTAGCTGGGCACTCATTGGTGACTTTATCAGAGATGGTTTCATAGAAGTAATATTGTAGATCTAATTGCAATGGGATTTGTTGAGTTAGTTTTAATAAATTGTGTCTTTCAAAAATTTGAAATTTGAAATTTCTTCATTTTTAAAATTTGTCCATTTAATCTAAGGTGCCATATTTATTGGTATAAAATATTTCATAATATTCTCTAATTGTGATTTAATCTCTATAGGAGTCATGATATCTTCTCTTTCTGGATGTGGGTAGTTTGTTTTTTCTCCTTTTATCTTGATTTGTCTAGCTGGAAGTTCATATTTTTTTTGTTGTTCAAATAATATATGGTTTCATTGTTTCACTATATTCTTTTTCTATTTCATTAATTTCCCTTCTTTATTATTTCCATTCTTATGCATATTCTCCCTCTTGTTTTTTTAGTTTTTAAGTTGGGAACTTGGATCATTAAATTTAAAATTTTATCTTTTCAAATAGAAACAATTAACACTATAAAATTTGCTCCAAGTTTTAGCTATACTCATGATTTTGATATGCAGTATTTTAAGTTTCACTCACACATTTTATAATTCTTTTCATGTTTTCTCCATGAGTTATTTAGAAGCATGTTGTTTTATTTTCACATAATTGAGGATTTCCCAGATAACTTTCTGTTATTAGTTTCTTTTATGGCTAGATAACATACACTATGAAATTTCAATTTCATTTTAAAAATTGTTGCAATCTGTTTGATGATTTAAATGAACATTTGCATTTTTTAAGATATGTATTCCAAGGACTTTGGGGCATTCTATATATGCTAATTATAGCATATAATTGTTGCTTAGCATAGTTCAACTCTCTTATATTCTTACTGACTCTCTGTCAATTTGCTCCATCAATATTTGTCCTTTTGGTTTATTCAGATTTTGCTTTGTACATTTTGAAGCCCTGTTATTAAGTGCATAGATATTTAAGATTGCTTTGTTTCCTTGATGGATTGACCCCTTTAACATCATGAAAGTTCAGGTAATACACCTTGTTTTAAGGTTTATCTAATATTAATTATAGTCACTAGAGTTGCTTTGTGCTAAGAGTTTGGCTAATATGGCTTTATTTCCCTCTTTGTTTTTAGCCTAGCTATGTTATTATATTAAAATGAGTTTCTTGTTAACAGCATAGAATTTGGACTTTAAGTATATAGTTTGATCATTTCTTTTAATTAGAAGTTCAGACCATTTGCATTTAATATGAGTATTTATATGATAAGGTTTGTCAGGCAGGCGTATGCTCCTCAGTTCTGTCTCATCACCACAAAGTTTTGTGAGTGATGGACATTAAAGCCCTCGGCGGGTCACAGCTCTCAGGTCTTGGACAGACCATGTTATAGCTCTCAGGTCTTGAACAGACTGTGTTATAGCTGTTAGACAAAGCAATGTTACAGCTCCATGTTACAGCTCTATTTTATTTAAAAAATAGCAGGAGAATTCATCCTTCTGGCTTGAGGGCATGCCGACCCAAAGACACAAAGAAAAGAGTGGGAGAGCGTGCCAGCACGCTGGAGAGAGAGAGAGAGCCCTTTGCCTCCTCTTTTTATATGTTTTTTCCTCCCTCTGGGCCTGCCCTATGTAAATTAGGCTAGCCAGGAGTGCTGTTTGTTTTACCTGTCCTTTGTTCTATTTTCACGGGCTTTTCCCTTCCTTGTCTTTTTAGCCACCACCATTTTGGACTCCTGTTTCCTATTCTAACTACCTAACAGGTTTAAATTATTAGTTTTCTATTTTTTTCTATTTGTGACATCTATGTTTTTATTCCTTTTTTAGTCTTTTCCTGCCTTTTTATGGATTGAATATTTTTAGTATTTTATTTTACTTTTGCATATTGGCTTATTAGCAATACTTTTTTGTTTATTTTTTACTGATTGCCTTAGAGCTTACAAAATGCATTTTACTATCATAATTGCTTTTCCATTTTGGATGACTAACCATCAGTTCAGTTCAGTTCAGTCGCTCAGTCGTGTCCGACTATTTGCGACCCCATGAGCTGCAGCACTCCAGGCCTCCCTGTCCATCACCAACTCCCAGAGTTCACTTAGATTCACATCCATCAAGTCAGTGATGCCATCCAGCCATCTCATCCTCTGTCATCCCCTTCTCCTCTTGCCCCCAATCCCTCCCAGCATCAAAGTCTTTTCCAATGAGTCAACTCTTCTCATGAGATGGCCAAAGTACTGGAGTTTCAGCTTTAGCATCATTCCTTCCAAAGAAATCCCAGGGCTGATCTCCTTCAGAATGGACTGGTTGGATCTCCTTGCAGTCCAAGTGACTCTCAAGAGTCTTCTCCAACACCATAGCAGTGTGCTAAGTCTTAGGGATTCCCAGCTTGAATTTTTCATGCTAAAATCAGGAAAGTCTCAGGGCACATAAGAATGAAATGAATCACTACTCTTCTCATATAGTATAAAAATATTAAAACATTACATTATAAATCCCAAAATGCACTACTATTTTGCTTGTTTTAATTAGCTGTATTTATAGTTTTTTTAAAAATAGGAAATTTTACTATGTTTATCCACATATTTATGTTTCTCACACTTTTTATTCCTTTGTGAGATCCAAGTTTCCATTTGGTATCTTTTTTTTTTTTTGGTTAGCTTTTGTTATTGACTTCATTTAGCATTATTTATAATTTATGTTTGCTGGTAACAAATGCAGATTTTTTTAAATTTAAATTTTATTAAGGTTTTATATTTTAGAATAATTTAAGGATGTTACCTAGAACAAGTCTTGTAAGAAATTTACACTTTATTTAAAGTGCAAAGAAGTCAATGAAGGGTTTTAGTAGGTGGAGGATGAAAAGGTCTTATTTGCATTTGAAAGAAAACTTTGGAAAGTGGAATCAAAGAAAGTGAAAATTAGAGAAGGGAAGATTAGCATTTGAGGTATGAAAATGGACAGTTTGATAAAAACACAGTCTAAGAAATGACTGTATTTCAGGATCACTGGAGTCAGCAAGCAGAAGAAATTGGAGAAACATACCTCTGTTTAGATGTCTAACTCTTTGAAAATGATAATAATCAATGATGAAGAGATATGCAATGTCTTCCAGAAAAGGGAAAGCCGATATATATTTAAAAACATGAAATAGTGACAAAACATTTGCATAGGCCTATGATATATTTATATGTTATTAAAAAAAAAAAAGGAAACTGATGAGTGATGATGATGGTAAGAAGATGGAAAATAGTTGGGCAACTCGGTAAAGTGCTAGTGTGCACTGGGCAGGATGATGGGCTGTAATGGGTATCCAGAGAATAAAGTTGAGTTTCAGTTAAAGTCAGAAATGGATTGAGGAAAATAGTGAATCTAGGAGACCTACTAATGAGAGAGCAGGTGTTCCGCAGCCCATAATAGGAGAGTATCACAGAGAGGGTAGACACCCAGATAATAAAATCTCTGCTGCTCACTCCAGGGCTGTTCAGGCTCTTGTGTACAGCTTCCAGAATCACTTTGATTTGGAATGAGCACATCTGGCAGCTTTGGACAGAGTAAACAGTTCCATTCCATTTATAAAAATACAGTGGAAGTTGGTAAAAGTGGCCCAAACTGGAGGGGAAAAGGGAAAGATGAAGCATCTTAATTAGCTCAGAACAAACAACATTAATGTGGTAATCAGAGTGAGTGGTGGAGAGTGAGATACAGGAAAGAAAAAAAATGCACAAGGAAACAAACAAAAAGAATGAAATGAGAGAAGAGTGATAAAACTGACAAAAAAGGAAAAGACCAGACAAAGAAGCAAGCGTAGGATATTAGTGTTTTGTTTTGTTTTGTTTTGTTTGTATGCTAAGATATCTAAATATAACTGGACTTCAGTGAAAGAACTGAATATATTTCCTTGTCTATTAATTTGGTAATCTGATCAAAAAGCATTTGGATTTATGTAAAGATAATAGATAACAGAGCCAGAAGAATTAGAGCAATTTTCTTTTTTAAAAATATCATTTAACTTCCATATATATGAAAAGTAAATGTTTCCACTAGGGAATAAAACACTGAGCAAAACCCCGCTTAGCATCTATAAGCGAGTTTGTCATATGGTTACTAAAATGAGTTATATTCAATCTTCCGTCTGTATGTTCATTCTGTATATACCTGGGCCTTGACCTTAGGGATGGCCCACATCTGATGGAAGTCACATACACTCTGTGAGAATCAAAATTAAAAATTATAGATGCTTCATCTAATAAGACAACAGGGAATGTCAGCTTATTATAGCCCTGCAGAAAAATTTTTCCCAATAATGTTTCAGTCACATTCTATGGGCAGATATCAGGCGCTATGGTTTACCAAGTGTGTTGGTCCATTGCTTCATAAACAGTGGGCATACTGCAGTACCTTGGGAATGGGGTGTTCCCTTGACCCCCTTGAACCCTGGACTCCCAGTCAAACAACCATCAACCAACAACCCTAGAGCTGTCATTATTCCCTAACAAGCCTCTTTGCTCCAACCACACTATCCTGCTTACTAGTTTCTATCTATGATTTGCTAATTTTAGTACATATTGCTCTTAATCATAGCATGTCAAAGCTGAAAAGGCTCTGAGAGATTTAGATCAGCCCTCAATTTACACCTGAGGAAACACATTTCAGAAGTCCTTCAACCCCTAACTCAAAACTTACTTCCCACAAAATTGCTTTCCCTCTGAAGTTGAAGCCAGCTCTGGGAATCACTCCTTTCCTTAGTACTTCTTTTGTTATTATAATTTCTGTTTGTCCAAGAAGGAAGTCTTGGATAAGTCCATGTTCCTCCCCTGGCTTCCATTTCTTCCTCTACAACAAGAAAGGGCTGGATCTGATGACCTGTAAGTTCTCTTTTTACTATAGCATGTTTGTTTTCCAAATCTATCTCTGAAGTCTTGGATCCTTTATAAATTGTTCTTGGTCATACATGCAGGCAGTTGTCATTTTGCATGATTCCTTGTAACTGAAATTGGTACCTATTGATACCAGTTCCTCACTGCAACATCCATGGTGTCAGAGGTCAAATGTTAGTTACCACAGAACCGTGCCAAGTGAAGAATCAGTGCCAGTGTGCATGGGTTTCAGCTAGTATTGTGCTGAATCAGTGCCAGCGTGCATGGGTTTCAGCTAGTATGGTACAGTGCCAAGTAAGAACTGCCTGTATATTTCTATTCCTTAGTAGTGTTTTACTTCTTGGACTTCATTCTTCAAATTTTCTTATATCTTCAACCATAGCAATTCAAGGCTTGAAAAGGGCTGGAGTGGAGTCACAAGATGGGATTGCTGTGAAGGGACTGTTCACCAGTTCTTCTCTGCTACTTGCTGTTAGAATTGATCTTGTTCTTGTACTTTCTCAGGTTTAATTCTTTAGCAACGAGAAAAACATGCTGAGGAATCCTCTTCATAACCTGCCGGAAAATCTGCTAAATACCTGACCTGTGCTCACAGTTTTCATTGGCCTGATCCTTGTCACAAAGAAGATTAAGGATAGAAGAACCCCTAGCGCTTAAACAACAGCTACTAGGGCACCAGAGATAGCAGAGCCTTCAGGACACCCTGGGGCACGCACTGCTGCTCGCCTGTTCATGGGAGGTTTGAAGAAACAAGAAATGAGAGATTGTAAAGGAATTAAGATTTTGTTAGCCATATGTCCTTCCAGCCATAGGAGCGAGGACCTCCTACCTTAACGGAAGGTCTACCCCTCAGACTGAGCCGTGTGAGCTTTCTGCCTAGTTTGTTTTTGCTGTCCCAGTTTCCAGCATGGTGGGCTTACTGTCACTTCCACCGTGCTGGCTTTTCTTGTGTTCAGCTTCCACCATGGGAGCTTCTGCCGAGTTGGGCTTCTGCTGTGCTTGGCCTGCTATGGAATGAGGTTCGTGACATTGTACAGGAGACAGGGATCAAGACCATCCCTATGGAAAAGATATGCAAAAAAGCAAGATGGCTGTCTAGGGAGACCTTACAAATAGCTGTGAAAAGAAGAGAAGCGAAAAGCAAAGGAGAAAAGGAAAGATGTAAGCATCTGAAAGCAGAGTTCCAAAGAATAGCAAGAAGAGATAAGAAAGCCTTCTTCAATGATCAATACAAAGAAATAGAGGAAAAGAACAGAATGGGAAAGACTAGAGATCTCTTCAAGAAAATTAGAGATACCAAGGGAACATTTCATGCAAAGATGGGCTCGATAAAGGACAGAAATGGTATGGACCTAACAGAAGCAGAAGATATTAAGAAGAGGTGGCAAGAATACACAGAAGAACTATACAAAAAGATCCTCACGACCCAGATAATCACGATGGTGTGATCACTAATCTAGAGCCAGACATCCTGAAATGTGAAGTCAAGTGGTCCTTAGAAAGCATCACTACGAACAAAGCTGGTGGAGGTGATGGAATTCCAGTTGAGCTATTTCAAATCCTGAAAGATGATGCTGTGAAAGTGCTATACTCAATATGCCAGCAAATTTGGAAAACTTAGCAGTGGCCACAGGAGTGGAAAAGGTCAGTTTTCATTCCAATCCCAAAGAAAGGCAATGCCAAAGAATGCTCAAACTACCTCACAGTTGCACTCATCTCACACGCTAGTAAAGGAATGCTCAAAATTCTCCAAGCCAGGCTTCAGCAATACGTGAACCATGAACTTCCTAATGTTCAAGCTCGTTTTCAAAAAGGCAGAGGAACCAGAGATCAAATAGCCAACATCCGCTGGATCATTGAAAAAGCAAGAGAGTTCCAGAAAAACATCTATTTCTGCTCTATTGACTATGCCAAAGCCTTTGACTGTGTGGATCACAATAAACTGTGGAAAATTCTGAAAGAGATGGTAATATCAGACCACCTGACCTGCCTCTTGAGAAATCTATATGCAGGTCAGGAAGCAACAGTTAGAACTGGACATGGAACAACAGACTGGTTCCAAATAGGAAAAGGAGTACGTCAAGGCTGTATATTGTCACCCTGCTTATTTAATTTATATGCAGAGGACGTCATGAGAAATGCTGGAATAGAAGAAACACAAGCTGGAATCAAGATTGCCAGGAGAAACATCAATAACCTCAGATATGCAGATGACACCACCCTTATGGCAGAAAGTGAAGAGGAACTAAAAGCTTCTTGATGAAAGTGAAAGAGGAGAGTGAAAAAGCTGGCTTAAAGCTCAACATTCAGAAAACGAAGATCATGGCATCCGGTCCCATCACTTCATGGGAAACAGATGGGAAACAGTGGAAACAGTGTCAGACTTTATTTTTGGGGGGCTTCAAAATCACTGCAGATGGTGATTGCAGCCATGAAATCGAAAGACGCTTACTCCTTGAAAGAAAAGTTATGACTAACCTAGAGAACATATTCAAAAGCAGAGACATTACTTTGCCGACTAAGGTCCGTCTAGTCAAGGCTATGGTTTTTCCTGTGGTCATGTATGAATGTGAGAGTCAGGCTGTGAAGAAGGCTGAGCACAGAAGAATTGATGCTTTTGAACTGTGGTGTTAGAGAAGACTCTTGAGAGTCCCTGGGACTGCAAGGAGATCCAACCAGTCCATTCTGAAGATCAGCCCTGGGATTTCTTTTGGAAGGAATGATGCTAAAGCTGAAACTCCAGTACTTTGGCCACCTCATGAGAAGAGTTGACTCATTGGAAAAGACTTTGATGCTGGGAGGGATTGGGGGCAAGAGGAGAAGGGGATGACAGAGGATGAGATGGCCGGATGGCATCACTGACTCAATGGCTGTGAGTCTGAGTGAACTCTGGGAGTTGGTGATGGACAGGGAGGCCTGGCGTGCTGCGATTCATGGGGTCACAAAGAGTCGGACACAACTGAGTGACTGAACTGAACTGAACTGAACTGAACTGAACTGTGCTTGGCCTTGGTCTCGCGGGGGCCAAGCCAAGGTTGTTTCAGCCAGATTACATCCAAAAAATGGCACCATATATGTTGGGGGAGTGTGTAATTTCCTTGGTTCTGTCTCACCACAGCAAAAATTTGAAGCGACAGACAAATCAGTGTTACAGCTCAGTTTTTTAGGAAAAACAAAGGATAGTATGCCCTCAAGCAGTGAGGGTGAGCTGACCCAAAAGACAAAGAGAAAAGAGGCCTCAATCCTTCTAGGCTTCCTCCTTTTATACATTTATCTCCTCCCCCATGAGCTTGCCCTATGTAAACTGTGCTAGCCAGGACGGTTTGTTTTACCTGAGGTCCTCACTTCAGTCCTTGGACCATCCTTTGTTCTATTTTCATGAGTTTTCCCCTTCTTTATCTTATAGTCACTGACATTTCAGACTCCCTTTTCCTATTTTAACTACCTATCATTTTGATTCTGAGAATTACCCTATCTCATTGGACTAAATCCTTATTTTGCTTACGTTATGCAATTTGTGTTTTAAGCAACAGCAGCATCTCAGCTGTTTCAGGGTTTCTGGTTTTACTTGACCCAACATATTAATTTCTTCCTACAAACTTCAGAAACCAGTAGCATTCACTGGTTGCCCTTCCAGTTTCTGAGCACTTACTTGTTTCTTTTATTCAATCTGACTCTTACCTCATTTGAACTCCACCTTTGAAAGTTACTTCTTGCTAAATATAAAGATGTTTTAAATTTTATTTTAATTTCTCAAACTTTGGATATTTCCTTTGCATGTGTCTGACAGAATGGAAACTCTCACCCACCTTTTTGTGTGCCAGTTCAGCCCTCACTTCTCTGACAACTTTTCCATTACTCTTTTAAGCCCTCCTTCTTCCTTTTATTTCATAAATGTTGACATATATAGGCTTCTGTCCCTAGCTCTCTGTGTTCTACTGGAGTCTATGTTGCTCAGCCTGGATCCTTCTTTCCCTACCCCACAATATCTGATAGTCTGCTGAGAGTAAAGGCATAGGTTACATAGGACACCTCTCCTTAGATTATAAATTTTACTTGACACCGTGGAGTAGAAAACATAATTTTTATATTAATTCAATATTAGGATGAATTTTTAGGATAAGAAATTTCTTCTTTCAGTGAGAGTACACTTCTTAATAGCCAACCCTTTTCACTCAGGCAGAAATAGGATCAGCTAGCATACTTCTTGGCCACAAGGTACCTTCCAGAAACAGCCTTTGAGAAGCACTGCCTGGGGTGATAGTATTTACTCTCACACCAGTTTAGCAAAGTAATTAAGAGTAGGGGCTTTGAAATCTGAAGGACATGGCTCCACATTCCACCATTTTCTAGGTATGTGACCTTGAGAAGTTTTTTAATGTTTCTGAGCCTGACTTTTCATCTATGAAATGGGAAAAGAATATCTATCTCGTAGGGTTGCTGTAAGAATTAAACAAGTGCTGTAAAATAAAATGTGTCCAGTGAAAGCTAATTGCTGCAGAGAATTGGCCTTCATCTGTATAAATAATAGTCAAATCTTTATCTCTAGCCTTAGGGATCCTCTCAAGTTCTAGTCCATAAATTACAATGATCATTTAGTTGTCTTACTTGTTCCTTAAATTCTATTTATCTAAACTGAGGTTATCTCCCTCTTAAAACAAAGTATTGCCTTCGAACTTCAGTATTTTTACCAATGGCACCACCATTCTGTCTAGCATTAAGGCATAAAGCTCTGACTCTTTCATCTAAATCACGACCACATGTCCAAGCTCTTGACTAGAATAAAACTTAGCATTTTGCTTCTGCAATGTCTCTCATAAATCCTTGCACCCTCATTTTTTTTAATTTTGGTTACAATTGATGAACTTACACTGATAAATTGCTATCACTTAAAGTCTATAGTTTACCTTAGGGTTCCCTCTTGAGTGTTGTACATTCTGTGGACTTTGACAAATGTATAATGACATGTATTCACTATAGTATCATGAAACAGTCTTACTGCTCTACCTATTCCTACCTTCCTCCCTGCAAACTCCTTCAAAGTTGTCTTTTAGTGCTCCTGCTCATCTTTTATTGGGTTGTTTCTTTTCATGTTGTTGAATTTTAAGAGTTATTTGCATGTTTTGGCTGACAGTCTTTTACTGAATATATCATTTGCAAATATTTTCTCCCATTCTGTGGTTTGTCTTCTCATTCTCTTGACCATCTTCCACAGAACATCATGTAATGTCACAATGAAGCAGAGGGTAAATATCAGTTCAGCTCAGTTCAGCTCAGTCACTCTGTCGTGTCCAACTCTTTGTGACCACATGGATTGCATGTGGCCTCCCTGTCCATCACCAACTCCTGGGACTGACTCAAAGTCATGTCCATCAGGTGAGTGATGTCATCCAACCATCTCATCCTCTGTGATCCCCTTCTCCTCCTGCTTTCAGTCTTTCTCAGCATCAGAGTCTTTTCAAATGAGCCAGTTCTTTGCATCAGGTGGCCAAAGTATTAGAGTTTCAGCGTCAGCATCAGTCTTTCCAATGAATATTCAGTACTGATTAACTCTAGGACTGACTGGTTGGATCTCCATGCAGTCCAAAGGAATCGCAAGAGTCTTCTCAACACCACAGCTCAAAAGCCTCAATTTGTCAGCACTCAGCTTTCTTTATAGTCCAACTCTCACACCCGTACATGACTACTGGGAAAACCATAGCTTTGACTAAACAGACATTTGTTAGCAGAATAATATCTCTGCCTTTTAATATGCTGTCTAGGTTGGGCATAGCTTTTCTTCCAAGGAGCAAGAATCGTTTAATTCCATAGCTGCAGTCACCATCTGCAGTGATTTTGGAGCCCAAGAAAATAAAGTATCTCACTATTTCCAGCATCTCCCCATCTATTTGCCATGAAGTGATGGGACTGGATGCCATGATCTTAGTTTTCTAAATGTTGAGTTTTAAGCCAGCTTTTTCCCTCTCATCTTTCACTTTCATCAGGAGGCTGTTTAGTTCTTCTTCACTTTCTGCCATAAGGATGGTGTCATCTGCATATCTGAGGTTATTGATATTTCTCCTGGCAATCTTGATTCCAGCTTATGCTTCATCCAGCCTGGCATTTTGCATAATGTACCCTGCATATAAGTTAAATGTACAGGGTGACAATATACACCCTTGATGTACTCTTATCCCAATTTGGAACTAGTCTGTTGTTCCATGTTCAGCTCTAACTGCTGCATCCTGACCTGCATACAGATTTCTCAGAAGGCATGTAAGGTGGTCTGGTATTTCCATCTCTTTCAGAATTTTCCACAGTTTATTGTTATCCACACAGTCAAAGGCTTTGGCATAAAGCCAAAAACAGAAGTAGATGTTTTTCTGAAATTCTCTTGCTTTTTCTATGATCCAGTGGTTGCTGGCAATTTGACCTCTGGTTCCTCTGCCTTTTCTAAATCCAGCTTGAACATCTGGAAGTTCACAGTCACATACTGTTGAATTCTGGCTTGGATAATTTTGAGCATTACTTTGCTAGCATGTGAGATGACTGCAATTGTGCATAGTTTGAACATTCTTTGGCATTGCCTTACTTTGGGATTGGAATGAAAGCTGACCTTTTCCAGTCCTATGGTCGCTGCTGAGTTTTCCCAATTTGCTGGCATATTGAGTGCTGCACTTTCACAGCGTCATCTTTTAGGATTTAAAATCACTCAACTGGAATTCCATCAGCTCCACTAGCTTTGTTCATAGTGATGCTTCTTAAGGCCAACTTGACTTCACATTCCAGGATGTCTGGCTCTAGGTGAGTGATCACACCATCATGATTATCTGGGTCATAAATATCTTTTTTTTTTTTTGTATTGTTCTTCTGCATATTCTTGCCACCTCTTCTTAATATCTTTTGCTTCTGTTAGTTTCAAGCCATTTCTGTCCTTTATTGTGCCCATCTTTGCATGAAATGTTCTCTTGATAGATCTAATTTTTTTTGAAGAGATCTCTAGTCTTTCTTATTCTATTGTTTTCCTCTATTTCTTTGCATTGATCACTGAAGAAGGCTTTCTTATCTCTCCTTGCTATTCTTTGGAACTCTGCATTCAAATGGGTATATCTTTCCTTTTCTCCTTTGCCTTTCGTTTCTCTTTTTTTCCCAGCTATTTTTAAGGGCTCCTTAGATAACCATTTTGTCTTTTTGCATTTCTTTTTCTTGGGGATGTTCTTGATCCCTGCCTCCTGTACAGTGTCATGAACCTCCATCCATAGTTCTTCAGGCACTGTCTATCAAATCTAATCCCTTGAATCTACTTGTCACTTTCACTGTATAATTATAAGAGGTTTGATTTAGGTCATACCTGAATGGTCTAGTGGTTTTCTCTACTTTCTTCAATATAGGTCTGAATTTTGCAATAAGGGGTTCATGATCTGAGCCACAGTCAGTTCCCAGTCTTGTTTTTTGCTGACAATATAGAGTTTCTCCATCTTTGGGTGCAAAGAATATAATCAATCTGATTTTGGTATTCACCCTCTGGTGATGTCCATGTATAAAGTCATCACTTGTGTTGTTGGAAGAGGGTATTTGCTATGACCAGTGCATTCTCTTGGTAAAACTCTGTTAGCCTTTGCCCTGCTTCATTTTGGAAACATAAGGTCATTTAGGGTAAATAAGCAAGAACACAAGTAAACAACCACAAAGCAAGAACGACAGATATCCAAGAACTTTCATAGCTGGAAGAGACAAGAAATGGATTACTCCTTGGGGCCTCCAGAAGGAAACAGCCCCACTGACTGACTTTACTTTTTTCCCCATAGGCTTATTTTGAACTCTGGGCCTCAAGAGCTGAAAAAACACATTTTTGTTTGTTGAGCTGGAAGATAGAGCTACCAATCACTGGTGAGGTTTTACACCTTGTGGAAAAGAGCAAAAAGCATGACACTGCCAACCATCAGAAGCAGGGACTCACAGATTGAAGCTCTGAGTCACCAAGGAGAACTCCACTCACAAGGTGCTTGTTGGAAGAACATTTCAATCACAAAAAGCAGAAAACGCCTAGCAAGAGTCGGGTCTTGAGCCTGTCTTCCATGGACAGCAGGACAGCCCGCACAGGGTGGTGAACTGCACAGGCCCCTCTTGTCGTGTGAGTGAAAACCGTGTTCCCTTCCCTCAGAGGAGAAATGCCAGTGGACTGGCCAGATGCTATGCCATGCACCACTTAAGCAGTTCAAGAAAGTTCGCTTTGTACTCAGAATAGGGAAATATTTCCCCTAATAAGGAAGGAGAATCTGAGCTATGTCTCAGCACTGGTCATAAAGGAATGTTTCAGGCTCAGGGCCCTGACTGGGCAATGTCAGAGACTGGTGATAGGTTACTATTGTTTTAAAGCATTAAATTCATCATGTTTTTACAGAAACAATAGAGAATGAATACAATTATATTTACCAAATAGGGTTTTTAAGAGGATCAAATGATGAAATTGAACATATATAAATAAAGTACCTACCACAGTGCCTGGCATAGTGTCTTACACAAAGTATCATGTCAGATCCTTTAAAAAATGATTCCAACTATAGAGAGGCAAATGGATTGAAAATATTAAGATGCATAGGCAACAATTACATGTTTATAGCACACTCCATATAAGAAATGAAGGTGACAGCAAATTAGAAAGATAGAAAGATTTCAAATATTTCAATAAGGTAGAGAAATTTGACCACAGATTACATGGAGAGGAGTAGAGGTGAAAGAGTCAAGACTGACTTCCACCTTCCTGACATGAGCAATATAACCTTCTACTCTTTCCTTTTCTCTTTGGGGATCTAAGGTTCACATTTGCTAAAGGTGAAGTTGTTAGGTTGTGGCAGTGAAACAAAATATCTGGCCCACTTTTCCACTGGTGTGATATTTATTTGTCCTAAACACTATCACAATCTGCAAATAACCAGAGCCATGGTTCACATTTGTTTGTTTTAATTCAGCATTTATTTCCTTAACATGCAGACTTATGGCACTTGCAACTCTGTTCCATAACCTCAGAATGGCCCAAAGTCTGGCACAATGACAGCAATCTCAGGTCCTTCCAAAGTACTGTGCTTCATAGAACTATTCCCTGGAAGGAACAGTCAGGTATCAAGGACCTGATTCAGGAAACAAGGTACACTGTCCAGAAACATTTAGCAAAAGTGTGACTGTTCTGCTTTCCTCCTGGATAATTTAATCAAGTGACAGATATGTCCAATGGGTCTCCATTTAGTATGTGGGGTGGCCAGGAAAAAAAAAAAAAAAAGATTAGAAGAAAAAGCCATCCAGCAATTTTGTCTCAGTCCACAGTTTATATGATGATATCCAATATAAAATTCTTTCTCTTCTGATACAATCAATTACACTGACAACTTTTTTTCCTAATCTCAGATCTGTGTATACCTGCACATTTCAATGTTTCCAGAAGACTCATTATAATCATCACTGAATATTTATTGAGAACCCACTGGGCACAGAGAACTGTACTAGGCATGTGATCAAGAGAGAGCCTATTTCCAGCCAAGTTCTTTTGTTTCCATCCTGTTCTGGGAGTAATAACATACCTAAGGAAAGTGGAATTCTACACATAATCAAACTTATTATCTGATTTGATCATTATTTTGATTGCTACTTATGATTTATAATAGAGGTCATTATTTTATTACATACTTTCTGTATATAATTAAGTTACTTTAAATGAAGACTTTCATTCAGCTCTAGTTAGTAAGAATAATGTATTTCTGATTTTCTCATCAGCAACTGAAGAAAAATTGAGCCACATAAAAAAAGGTATTATACTACTGAATAGGTTTTTTTTTTTTTTTTCAAAAGCTTAGAATTCATTGTATATATAAATGGGAAGATTGATGGCATTTAGTATGAGATAAATTTCATTGTTTCAAAAAATTATCAGAAGTGTGTCAAGAAAACGAAGTTCCTAGTGTTCCATGTGGGGTTTGAATTCTCTGATCAAATTACAAGTTTCAAGTTTTAACAGTAAAAAAGATCACAGTGTCATAGTTGCACATATATTTTGTAAAAGACAAAGGGCTAAATTGATAAAGGAAAAAAGAAAAATCAGTGCCTTCCAAAACAGAATTTCATGATTTTCATTGTTAGTGAGTTGTTTTATGTGTCAGGTAAACTTTGATCTTAAAATATCTTTCACAGGCAGGATTTCCTCCAGAGACCATTTTCTGTCTAGATATCCTCATAAGAGAAGCAAGAATAAATATTTTGTTCCATAAAATATTCCTCCCATGACTACTTGTATCTCTCAAACTTGTATTTGTGTGAAGATAGTTGTAGCCAATTTGGGGGAGATAAATTTAGCTTTTAAGAAAGCTTCTCTCTCTCTTAAATGGGAATCATTTTCTAATATCCTAAAAATTGGGACAAGGTTTAGGGGGGATATTCCCATATCACAACACCTTAATTTAATATCCAATGTCCTGAGCAAATTTCATCTGGTTTCTATCCCTTTATTTCTTTGCTCTCTGCTCTAATCTTTCCCTTCCTCTCTCCCTGTGCCCTCCCTCTCCCCGTAACAGGATGTCTGTGTCAGTGTAGAAAGTGAGAGAATGTTAGCAGTTGCACCTCGTTCCTTCCAGCTCTAATCTGGCAAGTGAAGGCGCCTCACCCTTCTGCCCGAGCCATTTAGTACCAAAGCCATTTAGGTACATTCTGTGCACCCCCTCAGACAACAAGTTTTCCTTACTGTGCCAAAATCTTCTTGGAAACCTAAGCCAGATGAATTAGTCAAAAGTACGTTCTCTATGATCACAAAAAGTATCTGGACTGTGTTTGGACTATATTTAAACTGAATTTAAAATGATAAGGTCTGCTTGTGTTTCCCTCTCCAACAGAGGAGAGGCAATTGAATTTCCCACTGGCTCCTATTTTTGTTATCAGAATTTTTGAGTTAGTCGTGTCCTATTTAATTCATTCATCAATGTAAATTTGGATATTTTTGCATTCTGAGCTCTTCCTTAACTCATTTGCAGTGTTTATAAAGACATCATGACTAACAGAGGCAGACAATTAGCTTTGCTAGGAACACCCTAAGTTTATCCAACTGAGGGAGTCCAGTTCATCTTCCCATTATTGAGAATTCTACTGCACAAGTGGAGTCCTGGATTCCATCTAGGACAAAACTCTCATTTCTTCAAAAAATTTGTTTCCTATGGTCTTCCCCAAAGAAAGTCAATAAACTTCTGTTTAGTACTTTCATAAAGGGTTCACTATCAAGAACAGGTCCCCCCAACAGGAAAAGCTTACAATTCCTTTTAAAAGGCTGTGTATACTGACCCTGATAGTGGTTTATACACATTTTATTGTAGTATTTAAAGGTAGTCTGACTTTTCTCATAGAAAGTTCCACACGTGTGGATTTGGGACTTGGTAATAACCTGAGACTGTGAACAGGCAGTGGCAATGATGGCCAAAACTTTGCTCTCTCTGTACCTTCTTCCCATCACCACCCACCATCTACTCCATCACTGCTGAGATAATGAACTGGGCTTTGTTTCAAAAGTCTGAGCACCAGACCCAAACTATTACCTCTCCTGTGCCAAATAGACACATAAGTTATCACTGGTCTGGATTCATCTTACCCAATACCAGAGTTCTCTCTCCATCTCTAATAGGTCCTCTGATTGTGAATTTCTACACTTCTGATTGGAAGAGAGATGTGAATTATTTTCCATTTTTCAAATTAAAAGTTTATTCATTAGAGAAAAGCGTATTTTATTTTTACCATGGTGATTGTCCAAAAGAAACAGTCTACAAGCAGTATCTGACCTGTCACTAGTTCTAAGTCAAAATGTTTAGTCAGCATGATAACTTGTGTCTTGAATTCCACATGTACATACAAGAAAATCTATATTACTCTGGTATATATTTAATCTGGAATACAGTACTGGTAGCATCAGTTCATCTATGTCTGAGTATCATATATCACATAGAGTCCATGAAAAAACACAAACATGTTTACCTGGAACTCATACCCATCTCATTTTGTGTTAAAACATGACAAGAAACAGTAGGAACTTTGAGGGTACCAGTTAGATGTTTACTAGCTCTTCAAATGACTCTTGCCATCAATCAGTTCTTCACCTACTCAAAATGGAGAGTTGAGAACAGAAAGTTTACAAAGACAGAGGTATCAGACTCAATTTGCCTGCAAACCTTTCGGATTGACAGCATCAAGATGAAGAACAGAGAATATGCTTGCAGACAGAAAGAGTAGACTTTAGCTTTAGGCTCCACTACTTATTGGTTGTTACCCTTTTTAAATTGTAATTTTTATAGGTTAAATGATAATAATAAAACAAATCCTGAATGTTCTTTGGAAGGACTGATGCTGAAGCTGAAGCTCTGATACTTTGGACATTCTCCTGATGTGAAGACCCAGCTCATTAGAAAAGACTATGATGCTGGGAAAGACTGAAGGCAGGAGAAGAAATGGACAACAGAAGATGAGATAGTTGGATGGCATCACCGACTCAATGGACATGAGTTTGAGCAAGCTCCAGGAGATAGTGGAGGATGGGAAAGCCTGGTGTGCTGCAGTCCATGGGGTTGCAAAGAGTTGGATATGACTTAGTGGCTGAACAGCCATGTTAGACTTCTTGGGGAGTTTTCAAGCTGGAATGTAAAAGGTATACTTAGCACAATGCTTAACCAAGGGAATGCTAAATGTTACAGAAGACATTTTTTCTATCTCATAAGATTTCCTCTTCTCAAGGAATTACCTCCTCCAACCCCCTGTTTTCAGGAATGAGGAGAAGCAGTGTCTGTAATACTTGACTCTGTTCATTTGACCATAGCTAATTCAGAATGGACAGTGACTCAACTGGGCTAATTCTGGTTTGTGAATCAAGAGCCAGAAGCTATTGCACTTTAATGGCAGCAGTCAAGAGACAATTTTCCAAAACTCTTGCAGTTGAGGTTCCAAAAGTTCAACTTTCTTATTTCTTACAGTTCTCAAGGCTGATTGTTGATATCTTCTTCAGATTCCATGAGATATTCCAGATTCTTTGAATAGATTCTTCTCCCCACACATTTTCTAAGTTAAATTGGATGCAACTGGTTTTTGAAACTTACAAAATAAAAGTTTTAAACTGTAATTAGTAGTAGTCATGTCACCCTGCTTATTTACCTTATATGCAGAGTACATCATGAAAAACGCTGGACTGGAAGGAACACAAACTAGAATCAAGATTGCCGGGAGAAATATCAATAACCTCAGATATGCAGATGATGCCACCCTTATGGCAGAAAGTGAAGAGGAGCTAAAAGCCTCTTGATGAAAGTGAGAGAGGAGAGTGAAAAAGTTGGGTTAAAGCTCAACATTCAGAAAAAGAAGATCATGGCAACTGGTCCCATCACTTCATGGGAAATAGATGGGGAAACAGTGGAAACAGTGTCAGACTTTATTTTGGGGGGCTCCTAAATCACTGCAGATGGTGACTGCAGCCATGAAATTAAAAGATGCTTACTCCTTGGAAGAAAAGTTATGACCAACCTAGATAGTATATTCAAAAGTAGAGACATTACTTTGCCAACTAAGGTCCGTCTAGTCAAGGCTATGGTTTTTCCAGTAGTCACGTATGGATGTGAGAGTTGGACTGTGAAGAAGGCTGATCACCGAAGAACTGATGCTTTTGACCTGTGGTGTCGGCGAAGACTCTTGAGAGTCCCTTGGACTGCAAGGAGATCCAACCAGTCCATTCTGAAGGAGATCAACCCTGGGATTTCTTTGGAAGAAATGATGCTAAAGCTGAAGCTCCAGTACTTCGGACACCTCATGCAAAGAGTTGACTCATTGGAAAAGACTCTGATGCTGGGAGGGATTGGGGGCAGGAGGAGAAGGGGACAACAGAGGATGAGATGGCTGGATGGCATCACTGACTCAATGGACGTGAGTCTGAGTGAACTCCGGGAGATGGTGATGTACAGGGAGGCCTGGCATGCTGCAATTCATGGGGTCTCAAACAGTCGGACACGACTGAGCCACTGAACTGAACTGAACTGAATTGATTGTAATAGTGAAAATGACCATCACTAGGAGTAGCAGGGATAGTGTAATCCAAACTCTTTGGCTCCTCATGCAGTGTGTTACACCATCTAGTTCCGACCCTTATGTTTATTTCACCTTTATGTTTTGTTTACATCCATGATGATAAGGTTCAGAGATTACTCTTGAATCTATGGCTCCATGGAACCAATAGATATTGCAGAGAGAAGTTACTCATTAAATATTTATTGAATAAAAAATGGAAAAACTTGTGAAGGGAATAAAGTTAGATTAGGTATGTAAAAGTCTAGAGTATGTACAGAAAAAAATGAGGTTTTTGAAAGTACTTTAAAACAAGGCACTTTAATGGACAGAGGTAAAAGTATATACATCTCATGGTGTCACTGGGTAACAGAATAAACCTGGACTGATTAATAAATCACTTTCTTTCTCTAAGCTAAATAATAGTAAGTAGAGGTTAAAGGATAAAAGTTTTTATAAAGTTTTTCAAAAACTCTCAAAGTAAATGAGTCATAACAAACATATCTCTTTACTTGCCAAAACACAACTGCTCCCTTCAACCTCCATAACACTTTTACTGTTATAAGGGTCATATATCACAGTGACTTCTGAAGGTAGTTTTTTGTTTGAGAATCTGAAGCAAATAGGTGTTGAGTGCAGCTTTTGCAATCTTTGAGTTAAGTTGTCTTTTGATACTCAGGCATTTACCTAGAAGGGACTGGTTACTTTGATAAGAGATCTGATTTTGAAAAATCAAAATATTATAATGATGAAACATTGGAAAACACCTGTAGAAAAACTTTTTTTTTAAATTCTTTTTCTTGGCAAAGAATTTGGAGGCTCTCTGAGGAGGTATAGATATAAATATCCAGCAGACTACTGTCTTCTTGGACTTCCTACATGGGACTATCTCAGAAACTTAACCTGGTTGAGTTCCTGTTCTGTTGTTTTAAGGGGGCAGAGATTCTTTTATGGGGAAGTGGGAGGAGAATGAAAATATATTTTAATTTATTTTATGATAAATATCATTGTCAAAATTTAAAGCTATATATTTTTATTTTCAGTTTGATGCCCTTAATGAAAGAAGCAGTCATTTAATAAGAGATTGAAATGAGCATTTGCTAACAATGAAGTCATTATTTTAATGAAACCTGATCAACTTTCGTGAATAATTTGGGATTTTTTTAAACAACATATTTCAAGGCAGAAAAAAAGGGAAAAGACCATACGTTTGGCAGAAATGAAAAATGGTTACTATGGCAGCTTGATTTGGACATGGAAAACCTGTTTCAAGCTATTCATAAACCCAACTCTTGCAAACTATTTATTATGTACAATAAATTATATGAAACATGTAATGAAAAAATGAGAGAGACTTGTTTTAGAACTCAGAGAATTAATGTAAACTATTTGAGAAGGAAGGACTGGGTAAGAAGTGGATCCTGGTGTTCGCTGCTGAACTAGCTTAATGAACTTGTACTCATACCAAAAGGACACTCCCACACTTCTCCAGTTGACACAAATGTCCCATTCTTTAAGAAGAAAAAATGTGGAATGTGCCCTAACCACACAAAGCACACCATTTTCACAATTCCAACACAATTCATTTAGCCTCTATTCTTCATGCCTGAGTGGACATCCCTCATTACACACCCAAGGCGAAACTTGGAGACAGTGATGGGAGAGATGCATTGCCAACCCTCATATGCTGAGCTGCTTGTTCAACATGAGGATTTTAAAAAAATATATGATTATATTCTCCAAGTGGAGCATGTATGTTCCCCTGAGTCCTGAGAAGCTGGTAATTCTGTATCAAAAATATGTGTTTCTGCATATGCATGACATAAGATGAAGACTTGGTTTCTGATCTCAAAGTCATTGTCAACACAAAATTTACATTCTCAGAGTAAGAATCATTAGAAGCAATACTCAATCAAAACTATGAGTCGTACCTGGATAATGAATGCTTTACAATGAGACGAATCAGTTTGGGTGGGAATAAAAATAGGTGTCATATTGCTGTGTTTATTTCAAAATCTGAAGATTTGTGCTTTGTAGAATGGAATCAATTCAGAAAAGAAGTAAAGAATATGGGCACAAAGAGGTTTTAAAGCAGGAGTCTGATGGGCAGGACACCGTGTCTTGAAAGCAGTGCTTAGTATGTGTTAAGTATTAGCTTATAAAAAGGCAGTAAGGAACCAACCTGCATGCAAAAATCTACTCAATATGTGGGCGGTAAGAAAATGAAAGTAAAATTCTATGGTACAGTCACTGAATCTGTGAAGCAGTCAAAATAAACTCTCTTTTTAAGCAAGATTAAACAGAGCTGTATCCCTGAAGCCAGACCACCTGGGTTGAAACTTAAGCTTTGCATTTATAAAACTGCTCTCTGTGCCTCAATTTCATCATATGTAAGATGGGTATGTGTTAAGTCATTTCAGTAGTATTCATCTTTTTACAGCCCTATGAACCGTAGCCTGCCGGGCTCCTCTGTCCATGATATTCTCCAGACAAGGGTACTGGAGTCGGTTGCCTCCTCCAGGTAATCTTCCCGACCCAGGAATATAACTTGCATCTCTTATAGCCCCTGCACTACAGGCAGATTCTTTACAAATAGTGCCCTTTGGGAAGCCCAAAGATGGCTATCCATAATGCCATATACAATGAATAGAATTACCACGGAGACTAAATAAGTCAATACTTGTAATGCACATAGAATAGTACCTAGCACAAAGAAGGCAATTTATTCAGTTCAGTTCAGTTCAGTGGCTCAGTCATGTCCGACTCTTTGTGACCCCATGAATCGCAGCATGCCAGGCCTACCTGTCCATCACCAACTCCCGGAGTTCACCCAAACTCATGTCCATCAAGTCTCCGATGCCATCCAACCATTTCATCCTCTGTTATCCCTTCTGCTCCCGCCTTCAATCTTTCCCAGCATCGGGGTATTTTCAAATGAGTCAGTTCTGTACAACAAGTGGCCAAAGTATTGGAGTTTCAGCTTCAGCATCAGGGCTTCAAATGAATATTCAGGATGGATCTCCTTTAGGATGGACTGGTTGGAACTCCTTGCAGTCCAAGACTCTCAAGAGTCTTCGCCAACACCACAATTCAAAAGCATCAATTCTTCGGCCCTCAGCTTTCTTCACAGTCCAACTCTTACATCCATGCATGACTAATGGAAAAACCATAGCCTTGACTAGACAGACCTTTGTTGGCAAAGTAATGTCTCTGCTTTTCAATATGCTATCTAGGTTGGTCATAACTTTCCTTCAAAGGAGTAAGCACCTTTTAATTTCATGGCTGCAGTCACCATCTGCAGTGATTTTGGAGCCCAGAAAAATAAAGTCTGACACTGTTTCCACTGTTTCCCCATCTATTTCCCATGAAGTGATGGACCAGATGCCATGATCTTCGTTTTCTGAATGTTGAGCTTTAAGCCAACTTTTTCACTCTCTTCTTTCACTTTCATCAAAAGACTTTTTAGTTCCTCTTCACTTTCTGCCATAAGGGTGGTGTCATCTGCATATCTGAAGTTACTGATATTTCTCCCAGCAGTATTGATTCCAGACTGTGGTTCCTCCAGCCCAGCGTTTCTCATGATGTACTCTGCATAGAAGTTAAATGTACAGGGTGACAATATACAGCCTTGATGTACTCCTTTTCCTATTTGGAACCAGTCTGTGGTTCTATGTCCGGTTCTAACTGTTGCTTCCTGGCCTGCATACAGATTTCTCAAGAGGCAGGTTAGGTGGTCTGGTATTCCCATCTCTTTCAGAATTTTCCACAGTTTATTGTGATCCATACAGTCAAAGGCTTTGGCATAGTCAATAAAGCAGAAATAGATGTTTTTCTGGAACTCTTGCTTTTTTGATGATCCAGCGGATGTTGGCAATTTGATCTCTGGTTCCTCAGCCTTTTCTAAAACCAGCTTGAACATCAGGAAGTTCACAGTTCACGTATTGCTGAAGCCTGGCTTGGAGAATTTTGAGCATTACTTTACTAGCGTGTGAGATGAGGTAATTGGGGTGTAGTTTGAGCATTCTTTGGCATTGCCTTTCTTTGGGATTGGAATGAAAACTGACCTTTTCCAGTCCTATGGTCACTGCTGAGTTTTCCAAATGTGCTGGCATATTGAGTGCAGCACTTTCACAGCATCATCTTTCAGGATTTGAAATAGCTCAGCTGGAATTCCATCATCTCCACTAGCTTTGTTCATAGTGATGCTTCAACAGGCCCAGTTGACTTCACATCCCAGGATATCTGGCTCTAGGTGAGTGATCACACCATCATTATTATCTTGGTCATGAAGGTCTTTTTTGTACATTTCTTCTGTGTAGTCTTGCCACCTCTTCTTAATATCTTCTGCTTCTGTTAGGTCCATACAATTTCTGTCCTTCATCGAGCCCATCTTTGAGTGAAATGTTCCTTTGGTATCTCTAATTTTCTTGAAGAGATCTCTAGTCTTTCCCATTCTGTTCTTTTTCTCTATTTCTTTGCATTGATCCCTGAGGAAGGCTTTCTTATCTCTCCTTGCTCTTCTTTGGAATTCTGCATTCAGATGCTTATATCTTTCCTTTTCTCCTTTGCTTTTCGCTTCTCTTCTTTTTACAGCTATTTGTAAGGCCTCCGCAGACAGCCATTTTGCTTTTTTGCATTTCTTTTCCATGGGGATGGTCTTGATCCCTGTTCTCTGTACAATGTCATGAACCTCCGTCCATAGTTCATCAGGCACTCTATCTATCAGATCTAGTTCCTTAAATCTACTTCTCTCTTCTACCTTATGACTATAATAAGAGATTTGATTTAGGTCATACCTGAATGGTCTAGTGGTTTTCCCTACTTTCTGCAATTTAAGTCTGAATTTGGCAATAAGGAGTTCATGATCTGAGCCTCAATCAGCTCCTGGTCTTGTTTTTGCTGACTGTATAGAGCTTCTCCATCTTTAGCAGCAAAGAATGTAATCAGTCTGATTTCAGTGTTAACCATCTGGTGATGTCCATGTGTAGAGTCTTCTCTTATGTCGTTGGAAGAGGTTGTTTGCTATGACCAGTGAATTCTCTTGGCAAAACTCTATTAGCCTTTTCCCTGCTTCATTCCGTATTCCAAGGCCAAATTTGCCTGTTACCCCAGATGTTTCTTGACTTCCTACTTCTGCATTTCAGTCCCCTATAATGAGAAGGTAAGGTAAGACGAAGTCGCTCAATCATGTCCGACTCTTTGAGACCCTGTGGACTGTAACCTACTAGGCTTCTCCGTCTATGGGATTCTCCAGGCAAGAATACTGGAGTGGATTGCCATTTACTTCTCCGGGGGATCTTTCCAACCCAGGGATCGAACCCAGATCTCCCGCATTGGGAGCAGACGCTTTAACCTCTGAGCCACCAGGAAAGCCAGTGAAAAGGACATCTTTTTTGGTGTTAGTTCCAAAAGGTCTTGTAGGTCTTCATAGAACCTTTCAACTTCAGCTTCTTCAGTGTTACTGGTTGGGTATAGACTTGGATTACCGTGATATTGAATGGTTTGCCTTGGAAACGAACAGAGATCATTCTGTCGTTTTTGAGATTGCATCCAAGTACTGCATTTTGGACTCTTGTTGACCATGATGGCTACTCCATTTCTTCTGAGGGATTCCTGCCCACAATAGTAGATATAATGATCATCTGAGTTAAATTCACCCATTCCAGTCCATTTTATTTCGCTGATTTCTAGAATGTTTATGTTCACCCTTGCCATCTCCTGTTTGACCACTTCCAATTTACCTTGATTCATGGACCTAACATCCGGTTCTTATGCAATATTGCTCTTTACAGCATTGAACCTTGCTTTTATCACCAGTCACATCCACAACTGGGTATTGTTTTTGCTTTGGCTCCGTCCCTTCATTCTTTCTGGAGTTATTTCTCCACTAATCTCCAGTAGCGTGTTGGGCACCTACTGACCTGGGGAGTTCCTCTTTCAGTATCCTATCATTTTGCCTTTTCATACTGTTCATGGGGTTCTCAAGGCAAGAATACTGAAGTGGTTTGCCATTCCCTTCTCCAGTGGACCACATTCTGTCAGACCTCTCCACCATGACCTGCCCGTCTTGGGTTGCCCCGCTGGCATGGCTTAGTTTCATTGAGTTAGACAAGGCTGTGGTCCTAGTATGATTAGATTGACTAGTTTTCTGTGATTATGGTTTCAGTGTGTCTGCCCTCTGATGCCCTCTTGCAACATCTACCGTCTTACTTGGGTTTCTCTTACCTTGGTTGTAGGGTATCTCTTCACGGTTGCTCAAGCAAATCACAGCCGCTGCTCCTTACCTTGGACAAGGGGTATCTCCTCACCGCTGGCCCTCCTGACCTTGAACGTGGAATAGCTCCTCTAGGCCCTCCTGCACCCGCACAGCCACTGCTCCTCGGTTGTGGGGTTTCTCCTCCCTGCCGCCACCCCTGACCTTGGACATGGGGTAGCTATTCTTGGCTGCCACCCCTCAGGCATGGGGTCCTCCCGACTTCTGCCCCAATCTTGGACGTTCAGTAGCTCCTCTCTGCCGTGCTATGTGCACCATCACAGCCGCCCGTAGGTCACCTAAGCAACCTCCAAGCCAGTCACCAGGAATCCCTTAGAAGAAATGGAGTAGCCATCATGGTCAACAAAAAAATCCAAAATATAGTACTTGGATGCAATCTCAAAAATGACAGAATGATCTCTGATCCTTTCCAAGGCAAACCATTCAATATCACAATAATCCAAGTCTATGCCCTGACCAGTAATGCTGAAGAAGCTGAAGTTGAACGGTTCTATGAAGACCTTCCAGAATTAACCACCCCCCCTCCCAAAAGATGTCCTTTTCATTATAGGAGACTGGAATGCAAAAAAAGGAAGTCAAGAAACACCTGGAGTAACAGGCAAATTTGGCCTTGGAATACAGAATGAAGCAGGGCAAAGGCTGATGGACTTTTGCCAAGAGAATTGAGTGGTCATATCAAACACCCTCTTCCAACAACACAAGGGAAGACTCTACACATGGACATCACCAGATGGTCAATAACAAAATCAGATTGATTATATTCTTTGCAGCCAAAAATGGAGAAGCTATATGCAGTTAGCAAAAACAAGACAAGGAGCTGACAGTGGCTCAGATCATGAACGAGTTATTGCTGAATTCAGATGTAAAGTGAAGAAAGTAGGAAAAACCACTAGATCATTCAGGTATGACCTAAATCAAATCCCTTATGACTATGCAGTAGAAGTGACAAATAGTTTCAAGGGATTAGACCTGATAAGCAGAGTGCCTGAAAAACTATGGACACAGGTTCATGACATTGTACATGGGACAGAGATCAAGACCATCACCAAGAAAAAGAAATGCAAAAAGGAAAAATGGTTGTCTGAGGAGGCCTTACAAATAGCTGAGAAAAGAGCAGCAAAGGGCAAGGAGAAAAGAAAAAAATATACCCATTTGAATGCAGAGTTCCAAAGAAAAGCAAGGAGAGATAAGAATGATTTCTTCAGTAATCAATGCAAAGACATTGAGGAAAACAATAGAATGAGAAAGACTAGTTATCTCTTCAAGAAAATTAGAATTACAAAGGGAACTTTTCATAAAAGATGGGCACAATAAAGGACAGAAAGTGTATGGACCTAACAGAAGCAGAAGATATTAAGAAGTGGCAAGAATACACAGAAGAATTATACAAAAAAAATCTTCATGACCCAGATAATCACAATGCTGTGATCACTCACCTAGAGCCAGACATCTTGGAATGCAGAGTCAAGTGGGCCTTAGGAAGCATCACTAAGAACAAAGCTAGTGGAGGTGATGGAATTCCAGTTGAGCTTTTTCAAATCCTAAAAAATGATGCTCTGAAAGTGCTGCACTCAATATGCCAGCAAATTTGGAAAACTCAGCAGTGGCCACAGGACTGGAAAAGGTCAGTTTTCATTCCAATCCCAAAGAAAGGCAATGCCAAAGAATGTTCAGCTACTGCACAATTGCACTTATCTCACATGCTAGCAAAGTAATGCTCAAAATTATCCAAGCCAGGATTCAACAGTATGTGACTGTGAACTTCCAGATGTTCAAGCTAGATTTAGAAAAGACAGAGGAACCAGAGATCAAATTGCCAACAACCATTGGATTATCGAAAAAGCAAGAGAGTTCCAGAAAAACATCTACTTCTGCTTTATTGACTACACCAAAGCCTTTGACTGTGTGGATCACTATAAACTGTGGAAAATTCTTCAAGAGATGGGAATACCAGACCACCTGACCTGCCTCCTGAGAAATCTGTATGCAGGTCAAGAAGCAACACTTAGAACTACACATGGAACAACAGATTTGTTCAAAATTGGAAAAAAAGTACAAGACTGTATATTGCACCCTTTTATTTAATTTTTATGCAGGGTACATCATGAGAAATGCTGGGTAGAATGAAGCACAAGCTGGAATCAAAATTGCTGGGATAAATATCAATCACCTCAGATATGCAGATGACAAAACCTTTATGGTAGAAATGAAGAACTAAAGAGCCTCTTGATCATGAAAGAGGAGTGCAAAAGCTGGCTTAAAACTCAACATTCAGAAAACTAAGATCATGGCATCCAGTCCCAACACTTCATGGCAAATAACTGGGGAAACAGTAGAAACAGTGACAGACTTTATTTTGGGGTGCTCCGAAATCACTGCAGATAGTGATGACAGCCATGGAATTAAAAGATACTTGCTCCTTGGAGCAAAAGTTATGACCAACCTACAAACATTACAAAGCAGAGACATCACTTTGCCAACAAAGGTCTGTCTAGTCAAATCTATGGTTTTTCCAGTAGTCATGTATGGATGTGAGAGTTAGACTATAAACAAAGCTGAGTGCTGAAGAATTGATGCTTTTGAACTGTGGTGTTGGAGAAGACTCTTGAAAGTCCCTTGGACAGCAATGAGATCCAACCAGTCAATCCTAAAGGAAATCAGTTCTGAATATTCATTGGAAGGACTGATGTTGAAGCTGAAACTCCAATACTTTGGCCACCTGATATGAAGAACTGACTCATTGGAAAAAACCCTGGTGCTGGGAAAGATTGAAGGCAAGAGGAAAAAGGGCTGACAGAGGATGAGATTGTTGGATGGCATCACCAACTTGATGGACATGATATAAGCAAGCTCTGGGAATTGGTGATGGACAGGGAAGCCTGGTGTGCTGCAGTCCATGGGGTCGTAAAGAGTTGGACACAACTGAGTAACTGAACTTAATTGAAAAGGTATTTAGAGGTTTATGGTTTTGATTCTAATATTTTTTATGCTAATGATTAATAATGTTAAGCATACTTCATATGCTTATTTTTTATTCGTATATCCTCTTTGGTGAAATAGCTAGTGTGCGGTCAAGGTACTCAAGATAGCTGTTCTGTTACTCTCTGTACACCCCCTGCCTGTCCAGGGTCTGCTACACCTGCACCCTACTCACATGACTGACCTTCCTGCATACTTGCCCCAGTGAATAATTGTTCTTATCAAAGGAGTGGTGAGGAATGTGTGCCTATCTACTGGTTTCCTTGGTAACTAATGAGCCCATCTGATGTCAGTATCCTTATAAATGGCAATCTCCCCTTCCCTGGGAGAAAAGACTGCCGCCATGCCTGGTCCTACCTGCCACAATCCACACACAGGGGGGTGTCACTCTAAGACTTTGCTTCAGAGTGTTAGCGCCCCCTTCCATTAAACCATTGTCTCTATGAAATACTGAGTTCTTTCTTCAGTCTTGAAACTAGGCAAACAAAGGTCTTGTAGGCCTATGAGGTGCAGTAGAACAGCTATCTAAATCTTTTACTTATATTTCACTGTATTGTTTGTTTCCTTATTTTTGAGTTTCATTCTTCCCCGTCTGTCTTGCTTTTCATTCACTTTCAAATAAAAAGTTTTAAATTTTGATTGTTTTATTTATCGTTTATTAATGTATGGATTTTGCATTTAATGTAGCTAGGAAATCTTTGCATAACACAAGAGCATGAAGATTTTTTCCTTTTTTTTTCCTTTGGCGCTTGTATAGTTTAGAATTTTATATTAAGTTTAAGGCCCATTTTTAGTTAATGTTTCCATAATGCAAAGTAAAAATTGAAGTTTGTTTGTTTTTACATCAGTTCAGTTCAGTCGCTCAGTCGTGTCCGACTGTTTGCAACCCCATGAATTGCAGCACTCCAGGCCTCCCTGTCCATCGCCAACTCCCAGAGTTCACTCAGATTCACGTCCATCGCGTCAGTCATGCCATCCAGCCATCTCATCCTCTGTCATCCCCTTTTCCTCCTGCCCCCAATCCCTCCCAGCATCAAAGTCTTTTCCGATGAGTCAACTCTTCGCATGAGGTGGCCAAAGTACTGGAGTTTCAGCTTCAGCATCATTCCTTCCAAAGAAATCCCAGGGCTGATCTCCTTCAGAATGGACTGGTTGGATCTCCTTGAAGTCCAGGGGACTCTCAAGAGTCTTCGCCAACAACACAGTTCAAAAGCACCAATTCTTCAGCGTTCAGCCTTCTTCACAGTCCAACTCTCACATCCATACATGACCACTGGGAAAACCATAGCCTTGACTAGACGGACCTTAGTCAGCAAAGTAATATTTCTGCTTTTGAATATGCTATCTAGGTTGGTCATAACTTTTCTTCCAAGGAGTAAGTATCTTTTAATTTCATGGCTGCAATCACCATCTGCAGTGATTTTGGAGCCCCCAAAAATAAAGTCTGACAGTGTTTCCACTGTTTCCCCATCTATTTGCCATGAAGTGATGGGACCAGATGCCATGATCTTCGTTTTCTGAATGTTGAGCTTTAAGCCCACTTTTTCACTCTCCTCTTTCACTTTCATCAAGAGGCTTTTTAGCTCCTCTTCACTTTCTGCCATAAGGGTGGTGTCATCTGCATATCTGAGGTTATTGATATTTCTCCTGGCAATCTTGATTCCAGCTTGCATTTCTACATGAATTTCAGAATCAGCTTATTAATGTCAACACTGAAAATTTTTTCTGAAATTCTAATTAGGATTGTATTATATCTCTGGATCAATTTGAGGGATAGTGGATATCTGAACAATATTGAATATACTGATCTGTGATTCATATCTCTTTATTTATATAGTCTTTTTCAATAGTATCTAGTTTTCAATATAAAAGTTCTTCATATATTTTTGTATATGTATGCATTCCTAACTATTTTGTATTTTTATGCTTTGTAAAGGGGCTTCCCAGGTGGCACTAGTGGTAAAGGACTTGTGGGCCAATTCAGGAGACATAAGAGACATGGGTTTGATTCCTGAGCTGGGAAGATCCACTGAAAAGGGGCATGGCAACCCACTCCAGTATTCTTGCCTAGAGAATTCCATCAGCAGAGGAGCCAGGCAGATTACTGTTGGTAGGATCGCAAACAGTCAGACACAACTGAAGCGACTTAGTATATACACTTAGTAAATTATATTGATTTTCAATTTCAATTGTTTAATACTAGCATATCAAAATATATTGATCATTTTGTATGTTGAACTTGCGTCCTGAAACTTTGATAAATTAACTCATTGTTCAGTTCAGTTCAGTCACTCAGTCATTCATGTCCGACTCATTGTGACAACATGGACTGCAGCATGCCAGGCTTCTCTGTCCATCACCAACTCCTGGAGCTTACTCAAACTCATGTCCATCGAGTCAGTGATGCCATCCAACCATCTCATCCTCTGTTGTCCCCTTCACCTCCTGCCTTCAATCTTTTCCAGAATTAGGGTCATTTTCAATGAGTCAGTTCTTCACATGAAGTGGCCAAAGTATTAGAGTTTCAGCTTCAACATCAGTCCTTCCAATGAATAGTCAGGACTGATTTTCTTTAGGATTGTCTGGTTTGATCTCCTTGCTGTCCAAGGGACTCTCAAGAGTCTTCTCCAACACCACAGTTCAAAAAGCATCAGTTCTTCAGTGCTCAACTTTCTTTATAGTCCAACTCTCACGTCCATACATGACTACTGGAAAAGCAGTAGCTTTGACTAGACAGATCTTTGTCGGCAAAGTAATGTCTCTGCTTTTCAATATACTGTCCAGGTTGGGCATAACTTTTCTTCAAAGGAGCAAGCGTATTTTAATTACATGCCTGCAATCACCATCTGCAGTGATTTTGGAGCCCCCCAAAATAAAGTCTCTTGCTGTTTCCATGTTTCCCCATCTATTTGCCATGAAGTGATGGGACCTTATGCCATGATCTTAGTTTTGTGAATGTTGAGTTTTAAGCCAGCTTTTGCACTCTCCTCTTTCACCTTCATCAAGTGACTGCTTAGTTCTTCACTTTCTGCCATAAGCGTGGTATCATCTGCATATCTGAGGTGATTGATATTTATCCCAGCAATTTTGATTCCAGCTTGTGCTTCATCCAGCCTGGCGTTTCGTACGATGTACTCTGCATATAAGTTAAATAAGGAGGGTGACAATATACAGCCTTGATGTCCTCCTTTCCTGAGTTTGAACAAATCTGCTGTTCCATGTGTAGTTCTAAGTGTTGCTTCTTGACCTGCATACAGATTTCTCAGGAGGCAGGTCAGGTGGTCTGGTATTCCCATCTCTTGAAGAATTTTCCACAGTTTGTTGTGACCCACACAGTCAAAGGCTTTGGTATAGTCAATAAAGCAGAAGTAGATGTTTTTCTGGAACTCTCTTGCTTTTTCGATGATCCAATGGTTGTTGGCAATTTGACCTCTGGTTCCTCTGCCTTTTCTAAATCTAGCTTGAACATCTGGAAGTTCACAGTCACATACTGTTGAATCCTGGCTTGGATAATTTTGAGCATTACTTTGCTAGCATGTGAGATGAGTGCAATTGTGCAGTAGTTTGAGCATTCTTTGGCATTGTCTTTCTTTGGAATTGAAATGAAAACTGACCTTTTCCAGTCCTGTGGCCACTGCTGAATTTTCCAAATTTGCTGGCATATTGAGTGCAGCACTTTCAGAGCATCATCTTTTAGGATTTGAAGTCGCTCAAGAATTCCATCACCTCCACTAGCTTTGTTTGTAGTGATGCTTCCTAAGGTCCACTTGACTTCACATTCCAGGATGTCTGGCTCTAGGTGAGTGATCACAGCATTGTGATTATCTGGGGTCATGAAGATCTTCTTTTGTATAGTTCTTCTCTGTATTCTTGCCACCTCTTCTTATTATCATCTGCTTCTGTTAGTTCCATATCATTGTATCTCATTGCTATGTAATATTTTATACATAAGCAATTGTGTCATTGAATAAGGAGAGTTTTACTATTTCCTATCTAAGCTAGATAAGTTAATATTTTGTCTCATTTTGCTATCTATTGTTCAGCACAATTTGAATCAAAATAACAATAGTATGCATTCTTCCCATTTACTAGAGTAGATTGGAGAATGCATTCAATCTTTCAAGATTATAATTGATTTTAATGTTAGAGATATGTTTTTCATTGGTGCAATTTAACAATTTGAATAAATGCTCACATATTCCTAATGTATTGATTTCAAATGTTAAGCCAGTCTTGGATTCATGGTATAAGCATTACTTGGTCATGGTGTATTTGCATTTTATATATTGTTGGATTAAATTTTTGTATCTTTGTTTATGAAGTATTTTGGTCTGTAGCTGTTTTTTGTTTCTTTGTTTATTTTATTTCCCTGGTATCTTATTGGCATAATGCTGGCTTCACAAACTGAGCTAGGACATCATTCCCTTCTCCTCAATTTTCTAAAAGAGTTTGTGCTGAATTGGTATTATTTCTTCTTTAAGTGATCCAGTGATGTCATCTAGGCTAACAGTTTTCTTTGTGGGAAGGTTTTTAACTACATAACAATTTCTTTTTACATACAGGACCATTTACATTATCTGTTTCTTTTTTATTATGCTTTCATAGTTTGTGACTGGAAGAAATTTTTCTCTTTTCCTAAGTTGTCAGATTTATTTTCAATGACACCACACTCCAGTACTCTTGCCTGGAAAATCCCATGGACGGAGGAGCCTGGTAGGCTGCAGTCCATGGGGTCGCGAAGAGTCGGCCATGACTGAGCGACTTCACTTTTCACTTTCATGCATTGGAGAAGGAAATGGCAACCCACTCCGGTATTCTTGCCTGGAGAATCCCAGGGACGAAGGAGCCTGGTGGGCTGCCGTCTATGGGGTTGCACAGAGTCGGACACGACTTAAGTGACTTAGCAGTAGCAGCAGCAAGCTGCCATAATATTCCCCTGTGATCCTTTTCATACCTGTGAAAGCTGTAGTGATGTTACCTCTTTTATTCATGATATTACCAATTTGAATCTTCTCTCTTTTTTCTGATCATCTTGTTAGAGTTCTTCTATCAGTTTGAGTGATCTGTTCAAAACACCAGCTTTTGGATTCATTAATCTTCAGTTCAGTTCAGTCGCTCAGTTGTGTCCGATTCTTTGCGACCCCATAAATTGCAGCACGCCAGGCCTCCCTGTCCATCACCAACTCCTGGATATACATATTTAAACTTTTAATTGATTTTTGCTCTGATCTTCATTATTTCCTTTACTCTGCTTACTTTTGTTTATTTTTTTCTATTAATAATCCCTTAAGCCAAGGCTACTGATTTATCCCTTTATTTATTTCTAATGTAGATACAGTAATTTAGCAGTAGTTTAGTAATATAAACTTCCTTCTTCATTTCCACCAGTAGTGCATCCCACAAATTCTTTTTATGTTTTGTTTTCATATTCATTGATTTCAAACCAGTTTCTAATTTCCACTTTAATTTCTTAGTTTACCCATTAGTTGTTTACACTTATGTTAATTAGTTCCAAATATTTGGGGACTTTTCCAGAGAGCTTCCTACTATTGATTTCTACTTACATTGCCTACAGCTACATTGTAGTCAGAAAGTATGTATTTTTTAAGTTTCTTGAGACTTATTTTATTGCCTAAACCATGGCTTGTTTTGGTAAATTCTGTATTTATTTTTCTGTTTTGAGATAAGGTGTTTTTAAAATATCAACTAGATCTATATGGTTGATAAAGTGTTCAAATATATGTCTTCACTGGTTTCTATTTGTCTCTTTTCCAATTATTGAGAAAAGAGTGTTAAAAATCTCTATTTATAATTAAATATTTGTTTATATCTCTTTATAGCTCTATGGATTTTATGTTATATATTTTGAAGTTCTGTTATTAAATGCATAGACATTTGTTATTGCTGTCCCATTGCTAAATTATGTCTGACTCTTTGCAACCCCATGAATTGCAGTGTGCCAGGGTTCCCTGTCCTTCACTATCTTCTGGAGTTTGCTCAAACTCATGTCCATAGAGTCAGTGATGCCATCCAACCATCATTATATCCTCTTGATGATTTCACCCATATCTCATTAGTAAGATGCACTTCTTGATCCATGGTAATATTTTTTGCTCTAAAATCTACTTTATCTGATATTAATTTGGCTACTCCAAAATCTCTTGATTGGTATTACCAGATTATATATACTTTTTCTCTCCTTTCCTTTTGTCTGTGTCTTTATATTGCAAATGTTTTTCTTGCAAGCAAGATCTTCCTGTATTTTTTCCAATTTGATAATCCCTACCTTTTAGTTATGGGCTTCCCTGATAGCTCAGTTGGTAAAGAATCTGCCTGAAATGCAAGAGACCCTGATTCAGTCCTAGGGTTGGGAAGGTCTGCTGGAGAAAGGATAGGCTACCCACTCCAGTATTCTTGGGCTTCCCTTGTGGCTCAACTAGTAAAGAATCTGCCTGAAATGTGGGAGACCTGGATTAGTTGGGACATTTAAAATATTTACCTTTGAATGTAATTGTTGATGTTGCTGAGTTAAAATCTACCATGTTTCTACCGGTGTATCCCCTGGTGGCTCAGATGGTAAAGAATGTTTCTAATAGTTTCTAGTTATCTGATGTCTTTTATTTTCCATTTTAAAATTTCTCTGTAATAGTAATTGGCTCTTTTGGCTTATTATCTATAACTCTGGTTTGTGCGTTTTATTTGACTAGTTTATGGTATGTATCATTTACTTATTACAGAATATTTTCAAGTGATTTTATGCTATTTAATGTATCAGAAACTTGCAGTGATATAACTTAACTTATCCCACCCTGTCCATGTTCTATTATTTTTATACATTTACTTCTATAGATGTTATCGATCCCACAATACATTGTTCATTTGTTTTTTCCTTTCAATAGGCAACTATCTTTCAAAGAGATTTAGAAAATAAGAAAATATACATAGTTACCTATATAATTACTATCTTAGGAGTCTTTCGGTCTTGGATGCAGTGTTCCTTTTTGGTATAATTTTCTTTTGGCTTGAAGAGCTTCCTTTAACCATTCTTATAGTGCAGGTGAGCCAGTGATGATTTCTTTCTTCTTTTGTATATCTTAAAAGCCTCACTCTTTCTTCATTTTCAAAAGATATTTTACCTGGGTATAAAATTCTAGTTAGCTTTTTTTCTTGCAATGCTTTAAAGATATTATTCCTTTGTCTTCTGGCCTGCATTCTTTTTCTTTCCCTAAAATAAGTCTGAATAAATCTTATTTTTGTTCCTCTACATGTAATTTTCCAAATGTGTTTAAGATTTTTTCCATATTCCTGTGTGCTTTGTTGCTCAGTCATGTCTGACTCTTTGTGTCCCTGTGAACTGTAGCCCACCAAGCTCCTCGCCCATGAGGATTCTCTAAACAAGAATACTGGAGTGGGTTGTCATTCCATCCTTCAGAGGATCTTCCTAGCGCAGGGACTGAACTCAGATCTCCCGCATTGCAGGAGAATTTTTTACCATCTGAGCCACCTCGGAGGCCCAATATTTTGCTGGTTTTAAGCAATTTATTATGAGTGTTGATATAGTTTTCTTCACCTTTCTTATGCTTAGGGTTCATTGAGTTTCTTGGATTTGTAGTTTCAGAGATTTAAGCACTTTGGGAAATATTTTAGCCATTATTTCTACAAATATATGTATTTTTTTCCTTACCCTTTTTGCCTTTTCTTTTCCCCTTCCTTCTGGGACTCCTATTACATGTATCAGAATGTTTAAAGTATTTTTGCAAATCACTAATGCTTGATTGGGCTTCCCTGGTGGTGCAGAGGTTAAATATTTTCCTTGATTATTTTCAGTTTCTTTCCCTCTGAGTTCTGAATAATTTCTGTTTCTGTATTTTCAAGCTCATTATCTTTTCTTCTGAAATGTCTAATATGCAATTAATCCAATCCAGTGTTGTTATTGTTGTTTTTATCTCAGAATTGTAGTTTCTGCCTGAGAAGTTTCATTTGGGCCTTTCTCATATCTTCTTTCTTCTCTACTTAGCATGCTCAGTTTCCTCTTAACCCTCTGGAACATGTAGCATACAGTTACAATGTTTTAATATCCTTTTTCTATTAGTTTCATCATCTGTGTGATTTCATGATTAATTTATTCTTCTCTTCATTAGGAATTGTGTTTCCCTGTTTCTTAGCATGCTTTGGTAATGTTTGATTGTATGCCAGACATTGCAAATTTTGCTTTGTTGAGTGCTGGATAAGATCTCTATAAATATTCTTCAGCTATGACCTAGAGTATAGTTAAGCTATTTGGAAAAATTTGGACACTTTTAAGTTTTGCTTTCTAGCTTTCTTAGACAGGGGCAGAAAATTGTTCAGTCTAGAATGAATTTTCTGCTATTACTGAGGCAAAAATCTTTGTGAGTGTATATCTTATCTACCATTAGGATAGATTTTCTATCCTAAGGATTTTCTATGAGGATTTTCTATTCTTCCTGGGAACAAAAACTTACTTCTTTCTGTGTATGCTTTGGGCATTGTTTTTTTCAACTTTTTCTGGGTTTGGGAAAAATCCAAGTAATGACTAAAATATTTCCCAAAGTACTTTTCCAGCTACAGAGAGTTTCCTCATACATTTGCACCTGCCAGTACTCAGCTGAACGTTGAGGGCAGCCTTCCTTCTAGAGATCTCTGGAACCTCCTCTCTAGACAGTTCTCTCCTCTCTCTTATTCTCTTTTGCATGCTCAGTTGCTTCAGTCACGTCCAACTCTTTGTGACCCAGTGGATAGTAGCCCACTAGGCTCCTCTGTCCGTGGGATTCTCTAGGCATGAATACTGGAGTGGGTTGCCATGTCCTCCGCCAGAGGATCTTCCTGACCCAGGGATCGAACCCAAATCTCTTATGTCTCCTGCGTTGACTGGTGGGCTCTTTACCACCAGTGCCACCTGGGAAGCCCAATACTTTTCCTTTTGTTAAAAAGAATTTAAAACAGCTGAGAGAGTACCCCAGGAAGATGTTTACTCTCTTTCAGAAACTCCTAATTCCTTGGCTTCTCAAAACCCCAGTCTGTTTTTTCTCAACTTATGGGAGGCCACTGGGCTTTATCTAGGTTACCTCTCTCTGGGCTACAACATGGCAGCTCTCTCCAGAGAGCAAGTCAAGGCAAATGTATGATTCATCTTATTTATTTTTTCTCTGTCAAGAACCCTTGTCTTTCATTAGTAATGGTAAATATCTTGAAAGCTTTTATTTCATGTATTCCATCTAGTTTTTCAGTTGTTTCACAAAGAAAGATAATTCTTGGCTAAAGTAACTGCCTCTTTGAAAGTAAATCTTTCTTATTTACTCAACTTACTACTTTCTGGTGCAATTTACTCCTTTATTCCTCTGATATTCCACAGGCAGTGGGCTATAGGTTATGCTTTTAATAAATCCAGAATACAACCTCATCTTTCCATCTCTTTCACAAATAACCTCATGAAAGCCATCATCATGTGTTTCCTGGGTTATTGCAGGATTTTCCCCAGGGCTTTCCTGGATTACTTTTAATTGTTCGCCTTGATCTATCCTTTAATCACCTATTATCTATTCAAAATCCAATAACTGGAATAATCTCTTTAATTTCTATGGAAAAATAAATAACACTGCTCTTCTGCTAAGAAACCTGCAGTGGTTTCCCATTATATCGTAAATAATGTTAGATTTTATTATGTACCCATGCATTTGATTCTGCTTTCACCTTATCATCATCCCCAAGTATACTTCCCAGCTGTTTCAGCTGGTAAAGAATCTACCTGCAATCCAAGAGACACAGGAAACATGGGTTTGATCCCTTGGTTGTGAAGATCCCCTGGAGGAAGAAAAGGAAACCCACTCCAGTACTCATGCCTGAAAAATCCCAGGGACAGAGGAGCCTGGTGGCTACAGTCCACAAGGTCGTAAAGAGTGGGACAAGACTGAGAGACCAAATACATCAAGAATGCTCCAGGCTGGTTATTCCATTTTAGTTATCAGGTCTCATTCCTGTTCCTTGAACCACCCAGACACATGCCTTAGAGCCTTTCTTCTTGATATTCCTCCTGTCTAGAAGGCTGTTACCTCCAGAACCTGTAAGGCTTGCTTCCTTGCCAACTTTTTCAAGTGAGTCATTTTATCTACTTAAAGTTGCAACCACCCATGACATCAGCTGAGACACTCCTAATACCCTTTTGCATTTGATCTTTGAACTTATCTCTCATTACCATCTGACAGGATTGTTCTTTTCCAGTCTCTGGGATTCCTTTCCATTCCATGAACATAGTAAGTTCTTTCTTGCCTCCTTTTGTATTTACTATTCCCTCTTCTTGAAAGAGCCTTCTGGCAAAATGTATCTGAGGTTCTCTTCTTTAAGCTTTTCTTCATAAGCACTTTATCCATGGTCTTAATTAACCATTGTATTTTAAATTGAATCTCTCCCCTGACTACCTGCTTTATATGTCCCCTCTATGGTTTATTATTTTTTAAGACATATAAAATGATACACTATATATTTTATTATCTGTGTTTTATCTTTCATCTCTCCTACTAAACTGTAAGCTGCATGTGGACAGAGACTTTTTTCTTTTCTTTTTTCTCTCTTTGGTTTATCCCCAGAATTTAGAAATATACCTAGCATGTCGTAGGTCCTTGAAAAGTATAGTTGATTACATTTTAAAAATAGTATTTTTCTAAGAATTACCAAATTCATAACCTAGAAGAGAATAATTAAACTGATGTAAAATATTTTCCATATTAAATATGGATTTCAAAATACCTGAGTTGCATTTTTTCCCTCTGGAACCCCATTTTATGTTTTACATCAGTTCAGTTCAGTTCAGTTCAGTTGCTCAGTCGTGTCTGACTCTTTGTAACCACATGAACCGCAGCACGCCAGGCCTCCCTGTCCATCACCTACTCCTGGAGTTCACTCAGACTCACATCCATCAAATCAGTGATGCCATCCAGCCATCTCATCCGTGGTCGTCCCCTTCTCCTCCTGCCCCCAATCCCTCCCAGCATCAGAGTCTTTTCCAATGAGTCAACTCTTCGCATGAGGTGGCCAAAGTACTGGAGTTTCAGCTTTAGCATCATTCCTTCCAAAGAAATCCCAGGGCTGATCTCCTTCAGAATGGACTGGTTGGATCTCCCTGCAGTCCAAGGGACTCTCAAGAGTCTTCACCAACACCACAGTTCAAAAGCATCAATTCTTCGGCACTCAGCCTTCCTCACAGTCCAACTCTAACATCCATACATGACCACAGGAAACTTCCCTAGTGGCTCAGAGGTTAAAGCGTCTGCCTGCAATGCGGGAGACCTGGGTTCGATCCCTGGGTCAGGAAGATCCCCTGGAGAAGGAAATGGCAACCCACTTCAGTATTCTTGCCTGGAGAATCCCATGGGCGGAGGAGCCTCATGGGCTACAGTTCATGGGGTCGCAAAGAGTCAGACACGACTGAGCGACTTCACTTCACTTCACATCACTTGACTAGACAGACCTTAGTCGGCAAAGTAATGTCTCTGCTTTTGAATATGCTATCTAGGTTGCTCATAACTTTTCTTCCAAGGAGTAAGCGTCTTTTAATTTCATGGCTGCAATCACCACCTGCAGTGATTTTGGAGCCCCCCCAAAATAAACTCTGACACTGTTTCCACTGTTTCCCCATCTATTTCCCATGAAGTGATGGGACTGGATGCCATGATCTTCGTTTTCTGAATGTTGAGCTTTAGGCCAACTTTTTCACTCTCCTCTTTCACTTTCATCAAGAGGCTTTTTAGTTCCTCTTCACTTTCTGCCATAAGGGTGGTGTCATCTGCATATCTGAGGTTATTGATATTTCTCTGGCAATCTTGATTCCAGCTTGTGTTTCTTCCAGTCCAGCGTTTCTCATGATGTCCTCTGCATATAAGTTAAATAAGCAGGGTGACAATATACAGCCTTGACGTACTCCTCTTCCTATTTGAGACCAGTCTGTTGTTCCATGTCCAGTTCTAACTGTTGCTTCCTGACCTGCGTACAGATTTCTCAAAAGGCAGGTCAAGTGGTCTGGTATTCCCATCTCTGTCAGAATTTTCCACAGTTTATTGTGATCCACACAGTCAAAGGCTCTGGCATAGTCAATAAAGCCAATATAGATGTTTTTCTGGAACTCTCTTGCTTTTTCCATGATGCCAGCAGATGTTGGCAATTTGATCTCTGGTTCCTCTGCTTTTTCTAAAACCAGCTTGAACATCTGGAAGTTCACGGTTCACGTATTGCTGGCTTGAAGCCTGGCTTGGAGAATTTTGAGCATTACTTTACTAGCATGTGAGATGAGTGCAATTGTGTGGTAGTTAGCATTCTTTGGCATTGTCTTTCTTTGGAATTGAAATGAAAACTGACCTTTTCCAGTCCTGTGGCCACTGCTGAGTTTTCCAAATTTGCTGGCATATTGAGTATAGCACTTTCACAGCATCATCTTTTAGGATTTGAAGTCGCTGAAGAATTCCATCACCTCCACTAGCTTCGTGATGCTTTCTAAGGCCCACTTCACTTCACATTCCAAGATGTCTGGCTCTAGATGAGTGATCACCCCATTATGATTATCTGGGTCGTGAAGATCTTTTTTGTACAGTCCACCTGCCGCCCAATGTGGGGCTTGAACCCATGACCCTGAGATTGAGAGTCTCATGCTCTACCGTCTGAGCTAGCCAGGCACATGTTTTACATAGTTAAGAGTTAAGAAGTATTTCTAAGTACCCAATGTCAATGTCACAAAGTCTATATGTAATAAAACTGAGAGTACTGGTGTCTTATTCCTCAAAAAACTCATTAATCTGAATTTGTATGTAATTCTTTCAACTCAACCACCCAGATTCCATTTCCACAGCAGAATAAAAATTACAAAATTCATTTTTATTCGTAAGCACCCTGATAGGGAACAGGAACTAACATTGGTTTATTTTTCACTATACTTAAGATCCATTATTTAATCTTTACTCTCCTGCAATGTGGGAGACCTGGGTTGGATCCCTGGGTTGGGATGATCTGGGCTCAATCCCTGGATTGGGAAGATCCCATAGAGAAGGGAAAGGCTGCCCACTCCAATATTCTGGCTTGGAGAATTCCATGGACTGTATAGTCCATGAGGTAACAAAGAGTCAGACATGCCTGAGCAACTTTCACTTTTCACTTTCACATCTCAATTAAGTGCATTGCTGTGATCCTTTTACAGATAAAGTAATTGGACTGAGTAATTGATCCCCAAATTAAGAGCTGGATCTGAACACAGTTTCTTTTCCTTCTAATCCCACCTCTTTTTGCTTCATTATGAGCAGCAAGAATGGCAACTGGGGATCTACCAGTAAAAGAAGAATATAACCTAGACACAAATATTCATAAAGACTAATAGGACCACAGGCCATCCTGCATACTTCAAGCAGTGTCTAGGATGGCATCTCGGGATAGAACAGCACAGTCATTAATGTTCATAATGATAAAACCAAGTCATCAAAAAAAGATTAATTACATTCCATCCACTCTGTTTAAGAAGGCAGGGAAGTGTGAAATCCATTTTAGAAAGATTTCCATCAAAAATGATTAAAATTTTCAGCTATCCAGAATGATTCATTCCCCGGGGTTTCTACATAGCCAAATATGTAAATGAAAAAGCACAAATATTGCCCATTTCTCACAAAACAAAACAAACGAGCAAAACACAAAAGGTACAGAGAAGACTCAAGTGAATTGAAGATTGGATATCCCTACGGTGTATACCTAAGCTAGTAGACATTCATTTCTTTATATGTTATATCTGTTCTTATTGGTCAGGTCTACACTTAATGGTTGGTACCTTTGTTTGGAAGGTTTTAATTATTTTGATAGTTCTTCTGCTGTACAATCATTTCAGTTCAGTTCAATTCAGTTGCTCAGTCGTGTCTAACTCTTTGCGACCCCATGAATCACAGCATGCCAGGCCTCTCTGTCCATCACCAACTCCCGGAGTTCACTCAGACTCACGTCCATCGAGTCAGCGATGCCATCCAGCCATCTCATCCTCTGTCGTCCCCTTCTCTTCCTGCCCCCAATCTCTCCCAGCATCAGAGTCTTTTCCAATGAGTCAACTCTTCGCATGAGGTGGCCAAAGTACTGGAGTTTCAGCTTTAGCATCATCCCTTCCAAAGAAATCCCAGGGCTGATCTACAATTGTTTAGGGTGGGTTAAATGTATTTCTATACTCCTGGGTGCATAGCTGGAATGATTGAGTCTGCTTTACTTACAGCTTCCTCAAAAATTTAACATTGCTTCAAATACAAAAGAGGTTAACTTTACACTAGAAGTGAAACTAACCACTACTTAATTCAGATGTCAGTCATGAAAACAAAAACAAATGTACTGCTAACCTCAGTGTCATACCTTTGGTATCTGGTAGCTAAATAATAAAAGTTAGTTAAAAGAATGTCTGCTATTTAGTAGAAGAATGATTAAATGAATTGTGTGAAATTACGGACCCTCTAGGTGATGTAAGTCTGTATATTTATTTCAAATGATGACCTGACAGATGTTGATCTGGATGTTTATTCACTCCTCAATCTCCATAGCCTAGAAAAATTTTTGGCATTTAAAAACATCCATAAATAGTGGTTTCAAGAATGAATGAATAGATAAAACATAATATAAATGTTGGGAAGATCCCCTGGAGGAGGGCATGGCAAGTATACTCTGATATACTTGCCTAGAGAATCCCATGGAAGAGGAGCCTGGCTGGCCACAAATCATAGGGTCACAAAGAGTTGGACACAACTGAAGTGATTTAGCACAGCACAGTGCAATATAAATGAACAAGTGGTTAAAACTCTGATTATTGATATAATGATATGAAGTGAAGTGAAGTGAAGTTGCTCAGTCGTGTCCGACTCTTTGTTACCCCATGGACTGCAGCCCACCAGGCTCCTCCAACCATGGGATTCCCCAGGCAAGAATACTGGAGTAGGTTGCCATTTCCTTCTCCAGGGGATCTTCCCAACCCAGGGATTGAACCCAGGTCTCCCGCATTGCAGGCAGATGCTTTAACCTCTGAACTACCAGAGAAGCCCATAATGATATGACTAATATGATATAATTTGGGGGAGGGGTATATGCATTTAGCTGAATCAAGGAATATTCTGGAATGCCCCACAATAGTTTCTCTGGTAAATGTGGTAAATTTAAGAAACACTCTCACTTTTTACCTTATTTATACATTATTTAAATATCCACAATACATATATACAACATTCATAGATAAAATAGTTTATTTTATATTTATCACAAAAAATGGTTCATTACATCAGACAGTTTGGAATTAAAATGTTCATTCAGTTCAGTTCAGTTCAGTTCAGTCGCTCAGTCGTGTTCAACTCTTTGCGACCCCATGGATCGCAGCACGCCAGGCCTCCCTGTCCATCACCAACTCCCGGAGTTCACTCAGACTCACGTCCATCAAGTCAGTGATGCCATCCAGCCATCTCATCCTCAGTTGTTCCCTTCTTCTCCTGCCCCCAATCCCTCCCAGCATCAGAGTCTTTTCCAATGAGTCAACTGTTCTCATGAGGTGGCCAAAGTACTGGAGTTTCAGCTTTAGCATCATTCCTTCCAAAGAAATCCCAGGGCTGATCTCCTTCAGAATGGACTGGTTGGATCTCCCTGCAGTCCAAGGGACTCTCAAGAGTCTTCTCCAACACCACAGTTCAAAAGCATCAATTCTTCGGCACTCAGTCTTCTTTACAGTCCAACTCTCACATCCATACATGACTACTGGAAAAACCAAAGACTTGACTAGACGGACCTTTGTTGGCAAAGTAATGTCTCTGCTTTTGAATATGCTATCTAGGTTGGTCATAACTTTTCTTCCAAGGAGTAAGCATCTTTTAATTTCATGGCTGCAATCACCATCTGCAGTGATCTTGGAGCCCCAAAAGGAAAGTCTGACACTGTTTCCACTGTTTCCCCATCCATTTCCCATGGAGTGATGGGACCAGGTGCCATGATCTTCATTTTCTGAATGTTGAGCTTTAAGCCCACTTTTTCACTCTCCTCTTTCATTTTCATTAAGAGGCTTTTTAGTTCCTCTTCACTTTCTGCTATAAAAGTGGTGGTGTCATCTGCATATCTGAGGTTATTGATATTTCTCCTGGCTATCTTGATTCCAGCTTGTGTTTCTTCCAGTCCAGTGTTTCTCATGATGTACTCTGCATATAAGTTAAATAAGCAGGGTGACAATATACAGCCTTGACGTACTCCTTTTCCTATTTGGAACCAGTCTGTTGTTCCATGTCCAGTTCTAACTGTTGCTTCCTGGCCTGCATACAGATTTCTCAAGAGGCAGGTTAGGTGGTCTGGTATTCCCATCTCTTTCAGAATTTTCCACAGTTTATTGTGATCCACACAGTCAAAGGCTTTGGCATAGTCAATAAAGCAGAAATAGATGTTTTTCTGGAACTCTCTTGCTTTTTCCATGATCCAGCGGATGTTGGCAATTTGATCTCTGGTTCCTCTGCCTTTTTGAAAACCAGCTTGAACATCAGGAAGTTCATGGTTCACATATTGCTGAAGCCTAGCTTGGAGAATTTTGAGCATTACTTTACTAGCGTGTGAGATGAGTGCAATTGTGCGGTAGTTTGAGCTTTCTTTGGCATTGCCTTTCTTTGGGATTGGAATGAAATACAAAAACAAGATGATATCAGCTGCCTACAATATAGAACACTAAACAGAATAAATGCTGATGAAGTCAGAAACTATCTTTTAGCATGAAAAGCCTTAACTGGACAGAGAGTAAGAGGTAAGAGAAGTTAAACAGAAAAGAAACTAGCAAAAGTATTCACAAAGTAGACAGTGAATGGGGAGAATCTGCCTAATGTCTATGATGTATCCTTTTGGGTTTTTAAAAAATGTTTTAGAACTAGTACAGATGGTGATTACACGTTATGAATGTACTAAATATCGCTGAATTGTTCACTTTAAAATAATTACTTTTATGTTACATAAATTTCACTTCAGTTTAAAAAGAATATAACTGGGACTACTTTCCAAAATAAAGGGACAGAATTGATTCTAATCACTAGAGACCAGTTCTTAGAAAAGTAAATCCTAGTATGTATTCTTGAGATAGGAGCTTTCCAACTGAATTATCTTCCAGAGAAAGGTATAGAGGAAAAATAATCAGATCCTGATACCAAGAAAGATCAACCTGTCAGCTACATAAACCAGAGGATGCTGTGCCTAGCAATGAGCTCCTTACCAGCAAAGACAACATGTACTCAGTTTTTGTGTCCTCAGCACAAGGTATAGTGCCTGACACAGTAAATGATGTTGAACAAGTGGGAGTTCACAAGAGTAGTGACACTGGAGAGGGAAATGGCCCTCAAGTCCTATTTGATGACTAAAGGAAAACTGATTCAGGAGCTTACAAGGCCATCTCCAAGGCAAAGCAAGAAACTAAAAGGGTTCATTCCTTTTCAGAAGGACCTTCTATCCACCCAGACATCCAAGAATCAGTAAGAAGCTAGTGAAAAATATATATTCCTGGCTCCACCTACAGATATTCTGGTTCAGAAGGTGTCAGGTGGGGTCTGGAAATCTACATTTCAAAAGAAATTCTCAGGTGGGTTCATGCAGGTGGTCTATGGACCAGTTTTAGAAAAATGGACACTCAGGATTGGGAATGGCCAATTCCTTTTTACATAAGAAAGTTCAAGATTCGTAGCCACTGCTTTCTTTTGACATGTTTTCATTTAATATTAGGACTTTATAACCACTAAAACTGTCCAGCAAATGAAAAATCTTTGTGGTGTCATGAGCTTTAGTAACACTTACAAGGTTGAATAGAGCCTCTCTCAAGCTTCCTAGTGGCTCAGATGGTAAAGAATTTGCCCTTAATATCTGGGTTCAATCTGGATCAGGAAGATCCCCTGGAGAAGAGAATGGCTACCCATTCCAGTATTCTAGCCTGGAGAATTCCATGGACAGAGAAGCCTGGCAAGCTACAGTCCACGGGGTTGCAAAGAGTCAGACATGGGAAATGACTAACACTTTCACTTTCACAGACAGGTTATGATAAATTCTTTTGCACTAAGCAGGATTTCAATTGGTTGACTCCTAGGGTTCTTGCAGCTCAGATTCTCTGATTCAGTCGTGAAATCAGGTTGAAGGAGAAGAGAGAGATGATTCACATATATGTAACTTCTTTGAAAAAGTGGATTACTATAAAAATGTGAAATACTACCTTTGCTATTCATGATTTAGAGACAGAGGTCTAACTTAATTTTTGAAAGTATCTGAACTTCATTTCTATTTTTATGAAAATATTTAATAGGACATTGTTTACAAACAGGTGAATCTGGGGAAACTTGAATTTTATTTGTAAAATATAATAGATATGAAGTTTTCAGAATTTATTTTATCTTCAGTACTGATCATTTTATTTTCTTTCTGATTTTAAAATGAGTGAACCTTTTGGAAATTTGTGAAAACTCATAAATATTAAAGAAGAAATGTTAAAAAGAGAAAAGTTAAGAAAATTGTACCACTGAAAGTTAAAATCTGTTAGTACTTTGGACTATTTCTCTCTGCCTCCCAAATATACCCACATCAGCAAAACTTTCATGGTGAGCATTTTCTGTTGTCATATATATATATATATCCTTTGAAAATGTTCTTACTCAACAACTTATTATATCATTAACAAAGGAATTGATGCCAGAATGAAATGGCCCTTTGGGTCAAGTCTGATGTTAGCAAGTAGAGAATTGAATTCAAGAGCCCATATTGCCATTTTTAAACTGGGCAAACAAAAACAGTTCTGTTTTGGTTTAATTAGCTTCGTATCTTTGTACATTTAGAGAGTTTCCATTGTCTCCCTAACAATATTCAGTGAAAGTGCTTTCACATGATTCCTTGACATATCTTTAGATTCTTAGGTATGGAGACTGTGGTTCAAACTCCATGAACATTTGTTGATATTCCATACATATTTTCAAAGTACTTTACAGAAAGATTGCACCAAATTGTGCTTCTACCAGGGCTTCCCAGGTAGCTCAGTGGTAAACAGTCTGCCTGCAATGCAGGAGTCGCAGGTTCTCTCCTTGGGCTGGGAAGATCCCCTGGAGGAGGGCATGGCAACCCACTCCCGTATTCTTGCCTGGAGGATCCCATGGACAGAGGAGGCCATAGAGTCACAAAGAACTGGACACGACTGAAGTAGCTTAGCATGTGTGCTTGCACTCATACTTCCACCAACAGGAAATAAGAGTATCTCTCTTAGAGCCCAGTGGCAAGTATGAGTATTAATAATAAAAACAAAACACATAACTTTTTGTTAAATTTAGCGAGCAACAATTTGAAATCTTGTTTTTACTTCTCCTTTGATTACTAGTTAAGTTAAACATGTTTTTATATCCATATTATAGCTTGTATTTCCTTTTAAAGCTCCCAACTTTACTGTAATAACATTTTTACACCTAAAGCATAACTGTGGGAAATTATTTTTGAGGGAGACAGACATGGATTGGGAGGGAGAATATTTTAAAGAAGCAGATATAATTATCAAGTTATTTCCATATTTCATTCTAAAATTTGAAAAATGATGTGGCATTATACGGTATTTGCAGTGCTATGAAGCAGTAACTGTTTTCTTCATGAAAGTAATATAACAATAAACATGAATGACTTTTTCAAGAGCATTGGAAGACACAGGTGATAATAAATATATATCTTGCAAGTAAATATACCAAAGTTTTTTCTAATAAACTGAGAGTTTTCAGCCAGAAAGAAACAGTCTCAGTCTTATTTTTATATCTTAAAAAACCCAAATCTCAAATTGACAAGATTTCTTCAACTTCTATGGCAATATAATTATCCTAAACAGATTACTTATGAAATGATGTTTTTATTAAAGTGATACCTGTTGCCACCTAACAGCTTTGGGACACCTCCCTGAAACTACATGCCTTGTTTCAGTATCTGCCAACAGGCTATTGATGATATTTGACTTGTGAACATGAGCCCGTTCTACAAGGCACTGTGCGTGTGTGCTAAATTGTTTCAGTCGTGTCCAACTCTTTGTGACCCTAGAACTGTAGCCTGCCAGGCTCCTCTGTCCATGGGATTCTCCAGGCAAGAATACTGGAGAGGGTTGCATGCCCTCCTCCAGGGGATCTTTATGACTGAGGGTTCGAACCTGCACCCCTTATGTCTCTTACATTGGTAGGCGGGTTCTTTACCACTGAGTCACCTGAGAAGTCCCACAAAGCACTGTACTGTCATAAATTTCTGAATTTTATACAGCATATGTTTTCCCTCAATTAACCTTTTACCTATAAAACATTTATTAAAATAAAAATAGATAAATTGCTTTTCATGTTTTTGCTTAAGTTGCTTTAGTTGTGTCCGATTCTTTGCAACTTCATGGACTGCACCCCAACAGGCTTATCTGTCCATGGGACTCTCCAGGCAAGAATATAGGAGTGGGTTGCATGCCCTCCTCCAGGGGATTTTCCCAACCCAGGGATTGAACCCAGGTCTCATGTCTTCTGCACTGGCAGTGGGTTCTTTCCCACTAGTGCCACCTGGGAAGCCCAGATAAATTGCTACATTTTATCATTTCCACAGTATATCAAAAGAGGGACACAATTTAGAGCAAGATTTAAATAAACACAACTTTCTAGAAGCTATACCTTTAGTAATAAACTTTATCCTGATCTATTTTATTTAATCCCAGTTTGCCTGCTTTCTCCTTTCATCTATGATGCTTCAGGTATTGAAATGTGGATTGTGTTCAGTTTCCTAGCAGTAGCACCCATCTCGATCCTGTGATGCAAGATTGGCCTTGCTTTACCATTGCTATTCATCGCACTACATACTCTATTTTCTTGTACAAAGGAAAACTTGTCTTATTTCCAATTATTTTTTTACCTACTTTTCACTGTAAATTAAAAAATAATGACAACAAAATATCATGACAACTTAAAAAATGCCTTTCTCAAAACCATGTTTTCCAACATTTTTGTGACTCTCCTATTAGTCTATGTATCAAAATGTGTAGTCTGTGATTCAAAACGTGCAACAAAGAAATGCTGCTACTCATTTGCCATGACTAACGCTCAAGCCCTCCATCCTTTTGGGTATAAGTAAATACAAACCTAAACCTGGTAATTAGAAGAATCACAGACTTCTGCATTTAAGCAGTCTTCTGAAAATATTCTGTTAATTTAAAAGGTAAGCTTCTTCATAGTGGTATTTCTCTTCTTTCAGTCGTTTTTCTCAAGATGATGTCTGAGTTTATGGAAAAGCTTCAGCATTCTCTTTGCAAAGAGAAAGGTGGTCTACATGTCCTTCATATCTTTGCTGGTCTATGATGTGACAAAGGCAGTCTGGTTTCTTTTCTGGACTAGCCATATGGCACTAGTGCCCACTGAATTGTTGTTAATACAGCTTTTCTTCTTCTTTTTTTTTTTTTTTCAGTGTATAATGGGGATTGGGGTGGCATTCAGTAATGACATTACTGAATTTATGGCTTGTAAATGTCAAAGATAAATCTATCTCAGTTTCCACTGGTCTATCAGCGTTACCTCAGCTTTTATTGATTCTAAAGAATCTCTGGTTAATTTCCTTTCATCTGCTCCTAGTCTCACTATGGTGGTCTCATTGAACATCTGTTGCTTCTCAATTCAACTACTTTCTTGTGCCTCCTACTTTCTTAAGGAACCTCTAGATTTATTTCCCACTGTCCCTTCCATTCTTCCTCAGTATGCCATGCAGCCCTTTCTCCCCTTTAGAGGTTACCTTGATGTTGATGTGAGCCAGCCTGTGAAGGTTTTTCCAGGACTTTCCTCTGATTAAACACTTCTAGGACAGCAATTTTTAAAGGACATCCTAGAAACATCTTAGTTGGCTCCATATGGTCACCATCATTCTGATCTGAGGTATTTTCTTCAGAACTCTGTCATTTTCCTGAGCTACATCTGAAACATCTAGTACAGAGAATTTTTTCAAACCTTCCCTCTTACCTTTTGTAACTTATTTAGGGGAAAGCCAGGACACATAATTAGGATTCTTGCCTCCTCCCCTTGAATTCTCTCAGAATCACTATCAGGACCATATCTTTTGCTTTCTTTTGTTGAAGTTGAGCTTTCCCTGCATTTTTTTTTCTTTCTATATATACTAAAGCATATTTTCATATCTCCAAAGTTTAATTTGTATAAGTAAGTAGCTCTTGGAATTTAGAAAGCCACTTTCTTTTGCCACAAGTCCTTTTGTCTCACTACACACTGATAAAAAATAAAAACAACAGCCTTCCTAGAACACTGATTTTTTTTCCTCTTTGTATCCCTGCTTTAATAATCCAAATCCTGCCTCAGATAATGAATGCCTCTGGCTGGATGGGGGAGGGTCAATTAATTTATTTCAAAAGGTCTTATCCTTGTTACAGATGAATTGATGATATTGATAAATTACTCTTATCTTCCACTTGTTTCCAAATTCATTTCTTAGAGGAACCATTCCTTTTCTCCAGAACCTACTTTTAAAAAAGCACAGTGTTTTGAGCAAAGATATACTATAGTTTATCTTCAGCTACGCAAGAGTTACTATGTTGTACTATACATAAAGATATCAATGAATAAACTTTTTTTAAAAAATTTCAATCCAATTCAGTAAGAACCATTTAATATTTTTTTAACCAGCCTATAACTGTTCCCTGTATAGGAAAGAAAGATTTACAAAAGGACAATACAAAATTTGAACTTTTCAAATGTAAACAATATAATTTAATACGTCAAATATATTAAGAGAATGAGAGGATGTATACATGAAATAATCAGAATACTGTACAATGTAAGACTTGGAGTAACTGTCTCAATGTATATGCACTGTTTATAATAGGTATTTAATAGATATTTGTTGCTCTTTTTTATGCATTTTATAGACAGTACAGTGTAGTTTATCTGAGCATCTTGAAACTACTGTGAGTTAGAGAAGATATCCAGGAGGAAGTATGATGGACTAGACTTCACATTTTGGGTAGAATCTGGAAATGTGTTAATAAGGAAATAATCTATTCCAGGCAAGAAGAAAACAACATGGGGAACAACTTGGAAAGTAAGAATTGTGGGCTCAGAAGACAATTTTGCTCTGTTAAGCTTTAAACTGGCTGAACAACACAAGTAATTCTAGAAAAATGTATTTTTTTCAGATATTTATTCTTGGCATTGTCTCCCTCTTTCTCCCTACCCCCATATTTTTCCTAAAGCAAATGCTTTGTCATATTCTTCCTCTTCATGGGATTGATGTTGGCTTATTCTACTGCTTCTATTTGCTTTATCCATGAGAGTCTCTCCTCTCCCAAGTGGTTTGACTAAGTGAGGCTCATAGCATGTATTGGGCAGCCCAAGGGCAACCCCAATGGGGCTCACAAGCCTTTAACTTTGGACTAAAGCCATTTTTGCTACTAGTGAGTCTTATGAGAGTTTGTTTTTCTTCTAATGCTGCAGCTAAATTTCCATTGAAATAGCTCAAGAAAAGAAAAACAAGAGCTACCCTTTCATTTTTTCTCATTCCTTTTGCTATCAAATACATTAAAAGAATGAGAAGATATACACTGCTGAAACTCTCTCAACCCACAACTCTGCTGAAACTGCATCCTTCAGGGTCCTAGTGGCCTAAAGAGAATCATCTAGAAGACTTTTATGAAGACTTTTAGTTCAATTTAACCATCCTTGACCTCACTGCCACACTTGGCACCTTAGCCAAGCCCTGTTAAGATGCATTTTATTGGTTTCTAGAATGGAACACTCTTCTGATTTGCCTCCTACCTCTCCAGACTATTCTTCTCCTGCCTCCTCTTGCTCCCCAAATAAGATATTTTCTCAGATCTGTCATTATTTCTATTTTTTCTCTCCCTGAATTCTCTACTGAGGTAATTTTCTTTACCTTTAATATAATTTCTGTGCACAGAACCCCTATATATATATATATATATATATATATATATATATATATATATATATATCTGATTTAGTCACTGAACTACAATCCAGATTTCCAACTGTTTGCTAAATGTTACCATTTAGACCCACTTGCCAATGCAAGAGATATAAGAGAAATAGGTTCAAGCCCTGGGTTGGGAAGATCCCTTGGAGAAGGGTATGGACAGAGGAGCCTGGAGGGCTACAATCCATAAGGTCACAAAGAATTGGACACAACCGAAGTGATTTAGCATGCATGCATGCAATTTCGATACTCTCACTAATCCCTAGATAGATATTAAAAAGCAGAGTCATTACTGTGCTGGCAAAGGTCTGTATAGACTAAGCTATAGTTTTTCCAGTAGTCATATATGGGTATGACAATTGGACCATAAAGAAGGCTGAGAGCTGAAGAACTGATTCTTTTAAACTGCGGTGTTGGAGAAGACTCTTGAGAGCCCCTTGGACAGCAAGGAAATCAAACCAGTCAACCCCAAAGGAAATCAACCCTGAATATTCATTGAAAGGACTGAAGCTGAAGCTGAAGCTCCAATACTTTGGCCACCTGAAATGAAGACCTGACTCATTAGAGAAGACCCTGATGCTGGGAAAGGTTGGAGGCAGGAGGAGAAGGGGACAACAGAGGGCAAGATAGCTGGACGGCATCACCAACTCAGTGGAATAAGTTTGAGCAAGCTCTGGGAGATGATGAGGGATGGAGAAGCCTGGTGTTCTGCAGTCTATGGGATTGCAAAGAGCTGGACACATTGAGTGACTGAACAACCACTAATCCCTATAAATTCAATATGTGCAGGGTTGAGGTTCCCAGCTCCCTTCTCAGAGCTCCTCAACTTCACTCCTTCATGTCCATCACTGGCAGAGAGGTATGCTAGATCTGACTCTTACCACCATATGAGGGCTTACTGTGTGTGTCTCTTCCCAACACTGAGGCTGGCCATACTGGCAATATTTACACCACAGATAATGGCAAATCCTACAAATCAGGGCTTCATTTTCTTCTTCCTTCTTTCTTTCTCTTTTTATAGCTGATTGTTGAACGTTTCCCAGCACACCATTTATTATCATAACCCCCAGTAACCTGAGCTTAAAATTTGGAGTTAATTTTGGACTATTTTCTTTTCCTCAACTTCTAAGTCCATTCAGCTACTCAGTCCTCTAATATTTACACCACTCCAGACTTTATCATTTCCATTGATCCTGGCCAGCTTCTTACTAGGCCTTGCCTTATCTTTAACCAACTGGGGAATATGCTGCTAAATTAATCTTCCTAAGGAACAGCTGTGACCATAATCAAAACTCTTGGTGATTGTCTTTGCTTACCAAAGTGAAGATCAGCCATAGTCTGGTCTCTAGTTCCCCTTTAGCCTGTCTCTCGATGTTCCTGTCACATAACTCAGGATCCTGACCTCTTAGCTTACACTTGCTTCATAAGTACCTGGGAAAACCTGGGGGACAGATTGTCTAATTGACCAAATGTGAAGGCATATTTGATTCTGTGCATAATTTTTTGTCCTGGATTCTTCCTTTGCCATTTCCACAAACCTACATCTTACCTCTAAGTTAAGGCTCAGACCAGTGACCATTTCTCCAGTCTAAATGATCTATTTTCATCATCTGAGAGCCCAGTCTCAGAACATTTTACTTCTATAGCCACATGATCATAATTATTCTTTGTCTTTTATTAAGATTTCTGGTGAACATACTATATTCCAAGTATATAAAAGTGAGCAGGACCATGATGAGTTTCTTCTTGCGTCTAATGAGCATGCAACCAAACTGTGCTGAATAAATAAATATAAACAAGAACATCTAGGTTTTATATAGCATATTTTCTCCCATAGTATTTCTTTCATTTTTCATAATATTATAATGCAGGGAATAAAACAGAAATTTTATCTTATTTGTACTATTACTCACTGGGAAATTGAGAGCTACTACTGAGATGAAGTTTATGTATGAGACTTCAGATTTCCCACTTTTCCAACATTATTTCCTAGCATGCACACCTTTGGCTCTTTAAATTCTAGGTAGAGTTTATATGATTGGATGATTGGTTAATATCTATCTTTTCTGAATGTAAAAAAAAAGGATAATTGGAATACTAAGGAATAATATCATAAGCTCTATGAGGACAGAGACCAAGTCTGTTTTATTCTCCAGAATCATATCAGCACCCGGTTTGGTTCAACATTATTCTGTTAAATCAACAAACTGCACTGCTTGTGTTTTTTCAATACCATAGGTAGAAAGATAAATATAGTTCCTAGTATTATTTTGCAAAAGTTTATTTTCCAAAGTTGTTGTTTTTTTTTTTTTTTTTTTTTTTTCCCGAGCCACAAAATCACTGTGTTGTAGATTAAGGACTTTCCCCCAAGGGTTTTATTGGTTTATTTATTTACTGAGTTTGACTATAGCTTGGCAGATAGTATCAGTAACTGAGCACAAAGAAAGAGTAATTGGGCACTGTTTTAAAATTTACTGATGGTCTCTTACAGCTGTAATACTTTAACATGGGCAGTGTGAGTAACATCTCTAAATATTTTTTACCCTTTTTATCTTTTAGATGATGTCTGTCGACCTTAAGCGCATAAGGTTAGAGTTAATGATCATTGAGCATATTTATCTTGTTCTAAATATATTTACCTTGTTCTAATTCTAGAGAGTTTTTTTGTTTGTTTTTGCTTTATTTCTCAACATAAAACTGAGAGGTTTCTCCTTTGTTTTACTTTCTGATCTGGAAATGGCTCCGCTAGCAAAAGCTAAATATCTCTTCAAAATGTATGTACACGGACTGGTTGACAATACAAATTGATAAACCATGTGAGTAGCTATTGCAATCTAAAGAATATCACCATGGGCCAAGATCCAAAATGAGAAAAAGACATTTCTGAATCCTATGAAGGCAATAGATAACATGTCAGGCTTAAACAAAATTGGTGACCCAGCTATTAATATTCTACATATACTAGTACATTTTATTTTGCTTCTCCACATCCTTCTCTCAATACAGCACATGTTTTTGTTATATTAATATTTTATCTGCAGTTGATTGCTTTAATTTTTTTTATACCATGATCCTCATAGCAATATTTGTGATGGAATCCTTGGTCTACTAAACATACTTCTCTCATGGAAGGTTTTAATGTTCTTCATGTCTCTTGTGCAACTAACAAGTATTAGATTTGGGTTTATGGACGCTTGCTTCAAGGTGCAGATTCAATAAACTGGTTGGTTTTTTTTTTGGTATTTAGTATCGAAATGGACCATTAACCCATCTGACAACCTATTTTAAGATAAGATTCTAAAATATGAATATAAAAATGAAAAAGCATTATCTTAGCCTAGTCTCTTCCATTTCTGTCTCTGGGTAATATTTTCTCAGATCAGTATAGTTGGTAGACTTGTTTAAACTACTCAATGCAAATTAGCCTTGTAATTTCCTTTGTAATAAAAGTCTGTTCTCGCTCACCTCATCTGTAGTTGAATATTATTCAGGCTGTTGCTTTGAGTTCCCATTAAAGACAGAGGAGTCAAGAGTGGTAGATATAATCCGCAATCATCTACTTCAGGAATGGGTTTTAAATGATTCTTTTTTCTTCACATTAGTTTTTCTTAAGTTTGATGAAATATTTGGTTGTCATTTTGAAAGAGCTGTACTCTACATTTTTAAAATAAAGTTCTTGGAAAATAGTAAATAATTGAAACTTCCACCACTTATCATGTCCAATGACCAACACTACCTAATCTTACACCAATAAAGGAATAACATGTGTAAATTTATAAATGATATGAATTATATTTTCATTGCAGGAATGTGGTTGTAAATTAAACAAGTCCTTTGGCTTTCTTAATAATGATAATAATAATGGCCATAATAACAGACATCATTTATTGAATGCTACCTATCTGCCAAGCTCTTAATGTAAATTAATGCTAATCCTCATAACAACTCTAAATATGCATTATTGCTGTTCTGCAGGTAGGGAAATCAAAGCTAAGAAAGGTTATACAACTGGCTCAAAGCTTCATGTTGGACAGTTAGAGTTAGAATGTAGAACTGTGTCTCTCTGGTTTCAGTGTCCATCCTTTTTGAAGATCTTTCTCTCCATCCTCAAGCCCCATATAGCTAGCTCCGCTCCATCTATTTGGAAAATGTAAACTTCCTGGTAAGATTTATACACTTCCTAATGGACTTAATTAATTCATAATACTGTTTCATAAGCAAGATTTTTCTTATCAATATTTTTAAATAGAACTCTAAATACTTATTTTTATGGATGTTATTTCAATCTTCCACGTTGTGTAAAAGCATATGTTAACTTCTGACTCACACCTCAGCTTCCACAGTCAACACTGATGACCTTCTCAGTCGGCTAGTTCTTACCTCTACCTATGTTCCTATGCTAGGAAGGACCTTTGCCTGGATGCCTCCTACCAAGCAGGAAGCTTCTCTTCTTCATTTCTTATCTTCTGCATCTCTCACGATATCTGGCACTAAATGAATGGGAGTTTTTGAGTTAGTTGCTTCTTTACATAGACCTAGAGCTCCTTGGATGTTAGGACCACCTCTAAGTCTTCTAAGGTGACTGCCTCTGTGCCTGGAAGGGTAGAGGCAGCGCCCACACCCACATGATAAAATGCACTGAAGTTACTGATGAGTTAATCGTTCAATGAATTGATCAACTTCTTGAGCAGAAAGAGAGAGGCAAAGCAGAATAGCACTTTTCTGAAAAAGAATTAGAACAATAACAAAAAGTCTAAGTACTGACTGTTTTTTTTCTAAAACTCTTTGCATAATAATACAATTAATACCAATAATAATAATAGTTATCACTCAAGGACCCACTATATCCCAGAAACTGTGTCAGATTCTTTATATATAAGTATTATCTCATTTAATTCTTAGAAGATATGGGTAATTTTTTTTTCTGTTTAGGAGGTGAAGAGCTTGAAATTCAAAGTTACTGCTATGAAATGCAAAGATACAATTTGGACAGAGGTTTGTTTTCCTTTAGTTCACATGCTTTTTCAAAATGCCAAATATGGAATTTTTCCAGGAAAACAAGAGATTCCTGCATCTTTTAAAATACCACTGATTCTCTCACATACTTTGTGTAAGTACATGTTTACAGCAGTTTAATGAGCTTTTATAAATTATTACACACTTAAAAACATACTCTGCCCTAAACAAAGTTATTTTTGTAAAATTATCAAGTGTACATCCAAGAATTGGAAGCCAAATAAAGAAAGCCACATTGCTACTGTTTGGTTTGTTTTATGGGTGTGTGTGTGTGTGTGTGTGTGTGTGTGTGTGTGTGTGTGTATTACCCACCATATTAAGGGAACTCAATTCTTGAGACTGATTATTTTCCATTTATCTCCAGGGTTAAATAAAGAAGAAGTCCTCAAAATACATCATTTATATTGTAAGCTAGCTTATGCCCTGTCTGGTAAAAGACAAATTGAGAAACATTGCAATGTTTTATGCAGCCCTCAATTTTGGGTGCTATCTATTAGAACTGCATGTAACCTTGTTATGCTGTTATCCAAATAAATGATAGATATAGAGAAGTAGAATAAAATACTAAGCATAGCTTGTTCTTTACTTAAGTTCACCCTGGAAGATGTTTCCTTCTATTTCTTATTACAACTTCTTAATTTAGTTTATGTTTATGTAATTATTCATTTATTTCATAAAGAAATTTACCAGTAAAATCACTAATTTTTAAGTCTCTGTGTCTCAGAAACTCTGCCAATGTGTAACGTCTTCTAACACTGGCCAAAAATAGCAGTAGACTAATTTTGAAATAACTCTTTCCTCTGTAGAATTCTTGATGCTATTCTCATTTGCCCTCTTTTCTTGAATCCCCCACCTTCAAACTCCCACCCCGGAAAAAAAAAACAAAAACAGATTACAGTAAATTTTGGCAAGGAATTCAATTTGCATCATTTTCTTAGAAGTCACGTGCTTTGGATTTCCTCTTGTTTATGATATATTAAAATGCCTTCCAGATGTTTTTAATTACAAAAAAAACTTCAAGAAAGCAGAGTAATCCACAATAAAATTTCCTCTTTTTTTAATGGCCAATAAATTAGTATATCCCAGCTTATCAAACTGCCCCATAATTCTGAGGACGACCTCTTTAAAGAAGGTCAGGCATTGAATTAGACAGCTAGATTTGGGCAGATACAGAATTTTACCAAGAACACTTTCAGTTCCTGTTTCCAATTGAGGCTGCTCCCTGCCTGGGGCCTAGCCCGATGTAAAAGCCCATTGGCTGGAACTGCTTAAATGTCCCACACAAATATAAACACCTCCACAGTGTTGAGAAGATGAAAGGCACAGCTTATTGATATTGTATATGCTAACGTTTGGATGTGGAACAGGAAAGACAGCCTTTAACTGCTGGTATGCAGTGCTGAAGCTGGGCTGCATGAAGAGGTTTTCATTTACTGATGTTGGATGTGTGCCCAGATTGCCATAGTAGAATTTAGGGGAAAGCACAGTAAGGAGAAGAACCACAGAATGGTTTGGGGAACATCCACATGAGGCAAAAGAACAAATACATCTGAAGACTATATGTTTCCAGAAATGAAAGAACTAACCACTGGGGAACAGTTGTGAGCCCCCCAAATCCCAAGCTGGCCCTCTGCTTGAAGGTAACTGTCTGTTCCTCCTAATTTTCATTCAGAGTAACAGTAAGACTGTAATTCAGCTGAAAGAGCGAGAGAGAGCGGGCAGGGCAGGGCAGGAAGAAACCTTAGCTTGGTTTGCCTGTTGTTTTAAGCTTAGCAAGGAAAATAAATGTGTTTTTCTTTTACTAATGTTACCAAAAGAGAAAGAGCTTTGTGGATTAGAGACATGGTGGCTTTTTAAAATGTATCTGCTAATTATCTCTCATGTGGGACAGACCAGGAAACGTTGAGGGCATAGAGATTTTGTGACTCACAATGTAAATTTAAATTTGAATGGGTCATTGATTCACTCACTTCATAGAATATTTTCTGATAATTAACTCTCTCCTCACTCTACTTCACTCCTCTTTGCTTGTAACTTTAGCATATTTGCCAAATATGTGTAAATGATGATGGCTTTGGAGAGGTAGTTCATCAAAATAGGTGTCTGCAAGGACATGGTGCTTGAGGAAATGTTAAATAAAGAAAATCAGACACTGTGACTTGTACAAACTGTCACACAATCCATATTATTGAGCTCCCATGTTACACAGAGGAAAAAAAAAAAAAGAAAGGATCCTATAGAAGGGAAAAATTGAAAGAAGTTTCACTGAATAAGCGTGAATGGATCAACAGAGGAAAGCTATGGGACTACCTTGGAGGTCTTCCAGCTCAAAGATTAGGAGACTGAAATTTGCAGGAAAGAACAGGAGGACTGAATATGTGTTTCAAAAGCAGAGAGGAAAAAAAAAAAAAAAAAAAAAAGATCACCAGTAAGTCAAGGACAGTTACCTGGCTACAGGTATTTAAGATTTGGGTTTTGTAGCCATGCACAAAATAAATTCCAGATGGGGTCAAAATGTTATTATTTGTTTCTGCAGTCAAATATGCCTATTAGTGATGAGCAGAAGATACCAGGACAAAGGAATACAATGTAGGATTATCCGTTAACAGCAGCATTGTCTGTAGTGATAGCACTATAGTAAGAAAGGAAGGGTGAAGGAAAGTATAACTAATGATCATTCTTTGTAATTACTCGATGCAATTTGAGTTAAAAATTTAGAAGAATCTCTGGAACAGTGTCACATTCGAGAGAAGAACAGATCCACAAACGATATCATGCAAAATAGGGCAAATTAGGAACCTTCCATCCTCACTGAAATGATGAGGTTTTTGTAGTTACCAAATAGCATCAACCCAATGAATGGATGTAAAGACTGAGGGGTTCAAGAACTGAGCTTAGTAAACATTTCATGGATTCTTTACCACTCTGCTACCTACCTGGGAAGCCCTTAGCAAACATTTACTTCTAACTTATTACGACTTAGCCAGAAGTATGCCTGATTCCCAGGTGTGCTGGTGGTCAAGAATCCGCCTGCCAATGCAAGAGATGCAAGAGACATGGGTTTGATTCCTGGTTCAGGAAGGAAACAGCAAACCTGGAGTAGGAAACCTCAAACCACTTCAGCATTCTTGCTTGGAAAATTCCATGGACAGAGAAGCCTAGTGGACTACAGTCTACGGGGTCGCAAAGAGTCAGACATGACTGAGCTACCGAACACACAATACACACAGGGAGAAATATGGGTACTACTAAAGAAGCAAGGATTATCAGTTACTGTGGAGCAAGAATTCTCTTAGCTATTCTAGCCAGATAATGCACTGGCTGATGTGGCTTCAACCAGATGTCACCTCTTTTAGATGTAGGAAGCCCACTCTAATCACTCAACTTTCAACTTTAGGAGGAAACCAAGTAGAACAGTGAAAGAAGAAGTCCCAGCCCTTCCTCCTGCTAAATCAGAGGTGTGTTCCACAGAGAAATAGCCCAGCCAGATCACTCTCAGTTACAGACAGTATTCCCCAGTTCATGGTCCTTGCCCTAGGGAAGTTTAGTGCTTTGCATTCCAGGTATGTTCTACTCAGAAATAACCTGAATGCTGCCCCTTTGCTATCTCTTTCTTCCCTTCTCCCTTCTTCTCCACCTTGCTCTCTCCATTCTAGGTGCACTGGTTTTCTTACCACTCATGGAATGCATCAAGCATACTGTTATTTTTAGATTCTCTGTGTCTATATATTCTTATCCTGGATATCAGCATGGTTCAAACTCTTTCTTCCTTGGATATATGTTAAAATGGGACTTTATCGAAGTGGCCCTCCCTGATCACCTCCTTCAGGATAGCTCCACTCCCTACCCCTGACCTTGTTCATGCTGCTTTATTTGTCTTTAGACAATTTATCACCACCAGACAAACTACACAATTTTTAGGCCTTTTGTTTGTTTCTGCCACTTGAATGTAAACTCCATGAAAGCAGGATACTGGTCCATTGTGTTCATTGTTAGTCTCCCAAGCCTCAAACAGTGGCTGGCTCTTAGTAGGTGCTCAATAAATATTTGTTGACAATATGAATAAGTACCCAAGGAAAAGCCCAAAATGCATTTGGACCACAGTGGTGAAAGGCAGTATCAGATGACTCATTATTATCTTTCAAACTGTCTTTTTGTACACTCACACACAAGCAATAGTCTTTTAATTCTTGTAAATCATTCAGCTAGTTTCTAAAACAGAAGATACTCAGTCAAAGTTGAAGCTTAGATAGGCAATGAATATTTTTATTATAAGTAAATTGCTTGCATTTTTTTAGGGAAAAGTTATACCAACTTTTTCTTTATTATTTATCTGAAATTTAAATTTAACTGGGCATCCTATATTTTATCTGGTAAGCTTATGCTGTGGGGAGCAACATAATGAAAGAGAGTTGTGTGAGATTCTTCAGAATTTACATAACTAATGTAAGACATACCAATCAGGGGGATGGCGTGCCACAGTTCATTCATACATCTCTGGCCTTCATAGCTTTGGGGCAGATTGAGGGTACTGATCTCATAGCCACACCACTCAGGGAGGTTCATTTATTTTTTTCACTTAAAAAATCATCCTTGACCAATTATTTTGTAGTGTTTGAGAATCCCAAAATGTGTTTAATGTTGGTGTTTCTTTTTTGTTCACCATATTCTCTCCAAATTTTCAGAGTTCTTTGTCCTGTGATTCATAGTGCATTATGGTGGCTATTTGGCTTTCTTGCTATCTTCTTATCAAATCTAACTTCTAATTCAAAATTATTTATTTGGGGCATATTTCTTTAGCACTAATTATTAGCATTAATGTGGACAAGTGGCTGGATTCACTTTTAATAGGCTGTAATTTAACAATGATAATTGTATTGAAATTAAAATAACTACAAAATAGTAAAATGACTTAAGATAAATAGAAGCGTGGCTCAAATGATCCTGACAAAAGAAGAATATTTCTCTTTAGCAGCTAAAGCCTTTCATAAGGCTTAAATATAAAATTATGAAGTTGTAAGATTCTTAATAACTTTTTAAAATCATAAATTAATTTTTAAAAATTATTCCAAATTTTGTGCATAAAGTATTACTGATATTTTAAGTTGCATAATTTCAAAATGCTTACCTTAAAGATTCACAGAAGTGCAGTGGCCTTGTATAGAACTATCTCTGACCTCAGAGGTACTTTGAAAGGAAGTATGAACAGAAGTCACCAGGGAAGTCAATGGCAACCCACTCCAGTGCTCTTGCCTGGAGAATCCCAGGGACAGGGGAGCCTGGTGGGCTGCTGTCTATGGGGTCGCACAGAGTCGGACACGACCGAAGTGATTTAGCAGCAGCAGCAGCAGCATGAACAGAAGTCAAACAATCCCAAGAAAATTGCTCACTGTGCTGTCAGGTTTGAAAACCAAGAACCTTGCAGAATGAAGGAGTCATGATGGAATGGAACAGTTGGAAATCTTCACCAAGAAATGGGGGCTTAATTTGTGCCTTGTAGGATGGACTGAGGGACTTCCCAGGTGGTGCCAGTGGTAAAGAACCTGCCTGCCAATGGAGGGGATATGAGGCTCAAGTTCAAACCCTGGGTCGGGAAGAACCCCTGGAGGAGAGCATAGCAAGCCACTCCAGTATTCTTTCTTGGAGAAGAATCTCATGGACAGAGGAGTCTGTTGGGCTATCGTCCATAGGGTCGCACAGAGTTGGACGTGACTAAAGCAACTAGCATGCACGCAGAGAATGGGCTGGGAATGTATTCTTAGAGAAGAAGATGAATGTAAGGTCAAGGAATAAGCAGTATGCACAAAACTTTGTAGAGGGAAATAAGAATAAAAGTTGGAAGAGCCAGACAGCAAGGAAAAAAATAGAAATATTTCCATTAGGAGTTGCTGGGACACGATCAGGAATAAGAAACATTAGTCATATTAGTCAGGATCTTAAAGGCCATAACACAGAATTTAAACTTAGTGTCCTGGGGTATACAACCATCGTATATCTGCCCATGGGAAAAGTCAGCTCAGCAAAACTGGCTCAGGATATGTATATACCCTCCCACCCAAACTCGGAAGACAGTAACTGGCATTTTCATTGTTTGAGCGTTTCTAAGGAAAGTTGTCTTCCTTTACAGATTTTCTGGCTCGCAGAGTTATTTCTACTCAGAATGAAGCTCCACGAACTTCTGTCTGTGGATACAAATCAATATTTAGGTTTCTGAGAATTTCAAGTGGGTCGGTGGCTTTGTGACCAGAAGGAAAGTCTAGTTTGATCCCGCGTCCTCACCGCAGGCAAGTTCCCCATTGACAGCCACAGGGATTTGGCCGATGTCACAGACCTCAGATCAGGCACCAAGATTACTTTCCAAGTACTAATCGAAGACCAGGCACACTGTTCAAAGAGATATCACTTCTGTGCCATTCTCCCCAGTGGAAGACAGAGGCGTTTTTGTGAGATATATATTTGCCAGCTCTTCCATCAGAGAATATTTATTTGTTCATTAATTTATTTTATGAACATTGTACAAGTCACACAGTACAGTAACTTCTGATCATTTATTGCCCAGATTTACACTCTGTTACTTGATAGAAAGTGCAGCTCTGGAATGGAGCTCTCTCAGCTCCCTGTGTAAGCAGTTGTGCAGCAAGTCACAGGATAAAGACATTCCTTTTGGACACTGTAATTAGCACTTGTTTTATTTATACATCTCCTTTAACACTGTGGCCCTGTTAAAAATATTTTATTTCAAAATGGCTTGCAAGAAAATAGCTTGGCATGGATAAGGAAAAAAAAGAAGAAACTACAAACCATTGATAAATCCATCTTTAAAAACCACAGTGTACAGATTACAAGAGTAAGTTAACATTTTATGTCTTAATCTCCTAGCACCATTGTTCATGCTTACTATTTCTTGCAGAAGATTCAAAGGATATTTTTTCCAGTAGACCAACTCCTTTTTTGTTCACACCTTGCAAATGGTTTGCTTGTTTTAAATAGCACTATTAATGTTCTCAGGCACCTACATATTTTGTAAGCCCAGCCTTAGTAAAGTGACTGGTCTATATGGTTTTCCTCTTCTATTATTTATTTTATCTCCTCCAACTCCTCTTTCAAACAATTCATAGTTACCAAAAGATTTATTAAATTCCTCACCAAAGTTTCCCTACTAAATGCAAAGTGGGATTCCGCCTCTAGCAGAGCAAGATGCAGTCACTCAACAGTCCAAAGATTTCTTTTCTTAATTCTTAAATGTTTCCCTTCCTCCATCCCTTGTGAGATAGGTGAGAAAAGCAATTGCCCCCACCACTTAATGCATCACAACTCAGAAACTCACTCCATCCTTGTAATTTTGTTTTTTTTTTTTTCTTTTTTTTTTTTATTTTATTTTTTATTTTTTATTTTTAAATTTTAAAATCTTTAATTCTTACATGCATTCCCAAACATGAACCCCTCCCACCTCCCCTCCCCATAACATCTTTCTGGGTCATCCCCATGCACCAGCCCCAAGCATGCTGCATCCTGCGTCAGACATAGACTGGTGATTCAATTCACATGATAGTATACATGTTAGAATGTCATTCTCCCAAATCAAGACAGGGAAAGAGACACAGATGTGTATAACGGACTTTTGGACTCAGAGGGAGAGGGAGAGGGTGGGATGATTTGGGAGAATGACATCCTTGTAATTTTGAATCCCAGCCCAGCTGGCAGTTCCTGGATTCCAGACTCTGAATATGAGTTCAGCACTTTTAAATCAATCACTCTGAACAGTATTTCTGTCAAATGGAAATCTTTTCTTCTTTGGCAGAAAGGCTTTCCTGATTTCGACTGCAGCCCTGGAGAACTGAACAGTCTCATAAATGAAACCAGGATGTAGGAGAAAAATTAAACTAGATATAATTTTCTAACGTTGTCATTGGGAGAGTCTTGTTCCATTTACTGTTCAGTAAGATGAAGGCACCTCTGTAGCCTCTAAGATTTTTCAAAGTTTCCCCATTCCTGGTGAATGGGTTACTGCAGTTTGACTAGCAAGGGGTTACTTGGAATAGATGGAAATAGAAGGAGAAATGAAATACTCCTTGGGTTCTATTTCCCTAACTTAAAATTATCCTTTCAATTATTAAAATGCTTTTAGAATAGTTGTTTCATAAATTTTGCTTGTTATTGCTCTTAGCAGTTTACGTCCTCCTCTGAATGTCCTGTTGGTGGTGGTGGGATTGATGAGACAATACAGAATCCTCTTGGCTTAGCTATTTTTGTAGCTGAAAAAATAATACCTCTTCCTCCATTTTCTTCAGACAAGCTTTAATATCAAGCCTTAAAAATAAAGAAACAATGTCAAAGCTCTGAAAATGATATAAAAGCCCAAATCTCTTTGGGGCCTTAAGTAATAATAACAAAAAAAGTGCATAAATTTTACTTTTCATAGAACACTATTCTTGACTCTTCACATGCACCTTCTGTGACTACATGATCCATTGTGCCCAAGCATCAGGGTAATACAGAAATTAATGCCTCCTATATTCTCAACCTTCTACTATGCTCTTTATTTTATATATGCATGGATCTCCAATTATATAAAATAATGTAAAATATATACATAAAGAGAGACTATAAGATTTATTAAGAAACGTCCATGGAGAGGTGCTAATTTTTTACACCAAATTACATAGAAGGAAATTTATAAATATAATTTCCTGTCAGTTTTTATACAATGACTATGTTTCCTATACATTAATTTCCTCACAGTCCCCTAAAAATTTAATATAATCCCTTAGATACTTTGAAATTATTGTATCTATAGACAACCATTGATTTATGGACATTAAACAAGAGATTTTTGAGCTCTCAGTTACATTGGAGTTGGTAGTTACAGAAAACTGTGAAGAGTGAGTAAAAAAGATTTAAACACAAATGAAGTTGAACATAGTTAACAAATTTATGGAAATAATTTGGAAATAAGTACATTCATTTATTCAATATTTATTCAACACCTATTTATTGTTTACTATTATTGAATATTGAGTGCCAGGTACTATGTTAGCTATTGAAATTCAGCGGTAAGAAACACAGACATGGTTCCTGACTTCATGAGTTCAGGACATTAGCCTCTGAAGCAGGAAGGCAAAGTTCTTGAATCCTTTAAAGAAACGTTGCTGGACACCATTACTATAGAATTCTGAAAGTACGGCAATAAGAAAGGAGCAATAAGGAGAGGCCATATGAGAGGTGTACTTCAAATGAACGGCTAAGAAAATTATACAAAGTTTGAGATAAACAGCAACTTGAGGATCAAATATCCCAGCCTCATTACCCCAAATGAAACCCATGTTTATATTTACACCAGTGGTCAATGGCTGAGTGGAGTCCAGGACCCACCTCTCTCTTTTTTTTTTTCAGAACCCATATCTCTTGACATTCAGGAAAATACCTATCAAACGAGTGCTGTTTGAATATTTTTGTAATAAAATTCCACTCCTGTGTGTGTAAGAAAGAGTTATGCATTGAATTGTGCCCTCTAATTAATATACTAGAGTCTTCATCTTCTGTACCTTCGAATGTGACCTTATTTGGCAATTGAGTCATTTTAGATGTAATTAGTTAAATTAAGATAATGCCATGATGGCATAGGATGGGCCCCTAATCCAATATGGCTGGTATCCTTGGATAAAGAAGAAATTTGAAATCTGACATATGTGTACACACGGGGAGAATCCCATATAAAAATAGGAGTTGCACTGTCAAAAACCAGGGAACTACCAGAAGCTAAGAAACAGGCCTGAGACAGATCCTTCCCTAGTGCTCTCAGAGGAAGCAGGAATCTGTTGACACTTCGATCTCAGATTTATAGCCTCCAAAACTGAGATAACAAACTTCTGTTGGTTAAATAATAGTTTGTGATGCTTTCTTACATAAATTCTAGGAAACTAATACAGAGGGAAATTCCATTTGAGGTTTACTCAGTTAGTTTTTCATTCATTTACTTATTCATAAAATAAATATTTATTGAGTACCTGCCATATGCCAAGTAATGCACAAATCTTTGGGAATACAAAGATGAATAATGCCCAATCACTATCCTCAAGTGTTAAGTTATTATATTGTTGGGTTCCTCCCACCCTAGTCTGGAATCCACTTCCATCTGTGTGGTTCTTTCCCAATAAGTATGATTTATTCCTCCAATCACCCCTGAAAGATTAGATTCCACTTCTATCTTGGGCCTAGCCTCTTCACTGGAAATATGTGAAACTGTTGCTTCCCAGAAGTAGTATCTCTCTCCACTCAGTGAGTCATGGGCCAGGGTGGAATCCAGGCCAGTGACAGTCCCTTAGTGTGCTATTAAACCAAGCATCTCACATCTACCCACCAGAGGAGCACAGGGTGGCAGCCACTGAGTCCCTGTCATGCTTTATCAGGGCTATAAAGTGAGTATTTAAAATTTTAAAGTTTTCAAATGAAATATACAAAAGTGGATTATTTAGCAGTTTATCAATTTTACTCTTCTGTGGCACAGGGAACAGACAATAAAATTGTTCAAAGGAGGCTTCAAAGCTACTTTCTGCCATTTTATTGCAACTTTAAAGAGGACTGAAAACAAGGCCCCCGGTAGGCCCCTGGCTGGCTCTGTGCTGCCGCTCCTGAGAGCGCCTGTATATTCCTACAGCTGATGCTGCTGGAGTCAGGCCTTCTCTGCCCTCACTGGGACCACATGGCCACGGCTTCCAGGGCTGTGTCTGTGACAACCAGAAACCAGAGGAACTGCAGGAACTCTGGCCACAGAACAGAGGGGCAAGTGCCCTGTTGTCCCTGCTTCACAATTACCTGTTCCCTACCTCCATTTCTCAGTGACGGTCTGACCCAAACGTCCCTGTCCCAACTGACACAGCAGCCACTTTCATGCAGAGGATGGGAAGAACAAATTTAAAAGGAACACAAAATTATAAGGTTGTATCCCTTCAGTCATTTCTCTTTCTGAGTATGTTAGGAGTCTCACATATACACTCAGAGGAAAGGAGGGAAACAAAACATGTTTCTCCTAAATTTTGAGGAACATCCATGCTACTTATGGGCTTCCCAGGTGCAGCTAGTAGTAAAGAACCTGCCTTCCCATGCAGGAGATATAAAGAGATGTGAGTTTGATCCCTGGATGGGGAAGATCCCCTGGAGGAGGACATGGCAACCCACTCCAGTATTCTTGCCTGGAGAATCCCATGGGCAGAGGAGCCTGGCGGGTTACAGTCCACAGCACTGCCAAGAGTTGGAGACGACTGAAGAAACTGAGTGAGCGAGCAAGTGGTGCTTCTGGAAATCTCACTGGGAAAAGCCTGAAAGATGAACTTTTAAGTAAATTTATGAGGGTCTTATTGTCCATGGTGTTAGTACTGTTGCTATTTTTTACTTGAGGCCAGCTTCCTTTAAATCTCACCTTTTTTATCTACAAAAATAAAATATAGGCTTATAACATCCAGAGTATCTCTTAGAGGGCAGAAATGGAGCCAAGAGGTCTAGTGCACCCCAGATCTCTTTAGGCCTCTTGGCCCTTTTTTATTTTTGTTTTATTGTCTCTTCTCAGCTGCAAGAGAGCATAATGGGAAGCTGAAATATTTTCCCCCATGGGTTTATATATTTTCCTGGAATTAAGTGTCTGCCACAGTGGGTACCATCCTCTCACCTGCCAGTCTATGTACAGCAATGGGAGCATCAACAACTGCGACTAGAAAATAGGTGATCCCAAGCACCATACAGAGAAAAATCCAGTTTCCAGAAAATGGCTGAGATCACATAGAAGAAAGAAAATTAAGGGAGAGGTTATTGCTAGAGTTATGTATTCATTCATTTATTTACTTATCCAAAAATATTTATTGAGCACCTACTATGTGTTGGGTTTATATTACTCTAGGGATGATGTAATGTTGCACAGAAACAAGCATACTTATCATCCCCACAGAGATCAAGTTTGATGAGAAGGAGACATCCATCAAATAATGATGTAAATAAATTAATTAAAAGCACAAGTGTAACTGCTATGAAGGATAATTATAAGTGATATGTGGGCATAAAAGGAGCCAGTTTTACCTAGTCTGGGTAGAGGCAGTGGTGAGAGGGTCTCAAAGAAGCTTGCCTAAGAAAGTAATTATTGAACTAAGGTTTGAAGAAATGGTAGGAATCAATTACACAGCTAGATTGGAGGTGGGGATGGGAATGGAGTAGGGAGCATTCCAGGCACAGTGTAGGAAGAAGTCAAACATTCTGTGCCAAAGGAAGAAGGGCACATTTTAAAAACTTTCCTGAACACCTGGAGAGAAAGGTGTGAAATGAAGCTGGGGTAGTTGGTAGGAGGCAGCCAGTCCATGCAGGGCTTGGCAGGCCCTACTAAAGCCTTGGAAGTGATTCAAAGAGCAATGCAGTGCCATTGAAAGGCTTAAAACACAGAGAGTAACATGAGGAGAAAACCATTGTTCTTGCTAAGATCAGGTGGAATTAGCTGCAACCTACAAAAATTTCATGCTACTCTCAGCCCAGAGTCACATCTCTAGAAATCCAAAATAATCCCAGTTTACCACGGGAATCCTAATGGCTCAAACAATTTTATTTTCTTGAACATTGATTGGATAACTTCATATTTTCCAACAAAGGAGATGGCAAATAGCTATTTAGAAATGCAGCAATTTGGACTGCACACCTAGCAAAGATTAGCAACTAATAATAGATTTAGAAAACAAAACGCTCCATTTGGAATATCTCAGCAGAGCCACCTGCTAACAAAGTAAAACTTTTTCACTATATTTCTGTATTACCTTTAATTTGCTTTGATATCTGTCCCCAACTTCTAACACACTATATACTCTAGGCTATCAAAAATAATCAAAAGTGATAGTAATATAATTTAAGTTGTTTACTTTCAGAAATAATGAGCTGATTCATAACAACAGAGCAATAACCACACTTCCACATTACTGGCCAAGAAAATCTGGCTATTACCCAAACTTGGGTAAATCACACCACAAAACACATGTTAATTTTGGCTACCCCTCCTTACTTAATGAAATGTTTATTTCAAATTATCTGAGCTCCCTGCATTCATTTTCTCTCCTTTTCAATACACTGTGGATTGAAGGTTCATTTCCAAACTTGAATCTACTCATGCCATTTTGCCTGTTACAAAGCCTTCGTTGGCCTTTCCAACGGGGCTGAAGGTCAAACTCTGAAACATGGTCATGCACAAGGCCCTCTGTGGCCCAGAGTCTGATCATCTGTAACCTCACCTATTACAGTGCTCCTGAATATTTTCTGTGCCGTGCACTCCATGAGAGGAAAAGCAGTGCTCTGAATGAAGATTTAGCCCCTCTCCTCAAGAGGAGCATCATTCCAGTGAGAGAAGTTAAGTTACCATACATGGATTCCATTAATGCTATGTAAATAGGCAATTTTTTACAGAGTAAATACAGGATGCTAGCAGAACACATATGCTGCTGCTGCTAAGTCACTTCAGTCATGTCTGACTCTGTGCGACCCCATAGACGTCAGCCCACCAGGCTCCCCCGTCCCCAGGATTCTCCAGGCAAGAACACTGGAGTGGGTTGCCGTTTCCTTCTCCAATGCATGAAAGTGAAAAGTGAAAGTGAAGTCGCTCAGTCGTATCCGACTCTTAGCAACCCCATGGACTGCAGCCTACCAGGCTCCTCCATCCATGGGATTTGCCAGGCAAGAGTACTGGAGTGACTAACACTTAACCCAGGCTCATAGAACCTGAAAAGTTTGGCATCATCTAACATGCAGCTTCAGAAGTGACCTACACAATTTAAAACTCCATTATATACAGACTCTCTTTTTTTTTTTTCTTCTGTGTTATAATTTTGTTTCCCAAATTATATTGAAAACTGCTTAAGGCAAAGAACATGACTCTGATATATCTTGAACATTGTCCATATAGTGCTGACCACATGGTATGTGCTTCTAAATACATGTTGACCAATTAATAGGACAGTAAATCCTTACTGTGTGGGGCAAGGGAGGAAGTGGGAAAATGCTGGATCCACCAAATCAACTAGGAATGAAAAGCATGGCTATGTGGACTGGGCTGGCACAGAGACAAAGCTCTATTGGTACTTAATTTTTTTTTCCCAATTTAACAGTGATAATGATATAATGACTATATGATTTAATTGGCAGGTAGGAGCCAGAAAAAGACCTCACTAACTCACACTAATGAGAGGGAGGCCCATTGCAGTCCGACTGAGGTTGCTCTTAGTAATTGATTTTCTATTTTTAAAATATGTGCTTAGTTCACTCTCGCCAACATACACACAATTTGACTGCAACACAGAATACACTTTGTTCTTTCATTTTGTCAAGTGCAGTTGCATTTTAATTATTTATGATAATACTTAATAGTATATTAGTAAGTGTCCTGTAGTGTGGCATGTAAAAATAATGAAGTCTTAGTAATAGGAGAAGATGATAGAGTTCTCAGCTATTAAATCTTTGCTGAGAAGTGAAGTGAGACTGCAGGGTTCTTTGTGAGAACTGGGGGTTTGAAGATTAGGGAAGTGAAAATTAGCAAAGTTTTTCTAAATTACACTTATAAAGTATATAGATGGTGATATTTTAAAATGCATTGAATATGACTAATGTGTTTGACTATGACAAACATGTTAAGATACATGTTTCTTTTATGTGGGCTGATTAGTAGATATTAAGACTTAGAATAGACCTCAGCTGGTTTTTTACTTGTGGCATACTTTTATATGCTTTATTTTTATTTCTGACTCCCACAAAACACATTCTATCTCCAGATTATTAAGAATAATTTAAGCATGTGAAGGTTTTTTAAATTTCAAATTAATCTTTCTTATGGTTATGGATGGAATTATAATCATTTCCTGAGGAAAAAATAAGATAAATGTTTTAAAAGTTATATAACTCTTGACTTTGTAATTTTGTTATTGGTATATTTTACATAGTTTCTTTTTTTTTTTTTACTTAAATATTCTGTTACATCCAACTTTCCAATTCTAAATTCCAGAAATAAATTTTACAAGATTCAGTTGAATAAACGTCTGCCAGAAGACTCCACCAAATTCTATGTCCAAGTACTTCCCCATCCCTTGCCCAAAAGCACCCTCATTCTCTGCAGCAGAGCCTTTGTTCTTCTCTACCATTTTAGAAGTGTTTGCCTACTTACTTTGTCCTGGTAATTGCAAATGTTTCCCAATCCTTTTAGGGCTTTCTTTGCAGACCATATCTTCCCTTTCTTTGCACAGAAGCTCTTCCTTTCCTTCCAGTTTTGTCCTCATTCCCCTAATCTCTCACAAGTCATCCCTTTCTCTTTAACATCCTCATTCTAATTGGCCCTATTCCCTCACCCACCAGTTTTATGAGTTCTTTTTTTCAACACCCTGTACCACACTCACAGAAGACTGAAAAAAGGCTTTTATCCTATTACTAGCATATTGAGAATATCTATGTTTTGGGATTATACACTTAAAATGGCCAGTTTTTATTGTAGAGGTGTAGTTGCTTTAAGTTTGTTGATGAAAATAAGAATTAAATGCTCACAATAAGAATCGTCAAGGAAAGGATGATCTATTAGACTATAAAAATAAAAATTCAGAGATAAAGGAGGTCATCTTTATTTTAAGGACTAATACCTAAGGCAAACTTATAAATAAATATAAAAATTATTAGCCAAAATGAATGTTTTGGCAACTTGTTTTTTATGTATTTTGTTTATAAAGTGAAGTGGATATATATGAATATATTTATATGTACAAATAGTTGATAATGGCATCGTAGTTGAAATAACTTATCTGAAAACTTGGTTGTAAGAATTTGTGATATCTTTCATGAACAGGGAAAAGATATTCAAGGCATGGTGTCTAGAGAACATGACTAGCATAGTTAACTTAGAAAATATGACCTATCAGGCTTCCCAAGTCAAGGTCCTGGGCCCCAGGCCAATGGACAACTCAGGGAGGTAGAGAATACAAGATGGTCTATACTTGTGAGAGTTCTTCAAGAGGTTTAGTGATGGTTGCAGCGCCTCTATCATAATACTTGTAATTGGGGCAGATGTCCTGTGAAACAGAACAGCAGAGCAGATTCAGATTCAGGGCTAAGCTATCTCAGAACAGGAATTTTTAAGACAATGGGCAGAAACTCAGAAAGAAGTCAATTAAAGAACTTAGGCACATGAGGAAAAGCATCAATTCGGTAGCTCAGTGGTCATTAAGGAGCACTGGATCCTTAGTCTGATTAGTAGCACACAAAACTTAAGGGTACAGTGGTTAGGGCTGGAATGATTAGATTCCACTGCACTGGAGTTGTGCCAGACAAATATCACCAACTCTCATTCCAAACTGCTTTGGCAACTATGGTGAATCCCACTCCTCAGGAGAAGTAATTAAGAAACACAACTAGATAAGAGAATCAGAAACCAAAGAGCAGCAGTTTCCAAAGTGAAATATCTGCCCATATATCTATCCATTTGTGTACACAAGTGAATATGCATTTTTGGACAACTGTATACAGATACCAATATAGCTATTCTCCATCTTGCATCAGAGAATTTTGTGACATAAAGGGTCTAGGCTAATCCATAGAAATACCACTCTTTTATATATGAGTGCAGATGCACCCGACAGCTTTGAAATTTGATATATTCCACATTCTTGTGCTGTCCAGTTTTCAAAGCACACTAGATAGACACTATAGCAAAAGTGGGAAATACATTTTCATTTCTAAGCAATGTCAGGCTAGATAGCTTGAAAACTCTCCCAACAATGAAATCTCCATAAATTTTAGAAAAACTGTATTTTACACATTTTTAATGCACAGGCCAGATCACGAGAAAGTCAGGGGGAACCCCATGGTTCAAAAATAGATAGTAAATTGACCAGCAGTGCAGTGAGCTGGAGCTGATACTTCAATGCTAGTAGGAAAGTGTACTAGTCTCAGCAACCAACGGAAATACCTAGAAGTCCTAACAAGGGAAAGAGTCAAAACTCAGATCCCATTTATAAATCTGGAACCAGACAGTATAGATTTTAAAATCCTTCCCTCTTACAAAAGAAAGTGATAAATATGCTTTTCTATGTAAATATAAACTCTATTAAGAAAAAAGTGCATACTTCAGATTTTTAACGTAATGCTTTCTTTAAAGTGGGGACACTTTAAAATTTATGCTATCAGTGTGAGCAAGGATCCCCTCACAATAAGAAATTTATATACCATATACAAGGTCTGGGATGCTGTGTACAAGCACACACAAAAACATTTATGGAGGGATAGACCTGCAATGTGCTAAATATGATTCTCATAGATAAATTTCTATTCAAAATGCCCTCACAACTTAGACTTTACAAAAAATTTCATGTTAGAAAAGAATTCATCATAAACAAGAGTGCTCAGATGTAGGAAACAGGATTATACATTCTACTCTCACATAAATTTAGATACTATAAAATTAGTGGGTTTGAAATAACTAGATATTTTAAAAGGCAATTAGAATATGATGAAAGAATACAATACTATAAGAAGACTAGGCAGCTATGTCAAGAAAGGAAAAATAACATTTAAAAAATTAAATATAATCATTGAAAATATAAAACTAAGCTCTATTTAAAGAAAAGATTAGATCTAGCTAAAGAGAGAATTAGGAAATAGGAATACAGATCTTTGGAAATTATAGTGCAGCATAGAAAGATAAAGAGAAAGGTAATATGGTGGAGAGTTTAAGAGACATAGAGGATCAAATACAAAAAGTCAAACGTGTATTCCAAAGGAGTTCATAAGAAAAGAACAGGAGGAATGGAGAAATGTAATGAAATAAAATACAAAATGATAATCGAGAAATTCTTTCAAAATTGATGTGAATATGATTTGTCAGATTCAGGAAGTACTAGTAATCTCAAACATGATAAATATAATTTAATCCATGCTTGGACACACCATAGAGAAATTTCAGAACACCAAATTTTTAAAAAGTTTATAATAAAACTATAATGATAGAATCATCAATAGCAACACTTAGAGTCAAAACATATGGAGCAATGCTTTCAGTATGTTGAAACCAAACAGTCATCACCTAGAACTGTATAGTGTTGTAATCACCACATAGAGATGGATGAGCTCTCCCCACAAAACTTAGCTCAGATATCATGGCATATGCTCTCATACATACACCAAAAGTTGTGAGTACGAAAATCTTTGTTAATCATAGAATGAGGCTATCTGGAAAAAGCAGACTCAGAAGCCATTCTGAAAATGACTTGAAGGAGGAGGGAAAGGTGACTGTCTTAATGATGGTTATGTAGTTAGAGGCTAAGGTGTGGATTTCCTTGAATGATCCCAGTTTGCTTGATTTGAACTTTCTGTCAACACCAAGGGAGGGTGCTTACGTAGCCAGGTAAAGTTGTATTGTGTCCATTTGAAGGTGAAGGCAACCTGTGACTGAGAGTCTGTTGAAACAGGCACAGGATAAATTTAGCCAAATCTAGGACTTATCAGTTGCTGATTGTATGGGGTCAGTAATTTCAATAATACTGAATATGAGAACTACAGTATTAAATGGCTGTAATCCATCACAGGTGCTATTTATTCTTTCCAGGTTAAAAGCAAACTAAATTAGATTTTTAAACAGAAAAATCCAGTGGTGATAAATGCTCTTTCTCTAAATAGGACTTGTATAATAGGTTCCAATCCTTAAAAGCCTTATTTTAATTTGTATTGAGTGTTTAAACTATTTTAAATCAGGGATGGAAAGGTGAGGATATCCTTCAGGTCTTTTTGTCAAGCCAATTGAAAGTACCAAAGACTTAATTTAATTCTAATTTATTATCATTGGGTTACAGTATTTGTGTCCATTATGGGATAGTTTAGGGCAATGAGTAATATGGCTCTGAGAGATTTAAGCAAAGCAATAGTTCCAATGTTTAATCTGTTTTATACCAGTGAATACTCTATTTTATGTTCAATAAATCCCCTAAGATTGAAGGTAGTGTTATGTTTAAATTTAGTGGAATATCCATGTATAACTGTAATTTGAGTCCCAGTAGTGACTAAAGCCATGAAAGTTTGCCAATTAATATATATCACTAGATGTCAAAGTTAATTCAGAACCTTTACTATAGAGGTACCAAAACCAATTACACTCTCTTTTTGTTGTATAATTTCTTTTAGTAAAATTGAAATTCCAATTAGGTCAACATATGGAACTCTGTGTCAGTTTTTTGTTTCCTTACCGTATATCCAGTCTTCTAAAAATGTATTCATTTGTTTTTTGTGGCTAGTATATAACCTCTAGAGTATATATAATACTAGCATCATCAGAGCTCGGGTTTTCCCTCATGGTAATGGTTGAATTAACCACTTGGCTGTGCCACAGGGTTGTCACAGGTGTTACTCTTATAACCCTCAATATCAGGACATCATTTTGGTGACTGAGACACAGCAATGGCAAAGGCATTTTTTCAGGTCCCAGTGAGACCTCTGATTTTTGAACCATGAACCTCAACATGCCACAGGGTGAATATTCTTCCTATGAGTTATCACCCAATAGGTCTATGTACTCCACAAGGCATCAGTCTTCCCCTGAGAGCTCTGTAGAATGTAAACCAATACTTGGTTAAGAAACAAACCCCAAAATCACAAGATGAGAGTCATTCCCTTTATCTTAGCATCACTTAAGACTTATACTGGAGTCAAGACAGACAATTCAATCTGAGACGTTCAGATAGGCCCTAGGCCACTTTCCAGAGGACCCCAATCCAATATGCTTGTCCTTAAATGCTAATTATAAAAACTTTCAAATTAGGTTCAAGAGGACTCAGTACATACAGTACAAAGAAACACAGTTCAATGTGCAAGCTTGCCAGCAAGCAGCTCCACAGCTAAAAGAACATGCTAGTCAGCAGGCAGCAGTGCCATTTATCAAGAAAAGAAATACCTTTAATGGCAAAGTTATTGCCTAGATACCTTGCTTACTGCACTGATTATTGTGTGACTCCTCAAAGACAGACTGGATCCACCCCAACCCCTGAGTCAGAAAGGTAAGAGGGCACCTCAGTTCCTGAAACAATCACCAAACAATTTAAGCTGGGATTCAAAACTCTCTTGAAGTCACTGAAGTATCTATGGATCAACAAGCAATGCTGAAGGTCCTGTGCTGTGTGCTTGGTCATGTCTGACTCTTTGTAACCCAAAGGACTGTAGCCCACCAGGCTCCTCTGTGCATGGGATTTTCCAGGACAGAATACTGGAGTGGGTAGCCTATCCTTTCTCTAGGGGATTTTCCCAACCCAGGTATCAAACCCAGGTCTCCCACAATGCAGGCGGATTCTTCTTCTTTTTTTTTTTTTTAATTGGAGGCTAACTACTTTACAGTATTGTGGTGCTTTTTGCTATACATTGACATGAATCAGCCACAGGTGTTCATGTGTCTCCCGGTCCCAAACTCCCCTCTCACCTCCCTTCCCTTCCCATCCCTCTGGTTTGTCTCAGTGCTGCAGTTGGATTCTTTACTGTCTAAGCTACCAGGGAAGCCCAAAGTTCCTAGTTAAACAATTTAAAATTAATTATTCCTTATTCTGTCCTCCCAGAGAACTTTTCCCTGCCTCTCTTTTAGGCTTTCCCCTGCACCGCCCCCCCCCGCCCCCAACACCCCTGCAGTTTACTGGAATTATTCATCCTACCCTTGGCCAGCCACTAAATCATAATGCTAAAGATCACGATTACTGAATTTAGAAGATCTAAACTTGATTCCTGGATTGCTTCTATATTGGCTATGTGCTCTTAGGAAAAATGACTTAATTTTTCTCAGCCTCAGATTCCTTTTCTCCAAAAAGGGAACACTAATAGTACTTAATCACTTCGTGTGGGGAAGATTAAAAGTGACACAGCCTGTTTGAGTTTCACTCAAAGAGTGGCACAAATGACAAAAGCAATGGCAGCAAATATTATTGATCTGTTTCTCCATTAAAATGTCAGCCTTTCCAGGTGAGAGAATGTCTTATGATCTGCTTGTTAGGTCAACATCCCCCAGCATTGTTCTATGTACCTGGCCATATAGTGATACATGACTCAATCAAATTAACATTTATTTTTAAATTCAAATTCAGATTGAATACTGCCACTGACTGGATTTATTTTCTCTCTGCTTCACATGCCCTTTTTGCTTTATCTCAATGCTGTGTCCATTTTTTTTTCTTTTTTACCTTTTTGTCTTCTAAATCTCAAGAGTCATGAAAGTCCCAAGAAATAGGTGAGAAAAATAAGATTAAAAAATAAAATCTTTCCATAAAGCAAAGTAGTCATGGAATGTAAATGAAATTTAATTTCAGAACCATATTAGAATAAGGATTGTTAGGCATCAACTCATAACTCTTTGAATGACTGTCACAGCAACAAGCCTCCCTACAAGTTGCCCAGCAGAGGGTGGGCTAGCATGGAGGTGTGTTGTGGTGCAATGGTAGTGAACTGTAGCACTTGCCTGGGTGGACATAGACGTCCTTATGTGACTATGTTCCCAGGGTCTGGCAAGCCTATCAGGATGTTCTGTCTCCATGCTGATTTCTGTGTATAAAACTTCAAACTCACAGTAACTACCACTAACTGATGAAATCAATTAAGCCAGCAGCACTATCTGCTGAAAACTGACTTAGCAAAGACAGAGAGGGAAGGAATGGTAAGGTAGCACAGATGAGACAGAAAAACAGGGAACTGGGTTCTGTTCTTGTTCTGTTTCTAGAAGCATTACGTTCCATCTATATGATCTTTTACTTTGCTTTGAATCACTGCTTCCCCAGTAACTCTGAACAGCCCCCTACTGGGCCCCATTCCTTAACCTCACTGAGTGATTACAGTGAATACTGTGGTTAATGGTTTCTCGAAAGACGGTATCTATCAGCATCAGAGTGTACACATTTGGGCCTAAATATTGAGAAACCGTAGGTATGTAATGCAAAGCCTGGGTGTGCCTGCCTGTAGAAAGGAGCTCATTAGGATTAATCTTTTACCAAGTGACTAATGAGAAGGGAACGAGGCCCTTTTCTCCCTGACTCGGCAGAGATTTTGTTCAAACTTTCAAACAGGTCTCTTTGGAATGAGGCTGGTCACTGGTGAAGACTCTCCTTAAGCATATGGAACTTAAAAACATCTTTTTTTTTTTTTTTTTTTAACTTTTGTATACTCTAGCAAGTTCCTGAAAATCAAATGGCAGAACCTAAGCAGAGGACCGACTGCCAAAACGCATGCCCAGTTGGGGAAAAGTGTGTGGGGAATCATCCAGCAGGCTTTGCGAGCTTCCAGCTCAGCCTGGTAGAACTCTGTATTACCTTCTGTGCCTGAGCGCTGCCAGACTTTTGTGTGAAAAAGCATCTTTATGAAGCAGTACATTTCTTACGTTGTATCTACAAATCCTTTCTTTTCACCTTGGTCTCTGTTTTTAACATGGGCAATATGACTTCGTCTCTTGAGCTGCCCTGAGAGGAGAGACCCAAAAGAAATAAAGCAGGTGAGGGTACCAGGCATTTTTTCTGCTAAAATTAGGATAAGACAATATGAATTTTTTGTACAACTTCTGTAGTTGGCTAATAGAAGTCAAATTCTTTTCCAGGGTAATGTATTTGTTAACCCCGTTAAAAAGGCGGGGTGGGGGGGAAATCTGCTGCTTTATCAGTAAAAGCATACTGAGCTGAATACCTACACAAAGAAATTTTCAGTATAATTTATGGCATTTCATCATGTTGAACTGCATTTCAAGTAATTCACCCCGGCAGTTTTATTCTCAAAATGGAAATCTTTGTACTTTTCTTGCCTTCATCACATAAAATGAGTTTGTGATCAGCTGTAGTCCAAATACTTGATAATTTGTGTAACTGGATAGGGTTATTAGCAATTTAAGAAAGAAACCCATTTGGATTTTCAGAGAGTTAAATGAAATAGGAGATTGCTATGATGATCTCTTAAAAATTACAGTGTAACACACAGAAGTGAGACTTAAGAAACAAGATTTTCCATATACCAGGGAAATTCAAGCTCAAATTCCATCGACTAATTTCCAGGGATTAAGTGATCCATATTGAAGTCAATGAAAAATACATCTTACAAAGCTGAGAGGTCAATTCAGTTCAGAAAAACAGACCAAATGGCACACTATCTTTAGAGATTCTGAGGCTAAAATGCATCCAGATCAATTGGATGAAAGATTTCATAAGATTCTTCACACTGGTCAGAGTAAAGTGAATAGTGGTAGTCACAGCCAGAGGATTCTGAAGGTTCAACCGATAGAATGTTAGACCTGTAAGGCACTCGAGGATTACTTAGCACAACCTCCTAGTTTTATAAAGAGGAAATTGAGGCTTGAGGAGATTAAGTGACTTGGCCAGCAGCTCTCAGTTGGCCTGGGTAGGTGCCCACCCCCTATATTTCAGATGGATATCTTTGTAACTCTCCCATCGAATTCTTTCAGGAATTAATGATTTTCTTGAGTTGGTTTCCTTTGATTTTATACTGTGTAATGGGGCTGAAAATATAGAGTAAAATGCTGATACAGAGAATTTTCAAAATTGGTACTATTTTTAACTTTTGTTTAGCCTCTTGAGACATTGCATAGAGGCAGATAGCATTCATTTTATATTTGGGTTCAACTTTTCAATTTACGAAACATTGAATATCGAAGACTTGCTAATAATATAAGCTGTTGCTGCTGCTGCTGCTGCTAAGTCACTTCAGTCGTGTCTGACTCTGTGCGACCCCAGAGACAGCAGCCCACCAGGCTCCCCCGTCCCTGGGATTCTCCAGGCAAGAATACTGGAGTGGGTTGCCAGTTCCTTCTCCAATGCATGAAAGTGAAAAGTGAAAGTGAAGTTGCTCAGTCGTGTCCGACTCTTAGCGACCCCATGGACTGCAGCCTACCAGGCTCCTCCTTCCATGGGATTTTCCAGGCAAGAGTACTGGAGTGGATTGCCATTGCCTTCTCCGAATAATATAAGCTACTTACTGTTTAACCTATTTACAGATACATTATTAGGATGAGCAAAGTTACATGACATTGCCAAGGTCAGGTAACCAGGCAATTAAGAATCAGGAACTTGAACCCAGTACTTTTTATTGTTTACAACTCAAAAGTTAATCATGGATAACTAAGGGAAAGGAATCAACTCATAAAGTTCTTAGAAGAAACTGAAGTATTCATTTGATATTTTCTTGTAAGAACTTCACTTGATGGCTAAGAGCATGAGATTTAGACTCAAACAGAAATCCTAGGACGTTGGTTAGGTGATCTCTTTAAACCCCAATTGTCTCATCTGTTTAATGGTGATAATAACAACCATAGGTTTTATATAGCTATTAAGTGAATAATATATGTAAAAACAGTGTGTCTCATTGTTTGGCTTACAATAAATACTGTATGCTATTATTCTATGCTATTATTCTGAGTTTATACTGTCAGCAAGACAAGCAATGCTTCTCTTTTGTCATTAATATATGAGGATATATATATATATAATGTATTTACATATGATTATATACAGATAAAGTATATATGAGCTTCAATAAACCGTCAGTAATTATCCTTTTTGCCTTTCAGAATTCAATTCCCTTGAGAGCAAAGATGGATGTTTTGTCTTTGATGTAGAATATCAGCAATGACAAGGTATGATGAGCCATATATACCCAGAACCCGGTATATCTTTTGGAAGAAAATAGTTGTTCAATGAAGAGTTTTTATTGTTGAAGTAGAGTTTAATATTGATTTTGAAAATAATCCCTACTCTGGGCTGACTGGCTGATTGGCTTACTTATATTTATTTATTTATGTGTCTGGAATTTGAGATGAGATGTATGAATTTGATCGTCTGTCTTAAGGTCTCAGTTCCCACATGCTGCTCATATGGAGCATCTTCCTCTGCAGCTGTTCCTCTGATGTTTAAAGTTATAGTATATAGATCTTACAACATGGTTTCTAGCTCCTTATCTAGCAATAGTCTACCTAATCCAGTGGTAGGGAAAAAATTGGCTGTGTTGAACATACTGAGGATATATGCCTACTGTGCTTTTTGAAATTTAAGGGTTTTGGTGATACACAGATTTTAATCTATGTACTAACTTTGACTACCTTATAAGATCCAGCTCAACTGTTCAAAAAGTGATATTTTTATTTTACACTACAGTAATTTTTTTTTGGTTACAAGTGAGGTAGACATTTCCTACAATGAGTTGAAGAGGAAAAGAAAGCTCTGGCCCAGTTTACAGATATTTCTTCATGATGTGCAGGCGCCACCCAGAAGTTAGCAGCCGTAGCACCGCAGTCCCTTTCTGGGACATCCTTAAGGACCATGATAAAGAGAATCCCTACCAGTGGGCAGATCTTCGGGTAGGACACATTGGAAGAAGAAATGGCAAGAGGTAAGAGTATATATAGATTTATGCACTGTGGCCAATGATTTAACCAAATTGTTAGAGACTTGGAAGAACATGACTGGAAAATTTGCAACAAGAAATATGGGTAGGCTTCTCTGAATGGCCAAAAAATATGAAGATATATTTGTCCCATATGAATATTCACCAAAAGGTGATTATAGTAGAAGAGAATTTTATTAATCAAGTGGAAGGATGGCCCATCCTATGAATATCAATAAGCCTGTTTCCCCAGTCACCCCTGTTATTGACAAAGGGACTCATGGACCAGATGGCTATGGAGACACTGATGGAGATTTTACATGGGCTCAGTAACATAGACTTACCTTCACCAAAACTGACTTCAGCCACTGTTAAGTGTCCTACATGCCAGCAGCAGATACCAATACAGAGTCTCTGATATGGTACCATTCTCTAGAGTTATCAACCAGCTACCTCATTGACTGCATCGTACTGATTATCATGGAAGAGGCAATGCTTTGTTCTCACTGAAATGGACGCTTATTCTGAGTAGGGGTTTGCCTGCCTACATGTAAAACTTCTGTCAAACTACCATCTGTGTTTGTATAGAACTATATAATGTCATGCTTTTCCGTATAGCATTACTCCTGATCAAGGAACTAACTTCACAGTAAATGAACATGAGAAAGGAATCTTAGACAAAGGAGGAAGCACATGCAAAGATCAGAGTGTATTCAAAAGCACAGAAGCAGGAAAGGCTATGATATATTTGGTGATTGCCAAACCTGAAGGCCTGTTTGTGATGTAGAAGCCTATTGAGGAGTGATGGGAATTGAGACTGACTATCTGAGACTCAGGACTGGCAGGGGGACAGTCTGAGTATTTATGCTGTCATCTTCAGAATCACCTCTTCCTCTGTCATTAGTCTATGTTACTTAAGCCAAAACTTCTCTCTTTGTGTCTGTCTTTGCATTTGTCTTCCCTGAATAGTTTTTGCTTTGTTTTTCTCTAAGGTTCTAAATTTATTATAATAATAGAGTCCTACTGGGTAGCCTTGCCTACCTAGGCCTGTCTCAGCATGCCTATAGTGAACTCAACTTCTATAGTGACCTCAACTGACTTCATACCCATTCAGGGCCTATTGAAATCATCTTTGCAAAATATGACAAGGGCCTGAACCAAGTCAGTGGCAGAGTTAGTTGAGAGGTAGTGACATTAACCTGGGGAATTCAGGACACGGATCACTATGTATCCATTCATGGGTGATATTCAAAATATGTAACAATCAGTTTATCAAGAATATTGATCATCAAAGTTGATGCCACCAACAGTCTGAAGGGACCCCAGACATGAACTATACTATAGACGTGAGCCATTGTGTGCTGGCTGAATCTCAGCTTGACTTCCGTGATTGTTTTGTGTCATATTTTCAAAAGTTCAAGTTAAAAGAGATTTCAGAGCATGGAGGTTAGAGGATAAGAAGGGAAGATGATTACTGAAGCACTCTGGCAGAGGGCAGGTAGCTGATAGAATCACCAGTGGTTGTACTGCTATGCTGTTATTGTTGTTGCTGTTGCTCAGTCACTCAGTAGTTTCCGACTCTTTGAGACCCTATGATATGTAGCCCACCAGGCCTCTATCTATGGAGTTCTTTAGGCAAGAATACTGGAGAGGTCTGCCATGCCCTCCTCCAGCAGATCTTCCCAACCCAGGGATCGAATCTGCATCTTTTACAGCTCCTGCATTGGCAGGAGCTGGGAAGCCCTCATTTTCTTTGGGCTGGTCTAAATGAGTGAGTAGCTGACCACAGTTTAAGAACCTCTGGAAAAGACCCACCCTTGAAGACTCACCAGAAGGTAGCTGCCTATATCATACCCAGAAATTAGACTTCTGTTTTCATAATCATACAAAGCTATAGAGTACACAGACATTTCACCTATTGATCTGACTTTCCTGTGGACTTAAGCAAAGGCAAGAATTTTTACAATTCATGAAATTAAAATATCATTCTTAAGTTGATAATAAGCCTGCTAACTGTTCATTCTGACCTGACCCAGAAATGCCCTATAACATTTCACAGTGCTAGACCTTTCAAACTGAAAGATTAATTTTGATATGGGGAAAAAGTTGCATTGCTATTGTATTTGATCTTCGAAATAGTGAAATTCTTGATTATTTGAGGATCTAAAGCTTTTCCTTCTTAATTCACTAACCTTGAAAGTTTTATCAATAATACAGAGAACAAATAACTAACCTGATCAATGCTAGCATCTCGTTTAGATTTTCCTAAGTATTAAAACATAACTTTTATATTTACATTAGGTTGGAGTTGTGTGGTTTTCATTTGTCTCCAAGTTAAACATTAGCTATTTTTACCCTACTCTATTCTGTTATCATATACAGATACAAAATTATGCTTTTTTGTTGACAAAGAAAGAAAAAAAAAGTTAATGGCAAAGTATTTTGTAGGTGTCTTGAGGGCCCAAAGAAGAAATAGGAATGTTGTTTGCAATTTTTCTGTATCTTATCTCTGTCCCCTCTGACTAATATTCTTTTCTCTAGATTCTCTAACAGATTTTAAAATGTCCAGTTCCTCTTTGTTCCTCATGAAGGGGGTGTGGAATGAGGTTCCAACTTGGTCAGACGTGCTCTGACAAGAACTATTCCAGCAACACATAAAGCAGAGACCTGTTAAGGATTTCACCTTTTAAGAAATGACAGAATAATTACAGGACAACATGTCCTTCATGAGTAAAAACAACCAAACTAAAGTGCTTTCAAGGCTGGAGTGGCCTACTTCTCTCCTGGCAAGCTGCATAAATCATCAGCTGTGAAGGGACTGGTTCACGGCCCTTGGCACACACGTATGTGTGTGTGCGAGTGTGTGCCCATGCACGTGTATGTTGGAATGTACATGGACACATCATGGGTTAATTCACTCAGTTTCAGGTTAGTTGAAACTCTGATAATAAACCCCCCAATACATTTTACCTCCATCTCTCTTCCCCTTAATCTTTAAACCTCAGGCTGCTTTAAAGGGAAAATTTAATCCATATATGTCTGCCTCATTTTCATTTAAATCGTCAAAAAAAGTTGTTTTAAAAGAGTTCTTTGATGTCCTACACTCCCTTGAGCCTTTTCTTAGCCTATTTTCTTAAAAACAGGAATTAGCATTTTCCCAGGTATAGAGGAGTTCTAACTCTCTTGCTCCCCAAACACAACCCCCACCGTCCCCACCCGAGGTCTCAAGTGAAAAAAAAAAAGAAAAAAAAGTTTTGGAGTTACTGAGGGAACACTGGTAGAGAAAACAGCTTATCAGAGGGTCAAAAAGCATTTACAAATATGAACTCAATGTGGGGCCCCACATTGGGGTTAATAATTAACATTTCTGCTCTTTGGGGACCTCGTTCTACCCTGAGAATATGCCCAGGGAAATATTGGATCTCTCCACCCTTGGCTGATGCCTGAAGTCTGGAAAATTCAGAGACATGAATCTTAATGCAAGCGGCTATTTTGCCTTTTTGATAGAACTACGTTTTTGATAGAACTACATGTTTTTGATAGAACTACAGATATGCCCATGCTGGAACCCATATTTTTTTGCCTTCTGGGTGGTACTTTTGCTTTATGCCTAATGTGTATCATTTCGTTCCGGTTTTCACATTCAGAACAGCACTTCTTAATCATTTTTAGATACCCAAATTAGGCATATTCCATCTTATTGTGCACAGTAATATCCAAAGAATAATCTGAGTTTGGCTAAGACTCAAGGGTTCCCATGGTGAAATCCTAACTTTAATCAATGGAGAAATCTCAGAAAATTCTTTAGAAGAAAGGCACAGTTAGAGAAAGAAAGCAAATATCATAGTGCCAGGATTCTTACTTTTTGAAAGACTTTTAAAATAAGGGAGTTACATTTCAAATATGCTTTCTCTTTCCTCAACACTTCTGATTTCTGATTACACTGCATTAATACAAGAGGGGCTGAATTTGTGATCATGGACTCTATGAAATCAACCTGAAGAATTCAGTCATCATGTATCAAGTAGCAAATAATTTGGGAATCTGGATATAAATTCCCAGTTCTGGAAGCTCACAATCAATGGAGTGTTTCCATATTGTTTTGGAATGCAAAGTTGACCATTAAAATACTCCATGACTGCTCATTGATTTCAAGATGAGAATCAAAATTCAGATTAGCCTCAGCTGAGCTCTGCAGGACCACACTGTGCTGAGGTCTCTGTTCCACCTCCATATGTGTGGTATCAGAACCACAGAGGTCCCGTCTCTTCTTCACTAGTAGATACTCTCATATCTCTGTGCTTCTGTGGATGGTGATGCATCTCCCAGGAATGCTCCCTACTTTTCATGCCTGCTGCGTGCCTCCTCATTTTTCAAGGCTTATCTCAAAAGATATCCCATCCCCTCTACATAGCTTTCCTTAATGCCTTCAGGTAAGGTTACCATGATTCGTCTCTTTACCTGTTTGTTGCTCTTTCCCACAACAACTTCAGCTTTTGGAGGGGAGCCACTGTATAGTACTAGTTAAATCACCAATGCCCGGCAGAATTATGCTCTGGGGAGAGTGATCTGCACATAGCGCCCACTCCCCTCCAGAGCTGTAAGCCTTAAATGCTGCCACGAGGAAGCCACTCGTGCTGAGCTCTGGCTCCTCCAGCAAACTTCAACCAGAGTAGCCTTGCTTTCAACTGGTGACATTCTTAGGCTTCCATGTTCCTAATGTTAGGCACATTTTTATAAGTGGCTGGATGGACAGATGGGTGGATGGATGGATCCATGGTTGATTAGGGTTCAAAATCTTAGAATTCAAGCCAATTGAGCAAATTCACAAGTGTTTCTTAAGCACTTACATAGAGTATTTCAGCAAGATCTAAAGAGGTCTCTATAAGGAAGTAAATAATTCAATGTCCACTTGGAGTTTGGGATTAGGTAGCAAGTCGAGTTTTTAAAAAATAAATTACATTATAAATTACATTTAAAAATCACCAGGAATTCCAGAGCCAAACAATAATATTACATATCCTACAGGCTACTTTTGAGGCTGAAGCAGTAGATGCAATTCTAAGCTGAAGTAAGGAGGGCTAGTGATTTTCTAAATAATGTTTTAAATAATGTACTATTTTTAGCTTGCCAAGTACTTTTCTGTAGCTAACCTTCTCTAAAATTCACTATTGCCTTGCCTTGAAAGTATTCTTCTGCTTGCTTTAAGGGAACATGAAATAGAATTATTATTATTATTACAATAGCAATAAATAGAAAAGTTAAGTGACAAGCCCAAATTTTCATAGCTAGAGAACAGAAGAGCCAAGAAAGAGGAATTCACATCTGTCCACCAGAGGACGGCCCATGTTTTGTGGAGCCTAAAGCATACACAACTGGAGTGGGAGAGTTTCTTCAAAGCAAGAAAACATTTAAAAAAAATAAATTAGAAAGTATTTATTTAGAATGAGAAAGAAATCACAACATTATTTTAATTAATTGTTTGACATACACTGATGGTGCTTTTCTTCCTTGTACATTTTTAGCCATGTACTTTGCTCAGATTTCCAGCTCTAAGGTTTAGCCAGTATCTATCTGTCAGTACCAAAGTTATGGTAACCAGTTAGCTTAGAAACAAAGCCATAAGACTGGAATAAGAATCAGACTTCAGTTAAGCTGCGTGGAAGTTCAGAACATCTTGCAATGTTCATTTATGACCTTACCTGTGTGTTTTAGCTGCTCAGTCATGTCCAGCTCTTTGCGACACTGTGGACTGTAGCCCACCAGGCTCCTCTGTCTGTGGAAGTCTCCAGGCAAGAATACTGGAGTCAGTTGCCAGTCCCTTCTCCATATGACCTTACCTACTCCCTTCCTTAAAGAGCAGTCAGGTATGAGCACAATTTAAAACTGAAAAAAAAACTGTGTTTGAAGAGTCATGAAATGGTCCTTCAGATAATCAGAAAGTCTGTGGGCTGGGGTTATGGAGGAAGAGGTCATCTTGTTCAGATCCACCTCATTCCACAATCAGCGTTAACCAAAACAGTTTCTCCTTAATATCAGTGATCATGCTATGTCTAGTTCTAAACTTGGCCATGGCACGCAGACAGTGCATCAACCGTATCTGGTGAGAGAATGAGTGAAAGAATGGCAGGACAGCGCTTCATATTAAAGACTATCATCCAGAGCCATGGTGCTGACGCACTGGTTTCTGTGGTCCAGAGAGAATATTGAGGAGGATTCTCTGATAGACAGCTGCTGGAAAGAGCTCCTCCATCATTATCTAAGAAGTAGGACAGTTTATACAGAGAACAGAAGCAGCAAGGAGGTAACGGGGTCAGTCAGTAAAAGAGCAGGAGTTTCTGGGACTTGAGCTTCCCTGGTGGCTCAGATGGTAAAGAATCCACCAGCAATGCAGGAAACCTGAGTTTGATCCCTGGGTTGGGAAGATCACTTACACTTAGCCATACCCTAAACAATTTCTTCTTTTCATGGAATAGGATACTGAGTCTTTGCTACATGGCCAGATATCACTGTTGATTTCATTGTAAATTTTTTGTTGATTTTATAAGACAATCTGCTCTGGTTTGCTTTCTGTGTTTCCATTTTATTTTTCAGCTTTGATAACTGTTTGTCAACTGATAATATTTATCATAAGCCCTGGAGAGCTGGTAATATTGCTAACAACCCCATATGCATGTGTGCTAAGGTGCTTCAGTCATGTCCAACTTTTTGCAATCCAGTGGTCTATAGTCTACCAGGCTCCTCTGTCCATGGGATTATCCAAGCAAGAATATTGGAGTGGATTGCCATGCCCTCCTCCAGGGTATATTCCTGACCCAGGGATCGAACCCTTGTCTCAGGCATCTCCTGTATTGGCAGGTAGATTCTTTACCGCTAGCACCACCTGGGAAGCCCAACAGCCCTGTATATATATCCACAATAGAAAAAGGCATTTTGTAAAGTTTGGAGACAGAGGAGTTCTCTCTTTCCTCTCTCATCATTGGTACTCACTGCAGTCATGCACTTTGGATGCTAAGCATTAGCCCAGATCTTTTAGTTAGTTATCCTACATGTATAGCATCTCCTGCCAACTTTGGTAATCACCTCCCAAATTACTTCACAGGTAACCAGATTGGTTCTAATACCTATATAGTTGGTTCAGTTTTTGGTCTTATATCTGTATTATTTTCCAGCCATGCAACTACAGCTCTTCTGGGACTCAGGATAAGGAATACTGCTTTATGTCTCACATTTGTCTCTTTCCAGAAAGTTCAGTTACTAACCTGATTCCATACCAAGAGTTTTTCATCTTGGTTACCCTTCTATGCACCTTTCTAATCCTTCTCCAGCATATATTTTCTGTAATATGATATTCATATGGGAGCCTAACCATAGGGTTGCTATGCTCTGACCTTTGGTGTTCAAATCATTTTGTGAAATCTGCTGCCTGGCCTTTTCACTTTCAGTTTTCCGTCATTACTTCCTTCCGTTATTTTGCTTAGTTCACATCTGTGTTAGCTTATTGTGCACCCAAATATGTCAGATATTTCAATGGCAAGAAGAAAACACACAGACACACCATCATTTTCTTTTCTGAGTTATCATAAGGTAAGATCCCGAAACAGACTTCAGAGTACTCTACAGAAGATGATTATAAAAATAGGACAATCAGTCATGGTGGAAACTCAATGAACTTCTTAATGAACTAGGCTGGCCTGAACACAAGGAGAGAAAGGGCATTATTAAGACCATTTTTTGAAATTTTCCATGCAGTGCTCTTGTAATTTATCCACCTAATCTTTGCTGGACAACATGTACCAGCCTTTCAGATTCTAAAGCACTTTGCAGAGCTTTCAAACACTTCAAACGTTACAGTTGTTGTTGTTGTTTAGTCTCAAAATCATTACGACTTTTTGTGACTCCATGGCCTACAGCATGTCAGGCTCCTCTGTCCTCCAATATCACCCAGAGCTCTCTCAAATTCTTGTCCCTTGAGTCAGTGATGCTATTTAATCATCTCATCCTCTGCTGCCCCCTTTTCCTTATGCCTTCAATCTTTCCCCTTATAGTTATTGGTCAATATTTATTTCTCCTCCAATAAAGCTATGGATAAACACAAGGAAGACAAGGAATTCATCTGCTTATTTGCACACCAGTTCTAGAAAGATAGTAGGTCCTCTGTGCATATTTGTTGGAAGCATAATGAGTGAATCTCACCTTATTCTTTTCATTGGTCATTTATCTTCAAAATGGACCTTTTCTGTTTTATATATTCTTTGTTCTAACTCGTCTTCTCTTCTCTTCATTCTTAAACTTGTGGTGCTTCCTGACCTCCACTTCAATCTTATTTTTTATATTATTTTCCTTTTGTGTTGGCTTTCAATTTCAGAGGCATCATAATGTGTTTTCCTCCCGTTACTCTCTACCTTTCCACGGCTTTTGAACAGTTTGCTTTCCATAGTGAAGGTGGATCTGGGCCTTTTGGAATCTGGAATAGAATAGGGGTGCCACTTTGAGATAAATAATTCAAAATTATAATGTACAATTCAAAGCAGATTTGTGAGAATGGGGAATTAGCCTCTGCCCACTGAACACTTCTTGGTTTGTTTCCCATAGATGCGGCAGGTGATATGAAGACACTGAGATAATTCTGAAAGCAAAACAAATTTAATTTAAAAAATTAACAGAATAAGGAGATAAAAGTGCTGTATAGGTAAAGGAGTTGTGATGATAGTTAAGTAGAACTAGGGATGAAAGGATAAATTTGTGAATTGGGAATTTGGGGGTTCACATCAGTGTGTCTCATGAAAATCAATCATAGCATAGTTGGTAACAGCTTTTGATTTATAAAGGCTTGGATATCACATTAGCTCTGTGACCTCAGGTAAACTACTTAACCTCTCTGTTTATTTGTAAAATGCCACAAAGGGTCTCTGTAATGTTTAAACTGGAGGATATGTGATGAAGTAGTTCACACAGTGCTCAACAAACAGCAGTTGTTCCTGTTAATGGTTTCTTCAAACCATAAGAAAAGCCTTTGTCTAGGAATTGCAAAAAGAAAGAGTAAAGCAGGAGGGGAAAAAGCAGTGTTAACTAAACCAGCTTCCAATTTCCTTGGCATTATTCTACCTTCCACATTAGCCATCCACCACTATGCACCGGGAGGCAGAAAACAATAGAATGGCTATCTCTTGAAGGCCCCAGTTCAGTGAATGAAGTGAAACGCTTGCATTCAGCAATGACTACTGTCCCTGGTCAGTTCAGATGAGTCACAGCAGATCAGCTGGAATGGTAACACTGGCAGCACATGGCAAGTCTCTCAAAACAGTATCAACCAAATGATGAAGGTTCACTTTGCTCAGGCCATGATGAATTTGGTCTGGGGGCCTTTCACTATTGGACCCTTGGCTATTGATGCTCTGACCGGAAAGCTCAAGGAAAATCTTCGTCTTGGTCCTGTGGTTTCTCTGAGGGAGAATGAAGAAACTGGAGAGGCCCATTTTTCCAAAGCAGTTTGCCTCCAAGCTGCAGACTATATCATAACGGTAAAATGATAAACACTGATGGTTACCACCCCACATTTGCATCTATATTCATAAAGCAGAATGCATTCTATGTGGCAAAGCCAGCACCATTGTTTATGATTTCTTTGTGCAACGTGAAACAGGGAACTGAACAAATAATCTTCCCCTAATGTTTAATGTTTAGGCAAAGCTCTTGTTTTTTGCTTTTAGACATGTTCAAAATGTTCAAAAGTTCTGCTAAACACTATTTCTTCTTGAAATACAATATTTTGAACTCTATTATTCCACCTTCATCTGCTCCCCATGTAATCTCATAGTGTGGAGTAATTTAAAAGAAATATTGTTCCTCTGTGACTTTCTTGTTCTAACTTAAGACCAAGTTCTGGGCTATTGTCAAGTTTTAAGAAAACTACCTCAGAAATCTGAATACTTAGCTGTATTCACCACCAATATTTTGTGATGTGCTTTTTTTTCAAGTACTAAACCCTAGGTAGCTCATCCCATCCATTTCTCTAAACATTGGCTCCACAATTCAAAGGTTACGTTGAATGACCAAGATGAAGCTTGATTATATGAAGCATTTCTCCCCATTTTGTGCAAACCCTGGAGGCTGGTTTGTTCTGGCTCACTTCTGAAGAATCAGTCTTATGGAGATCAAGGCAAGCATGGAAATCTTCCAGGTGAAGCTCTCATCCTCACATGGACAGCGTGTGCTCAGGCTAGTCCAGAGCTCTCTGACCTCTCCATGAGCAGTTTGGTGTTGAACTTCTGATGTCATCCTGGGATTTACTAGGTGTGTTATGCTTTTGTTTGTAACAAGCCTACATATTTTAGACTTCTACACATATCGGAGTGGAATTTCTGAGCCTATTCCAGGTCTACTCTAGAATCAAACTAATTTTATGACAGGTTATGGCAATAGGAATTCAATATGAACCAATAATAATTCATCTCTGTATTTCTGATTACCATCACTTCAGAAGGAGGGAGTTCTTGCCTGTTCCATTTAAAATTCCATTTCTTTTGTTTCTTCCATCTGTATTACCCTTTCTGAATCTTAAATTACGGCATGTCTTCAAATGTTTGTGTCATCAATGTGTATCTGCTTTTAATATATAACATTGAAAATTATATTGCTATGTAACTATGGATGTCACTTATCTGATCATCAAAGAGTGAAAGGGATAAAAGAATGTCCAGCTTTGGCCAGACATGACACAAGATGAAGCATCACTAGGTTGCTCTTAGTTTTTGAAGGTAGGACTCCTTTTTAAACAGGGTAGAAGGAGCTGTCTTTAACATGCATGGCCAGCCACCAAGGCAAAGCATGACGGATGCCGTTTAAATGGAGATCGTATCTCTGCAACAGCCAGTAAACTTTTTTTGGAAAGAAGTGTTCATCGAGGACTTAGCATCAACTTTGTATGTAAATGTATACTAAAAATAAACTATGCATTATGGATGATAGGTACATGGCTCTGTCTCAAGGATTTTGCAGACTAGTTGGAAAGCAAGTCCCTTACCTACAAAACATTTCATCCAAACGTCCATGTTCATTTCCAACCAATGTGTTGTGCTGTTTTTTTTTTTTTTTTTCCTACAAGAGCCTCCAGACTAGCTGTCGGGGTGACAGACACTCTGCCTTATCACTAGCTCCATGTAGACCAACATATGGAAAAGTAAAAAAAGGATCTGCAGCCCAAACAATGTGCTTCTGTTGCTTGTTTCAGAGTGTTCTGTTGGGCTGGTGCTCTAGCTGTCCCACTGATAATGTTTTCTGGTCCTAAAAATGATGAAACCAAACATAAGTTAGAAAAGTATCCAAGAGGAACAAAGGAAAATGTGGAAAATATCTGTTGTCTCAAATGATATGTTTTCATTTGATTTCATTGAAAATGTTTGCAGATCTACGGTATTTGAAATGTATGGCTCTCCCTTGAAAAATGTAGCTTTCAATGTAGGCACGGTCCCCAGTAAAGAACTATATAGGGGTATCACTGGGTGATAAGTTAACTCAAAGTGACTGTTTTTGAGAATGTTCTCCCAGCATTTTCAATATTTAGCACTATAGAATCGCTTCTGCTTTTCCCCTCTTTCTGCGTATTTGGCCTCTGCCTCTACATTTATTATGTAGATCAGTCCTTCCATATAGCCCTGGATCCAAACTAGGAGTCCCTAGTTCTAGGCTGAAAAGATATTCTCCATTCCACTATTTGGCTCCCCATCCTGAAGTTTGGGCCATGTTCTGTGTACTTGGCAGAAAGCATCCAAGACAATATCCACACTCAGATGGTTCTCCAGGAAGGTATAGAGGTTGACACCCTCATGAACATTTTAATTTGGTTTTTAAGATTCCAACTTGTAAGTGCGGCTCACTGTCTGTGGTCTGCATTGCACTTTTCTGAGCACTGCTTAGGTAAGTGGAAATTCTTTCTCTGGCAAAGAAATTCGGACCCCATCCTTTGCCCCATTGCCTGAGAACGCTGGCACAGACAAGAGAGGCTCTGAGCACAGATGAGCAGCTTTTGAGAAATCTGAGGGGGGTCAAGATGACAGCCTCATACATGGACAGTCATGGCAGAAGGATATTAATTATCTAAAAGTACAAGAATTTCCATGCACATACTCCCCACCTGCTGGGTCTAACTCTGTGACACTCTGACTTTCCCCACGGTGGGAATCTCTTAAAGGCATCATCCTTAGGAATGGTCTTTGAGTACTTGCAATGTAAGAACATTCTGAGAGGTACTGGACATCAAAAGGAGAAAAGACAGATCTCTTAGACTCTAAGACTCACAGAAAGAATTAAATCCAAAAGCTGAGATACAAAGAACACTGTGTTTAGTGCCATTTCAGTGATGAAAATAATACACTCCATGTGATTTTAGAAAAGAAGTTGTACTTTGGTCTGGCAAAGTGAATGTCTTGGATTAGGCCATTAAGTTCCTGGGGACAAGAACTGTGATCCAGTGCAATGGACCCTGGTGTGGAAAAATTTCAAAAGGCTAAAAACAATAAGGTTTTTTAAGTAGTGGATTGCTTTCCAGTTGGAGTTGCATGCACTTTCTCATAGAAGTAAGAAACTAGAATATAGAAGCAATCAGCCCTGTCTCTAAGTGTGTTAAGTCATGTAGATGAAGCTGCTTCGGCCCTTGTTTGCACAGGAAAGCTTGATAGATAAGAAAAAACACTGAGGCTGCAGGCTCCTGCTTTGAACTGAGCAGATGTGAGATGTGCAAAGAATGTTACAAGCCCCCTGCTTTGACACAGATAAGAGAAACAGAGAGAAGATAGAGCCCTGGGTCGGAAGGCAGAGAGCCTCGAGAAAAGGCAATTCCCATGCATTTCAACCCGTGAAGGCTTCTAGCAACCTGGATGTGAGAGAGTCGGGGAGAGGAAGGGTCCCAGTGAGAACTATAGTTTCAGGCAAAGGAGAGAGAGATATAATGATGCAAGAGAAAACAGGAAACTTGAGAATCAACTGCTCTTCTAGGAGAATCCTTTTCACCTGGAGACCTCATACCCCTAAAGAGAATGTAAACTACACACTTTCTGAACCACTACCTGTATCTCCAGCCATTTCCATTCTGGCTGCAGACTAATAAACTCATAAACCCGTGGTGCTTGATTGACCTGTGGGTTCTTAGTAAAAAATTTGATTGCATTGAAATTGAGTTGCTAATCCTCCAGAAAGTGACCCAGGGTTGACTCTACTCCTTTAGATTGTATAAAAGGATTCAGTATCCCCAGAATCATACACATTTGTAAGTGAACCCAGGGGCCAGGGAATGTTGGTGCTTTGTGTCAGTTTGGGGAGGCTGATGCCTTCTGGGAGATATAAATTCTTCAAACATTAAGTTTGTCTTGTTCTTGCCAAAGCACGATAGCAGAGTCTTTAGTAAACTTCTCACTTGTCATTAACAATGACTTTCATATCAGAATATTCAAGGGCATTGATAGCTGAACAAAAAGAAAAGGCAAGCAGAGGAATTATAAAAATAAGCAATCATTCATTTCAAATACAAAAGGAAAATGCACCTCATTCAGGGTGTTTCAAGAAATAGAAAAGTGCATTTTTGCTGATAGATTGCTATTAAGGACACCTCTAAACCTATCAGCCATAAGAAGATTGCTTTGCCATTCTTTTTGTAAAGAAAATGAATGAAGTTGGAAAACGTAAAACCTACAATGTGGTTTCAATTGTAGATCATGGCACTTTCATCCCAAAATTTGAGGAAGATAACTTTTAATTACAGTAATAAGAACCACATGGGCAATGATTGATGTGAACCTGATGTGTCCTATTCCTTTATTAATCTTTTTAATTAGAGGCAAAGAATGTTTTATCTGCCGGGAAGGAGATGAGCTGGGCCATGATGCTCTGCTGCACTTTGGGATGGAGGACCTGATTGCTTACCGAGGGTCCCTGTTAACCCGGGGCAGGAGGTGATGGACCCAAAGCTGGGATCACTTGTTTCCAGCTGGAAACAGCTTTGCTTATGCCTCTTGCTGCAAATCATCTGCATGAAAAACCTTTTTTTTCTTTCTGTTGGATTGGTTTTCTTGGCATTGTTAAAACTGGACTTAGGGAGAGAATTTAAATCGTTGCCACACCAGTGTTGGGAGTTCTCATCTGCCATGAAAATAAGGGTGCGGAATTACAATGGTGGATGTCAGGGCAGCTGGAAAGGGAGCCTCTCTTTGATAGAAGCATGTCAGGAACTGGACTGAAGCCACAGAAACAAAAATAATGAAGTCAGCACTAATTGGGATTGCTAGCTTACGACCAAATTGACAAGATAGAAAAGGAGGGTTGGGAAGAATAAACAACTAAGGAAATAATCAACAATTACAAAGCATGGTATAATGCCCACTTGAACTTGTGTGGTTGACATAAGTTAGTTCTTGAGCCCTATGGTATAGAATTACATATTCACTCAGCAGGTTTCTATTGAAGTCACACTATGCATCAAATTATGCCAGGTCCTGGGATGCTCTTATTGGAAAGATAACCTGAAAGAGTCATAATCTCCTGGTTAACGGAGTTACGTATGTGAATCTGGAGACACAATAAAGAAATTATCTTATTACCTGGAACTGGGGAAGTCAGAGTAGTACTGGACAGGATTCATAGCCCGTGAGTTGATGGTTGAAGAATAGGAATTTTCTGGGTGTGTATGGAGAAAAGTTGTTTTGGTAGAAAGAATAGACTCTCAAAGCTATGAAGCTATGAAACAGTATTTCCTATTCAGAAAAATACACTAAGTTGGGTATGGATCTAGATTTGCCTCAAGTGAGGCTTGAGGCAGGTGGAAGTCAAGCTAAAAAGGAACTTCATCTTGTGTGTGATGGGAATCCACCAAAGGCATTTGAGTGAGTAGGGACTTCCCTGGCAGCTAAGCTGGTAAATAATCCACCTACAATGCAGGAGAATTTCAATTTCATTTCAATTCTTGAGTCATGAGGATCCCCTGGAGAAGGGATAGGCTACCCACTCCAGTATCCTTTGTGCTTCCCTGGTAGCTCAGATGGTAAAGCTGCTGCTGCTGCTGCTAAGTTGCTTCAGTCGTGCCTTACTCTGTGTGACCGCACAGACGGCAGCCCACCAGGCTCCTCTGTCCCTGGGATTCTCTAGCAAGAATACTGGAGTGGGTTGCCATTTCCTTCCCCAATGGTAAAGCATCTGCCTGCAATGTGGGAAACCTGGGTTTGATCGCTGGGTTAGGAAGATCCCCTGGAAGAGGATGTGGCAACCCACTCCAGTATTCTTGCCTGGAGAATCCCCGTGGACAGAGGAGCCTGGCGGGCTACAGTCCATGGGGTCACAAAGAGTTGAGGACAACTGAGTGACCAAGCACCGCACGTGTAAAAGTGTGTAGAAGGTAGTAAATGCTCAGCAAAGGTGATTTTCAGTTGCTTGTGTAATTTCTCAACAGATTTGTTGCAGAGAACTTCAAGATATGAAATGCATGTTACTTTTTCATAAGTCAGGGTGCTAGCTCCATTCAGGGAAAAACTGACAGAGGTTCAATTCTAGATTTTCTAATGAGCTTAAGCAATTCCCAAACAGCTAAGTCTTTCACAGTCCACTTATCACATTTACTACAGTCAAAATAGGTCAGCCCAATAAATACTTTAAAGGAGAAAGAAGGCTTGGGAAGAGGAGGGACTTGTTAGGAGCATTGCTGAAGGAAGAGCATTCATAAAAGACTTTGGGTGAGGACAACATCTATTCAGATAGACTCAATTCTGTTTCTTCTTCTTCAGACCTAGTTTGGAACCATCTAGATGTGCCTTTTCTTATTCAGGAGGTGTAAATATGTAGTGGGCTTCCCCAGTGGCCCAGCGGTAAAGAATCTACCTGCAATGTGGGAGACACAGGATCAATCCTTAGATTGGAAAAGACCCCTGGAAAAGGAAATGGCAAACCACTCTTGCCCACAGAATCCCATGGACAGAGAAGCTTGGTGGGATGTAGTCCATAGGGTCACAAAGAGTCAGACACAATGGAAGTGTCTGAGCACACACGCACAAATACGTAGTATAAGGTGAAGGATGGGAAGAAGAACAGGGCACGATGGGATGGCTGAAACAGAAGGCAAGGTCAGGCCAGAGCAGAGGAAGGCTGAGCTATGCTGAGGAGAGAGTAAAACAGCTCATGTGTGGTCGGGAAGACTTCAAGGTGGAGGAGCAACCTTCCACCAGCCTCCCCCAGGGAAAGGAAAACAGGGCCAGCGCTAGGGACTGGAAGGTAGCTTTTTGGCCATATCAACGCACATGTTTCCTGATAGTGTTTCTCTGGTCCTCTCATCCTCCAACACTGGTATGTTTTTCTTGTTTTATGATCCAGTTCGTGTTCTTGGACTTTGATCAAGATGGAACACAGAGCTCAAAGAGATAAATTTTGGCTTTTCTTTTCTAAAAAATTAAAGAGCTTTTTAGTCAGTGCTCCTGAACATGACCCGCCCTTGGGTCATTTTGCTCTGGCATGCTGCTCTGTGTATGCATGGGAAAGAGGACCCACTGAGAGTGTGTTCCAATCCCTTCAAATACAGTATCACCCACAGCAGATGTCAGAATCTCCTGGCTTTCTTCATGTATGTGATGACCTGGAGGAGTTGAACTGTGGGGCTCTTGAATAGAAAGGAAATGCAAGAAGAGAAAAACCAGCACAGGCTGCCCCTTAGGGAAAGTGTTGTTGCTCAGTAGCTCAGTCATGTCCGACTCTTTGCAACCCCATGAACTGTAGCCCACCAGGCTTCTCTGTTCATTGGATTTCTCAGGCAAAAATATTGGAACGGGTTGCCATTTCTTACTCCATGGGATCTTCCTGACCCAGGGATCAAACCTGTATCTCTTGTTCTCCTGCAGTGGCAGGCAGATTCTTTACCAGTAGTGCCACCTGGGAAGCTCTAGGGAAAGTGACCCGTCATTAAATAATCTTTTTCCAGATATAATGTGATCAGTTTATTCAGAGTCCACCATTGTTTTGGTGAGATTTGTTGTCAATACACCCCCAAGAGCCAGCAAATATCCTTTTTTGACATTTTCTTTGACAGGACAAATCAGTATTGAATTGCTCAAATTAAGAAGCACAGAATAAGGGTTTGTGTCCAGTATTGTGTGCTGCCTCCCAGGAGTATCAGCGATGTCATTCACTGACATTGTCATTGGCAGAAAAACCAGCGAAATTATGCACCAAGTGACATTCATGATAACAGCTGCTGGCTAACTTGTGTTTCAGGGTGCTTGATGCTCCCCCACACTCCCTTATCAACCCTCTTGGCACATCGCTCCTTGAGCTCCTTAATCATGCAAACCAATGTCTGTCTCCATACACACATACACACAACAGGTTACTTGCTGGCTCTTGAAGGTGTGTTAATGTTCCCATTGAAGTAATGAAGATTCTGAGACAGCATGCAGTAGAAATTTGATTTAAACCCAGCATTTCGTGTTTAATTGATTAGGCTCAGTTTTGTGGGACTTACAATAGGAATTGATTAGGTATTCTGATAATCTTGTTTCTTTGTGCTTGAGTAAGAAAAGCTGGTGGAAGAGATGCTTTGGAAGTTTCTGAAGGATTTTTGACACCCAAGTCATACCATGTTGGATGCCATCTACTCTCTCAATGGTCAGGCTAGCCCTTGCCAGTTACTCATGACAGCTGTGTGGACACCTGTGGCATATGCATTTGTTGGTTGGTGCCCTCTTCATCTTGCATTTTTATTTCTGCATTTTCTCCACAGTTTGCTCACTCTTCATAAGATGTTGAATATTTTCTTATTTGTCTGAGACTTAAGCTTTAACTCCAGACCATTTAGGTTCTTTTGAGTTTTAGCCAGCATAGAACTGCTCCAAGATTAACTTCATCTCTTAAAGATTACTGACTTGATGGAAAGTTGGAAGCCTAAAGGGAACTGTAGAAAATGTTTTGACTTGTATTTTTCCTACGGTCTTAGTTCTGCCAACTGAAGATCAGTGAGAAGAAAGATAAAAGCAAATCCCAGGTCAATTTAATTCCATCCAATTTATCTATCCTAGGATCTCATTAATTAATAGGTCATGTTATTTGACAAACTTATTGAGCATTTACTATAGGCTAAGTAACATCTTGGAAGTTAGGAATACAAAACTTAGTTTAAAAAAAAATGTCCCTAGTTGATCAACAGATGTTGGTTGAGAGTTTAGGATCTACATTTCCAACAATCAGGGAATTCTGGTATTGGTGATCTGAGGATTGAATTTTATAAAAGGCTGATGAGCAGTGATTCAATTTTCTAAAACCTAACAATTTCAAAACTGATGCAAATAGAGAATATTCAGTTCAGTTCAGTTCAGTTCAGTCACTCAGTCGTGTCCAACTCTTTGCGACCCCATGAATCACAGCATGCTAGGTCTCCCTGTCCATCACCAACTCCCAGAGTTCACTCAGACTCGCATCCATCAAGTCAGTGATGCTATCCAGCCATCTCATCCTCAGCCATGTCGTCCCCTTCTTCTCCTGCCCCCAGTCCCTCCCAGCATCAAAGTCTTTTCCAATGAGTCAACTCTTCGCATGAGGTGACCAAAGTACTGGAGTTTCAGCTTCAGCATCAGTCCTTCCAGAGAAATCCCAGGGCTGATCTCCTTCAGAATGGACTGGTTGGATCTCCTTGCAGTCCAAGGGACTCGCAAGAGTCTTCTCCAACACCGTAGTTCAAAAGCATCAATTCTTCGGTGCTCAGCTTTCTTCACAGTCCAACTCTCACATCCATACACAACTACTGGAAAAACCATAGCCTTGACTAGATGGACCTTAGTCGGCAAAGTAATGTCTCTGTTTTTGAATATGCTCTCTAGGTTGCTCATAGCTTTTCTTCCAAGGAGTAAGCGTCTTTTAATTTCATGGCTGCAATCACCATCTGCAGTGATTTTGAAGCCCCCCAAAATAAAGTCTGACACTGTTTCCACTGTTTCCCCATCTATTTCCCATGAAGTGATGGGACTGGATGCCAATAGAGAATATTAAATTCCCTTAATTCTGACGTCTAGTCCTGTCTGCAACATAGATCTCGAGTCTATTCAGTAAAGATTATGGTAAACAGAGCATATGTTAATGATAACTCAATTGATATCAATGGCCACAACTGGAATCTATTAGTGATAAGAAGTGTCCAGCTTAACTCAGCTGATGCCACAGATCTTTTCTTGTATATATTGCCCACAGGTTCCCTGCTGGTTTTCCAAACTTAAGTGGCACTAACCCAAATGTTAAGGGGAGCAGAGAGTGGAGTGATGTTCCCATCTGCCTTAAATGCCTCAGCATTAGTGAAGGCAGCAGATTTGAGCAGTTTATATAACTCTTTGCTCATGAGAAGAAGCAGCTCTCTCCACTCAGTTTTGACATTGGTTTCTAATATTCTTTCTTCTTTCCTGTAATTAGAGTGTTCATTTAAGTCCTAACCAAGTGCTTAAAAGTACAGGACACTCTGCACCTATGGAGGGAAAATAGAAGGCTCTGCTCTTCTAAATCAGTGTCTCTTGGACTGGACATAGAGAACCCCAGGTCAGGGTTGTGAGTATGCCCCAAGCAAAATAGCATCTACATTTTCAGATCTTGGAAAAGCTATTTGGCAAGGGCATCAGTTCCTCCCAATAACCTGCTCAGATCACAGTATAATAGTGGTAGTTTATTCACAGGGTATTTTATTTTAAGTGTTACTGTAGAACTCTATAATCACTTAAGTACATATGAGTAAATGAGAGAGCTTTGACATTTGAGGACTTAACACTTAGATTTGGCCACCTCATGTGAAAAGTTGACTCACTGGAAAAGACGTAGATGCTGGGAGGGATTGGGGGCAGGAGGAGAAGGGGACGACAGAGGATGAGATGGCTGGATGGCATCACTGACTCGATGAACTTGAATCTGAGTGAACTCCAGGAGTTGGTGATGGACAGGGAGGCCTGGCGTGCTGCGATTCATGGGGTCTCAAAGAGTCATACATGACTGAGTGACTGAACTGAACTGAACTGAACTGAACACTTAGATTATAGATTTTTATAAGTGAATGTCCCAAAGAGTCCTCTAATTTATGGAGCTGATATTCAACCAGTACCCATGAGTTTATCTCAACTAGTTGTTTACGGCTGACATCTATTCTGATTGGCTGGGTGTTCACTCTGATCAGTTGCTAAGCTTTTACTGGTATTTACAAAGTTTTGTTGCCATCCCTGTGATTTGTGGTTTTGTGCAGATGCTCTCTTGCTGGTGCTGCTGCTAAGTCACTTCAGTCGTGTCCGACTCTGTGCGACCCCAGAGACAGCAGCCCACCAGATTCCCTCATCCCTGGGATTCTCCAGGCAAGAACACTGGAGTGGGTTACCATTTCCTTCTCCAATGCATGAAAGTGAAAAGTGAAAGTGAAAGTGAAGTCGTGTCCAACTCTGTATGACCCCATGGACTGCAGCCTACCAGGCTCCTCTGTCCAGGGGATTTTCCAGGCAAGAGTACTGGAGTGGGGTGCCATTGCCTTCTCCAGATGTGCTCTTGAGTCCCACTATTATGAGTCAATAGGCCCACCTGGATCACTCTCATCAGGTCTGAAGGGGGCCCTCACAGTTTTCAAATAGACTTCACAGAATAATATGTTCTATTAATGTCTACAAAAATAAAGATTTTCAAAGTTTTTAGATGTATTTATCAAGAACATGAAGAATCTGCAAAATTGCAGGTCAAATCAGGCAAGCATAAATTTTTACATATTTTTACACCTGAGCACAGTATGGTTATTTTCCATGTTCTCCCCCATCAGACTTAGGTTTATGAAGAGATTCTGTTGACACTCCTTTTATTTAAAAATAGTGATTTCAATAACCTACTGAGTTAGCACTAGGGATACAATGAGGAAGACAGACACGGTCACTGCTCTCATAGAGTTTACACTCTGAATCACAATATGCACCTACACTTCTGACTTGTGACATTCCTATCACACCCCAAGCGCACCACCACTGTAGTCTTGCTGCTTTACTTCTTTGGCTACTCATGTTTCCCAGACCCTTATTGTTCTCATCTCTCAGAAACACTCTAGTCTATTTGGGGGCTTCTTTGGATTGATCAAGCAATTACTATGCAACAGACATTATTTTAAGTGTTTTCTATCTATCATTTAATATCACCTACCCAGTAGCACTGTGAGAGGGGTACTTCTCTAAACCCATTTTGCAGATTCATAACCTTAGTTTCATAGAGCTTAACTTGTTCAAGGTTACAAAATTAGCAGTGATAAAACCTCAGTTCAAATTCAGTCTTACTCCAAACTTGTGAAGACATAATGATTAGTCAAGTTGAGTCAACAGTGAATAAATCAATTTTATATATTAAGGAACTGAACTTAGTGTATGCTATGCATTTTCCCTTGTCTAACCACTGAGAATCTGGAAGTCACTGACATTCCTGGTGAAAAGGGATCTTAAAGTGCTCAGAGAGGAAGCAGGAAATAGTTTCTTCAGCATATCTCTGACTGAGGATCATTCAGTTTGAGGCCAACAATCGGGTATGTATTGTCTAAGGTTCTCCAGAGAAAAAGAATTGATAGGATGTGTGTATATATATATATATATATATATATACACATACATGCATGGCCATATATATGTGCTATTTAAGGAGATTGATTATAGACATTGGCTAACATAATTATGGAGGCTGATAAGTCACGCAGTTTGCTGTCTGCAAGCTAGAGAACCAGGAAAACTGCTGATGTAATTCAGCACTAAGTTAGAAGAACTGAGAGTCCAGGGCCAACGATGTAATCCAAGTTTGAGTCTGAAAACTCAAGAACCAGGAAGCCAATGTCAAGGGCAGGAGAAGACAGCTCAAGCAGACAGAATGAATTCACCTTCCTCTGCCATTTTGCTCCATTCAGTCCCTCACAGGATTGGATGAAGCTGCCCTGTCTTGGTGAGTGTGCTCTTATCTCAGTCTACTAATTTAATCCTGATCTCTTCCAGACACACATACACAGATATACCAAGAAAAAATGTTTTACTAGCTATCTGGGCATCCCTTAGCCTACTTAAGTTGACTCATAAAATTAACCATCACAGGATGCTTGTCACTTCATGAACCAAAACCATTTGAAATTTCACTTTGAAGGCATTTTTTTTCCTCCTGAGGCACTGAAATATTTCTGTTAGTAACTTTCAATCATTGAGCTAGTTATCTCTTCTAGAATGATCCAGAATACATGTACTCTACTAGGCCCCCTTTCATGTATCTGGCTCTAAATTCCCTCTTTTCTAGTCTATTTTTCAGAGATGTCATGGATGCATATATCATATTTGTCTCATGAATGTGATTTGCATCACTTCCACAATATTGGTCTTCATGGAAGTATTTTTCTTTTTATTTACAATATAGCTATTATTTAAAACTTGGGAGATTTTTATGTCAAATAGTGGATCCCCATCTTCTCTTTGTGATACTCTCTAAAGTACGTTCCAAGTAACCACTTCTCCAAGAGACAGGGAGTCTCCTCTATTCAGATCCCTCTCAATGACTCAGCATCCTGCTTACACTTTTATTTTTCTTAAGAAAAAAGTTTCTATTTCTTGGACCCGTTTTGCTAGCAAAGGATGGGTGGAGAAAGAAGTTCTGAAGTCTGCCTTTTCAAATAAAATAAGAACAAGAATAATACTTTAAGGAGGTGAAAACTGTTCATTATACCTGGCCTGCTGTGCTCACATTTATTGATTGATTGTCCCCTAGAAGGCTTTTGAGTTCCTGATCTGGGCTTTAATTTTATTTTTCCTATAAGATGTGTGCCAGGCTTCTTACCATTTTTTTTCACCCTCTCAAACACACTATAGTCTCTGTGCTTCTCCAGATGTGTTTCAACCAGCATGGAATGCATGGGTCTTTGCCCTAGAATGACAGTTTGTGCCTTCAACTTCTATTTGCATTTCCTCTGTTTCCCCCCACCATCATCTTTTTTGTCTACTTAACTACATTTTAACTGTTAAGACAAAGAAATGACATTCATTTGGGTAAATTTTCTTTGAGCCTTATAGAAAAGTGATAAGGAAACAAATCTTCAAGACATGACATGGCAAGACTAGGCCAGGCTCAGGTCTTAAAACACAAAGTGCAGAATTTCCAAGCTGGCTTTCTCAACCAAGGTGTCAGGATGTCATGAACCAAATTGGAATCTCAATTGAGCATTTTCAGGCATTATATTTTTAGAAGAAAAAAAAAAAGCGGTCTTTAATAACTGTAACTGGGCAAGAACTCATCTTTATGGCCTATTACATTGATAGAAAGAGCAACAAATGAGCCCTCATTAAAGTCTAAAGCTTCCAACTATTTTATTATTGTTATTTGATATCTGTTGAGTTCTAGGGTTAATTTTAGCCAGTTGTGCCTATAGATGTAATATCTCAATTAGTTGGTATGGAATTAATTTAGGTTTCTTTACAGACCAATCTCCAAAACCTCTTTTCAAGATTCTTTTTTTATTCCTCCCAATTTGTTTTATTCCTTCCAATATATATACATACTCACACTATCACTTGATACACAAAAATCTGTTCTTTTCCTTGATATAGTTTATTTTCTCTATTTTTGTAACAGAAAAAATGGCAGAAACTTACTAGAAGATGCAAAAGGAAATGTGACTTTATTCTAATCAATTGTTGAAATAGGATTCTTTTAACTCTTTTTATGTCTACTATATTTACAGAATTTGTACTCTGTGGTATTTTGTTCAAATATAAGTCAATTTTTTTTTTCTCTTATTCCCTGAACTTTAAACCTGAACTTCCCTGATCAATGACCAAATAACATACTTCAGGAAAAAGATGCTGAAGTGGGAGCATTTTACTTTTCAACTGAAGAGATTGACCAGCATACCCACAGTGCACTGTTACTTCCAGGTCCTATAAGAAAGGTCTGTCTCCTCTTGAGACTTAATCTTCAGAAGCAGCAGCTACATTTCTATCCCAGCCCTTGCCCCAAGTAACCATAATATACTTTCTTCCTCTGTATATTTTCCTTTTCTGGATATTTAACATTAATGGAATTATATAATATGTGTCCTCAAGTGCTAACTTCTTTCACTAAGCATCATGCTTTTGAGATTTGTCCCTGTCAGAGCATGTATCAGTAGCTTGTTCCTTTTTAACACAAAGTGATGGGCTTCCCTGGTGGCTCAGTGGTAAAGAATCTACCTGCCAATGCAGGGGACACATGAGACATGGGTTCAATCCCTGGGCTGGGAAGATTCCCTGGAGAAGGAAATGGCAACCCACTCCAGTATTTTTGCTTGGGAAATCCTATGGACAGAGGAGCCTGGAGGGCTACGGTCCACAGGGTCACAAAAGAGTTGGACACGACTTAGTGACTAAACAAGAACCACCACCACTTAGTACTTCACCGTATAAATATACTACATTCTGTCTGTCCATTCACCAGTTGATAGATTTTTTTAAGTTGTTTTCAAATTTTACTGTTGTGGATAATTTTGCTAAGATTATCAATACTGTACAAATCTGTATGGGTGTACATTTTCATTTCTCTGGTTCCAAATAGGAAAAGGAGTATGTCAAGGCTGTATATTGTCACCCTGCTTATTTAACTTCTATGCAGAGTACCTCATGAGAAACGCTGGACTGGAAGAAACACAAGCTGGAATCAAGATTGCCGAGAGAAATAGCAATCACCTCAGATATGCAGATGACACCACCCTCATGGCAGAAAGTGAAGAGGAACTAAAAGCCTCTTGAAGAAAGTAAAAGAGGAGAGTGTAAAAGTTGGCTTAAAGCTCAACATTCAGAAAATGAAGATCATGGCATCCAGTCTCATCACTCCATGGGAAATAGATGGGGAAACAGTGGAAACAGTGTCAGACTTTTATTTTGGGGGCTCCAAAATCACTGCAGATGGTGATTGCAGCCATGAAATTAAAAGACGCTTACTCCTTGGAAGAAAAGTTATGACCAACCTAGATAGCATATTCAAAAGCAGAGACATTACTTAGCCGACTAAGGTCCGTCATGTATGGATGTGAGAGTTGGACTGTGAAGAAGGCTGAGCACCGAAGAATTGATGCTTTTGAACTGTGGTGTTGGAGAAGACTCTTGAGAGTCCCTTGGACTGCAAGGAGATCCAACCAGTCCATTCTGAAGGAGATCAGCCCTGGGATTTCTTTGGAAGGAATGATGCTAAAGCTGAAACTCCAGTACTTTGGCCACCTCATGTGAAGAGTTGACTCATTGGAAAAGACTCTGATGCTGGGAGGGATTGGGTGCAGGAGAAGAAGGGAATGACAGAGGATGAGATGGCTGGATGGCATCACTGACTCGATGGACGTGAGTCTGAGTGAACTCCGGGAGTTGATGATGGACAGGGAGGCCTGGCGTGGTGCGATTCATGGGGTCGCAAAGAGTCGAACACGACTGGGTGACTGAACTGAACTGAAGGTAGATATAAAGAAGTGGGATATCTGCTCATATGGAATACCTGCTCAATACCTAACTCATATGAGACAGTGAATTATAATGAGCAGGAGAGAGCAAAGTCTTTGAATTTATGCAGATTTTAATTTTAGCTACAACTGTTACATTACACTTTCTTAATCTGTTTCTAAAAGTTCTCATCTGTAAAATGGAGATATAGTAACTTTTATCTTGGCTTACTGTAAGATTCAAATGATGAAATATAAGTTAAATTCCCAGTCTAGAGCTAGGCACATAAAAGTTACTCAGTATTTGGTAGCTATTATTAATTAAACAGTATAATTAGGAAAAAACATTCAGATTGTAATTATTTTAATATTATCAGAGTACAAAGTAATAATGTTTCAGGTCAGGCTTAACCATTTACTCACTGTGGATGTGGGTAGATACTCAACTTTTTGAACCTTCACTTTCCTAATCTGTATAATCGATCTTTCAGGGTAGCTTGAAGGATTTGGTGGGATCATATGGATGAAAGAAACGAGCATGTATCTTGTCTGCTTTAGATGTTTAGTAAATGGTTGCTGCTGCTAAGTCGCTTCAGTCGTGTCCAACTCTGCGACCCCATAGATGGCAGCCCACCAGGCTCCCCCGTCCCTGGCATTCTCCAGGCAAGGACAATGGAGTTGGTTGCCATTTCCTTCTCCAGTGCATGAAAGTGAAAAGTGAAAGTAAAGTCGCTCAGTCGTGCCCGACTCTAGCGACCCCATGGACTGCAGCCCACCAGGCTCCTCCGTCCATGGGATTTTCTAGGCAAGAGTACTGGAGTGGGGTGCCATTGTCTTCTCCGTAGTAAGTGGTAGCCTTTGACATTTTTTTCTACCACTTGATTCCTTAGATACATTAATCTTTCTAGAAACCAGAAGGTGGTCACTTACATTGACCTTCTTTCAGAGAGTAGGAAAACTGAGTTTCAGAGTAATTAGCATAGTTAAAATGATAGCTAATATTTCTGAGCATTCATTAATATGTGAGACACTAATGTAGCTATCAGATGGAATCTTCTCAATAACTCTTTATTAGTAGAGACCCAGATTGGTATACATACCTTTTCTTTAGTGAAGAAATTTTAGTTTCGAGAGATTGTGGAGTCCAGAGTCAGGACTAGGACCAGGCTCTCTGCCTCGAAAACCATAATCTTGTTTTTTCCAAATTTTAAAATTTTTATTTGTATTGGAGGTATAGCCGATTAACAATGTTGTAGTTTCAGGTGAACTGTGAAGGGATTCAGCCATACATATGTATGTATCCAAAACTCACATTCCATCCAGGCAGGCACATGACACTGTGTAGAGTTTCATGTGCTATACAATAGGTCCTTGTTGGTTATCCATTTTGAATATACCATTGTATACATGATCATCCCAAACTCCCTAACTCTCCCTGTCCCCTGGCAACCATAAACTGGCGAAACCATAATCTTAATATTCACCTCTAATGTTCTATTGTTCTACAGCAAGGAATTAGCTCAACCTACCTGACTCCTAGCCCTCCTGGGTCCTTTAAGACACATGTGCTCTCTGAAAGGTGATTTCTAAAATCAGAATAAATCTAATTCTTGCCCCCGTCCCTGTTATCTTGCCCATGCAGTAGAGTTGATGGGAAATCAACCTCAGTTAATTTTCTAGGTTCCTTAGCTGTCTTGGAACCACATGAGAATCCTAGAGTTTATGCAATCCAAGAACTTAAGAAATTGTGGAAGAGTCTTCTATCCTCTTGCTTTCAGGGCATCCTGATCACTGCTGAGATGCATAACATCTATGAACGTCCTTGGGAAGCCCCACAAGAGTCCAAGACTATCAAATCCCTTATTCATGATATCTACCTCTTATTTTCTCACACCCTGTCCCTGGAGATGCCCCTGACTTTCTAGGCCTTTGTACTTACTGTTCCTGTCCCATCCTCAATCTTCATACCTTGAGCATGACCGAATCTCTGTGGTTGGGCTACTCTTCTCTGTCTCTTTTCAAATAAACTGTTACAGAGTCCTAGTTTTGTAAAAGACCTCTCAACTCTCCCCTGAGGAAACAGAGCCTAAACTCATCAAACTCTAATGTGGTGGTTGCCCTCTTTAAAAAGTGTTGGAAAAAAGATTCCCTGTATTTCATGGCAGTCCCATAAGGCGCAGTTAATTTTCAGTGTGGTTATTCTGCCACATTAACTTTTTGATAAATCATTGCTACAAATATATTGGGTATTTGAAAAAGCAGATTAGAGAGTGAGCTGACACTCTGCTGATATACACACACTCTGAAAGGGGTCTACTACTACTGCTACTAAGTTGCTTCAGTTGTGTCCGACTCCATGCGACCCCATAGACGGCAGCCCACCAGGCTCCTCCATTCATGGGATTTTCCAGGCAAGAGTACTGGAATGGGACCTTTCCCTAAAGCTTTGATTCCTAATATACAAAACGATGACATTGCAACAGGAGGTATTATATCTGAAACACCACTGGTCTCTAAAGTTACCGATAGGAATAGTTGTTGGCACAAACTAGGCCAAATAGTACAATTTAATAAAATTTTTTTTCTTCTTATTTTTCCATTTTCCGTTTCCTCTGTGTATTTCTTTGGTTTCCCAATTCTATTTGGAAACACAAAAAATGGCAAAGTATGTGCTAACATTTCTAATTATATAATTGTAAGACTACAAAGGAGCTATGAAAATGGCAGTAAGGGAAAAAAAAAAAAAAGAAACCTCACTTGTTCCAATCAGAAAATAATGAAAAGTCCTGGACCCAGGCTCACACTATTCTCTGTCCCACATTCCCCTTTAGAGGGCATCGTCACCCAGTCATTAGTATTTTCAGAACATGGACACAGGTGACTGGGCTGTGTGAAGGGTAGGTGTGTTAGTCTCACCTTAGGTCTTGAGTGTCAGGAGGCAGGGTGTAGGTTGTCCTGGGGAAGGGACTCCATAGTTTCAAACAAAAACTCTAAACCCTTTTTGAGACCATTTCCTCTGATCCTGATAACCTGTAAATCTCTATAAGTTGCACATGGAATTGAGTCAATCCGAGAGAGAAATCTGCTCAGCATCACTTTCATCACAAATGTGTCTTGTCTGAAAGAGTTTTTATTTTTTATTTTTTTTTTAAATTTTATTTTATTTATTTATTTTTTTCTTTTTTTTTTCTTTTTTAAATTTTAAAATCTTTAATTCTTACATGCATTCTCAAACATGAAAGAGTTTTTAAATAGGTGTTTTAACAGTGGTTTAGGATATATAGGTCTGAGCAGGTGACATCTGTTCCCAAAAGGTTATCTCTCCTGAGCACAGAAAAGTTGGTTAACATTGGAGGAGGTGCATTTAATAGATTTACTTAGCCCTTATTAAAGGTCAGGAAATACTGCCTGCCTGCCTTGGTCCTTCCTTCACCCTTCTTGTTTCTCCCTTTCTCCCTATCTTCTTCATTCAAATGCTTTTTTTTTTTTTTTTTTAGTTTAAAAATGTTCTAATTAAATAGTATACACAGAAGAATATCTGTAATATATAGGTATATTACAAGGTCCAAAAGCTACAAATAAAGCCAACATCCATGTAACCACCTCACTACTGGGTGAATAGAACACGTAAGTTTTAAAGCTCCTCTTTACACCTTCTATTTCCCTAGAGTTAATCATGATCCCAAATTTTATGTTTTGTATTTCCCTATTTATTTCTCTATTTTTCTTTACAGGTTCCTACACATGTATTTCTCTCTAAACAATATATTATACAATATAATAATTGTATTGTGTCCAGGTCCAATATTGTGTCCAATCAATATCCAGTAATTGATATTATATATATGATTTGCCTTTCTCAACTAACATATTTCTGAAGTCTCTCCACGTCAGTACTTATACATAAATTTTCACCATATTTATTATTGTATATGTCTCCTAATTTATACTTCTAGAAGAGTTTAGTGTAGCAATTATCAAACTTTCTGGTCTTACAACCCCTTTTCATTCTAAAAAAATTGTTGAAGAATTCGAAGAGCTTTTGTTTATATAGATTATACATTTGTCGATACATTTTCATAGTATTGAGATTAAAATTCAAAAATGTTTAAATTTTATTAATTTATTTAAAACTAATAACCCCACTGCATGTTAACTTTAAGACATTTTTACAAAGACTATTTTTAAAACAAAAAAATAAATTAATGAAAAGAGTGACATTCTAAATTTTTTATAATCTTGTAATGTCTCACTTTAAGGAAAAATTTAATTAAATTCTCATATCTGTTCTTTATTCAATCTGTTGTGTTTTTAGTTTTGGTTGAAGTACTAAGAAATCAAATTGCCAACATCATTTGGATCATCAAAAAAGCAAGAGAGTTCCAGAAAAACATCTACTTCTGCTTTATTGACTATGCCAAAGCCTTTGACTGTGTGGATCACAACAAACTGTGGAAAATTCTGAAAGAGATGGGAATACCAGACCACCTGATCTGCCTCTTGAGAAATCTGTATGCAGGTCAGGAAGCAACAGTTAGAACTGAACATGGAACAACAGACTGGTTCCAAATAGGGAAAGGAGTCCGTCAAGGCTGTATATTGTCACCCTGCTTATATAACTTCTATGTAGAGTACATCATGAGAAACGCTGGGTTGGATGAAGCACAAGCTGGAATCAAGATTGCTGGGAGAAATATCAATAACCTCAGATATGCAGATGACACCACCCTTATGGCAGAAAGCAAAGAAGAACTAAAGAACCTCTTGATGAAAGTAAAAGAGGAGAGTGAAAAAGCTGGCTTAAAGCTCAACATTCAGAAAACTAAGATCATGGCATCTGGTCCTATCATTTCATGGCAAGTAGATGGGAAAGCAATGGAAACTGTCAGACTTTATTTTCTTGGGCTCCAAAATCACTGCAGATGGTCATTGCAGCCAGGAAATTAAAAAAACACTTGCTCTTTGGAAGAAAAGTTATGACCAACATAGACAGCATATTACAAAGCAGAGACATTACTTTGCTAACACAGGTCTGTCTAGTCAAAGCTGTGGTTTTTCCAGTAGTCACATATGGATGTGAGAGTTGGATTATAAAGAAAGCTGAGCGTCGAAGAATTGATGCTTTTGAACTGTGGTGTTGGAGAAGACTCTTGAGAGTCCCTTGGACTGCAAGGAGATACAACCAGTCCATCCTAAAGGAGATCAGTCCTGAGTATTCACTGGAAGCACTGATGCTGAAGCTGAAACTCCAATACTTTGGCCACCTGTTGTGAAGAACTGACTCATCTGAAAAGACCCTGAAGCTGGGAAAGATTGAAGGTGGGAGGAGAAGGGATGACAGAGGATAAGAGGCTTGAATGGCATCACCAACTCAATGGACATGAGTTTGAGTAAACTTCAGGAGCTGGTGATGGACAGGGAGGCCTGGCATGCTGTAGTCCATGGAGTTGCAAAGAGTCGGATAGGACTGAACAACTGAACCGAACTTAACCTAAGAAATATCTGGCCTCACACAAATATATAGATGAAGAGAAACGGACCTTGAAAACTTCCTGAAAAAATTCTTAGATCACATTTTGAGAACCACTGCCTAGGAGTCAAATTGCTTTCCAAAATAATCCTAAATTGTCTTTAATATTAGTTACATCAATTTATATTTTTTAGCAGTATGTTCTTATTGTCCATGCCCTTGAAGACATTTAATATTGTCAAGCTTTTATATTCTTTAAAAATCTATTGTATAGGAAATGATATCATATCATTGATTGATATGGCTTTAATTTTCCTTTATCTAATGACTAATGAGTTGAATATCTTAGGACTATATACATACTTTGTCTTACATATAGTGCTAGTCAAATCTTTTGATCACTTTAATATTGAGCTATTTATTTTTTATTGATTGACTCTTTTTATATTTTGGAAATCATTCCTTTGTCTTTTATTTATATATACATATATTTGCTCAAGTTGTTTTTATTCTCTTTATGCTAACTTTTGATGAACTATAATAAATCTTAATGAAGAGAAATTTATTGGCCTTTACCCTTATAATCTGTCCTTTAGAGGGTCTGGTTTAAGAAAGCCTTCCCTATGCCAAGGTCATAAAAATGTTCTCCTAAACATACTTCCAAAAGCTTTTATGTTTTCTTCCCACATATAAGCCATTAGGCCACGAAGAATTGTGTAAGTTATGAGCTTGGATTTTTGCATATCTATAGTCATTTAGTCCCATATCAGTTTACTGAATTGCCTGTACTTTCCCCACTGGATTGCGTGGCCAGCTTTTTACACATCAGATTTCACATACATTTGTGTCTCTATCTGGGCTCTCTATTCAATCCACTTTTCCTTCTGTCATTTTCTGACCAATGTAATAACATTTTCGTTACTTTGGTTCTAATATGTCTTGACATATGATAATGCTAATCATTCCAGCTTCTTTAGGAACATATTAGATGGTTTATATTCTCTTATTTTCTGCTGTAGATTTCAGAATCACAGTACTTATATCATCTATATATGATGGGGGAAAAAAGAGGAACAGCTTTGAAAATTTGTTTGGCCTTTCACAGAATCTATAGATCAAATTGGGGAGATTAGATGTCTTTATGAAATTTAGTCTTCTTATCCTTGAACACAGTATACCTACAATTTTTTTTTGGTTTTCATTAATATCTCCTTGAATAAATATAACATTTTGTTCTATTAAGTTCTTGCATGTATTTTGTTAGATTTATTCCTCAATCCCTTGTATTTAGTGATGTTATTATTACTAATATTCTTCAAAATTTTTATATTTTTAAATTATTACTGATATAAAGAAATGCAGTTAGCTCATTTATATCTAGCATTTCAGTAAAATATTTTATGAATTTAATAATTTGTGAATAGTTTTCTGGGAATATTCTTTTAGAGCTTTGCATACTGATATGTTCTCAGTTTGCATACTGGTATGGCCCACTCCAGTATTCTTGCCTGGAGAATCCCAGGGACAGGGGAGCCTGGTAGGCTGCTGTCTATGGGGTTGCACAGAGGCAGACATGACCGAAGTAACTTAGCAAAAAATGGTATTATACTGTTTTTTCTTTTCTAATCTTTGTCTTTTTCTGTCTTACTGCAGTGATGGAGCATGTACATGCTAAGTTGCTTCAGTCATGTCCAACTCTTTGCAACCTGTAGCCTGCCAGACTCCTCTGTCCATGGGATTCTCCAGGCAAGAATACTGGAGTGGGTTGCCATGCCCTCCTCCAGGGGATCTTCCCAACCCAGGGATCAAACCCGTGTCTCTTACACCTCCTGTACTGTTAGGCAGGTTCTTTACCACTAGTGCCACCTGGGAAGCAGTGATAAGAACCTCAAATATAATGGTAAGTAAAAGCTTCGATAGTTATCATTTTTTCAGATAACTGATTTTAAAGAAAGCATTTTAAAGTTTTACCATTATGTATCAGAATTGTAATAGGATTTTTCTGCAGATGCCCTGTATCATTTTAAGAAAAATCCTTTCTCTCTGTATACTGTTTAGGACTTTTTTTTTTTTTCATAAATGAAATTTCAAAATTATAAAAAGCTCCTGCATTTGAGAAAATTTTGGTTTTTTTTTCTTTATTCTGCTAAACTTGATAAAGTATGTGTTAATGGAATTTTTTAATGTTGACTCACATTTCTGTGATAAGCATACAATGGATTTGATATATTTTCTTTTTTATATATGGTGGTATTCCATTTGTTAGTTTTGCTGGGGGATTTTTGCATCTATGCATATATGTGAGAATGACTAATTATTTGCCCTGCTCTGTCGTTTGGTATTTTCAGTTTGCAGGAAGAATCTCATAAAATTATTTGGGGCATGTATTTTCTTCCATTATCTGCCAAATTTTTATACAGAAATTATGTGTTCTTTGAAAGTTCAGTAAAAGTATTTTGAAAATTACTTGAAATGTAGTATTTTCTTGGTGGGGAGTTTTCAACCTCTATTCTAATTTCTTTAATAGTTGAAGGACTATATATGTTCTATTTCTTTCTTTTTTTCCCCTTGACTCAGATTTGGTTGTATTTTCCTAGAAATATATGTTTTTCATGGATGTTCTCAAATTTATTGCCAGAGAGTTGTTCATGCTATATTTTAATTCTTTTAAATATCAACAGCTTTTGGTAGTGACCTCCTTTACTTATAAATGTTGAAAAATTTTACAATTATCTGGTCAATCTTTTCTGAGTTTTATAAATTTCATTCATCTTTTTGAAAGCAAATAGTTTACATTGATTTCTCTGTCTTCTATTTCGTTAATTTCTGCTTTATCTTTTTTACTGTTTCATTTTCTTAGGGTGAGTTCTGTACTTGTTTAAAACTCCAAAACTTGATTTATCGCTCATTAATTTTGAACATTCTGTTTTTATAATGTTACCATTTTTAAGGCTATGTTTTTCCTTTAGGAGCACTTTAGCTACATTTCTCAAGTCTTGATACCTACTAAATTTAGTATTTTTATTATTATTGTATGCTAATTTCTAATTTCTATGATGATTTATTCATTAACTCACTATTTAAAAGTATTTTGAATATTGTTGAGATTTGCATAATGGTCTAGTGGGTGGTAAATTTCAAAATCAACTGTTAGATGTTTATGTTTAATACAGATATTTTAGATAAAGTTTGCTATGTGTGATTTTCAAATATATATTCTCATTCATTTTTGTCTGCTTAACCTAGTAACTTCTAAAGAAGTTGTTACAATATCTCCAAATTAAAGTATATTTATCAATTTCTTCATGTAGTTCTTCCCATTTTTTATTTATAAATTTTTGAGGCAGTGTTAACAGCAACAAGGGTCTTCCCCAGTGACTCAGCAGTAAAGAATCCATCTGCAATGCAAGAGCTGCAGAAGTGGGTTTGATCCCTAGATCAGGAAGATTTCCTGGGGGAGGCCACAGCAACTCACTCCAGTATTCTTGCCTGGAGAATACCATGGATGGAGGAGCCTGGTGGGCTACAATCCATAGGGTCGCAAAAAGTAGGACATGATTGAAGCAATTCAACATGCATTCAATAGCAATAAACATATTTACAACTTTGTAATCTTCCAAATATAAATATTTTTGAAATATTCATTACGTAATGAACCTTTTCAATACACAGTAATTCTTTTAATATTGAAACCTATTTTAATATTAGAATTATTTTGTTATTACAATTTATAATCCATTTTGGTTAGTATTTTTTCTTATTTGTCATTCTATTTTAAGCATTTTTTAGTCTTGTATTTTGGATTTTTCTTTGTAGGTATCATATGGATTCTTTTAAACCATATAGATTTTTTTTAAGTGACATCATTCAATATTTATCTTTAATTTAACTGAAATGCTTAGTTCATTTCAGTGTATTGTGGCCCTCAGTGTATTCAGATGAACTACTCTATTCTATTTTGTACTATTTTGTTCAGTTTCATGTTTGATCAATTTCACCTGGGGAAATGCCTTGAGACCTAGTTTCAAGGGGCTTTCCTCTGTAAAGGATATTTGTTATTTCTAATTTGGAACTTCCAAATCAGAATATCTCTTAAAATAATTTCTGGATTTGAATTTTTTGGCCAAAACAGGTAGTGTGAATATGTATGAGCTATAAACTTGAGTGAGGGCTGGCTTATGAATTAAATTTTTTTCTCTACCCAGACATAAATTTTTCTGCTATTCCTCTGTAAGACAAGTTTTCTTCTTCTTCACCCATTCTCTATGAGTGAAGACCTTGGTGATCTTGGCTTTATGTGATATTGTCCTATGAGATTCCCCAACTTAAGCATTCTTTAAGATTTGCCTCCGGTCTTTGTCCCTCAAATTCATCAAGACTGAACAGATCCCCATGGAATACCAGTTGCTTCTCCGTTATTTCAGCTTTCTTGTTTTTATTTTGGGCTTTAAGGCCCTTACTACTCTAGATTCTTGCTCTCATGTTTGGTCCCTGAGAATTTTCTCTACCTTCTTACTTACTCAGCTAAACATTTTTAAAATTTAATATATATTTATATCAAATTTTACAGCAGGATACTTGTTTAAGATATCTTGTCTCTCACATTACCAAATCTGGGAGTTCTTTTGCTTTTCTTAAATATTTATGTTGTATATGCATATTGAAAAGATATAGAGTTCATCAAATCATAAAATTAGTTCTAATTCATGACAGAACTATGTGAGGGGGTAGCAGGTATGGGAGAGTTCATGGATTGTGAGATTAAAAAGAATCTGTTTTATGTTTATTAGACTGAGTACATACAGTGTTAGAAGAGGCAAACACTAGTTAACCTGGGAAATGAAGGCAGAAGCCAGATCAGTGAGCAGACAGGCGTTCGGCACTTGCTCTAGATCAGAAACAGTGCTGCATGCTAAGGGGAAAGCTGAGAATAAGACAGGTAGGAGCCTTGCCCTCACAGAGCTTACTGTCTGAAAGTAAGCTGAAGGCGGATACAACTAAAGGGGTCAGAATGAAGAAAAGCCAAAGTGTGAACAAGAGTTGCTGTAAACCAACAGGAAAGCCATAAGCTACAGGAGCAGAGGCTGGTCAAGTAAAAGACAGTTGAGGAAATAACTTAGGAAAAACCAGTCTCGCACATAGCAGACATTCAATAATAGGCCTAAACTCTTCAGAGGCAAATAAGACCTCTTAAAGAGACTGTGATATCTAGATAATGATGAGCATTTAGGAAAATGCCTTAGCCAATTCTTTAGAGCTTTTAAATATCTGTAAATGATTTTTGCATCTGTTGTGTATTCCAAATTACAGTAGATAAATTATTATGAAATAGTAATGAATGAACTAGAGCTAAGATCCCAGGTGTCACTTTTGCTTTAGGTAGACAAGAAGTCTTGCATTGAACTTGGATTTTTAAATAGATGTTACATGTCTCTGATCATTGGTCACTTTTTGGATGTCAGAAATGTCCTTTTTTCACATTTTATGCTGCCAGAGCTGTAATCCAATAACAATTTTCCCAGTAAGTAAGTGCTTCTCACATGCCACCAGGGAGCAATTGCTTTGCTACACTGCACTTAAAAGGAGTTTAAACTAAAAAGACACAAATTTCACTTTTTTCTCTACTGTGGTTGTGAAAAAAAATAATGCTAAAAAAATAATATTTCAGATTATTGAATTTGCACTCCTATGAGACAGCAACATAATTGTGTAGAGGGCACCTTTAATTTTTTATATGCTTGTTTATTAATAAAGAAGAACTTTCTATTCATACACCAAAAGAATGGTCCAGTGGAACAAAACAATAAATGCAACAAAACCTCTAGTTCATTAAGTTGGAATGCTGGGATTGAATTACTAATTTATGTTGTTTTTAATTTCATGTAATAAATTATACTGTTTTAAAATATAGGAGGAAACTGTTCCCTTGGAGTCTGCTTACCTCCAACTCTGACTAGGAAAGTTTTATTTGTCCCTGGGGGACTGGGAAGTAGGGGGATTCACTGAAAAATTGCAGTTTCACAGGAGCATACTATGAAACATTCATAGACATATTTCTGCATTACAGAAGCCTTAATAAACACAGCCAATCACTTCAAACTATACATGGCCCTTCCAAGGCTTTTGAAAGGCATTTTCCTAAAGGAAAAGGTAGACTTTGGGAATCTGGTTTTGGGGTTGTCACAAATATATATACCAGAAAGCACATCCTGAATTGAGGATAGTGAACAGCTGACATGGGAAGGACTCTGATGGGTTCCCATGGGAAGGAACTCCGGAACTGGGCTGACCATCCGAGTTGAATGAGACAACCACCCTGTTACCTTTGGGTGGACAAGTAATGATATGCAGGTTGACGCTGGAAATGAGCATGGACTGGAGTGGGGTAAATCTCTGCAAAGCAAGGTCGTCTATGACGGTTGTCTGCTGGCAATGCTCAGAGCACTCACAGAAGGAAGGAACGTACATCTTTCACTCCTAAAGATAGATTTGAGAGATCTTCATCTGCAAGTCTGGCATCGGAGAAGGCAATGGCACCCTACTCCAGTGTTCTTGCCTGGAGAATCCCAGGGATGGGGGAGCCTCGTGGGCTGCCGTCTATGGGGTCGCACAGAGTTGGACATGACTGAAGCGACTCAGCAGCAGCAGCATCTGCAAGTCTGGCATAGATCTGCATCATAGGATCGATCCACTATTAAAAAGAATTTAAACAAAATTGGACACATTTGTCCAAATTAATGAAGGATAAATATCTGATCTGAGAAATTTTAGTCAGTTAAACTTCCATCCTAAAGGAGATCAGTCCTGAGTGTTCATTGGAGAGACTGATGTTGAAGCTGAAACTCTAATACTTTGGCCACCTGATGCTAAGAACTAACTCATTTGAAAAGACCCTGATGCTGGGAAAGATTGAAGGTGAGAGGAGAAGGCGACGACAGAGGATGAGATGGTTGGATGGCATCACCAACTCAATGGACATGAGTTTGAATAAACTCTGGGAGTTGGTTGATGGACAGGGAGACCTGGCATGCTGCAAGTCTGTGGGGTTGCAAAGAGTCGGACACAACTGAGTGGCTGAACTGAACTGGACTGAAACATTATCTTGGCTCTCTTAGCCACCATGCCATTAGTAGTACTTACTATGTGCAGACATGTTACCAGATGTTGTGGAAACACTTGGAACTGGATCCATCAGAGGAGGACCATGAGCACTGAGAACCCACCAGAGTCCAAGCATTTTAGATAGATTTTTTTTTATCCAATTCTTTCAAACTCTGTGTGTGGTATAATTCTAAGAAAACTAAGAATTTATGAGTCTTAAAAAATTTGTCCAAGGCTACATAGTAAGTAGATGGTAGAGCAAAAATGTAGTCTGTTCTGCTTGAGCCCAAGTATAGCAGGAAGGGAGGAAGGAGAGGAGGGAAGAAGGAAGGAGAGAAAGAAGAAAGGAGGAAAGGGAGGGAAGGAGGGAAAGAAGAATGTGATTGTTCACTTGAATAAAGAGAGAATTGGGAATCACATCTGGCAATTCAAATTTATACCTCTTGTATTATTAAAAACTTGTAGATGGAAAAAAAGAAAAAAGAACTTAGGCCATTCCAATTTCAGAATATTTCAATATGAATGCTAAAACGTGCTCCTTCAACTAGAGGGTATTTGGTAACAATTTTGAGAGAGAAACCAAAAAAATGTAATATTTTCAATCCTTTGTAATATCTGTACTGCTATGATCTTACATTTGTTATCTTAACTCTTTTGGAGTTTCCCTAACAAAAAGCAGATTTTTTAAAAGATATTTTATTTTTTTTATTTTTTTTTACTTTGTCATGCAAATCAACTCTCTCTCCCACAATTTTGTAACTTCTTAATTATAAAACGACTATACGCTTATTACAGAAATTTTAGAAACTACAAAAATATGTTAAGAATAAAATTCACCTCAAATGCTCTTACAAAAAGATTTATAAGTATTTCTCCATCTTCTTAATTTTTTTCTTTATAACAAAATTAAGCTATATGCTCAATTTTACCTTACACTTTTTTCTCCACAAAGCAAATATAAAATTTTCCCCAAGTCATTAAAAATGCCTCAAAATAGAATTTTTATTTGGAGTGAGGTATTCAATTATATTAGCACATCTTATTCCACCTAATTCCTTTGTCCTTGGACATTTATTTAGACTCCATTTTTTTCAATGAATCGCAACTAAAATATAACTTAACATTGAGTCAATAATAGCCAGGAAGTGCCTCATATTTGGAATGATGACTTTAGTTATACCAGCCCTCTCTATTTGAACTATAATTTCCTTATGAGATGCACTTTGTATCCCTTAGAAGAAGAAAACTTCTCCACATTTATTTTTATTCATTCATCACATATTAATAATTGCTGTTCTGTGGTTTAGGTCTAAAAACTGTATAGGTCTTCAGAAAGAGGCCTTCTGAGAGCATATGGTTTTCTGTGACAAGCAGTCATGAACATAAATAATACTGGTGGAAAGCTGTGAGCTCAAAGCTGTTAGAATTCAGGCAATTAATATTATAGAATTTCTGGAAGGAGAGCTCTTTTCTAATGGGGTACTATAGAAAGCCCTAACGTCATTAGAATATTCTAGAATAACTTGTTTGTCATTTATTTATGTGTGCATATATGTCTGTGGAGGGGCTTCCCTAGTGGCTCAATGGTAAAGAAACCGCCTGCCAATGGAGGAGACACAGTTTTGATTCCAGGGTCGGGAAGATCATATGGAGAAGGAAATGTCAACATACTCCAGTATTCTTGGCTGGGAAATTCCATGGACAGAAGAGCCTGGCAGGCTGTAATCCATGGGATTGCAAAGAGTCGGACACAATTGAGTGACTAAACAAAATGTATGTAGAGATGCTAAAAGGTAAAATATTATTTTTTGTTCAAAGTTCTTAATTAGTCAATTTAAAAGTCATTCAAAAATAATGTTCAGAAAATAAATTTTATTTCTCAAAGATCATCAGAAAAGTAAATTGTAAAAGCAATTGTGACTTGAAGATATCTATAAGAAGAACAGGTACAAGATATATAATGGTTTATAATATTAAAGTCTATTTCTCTATGATTTGAAATTTTTGAGAAAAATGGTTAGGTTTTAAAAATTGTGTGATGATCCAAACTTCCCCATTAAGCTATTAAGGAAATATTTCTCCAAAAAGAAAAATCATATTCTTTTATTACTGCAAATATTTGTAGCTGACTTGCATTCACTGAAGCATATGCAGCTTACTTTGGAGATGCCCTTTATCTATCTTTACCTCTGGTGGGAGCTCCTTTTTATTTTTGTTTGCCTTAGTTCAGTTCAGTCGCTCAGTCTTGTCTGACTCTTTGCAATCCCCTGGACTGCAGCACGCCAGGCCTCCCTGTCCATCACCAACTACTCCCGGAGTTTACTCAAACTAATGTCCATTGAGTCGGTGATGCTATCCAACCATCTCATCCTCTGTCGTCCCCCTCTCCTCCCACCTTCAACCTTTCCCAGCATCAGGGTCTTTTCAAATGAGTCAGTTCTTGTTTGCCTTAAATCCCAATTTATTATAAGTTTGCAGAGTTAGAATGAAGTGTGGATTCCTGTACAATCCTTCTCCAGGCATGCCTGGGTTTTATTTCTGGAGGTCATGCTCCTGGAACATGCTAATTTGCTCTCATGTTATGGCTATTTTTTTTAAAAGCCACCCATTTCCTTCCTAAGAGAAGGAAATGGCAACCTACTCCATTATTCTTGCCTGGGGAATTCCACAGATGGAGAAGCCTGGCAGGCTACAGTCCATGGGGTCACAAAGAGCAGGACACGACTGAGTTACTAACCCACATGCTACATAACATACAATTCCTTTTCAGGATGACAGTCTAACACCATGGACCTTGAATATTTCTGAAATTTCAAAGAGATTTCTGAGTCTGATTGCCACTGTGAACTCACTGTCCAAGCTGTTTTCAAGGATTACTTTTTCATGCCCTATTGGCTAGGAGACTCTTAAAGATTGTTTCCATGAAACAACACATCTAAATGCAAAGAAGATATGAATTATCAAATCTGAATCAGATCTTTAAATGATACAGTGTATTATTTTCATTACCCTTTTTTCTCTGTTTTTTCATCTTCTGCTTACATGTGGAAAAGCAGGATGGATGCTAATGTGTTTTATATTTATCTTTCTGGTACGCATAATTTTGAAAGCAGTCTTAAAACAAATTCTTCTAATAAGATCCTAAGGCTCTGTCCTGGGCTGTGTCCTGGGGTAAATTGGGGGATTGGAATTGACATATACACATTACTATATATAAAGTTATTCACTAAAAAGGACCTCCTGTATAGCACAGAGAATTATACTCAATACTCTGTAATGGCCTATGTGGGAAAAGAGTCTATGATGAAGAGTCCAAGATGAAGAGTAATATCTCTGAGGTAAGAGACACAGCTGTTCTTCTTGCCATGATTCTTCAAAGATGAGTGCCATTAATGTAAAACATATGACTTAATATCCATGAGTTCACATGTGAAAAGCATTGTCCTCTGAGTAAGAAATTGGTGGTAGGCCCAAGAGAGCTCATATGTGGTAACTAATGAGCTTTGTTTCTGTCTTAGTACCCAGGGCCATCCTTAGACAGATAGCCAGTCACAGTCAGCTGCAGCCACTTTTTAATGATTTATTTATCTAAAATTTTATTGAAGACTTTCTAGGTTGAACTAGTAGTAAAGAACCCACCTGTCAATGCACGAGATGTGGGTTTAATCCCTGCGTCAGGAAGATGCCCTGGAGAAGGAAATGGCAACCCGCTCCAGGATTTCTGCCTGGAGAATCCCACAGACAGAGAAGCCTGGGCGGGCTACAGTCCATGGGGTTGCAAAGACATGACTAGAGAGATTTAGCACACACCAGAACACAGCTGATTTACAATGTTACTTTCAGGTGTACAGCAAAGTGAATAAGTTATGCATATACATATGCTAAGTCACTTCAGTTGTGTCCAACTCTGTGCAACCCCATAGATGGCAGTCCACCAGGCTCCCCCGTCCCTGGGATTCTCCAGGCAGGGACACTGGAGTGGGTTGCCATTTCCTCCTCCAATGCATCAAGGTGAAAAGTGAAAGTGAAGTCGCTCAGTAGTGTCCAACTCTTAGCGACCCCATGGACTGCAGCCCACCAGGCTCCTCCGTCCATGGGATTTTCCAGGCAAGAGTACTGGGGTGGGGTGCCATTGCCTTCTCCGCATATACATATATCCATTCTTTATTAGATTCTTTTCCCATATAGACGATTACAGAGTATTGAGTAGAGTTCTCTGTGCTATACAGGATGTCCTTTTTAGTGAGCAACTTTATACATAGTAATGTGTATATGTCAATCTCAGTCTCCCAGGACAGAGCTACAGAAGTGGCTGTGTTCTCTTGTACCAAAGAACATATTTTATGATTGTTCTATCCTTTACCTCCATTTCTTTCCTACAACTGTATTTCCACCAAATACTGTTTCTTAGTTTTACTATTTTTTTTAAATACTTTTCTAGTTGGGTGTTATCCACAGCTGAGAGTTAAGTAGTGTAATTGCTCTTGCCAGGTCCCATCAAAACTCTGAATAGATTCATTCTCATCCACTTGTGGCATCCAAGAGATTTTGGTACATCTGGGAGACATAGCTTACAGCACACGGCAGAGTATCTACACAGCCTGGATAGGTGGCAGGGCAATGAGGAGAAGGCAGCCATCTTTCCACAGCAAAATCCTGGTTTTCTATACAAGGTACTATCTCAGCACTGGACTTTCAGAAGTAAAAATAATTATTTGCAGATGAGTTATTTGTAGTAATTACTCCTAAGCATAACAATTTCCTCATAGGTAGTTAATCATATTTAACATTTATTAAAATTATGGAGAAATACATGAAATTTTCAAAATACATGGTGGTCATTTTAGTCATTTACATATACATGGCACAATACAATCAAAATATTTCTAGGAAAAATGTATTTAAATCTGATTCTGACAGGAGGAAATGATGTTGGTTTAGTGTTTCCTGGGGTAAAATGTGTTTGTTTTTTTTCCAGATTTTGCTTTCAAACTTGTAACTCACCTCTGTACACCCACTGTTCTACTCACAAAAGTGGAAATAGTTTTACCTGAAGAGGTTTTGAGTAGGTTAAATAAAATAACAGGTTATTGCAGGTTTATAGAAAAGCATAGTATGCCCCCACCTCTTACATTTTATTTAAACCTGGATTCTATTTCCTTTTGATTAACTGATTGCATTTGTACCAGGTTAAAACAATGCCATTTATTCTGGTATAAGCCCTGATTTTCCCTCATATGAAAAGTGAATGGGTTAGCCATTGTCCCAAATACCAGAGAAGTTAACACAGATATAATTTTAGAGGAAATTGGAAATGAAATGTTACTGAAAGGGCTAAGTTCTCTTTCAGGATGTAGTGGTGGGTTCCACAAAATTTATGATTTAAAAATCTAAGGAGATGCTCAATTATAATTACATAAAACACATTATTTTTGATACAAGCACTCTGAAATCTGCAGTTTTCTCCACTGGCATGCTTCCCTACGCTGTGCTGTACTGAACATGTGCAGTACTATTCTGAGTTTTCCGGAAGTGAAACAACTTTATGGAAATCATATGCAAAATGTTTCTCAAGTTTTTTTGCAGTTTACTTTTTTATGAGTCTGTTAAAAATTTAAGAGAAGCCTTGTTGACATTTTATATGCTTATTTTTCTTTCAAAGGAAAATTGGAGGATTTTTAAATTTTCATATCTATGATGATAAAAGGTGAAATAACATCATAATTCTTATCTTGTTCAATTTGATATTTGGTTGTTTTATTTTTTTTATGAGTTTTATTCATCTTGTAACCAGTCTTGTATATCTTATAAAAAGAAGAGGTTTTACTTTTTTGGTTTTGAGGAATTTGCCTAGAGCTAAATTATCTAGGCCGAAAACCTGTTCAACAGATCTGAATTTTTACAATGCTACCTCTGAAAAATGTTAATAAATAAATATTTTAAATATTGTCATTTCAATATTTTAAGTACCTCAGCAAATGATTTTGGTGGAACTCTGTCCTCTGAGAAAACTAAAGAAAAGAACATATTCTCGTCTTGAATACATCTGAATGTCACAATCACATTGTTTCCCTCCAGTGCGTTTATGAAATGGAATATTTTTAGTAAAAGGATGTGGCTACAGCCATTTATTACTTTCTATAATGTTTAATTCATCCAACTGAGCACTAAGATTTTTATAGTTTACTGTCCAAGTACTTCTTTGGCCATCAAAATCCCTTTGTGATCTAATAGAGAAACAAAATGACATTTGTAGGGACAACAATTCATTAGGCTTAACACAACTATTAGGTCTTTAATTAAATATTGACTTGAACCTCCAGGTTCTACTGCAGGTGAAAAAGTGATTTTTTTATCTGCAAATGGTTGTGCTGATTCATTGCTTTTACTAACATTTATAGAGTGCCTTCCATGTGCAAGCAATGCTTAGGCACTGTGTGTATGCCTTATGGTGTGCTGGGACATGGATATAAAGATGGAGCCCTCAAGTTTTATTTGTATTGTTATTACAAAGACAAGAATTAGAAAGCTATTGAAAAAGCTGCTGAGCGCTTTCTAAACAGGCAAGCATACAGCAGCTGTGGGAGGAGGAGATGGAATGGTGGCATTTTTCAAAATGGGCATTTGGTATTGCAGATTGGTGCCCCCAAAATGAAAACAAGGATAAACTATCGAGTCAACAAATTATTATTATAGCTATTTTTATGGGACGATCTTGTTCTGCATTTGAATTAAACCACAAATTTCAGTCACTCATTAGCATTCCTTCTTTGAAATGACTTTAATATGGCTGTATATTAATTCAATCGCTATGAGTTTCCTGAAATAGAAGATTGACTTGACCTGTGGCCATTGCTAGAGAGATCACATCCGGTGTCACATTAGCAAATTAGCACTGAGTTTAACCCTTGTATAGTGAAGCCCAGTGAGGGCAAAACAACATCATTGCTATTTTCCTAACTTCCAGCACTTCATTAACTATGGCACCACATAGGGGTTATATAACTGCGATCATAACTTTGTAAAGTTTATAAACATAACAGAATGTTCTCACGGGTGTCCTAGGCCAGGCCGCAAGCATCGTTCCTTGAGGTCACCCAAAGTTCCTTCTCCAGACACTGCTCACCCTTCAGTTGTAAGGGGAAGCAGCCTGCACATTGGCTGTCCCAGTGCTAACCCCTCCAGGAATCGGACTCAGCAGCCCTGTGCTCCTGCCAGCATGTCACCAGAGGAAGATTGATTGCCTCATAATAATGTTTCTCATAAGTCTGACCAATCTGGGTTTTTTTTTCCAGTCCCTGGGTTCTTAGCACTTGACCCCCACAATGTGGCATTCCTTGAGGCTGTGGCTAAACAAGACCATGGAGCTCCTGAGAGAAGCGGATTCTAGTCACTGCATCAGTAAGAATCTAGGACTATGAAGTCGAGAACGCTCATTCAATGCAGGCAAAGCAAGGACTGCCGCCCTCTTCCCAGCCTCAGTGCAGGTTTAGAGAATTCCTACAAAGTCCTCCAGTTCTCACCACTGAGCAGAGTGGGAATTAGCTAAGAATGCTCCTTAATTATGACTCTCCTAGCTCTTTACCTCCCTCACCAGGTAAACATACACACAGAGAATTTTAAGGCCACCAGGGAATTCTTCCTAGGGATCACCCATCCTGGAACCTTGATGTTAAAAGTTCATATCCTAGACTGCCACAGTATGGACCCCAACAATTTTTTGACATTGTTATCACATGGTCCTAAAATATCAAATATTGAAGTATAGTGAATGAGTGTGTGTGTGTGTGTGTGTGTGTGTGTGTGTGTGTGTGTGTGTGTGTGTGTGTATGCCCTGTTGGGAAGAAAGCCCTAGCCCTTTGTAAGTATAAGAGTACTGGATGACCTACCTTATGGGATAATTGTGTCACATTAGGCTTTATTCTTTGGTGTTATATTTCAAAGTAATTATTTGAACTGCAGATGGTAACTGAAATTAAAAGACGCTTACTCCTGGGAAGAAAAGTTATGACCAACATAGATAGCATATTCAAAAGCAGAGACATTACTTTGCCGACTAAGGTCCATCTAGTCAAGGCTATGGTTTTTCCAGTAGTCATGTATGGATGTGAGAGTTGTACTGAGAAGAAGGCTGAGCGCTGAAGAATTGATGCTTTTGAACTGTGGTGTTGGAGAAGACTCGTGAGAGTCCCTTGGACTGCAAGGAGATCCAACCAGTCCATTCTGAAAGAGATCAGCCCTGGGATTTCTTTAGAAGGAATGATGCTAAAGCTGAAACTCCAATACTTTGGCCACCTTATGTGAAGAGTTGACTCACTGGAAAAGACTTTGATGCTGGGAGGGACTAGGGGCAGGAGGAGAAGGGGACGACAGATGACGAGATGGCTGGATGGCATCACTGACTCGATGGATGTGAGTCTGAGTGAACTCCGGGAGTTGGTGATGGACAGGGAGGCCTGGCGTGCTGCGATTCGTGGGGTCGCAAAGAGTTGGACACGACTGAGCGACTGAACTGAACTGAACTGAGGTTCAAATGTCCGCCACAGTAACTAGTGCTTTACAGAACTTGACTGGGCTCCCCCCTTACTATATCCTTTCAGCTCTTGAATTATTAAGAGTGGCTTGTATTCCCTCAATTTATGCGCTGTGTTACAGAACATAGAAAATGATGTTTCCCTTTCACATTTTTTTTCATGTAGTGCAGTTTTACATTCTTAAACACACACACACACACACACACACACACACACACACACACACACAAATAAATACATAGACACAAACCATTCTATCTTTCTTTGCCCAAATTTAATGGCTGCAGATAGCCATGTCTGTTGAAGGGAGATGGCTTATTTTTCTGCCAGCCTTCAAAATGGGGAACTTTCTTAATTAAGAACTCACTCTGCCTGAGATTCTGTGGGAGACTGGGGTTCAAGGAGTCATGGATTTTGGTAGTAGTTAGAATGGAGTTTAAATCCTGGATCTGGCATTTAATTACCAGGTGACCCTGGGCAAGTTAGTTACTTAATCCTTTGTGCTTCAATTTCCTCACCAATAAAATGCAGGTCATAAGAATTACTTGAATCAAGGATTTAGCAAGTTAAGATATATCTAATATACGTGGTAGTGACTGGCATGCAATAAGTACTTAATAAGTAAAAGTGAGGGTTTGAAGGGCTCTTCTTGAGATTAAAAAAAGCTCCTTAGACTTTATTTCCTATACAATGACATCTAGTTCAATGTCTAATTTATTTTATATTTTTGCAATAAAAATACCTTTTCTGACCTACCACCACTTACCCTCTTTCCTGTGTCCATTTCTGCAGACCAGACACTATTAGTTTGCATGTGACTTAAGACATCAAGCCAAAGGCATCTCCTCTGCCACCCTCTCCCTCCATCCACTGCTACTGCCCCAAATTAGTACCACATTAAAGAAACTCTCTATTTTTTTTTAAAATCTTCACACCTACCAAGACCCACATGCAAGCTGAAATTCTTTTCTCTCAATATGGTACAAGCACATGAACTCTAAAGAGAAAACCAGTTTTCATTTGTAAATGAAAGATTATTTCTTTGCCATGGAAATCAAGGGAAAAAAATCAACTCCAGATTCCTCTTTAGCGACTTTATAAGTGATAGTTATTCTTTCTGATGGTCAACTCCACAGCTGTTGCCCAAGTAGCATTGTGTCATTTGTTAAAGTAAAAACTCCAGTTGAAATGCAAACATTTAAAAGTGTAAATAAGCAGAAAAACTGCTTAGGAGCAAAAAAAAAAAATCTGCAAGAGTGCTTTTAAGAGTAGGGTGCAAAGTTGTCTTCTTAGCAACTCTCTTCCCATAAAGCTTTTGATAACAGGAACTTGAACTAAACCATGACGCTAAAGTAAAACTTGCTCAACACTGAAGCAAACAGTTTTGCTTTGCTTTTTTTAAAACCTCTTCACCATAATCTAAAATTCCACCAGCAGTCACAGAGAGCAGTTATGCGTGTGTGTGTGTGCAGGCTCAGGCATGTCCAACTCTTTGCGACCTCATGGACTGTAGTCCACCAGGCTCCTCTGTCCTCGGTATTCTCCAGGCAAGAATACTGGAGTAGATTGCCATTTCCTCCTCCAGGGGATTTTCCCAACATAGGGATTGAACCTGCATCTCTTGTGTCTCCAGGATTGGCAGGTGAATTCTTTACCACTGAGCCACCTAGGAAGCCCAGAGAAGCAGTTATAGTCACACTTATAATACTGAGCTTAGGTATATTCACTTATTCTTCCACTCACCAAGCCCTCTGAGCACCTAATCTTTACAAAGCTTTAAGAGAAGTATTGATGTATGTCTGTAAAGAAAAGGGTCCCAGTTCTTGTCTTCATGAAGCTTAGAACTGCAGAATCAAAAAATAAATCATTAACAAACAGGTAAATATACAATGATATATACACACATACATATACATATACATACAAGCAGTTATAAATACACACATATACATATATGCACACATACACACATTATATACACACATATGGGGCTTCCTTAGTGGCTGAGATGGTAAAAATCTGCCTGCAATGTGGGAGACCTGGGTTTGATCCCTGGGTCAGGAAGATCTCCTGGAGAAGGGAATGGCTACACACTCTGGTATTCTTGTCTGGAGATTTCCATGGACAGAAGAGCCTAGTGGGCTACAGTCCAAAGGGTCACAAAGCATCGGATATGACTGAGTGACTAACACACACACATACATACAGTTATTGTCTCCTTGCCACCAAGAAGGCAAGTTGATGTGAGGACAAATATCTGGGCAATATACTTAGATCAGGTGTTCCAAGGAGGCCTCTCTGAGAAGGAGCTGGATCAGAAATGACTGACAGATGAGGGGTCACCCTTGGGTAAAGTTGGGCTACAGAGCTAGCTCTAGTTAGGGGGAAAACCAAGAGCAAAGGCCTTGAGATGGAACAGACTTGTATGTAAATGGACAGAAAGGAAGAGGATGCAGTAGGAGGCAAGGTTTGCCTCCAAACCTTATCTGTGTGTTACATAAGTGATTTATCTTGGGATAGTGAATATTATGGACAGAGTGTGAACTACAGAGTCAGACTAATAGGGTTCAATTGGCTTCACCACTTACCAGATGTGTATCCTTTAGTTATTTAATCTCTCTGATCCTTCTTTTCTTCCTGGTAAATGGGGATAATCACACCTAACTTTACTGGATTGTTGCGAAGATTACATAGGATTAAGTGCAAACATGCAGAGTAGGATGTGTCACATAGAAAACCTGTAATAAATGTTAACTATTCCTACTCTTCACCAAAGACTTCTTTGGTGGCTTAGAAGTAAAGAATCTACCTGTTAATCCAGGAGACACAGGTTCAATCCCTGGGTCAAGAAGATCCCCTGGAAAAGGAAATAGCAACCCACTCCAGTGTTCTTGCCTGGCATATCTCATGGACAGAGGAACCTGGCAGGATACAGTCCATGGGGTCATAAAAGAGTCAGACATGACTTAGCAACTAAACAACAACATTTCCTATTCATTATATATTTAATATTGTTGTTATTACTTATTAAATCTCTCTGACAGGGGGTTACAGTGAGGTTATAGGTTCCTCCACTGTTTGAAAGCAGAATGTTCCTGTGAAACCTTTCATAAGCTGAAGTAATATAAAGTGAAGAAGCAATTGCCTTAAAATATATCTTGCTAATGATACACAAAATACATGGAGATAAAGGACAGATGCACACAGACACAGTTGAAGGCTATGGGGCTTGATGCTGAGTGCAGATCCCATGGAAGGAGCTCTTGGTGGGGCCACTTCCACTGCTCTGAGTGTTCGCTGACTGTATCATGGCTTGCTGCAAAACCAATATTATTTTTGCTTTTCATCTTTTTTCATAAAAGCAAAAATTCTCTTCAGATTTCTTTTGGATAGTGAAAATAGGTACCAATGTAGGTCTTCCATAGAAGTGAAATGGCCTAAAGTGAACTTTCAAAAGCAGGGGACAACTGTAATTCTAAAATTAAATCCCACTTTGTAGCATTCTGTTGAAGATTGTGTGGGATGACATACGTAAAATTCATAGCACATGTTGCCTGGCACATACCACTGAATATTCCGGTAGCTATTACTATTGTTGTTTTTTAATTAATAGCAGCATTGACTATAAGTTAAAACTAGTATCAGATCTACATGTTTTCTAAATTGACCGAACTCAAAATATTCTTAGAGTATTGAAATGTTTTTAGAACTGAGCTTTAGCCAACATTTCGTTTGGTTTGAGTCCATATTCTAGACATAAAAAAGCACATTTGTTATACTCAAGCTTTCATATCTGCCACAGGGCCATGTTCAGTTGTATCCTGTAAATGCTCCCTTCACCTCTCAGGAAACTTGATGCATAGTTAAATGTGCCTATTGGCGTTAATCATGTTGCCTTACTAATAACCTTTCATTCTGGCCTCAGATGGGAACAGAAACACAGAGTTACATATGGCCCACCTCCAAATTTCTCAAGGTCTTCTCTCACCAACATGTGCCACAGATAAGGGAGTAAAAGAGTCATTGATTGATGCAGGATAAAGAAAGAGAGTTTTTATCACCAGCACCCACCAGTTTGGCCATTTGTGTAGGATATTCAGTGAGGTGTAGAAGGTTCTGAAAATAATTTCAAACAAATGGAGGAAGGGAAGGAAGACAAAAAGGGGTCAAGGGTGAAGGAAGAAGGGAAAATTTAATTGAAATTCACCTTCTGCCTTGTGATAGACATATTTAACATATGACCAAACAGGCTTTTTCCTTTTTCCAGCTTTTCTGGTCTTGCATCAACTCTGCATATATTTGATGAAAGAAGGTATTAAGTCCCCTCTGGAATGACATGGGGAGATGTGAAGTTGAGGGTCAGGGCATGGATTTTTAAGCAGTATATTCCCTATGGCTGAAATGCTTCCATGCATTTCAGGATTTATGGATTTTCAAAATTGATATTATTTGAAAGCATATATCTAGGATGCTTTAATGAAACTACAGAAGTTTTTTATTCTAAGAAACACTTAGCCATTATTTCTTCCTGTTAAAACAAGGGGACATCAACAATTTCTTTCCTGAGAATTTATACATTCACTTTCTCATCAGTGTGATAAAAGGAGCAAAAGTCAGAAAACCTAGACTTTAGCTGACTATATCTACTAACTATGATACCTGAACCAGTTATTTAAACACTCAAAATATTTGTCCCCATCTATATAAAAGTGACTGAACTGAACTGATACAAAGTGAGAAAGTTGAATTATATGATCTCCACATTTACAGGCATTCATGAAGATTTAAGCCTTCAACTGTAATAAATTCTATGAGTTCTCCCAGTAATTATGCCCCAAATTTTGATGAACTGTGTATTTCTATATACCAAATAGAGATCAACTTATGAATTGAAGGGTTCTGTGAATGCAACTTTTTTTGTAATAAACATCATTGTCTCATCCAAGTAAGAGTCAACCCAAATCTCAGCTTTCCAGTAACTGCCTACAGCTCTCAGGGTGGGTGGGTGGGTGTGTGTGTGTGTGTGTGGGTGGGTGTGTGTGTGTGTGTGGCACACCTGTGCTAAGTACCATCCAGTTGAGCATATAGTCATTTCAGTGTACAATTCCCTTAAAATTGATCTAATGCAGGAGTAAGGAAAGCTCTACCACCACCTTTCACTATGCTTGATAAACTATGCTTAGGGAAATGTCTTTAGGTTACAATTCGTCAAAGAAATATAATATGGTTTAGAGTTTTCCTTTTCTTTTTTTTCCTAACTACTCCATTGGACATCTTTGTCACTTGAAATGAAAGCAGGTAGAGAACGAGAGCAAAATGACCTCTTATATTAAAGTATTGAGTTTATACAGGATAATGTTCACATTTTCCCCTTTAAGAATAACGTATAGATACTGAAACTGTTTACCTTCTGTTTTTTAACCCTCTTGTTGCTGGGGGGAAGGGAGGGTCAGGATTTAATAAGAATGCCCTCAAGTTTATTTAGTAAGAAATGTAGAGAAGCGGCAACAGCTGAACAATATTCTTTATCAATGTGATGGGGAAGGAGAGGCTGTCTGACGAGCATTCTTTTCATAGTTTGGAGCTCTAAAAGTAGCCAGTTAATTAGATTCCATGGTTACTGCTATTGTAATATCTGCTTATTTGAAGTGCAAAGATAATCATCAATTGTACACTCTTGACTACACTATTAATGGCTCTAATACCCACATTGTGTTTACATTTTGCTTGGTAACAAACACTTAGCTATTGTTGTTTTTAACATGTAGTAATTTGGTGAATACTGTCTCTATGCAATGCCCTTGCCATTTCATTCTGCAGTATTAAGTGTTGTTTTTCCAGTGAGGTCTTGAAATGTGGGGCATTATGTATGAGTTATGCTAATTTGTTAGGGCAATGAATACATTAATTTCATTAGTAAATGGCCTCAAAGCAATAATTACCAGTGTAGGTGTGTCAGAAGCGATCATGTTCAGTTTTGCCACTTAATTATTAAGATTTTGTTCTGAGGGGCCCAGATTTGACATCCAGCTTCAATTTAGCCATAAATAAAACCCAGAAATATGTAGGGATGAAGAAATGAAGCCAAGAACATGTTTTGTACTTACATTCTTCCACTTTTTGTCCAATTGTGACTGCCAATTAGATGCAAAATAATTAGTGTCGTATACCCCCCAAAAGCACATTTTATTAAAAATAGCAATTTTATTTTCTTGATTCACTTCCCTGCCTTTCATAGCTGGATTTTAAATTATCCGCAAAACAGTATGTAATTTGTTAAGAAGAATTCCATTTAGAATTGTTGTCTGCAGTTCTTCCTTAAAGCTAAAGTCACTTTATTTTTTTTTAATAAATGGAATTTTCCTCTAATGGATTAATTGGCTCCCTGAGCCTGTTATATTATTATACTACTTGAACCATTTGTGGCTAAGCTGTAACGGTAGAACCTATATTCCAGTATTAATTTCCACAAAAATCTGACATTCTTTTTATAATCATGCACCTGTTGGAACCATTTAATGCATCTCCATTTGCTGAAATGATGTGTGAAGGTCATTTAAAACTGAGCAATCACTCAGGCTGTTTATGGAATCTTGGAATATTAAACCATTCTCAGTGTCTTGGTGTTCTGTTCTAATGGGAAAATAATACTCTTCACAATTTTTGGAGGAAGGAAATACAGTGTAGTTGGAGAAGCAGATGGCACATATGTACAAAGAAAGGATGTGTGAGACCTACCAGGGAAAGGCACAAAGCAAACAAAGGATCAGAATATGAGAGAATCATTACAGAAGAAAACACTGGAAAGGAGCTGGAAGAAAGCTTACTGCTATCAGGGTTTAACAAGTCAAAAAAGCTTGAGTCATTTCTGCAAGGGACTGTTGTCAAATCAAAGACAAAACAATAGTCTTAAACAGAATAGTGGTGATGGAAGGGTGGAGCTGACCAGCTGAGAAGTTGATTAATAGATGATGCTTCTGTTCTCCTATTTAATTTTCCATGTGGTGACTCTGCATTGCAGCCTCTAACTTCCACCTGCCTTTAGCTTTGGCAACATTTTTATTTTTTAATTCTTTTAGACTTCAACCAGATTCTTGTAATATGACCCTGGGATGCCACGTGCACCAAAACATCCTACCCTCAGGATTTCGAAAAGACAGAATTTTTTTAATCCAAAATAAAGTTGAATTTACCTCGATGGATAACCAGCATTGAATGCTATTGGTTTTCACAGCTCACAGAAGTTTAGACAAAGATCCTACAGTTTGTCAACTTGCAATGGTGGTCCTCAGTGTTAAGGATTGTTTGAAAAAGATCTTTTCCTCCCCACTTAAATTAATACATGAGTCCAAACTTTAGATTTAATTCTGATTTATACTAGCAGGGTCTAGAAATAATCTAAAGCTGTTTGATTAATATTAATTTATCTTGACTAGGATCATTGGTAATGATTTTGACTTGTTTAGCTATTGCTACATTGAATCATGTTTACAGACATGAAAGGGTGTTTTGTGAAATGTACTCAGATGTATGAATGAATATGTCTGCAAGCCTGTCACAGGGCAAGAACCCAACTAATATTAATTATCACGGTTACTACTATTAATGATGTTATTGAATGGCAACCCACTGCAGTATTTTTACCTGGGAAATCCCATGAACAGAGGATCCTGGCAGGCTATAGTCTTTGGGGTCGAAAAGAGTCGGACAGAACTTAGCGACTAAACAATACCAGAGCAACATAAGAACCGAGGCCCATACATGAAGGCATATGTGCCTGCCCCAGCTCTTGACGATTGTTCAAATATTGGGTTGGCCAAAAGCTCGTTTGACTTTTTCTGTTACATCACATGGATGTGGACCGAATGAATTTACTGGCCCACACAATAGTATGGCCATTGCTTATATTAACACTTGCAAATTCTCTGGTGAATGGGTCTTCTCAACTTAATGGTCTCCGCAGAGATTTGCAGTATTCACCCAACTCCCTAAATGGCCTTCAGTTGTTTGCCAATATTCTTTCTCTTGCACTCTCACTTTTTCTTCCTTTTCCTCCAAAGCTCCCTCAGTTATAGTCATATCTGTCACGTCAATGATAGCTCTGAACTGTTCCTATTTGTCCCCATGTCCTCAAGGGCACATGCAAACACTTAGCTCCGACCTGTACTGAAAACCCTATACAGTGAAGTTGGAACCAACTGATTTTAAGGAGAAATACCCAAAAGGGCTTAAACTCTGAATACTATTTCCTGAAAACTTTTTTCTAGCCTGTCACAAAGTACATAAACTACTACTACATATTTTGAGTGCTACTATACACCATCAATTGTGCTCCTTACATAATTTTATTTTTAACAATCACTAACTTCTAGGTATAAATACTATTGCTCCTTTAGGGATGATAAAACTAAGATTCGGAGAAAGTTTGAGTTACTTGCCTACATATAGCTGGTAAGTATTGAAATACTTATTTAAGGCCAAATGTGACTCTAAAGCCATTCTCTTAACTACTTCTTATTCCCTTTCCACAACATTTATAGATTCTTCCTATTTGAGTCAAATATACCATTCAAAATCATTCAAACGTAACCCCTGCCACACTGCAGAGAAGGAAAAATAAGGTAAGTTCTACCAGCATGTGTAGCTTATTTTTCCTGGTCTTCCATTTTTTTTAGAGTGGAGACATACCATTAATATGAAAAATGCCACAAACCTTCGAGCTAATGATACAAAGATGGTGGGCTTATCCATGCAGTTATGAGGCATGGTTATCCATTTCATGCTTTTTGTCCTCTGGGGTTTATCTTCTAATCCAAGCAAGCTCTGTTTTTTAAGCATCAAAGAAATATGATGATGCTAGCAGGTAGATTCCAGAAGATTCCAAAAGATCAACTCAGTTAATATTGTTGCACTTAAGACCATAGCAAATGTCTTGCAGAAGTCACCTCCTTTCAGGGTGTTAAGTGGTTGCCAATACGTGGGCTCCAGGCTCCTAGGAAACAGCAGAGTGAATGGCAGAGGTGAGTGAAACAAAAGCTAAGGATTATCTCAAATAGCATTATATATCATAGAGATGCATTTCTTTTATTTCAATGTATTTTCAAAGGTCTAAAGAGGTGGATGTGCTTAATAACACACATTTTAAAACACATATATGGAGGATCATGAGATTTCATAACAAATTAAATGGTTTTCCCAAAAGAAAAGATGGAAAACCATTGAATTCCATATTCTAGCCTCAAGAATTAAGCTAAGCAGGAAACAGAAATATAGGTACCAAAATATAGCTCTCTTTGATGAAAGAATGTGTCCATTGATTCTTCAGTTCCTAAAACAAATAGTGGACTTTTACAGTTTTATATAGAAAAAAAGCAGGTTCAACTATAAGAAAATGGAAACAAAAACAACAAAGACAAAGAGAGAGTAGGTAGTTTCTACCATCCATTCATCCTGCAATTTCTGCTAATGTCGCTGCCCTTCTCTTTAAACCACCTTAAATTTAGTAAAAGGAAAGATACCTCCCAGAATTAAACCAAGTCACATGAAAAGGAAACCACCATAGACACCTTCGTCTTCATGTTTTACCTTCGTGAACACTATTAGCAGCAGCATGCTGTCTACTGTGCTTTGTGCAATATTCTTCAAGGAGGAGAGCAGGAGAGAGCTAGATCCAGGGACTGAGTGTCCAGTGAGAGTCTCTTAGCTCTTAGGCCCTGGAAACATAGCTTGGATTCATAAGAGATAGCCCCTAATACCCAGCAACCATATCATATCATCTCAGAATCATCTACTTCCCATATTCCTAGCACCTCCTAGGTTACCTTCTTGTTCCATCATATTTGAAAATGGTCCCAACCCCTGAAGCATTAGATATGGCTCAGCAACCAGAGCCTGCCTTAGCATTTACCATGTCCTGGATTCCAGGAGGAGAGCCGTCTGTCCTGCCAGGATTGCCACACTCTCTTTACAGAGATCTCTAAGTTGTCATGAAAGTCAGCCCACAGATCTCTGCCAGGTGGGCAATCTGCTCATTGGGAAGACAACACAACTGTCTTTCTGGCCTGTGCCATCCAGAAGTCAAGCAATGTTTTGCTGATGGAGCTAGAATGTGAATCTAGAACTTGTTAAACAGTTTGTCTCTCTGCTTATTCGCTTGGATTTAGATGAAATCTGAACTTCTGAATTTTAAATTAATATTTATGGCACAATTTAATACACATTTAGTAATGTAAAGAATCTGATTGAAAGATGTGGTTTGCACATAAGCCCCACCAGAAACTCATTTACTAACAGAATCCAGCTCTAAGTAAAATAAACAGCTTTGCTTTCTACTGACATTTTATAACCACCTTAAGGGAAAGGTGGAGAGGGGAATTGGGTTTCCATGTGGATTTAATTCAAGAACTTCCCAAGAAAGTGCTTGAAGGCAATACAGTAGTGAGCCAACTTTCTTCTGTTAAGTCACAAAAAAATAGATTGTACCAAATAGAGGGGATCAACCACAGCTGCAAAGAGGAAATTTAGAATTATCATCATACCAGTATCAGAAGGTCCTTTATGTTTATAGCTTCATAAAAGTTCACAGTTAGAGTATTTGCTGCCAACTAATAAAAAAGTAATGAAAAATCTTGCAGATTTTTTGTGTAGACAGCAGTTACCTAATCCCCAAATCCTGATGAATTCATATATTCAAAATATTTAAAAGGCAAAATATACCCAAGAATTTATTTGTGATCCCTTTAAAGGCATGGGTCTTAACCTCATTAATAGATGAGGAATGACTATATTGTTTGGCTGTACATCAATATGTGTTTTAAAATAAATTCTGGTTCCTTTATGGCCCGAACATTCGAAAAAACGTAATTAAGCAATGACACTCCAGGGTGGATGTTATTAGGTAAAAATGAAGGCCTTGTCCCTTTAATGCCCCTTGATGTGCATTATTACCCAGGAACCCCCTGATTTCCATGTCTTTTTGTGTTTATAAAGGAGGTCTCTTTTACATTTATTTTTTTTAATGAATTCTAACAAGAGGGCTTTTGTGTTTATTGTACTAAACACATCCATCCATTTGTGGAAAAATAGTTCCTATTGGAAGGGTGAAAGAAGGCAAACTGAAAGCAAGTGCTTGAAAATATTTTTTCTGCTATTTTTGGTGCTGAGTTTTTTTCCCCCTAGTGTATTTTTAATACGAAAGTGCAGACACCTTCCGTGTGTTTCATAAGTTTCTCCATGTCTCCCTTCCTGTTCACATCACTCTCTGAGCCCTGCACCATCAGCTGGCCTGGTCTGTCTAGTAAGCTTTAGCCTCAAACAGATTGCCCTCAACCTTTTCTTTTCATTAGAGAGCACAAAGCAGGAGGCAGTAGGGGAGGAAGGGGATGAAAACTGGAGGTGTTTCAAGAGTCTGTACTGTATTATGCCACTATATGAAAAAGTCATAGAGTTTAAAATGAAAGGTGAAGTATGGTGCTTGAGATCTGGCATGAAAATTCATTGCTGTGTAAAGCTCACAAAAATCTGTATATAAATGTTGCTGTTATTATTTATGAATAATACTTATAAGATAAAGCTTCTTCTTTAGTTAATTATTTGCGTGGAGGCCTAAGTACATTTAGCTATTATTATTATTTAGAAAAGCTGTATGTTTATAGAGTGCCATATGCCAGTCTCAACATACTTTACATATACTATCTCAGTTAATCTCCCCAATAACTAACGTATATAGACATGAGTTATACTTGGTAACTGATTCCAAGTCATAGAGCTTGTGAGTAATGAGGAGAGATTCCTGCCCAGGTCAGTCAGATCAAGAGCCCAATATCTTAACTAGTTCACTCCATAAATCATTGCCATCCCTAGACTCAGGTTAAATAAGTAAATAAAGAGTAGCCCTTTCCAGCTGAAGAAATCGAGGCTGAAAGAAAACAATTAACTTATAAATGTCACATAGCTATCCAGCAGTGGACCAGGGAAAGCAAAGCCGACGTTTCTGAATATGGCTCACTGCCTTGACCGCAAAACCACGTAGTCTGAAGTCGGTTTGACGATCCTTTCTCTGGGAGTGGTTATTAACATTGGAAAGCTTGAACGACCATGATGGAAGTCTAGATTAGCACCAATTGCACTTTTTTATTAACAAAAATATAAGCTTACCCATGAGAGCTACTGCCTGGGAGGTATGAAAGAAATATCCAGACAGAGGATCAAAATAAAACAAACTCAATTTAAAAGCCCTCCTTTGGCCATAAATTCAGTGTGCTAGAGGTCAAATCAGACCCTCGTGTGCAAATGAAGTAGAGTACATCTCTCTCATAACACAGATGTTTTACTCTCCTCTGACAACCACTTATTTTGGTAACAGAATTATATATAAAATAGAAATGCTACCAGCTTGGATTTTTTGCAAATTTTCAGAGCCTTTGTACACTCTTTGCAGGGACCATGTGAATCAAGTAGAAACCTCACCAACCAACCACACACACATACATTTCCCTGAACAAATGTCAAAAGCTCTCCTGAGCACCCTTCCTGGTCCCCACCCTGCTGTTTGCATGTTGTCCTGCTGAGATAGATTTCAGGAAGGCAAACCACCTAAGAACCCTTGGACTGGCCCATTGTTCTGATTTTGCTGGCGTGTCATTTTTCACCAGAGCACAGTTGCCAAGCACCGGCTAGATGCCCTGGTACTAAACCCACACCGCGCAGTCTGCAGCCGCCCTGTGCGTCCCCTTGGTCCCAGCCGTTCCATCATCTCGCGTGGAACTGCCTGGAGCTGTTTGTTGAACTGCTTCATGTTACTCCTTGACTGAGAGAGAGACAAATGTTCCGTATTATCTTTAATTTCCATAAAATTGTTTTAATCTTTGCTCTATAATAAATGTATAACGGTGCCCTCGGGGGATCTCTGTTTTGTATTATAGGTGTCTCCATTGGAGTTATATGCAAGATAGAACTGCTCACGTTTGCCTTTCACCCAAAGGACTCAAAAAGATACTCTGAAACAAAATATTCCTCTTGGGAATCATCCATAAGCATAAAACAGAAAATTTCCTTTCCCCCAGTATGCCTCCATTCAACCTCCCCATCCTGGGGACATGATTATTAGCCAAATCAGATCAGTAACATAAGCAGTGGGAACGGAGAGATATTTGTCCTCTTTCTGACGGTCCCTCTTTCTGACTGTAATGTTTATATGTGTGTGCATGTATTATATAATATATATCATTACAAATATAGCATACATAAACATTGTCATAAAATATAATTAATTATCTAATCCAAAGTCTTTGCCAGCATGTCCATTTTAAACATTTTTAGCTCCAGTGGTTTTTTTTAACCAGCTTGATGAAAAAAAAGAAGGGGAGGGGTGGGAATGGAGAAGGTCCCATGAATACATTTTTGACATTTTGTTTATTATCATTTTATCTAGGCTAGTGGTAAATGGATGGACTTGTCAGCAGAAATCTCTTGGTGAAGTAAATAAAGAATCTTAATAGGCAAGGAGAATAGAACTAACAGCAAATTGCTCACAAAGAGATCTAATTTATAGGTTTCCTTTTCACGGAGATTCTGTTCTGGATTCTGGCTTTACCAGAAGAAACAGCTGAATGATGACATGAATCCATATGCAGAGAAAGCGCTCTATCTGAGAAAAGAGGGAAATGCAGAGAGATTTTCTGCAAGGCCTCACCCTAGCTTCTTGTAAAAGTTAGCTGTCTTATTACTGTTGCAGTGTCTATGTAAAGCTAACTAATGCCTGGAAGGTCGCCTCAAGTTTTATTTTCTGGTCTCTGTTAATAAGCCCATGTTGCATTCATGAAAGAAAAATATTGAATGTGGCCACACCAGTTATAATATTATGGCTATTTGGGTTTAAGCATAATAAAGATACCAACAAAGGCTCCTCAGTTATTAATATTTTTTCAGGTTAAAAGGCAGCAATAAATCATAAAGAGCATTTCCAAGCAGTAGCACTTTTATAGAAAATTGCTTGCTATTTAAACAAAATATTTGCTCTTCATCTCAGGAAAATATGTGGATACTTCTGAACAAGGAGCTATTTTACCTACTCTCTGCCTCCTATAATTAGCTCCATCTTACTTGAAAAAAATTTTTATTTTATTTGCTTGCATGGATCACAGCAAAATATGGGGCTCAAGTTTGCATTGGCCAAATGGGTAGTCCCTTCATTAGTAGTCTATGTTTTCCCACAGAATGTAGAGTCCTGATTTTAAATATCTGTCCTTCTGTATCCATCCTTCTGAGAGGACTAGAGACCTCTTGGTAGCTCTTTTCCGGGCATGGATGAAACAGGATAAACAGAGAGGAAGTTTTGATCCAACAGATGTGGATATGAATTTCTTACCACCACTTGTCAATATAGACCCTCTTTCACTTCTAAACTTGGGGAAATGTCTTTCCCGTGAGCCCAGAGGTCTTCTCAAGAAGTGGCCATTTATCTCCAAAAGTTGGCGTATTTACATCTTTGGACAGGAGTTGGGATGAGAAGGTCACACAGATATTAAGCTATCTTTCTTTCCTCCTGGATTAGACCAGCAGGTTAGCAGGAAGTAAAGGATATTCTAGACTTGCATTGTGCGAGTCACTTGACCTCCACTTCATTACCGTCTCTTAAAGAGACCAACAAATTTGGCCTACAAATACAACTACAAAGACTAACTATATCTCAAAAATCACATCGCTCACGATGGTTTATTGTTTATTCATTTATACTGGAAAGAAAATGTAATTATAAATATCTATTTAAATACTCCCTTTGGCCAAAAATAACTGTGTCAATGGCAGCTGGGATCTGGACCATAGGTGAAAAACAAAGTAAGCCACCTTCTTTCAGGCAGATTGCAGTGCCAATTTCATATTCTGAGTTAAACATGTTTTTTCTCTCTTGAAAATAAGTTCCTAAAAAGAGTTCCTGGCATTCCAAGTAATGATTGTAAATCTACCAAGTTAATTTATTAACCAATAAAGTCCTGTCAAGTCTCCTTCTCATCTTCTAGAAAACAGGTCTGCAGAGAGGGGGAAAAAAGACCAACTAGTTACTAAGGAAATATATTCTTGCTTCACATATATTCATCTCAAGCCTTGCTTTGGAGTCCGCTTCTGTGCATTGTGGAATATGGAAATCCCTACAAACACAGAAGGCATTTGGGGTGATAATGGTCTGCATTGTTCAATAGTAAGGCTGTAAGGAAATTAACAATAAATGCATCATTATTATATCCAAACTGCCATCAGATTAAATTCAAAACTCTAAATGAAAAGCTGAGGCATTCGATTCCTTAGGCACATAACATAAAATCAAGGCTGTTACAAGAAGACAGTATTTAAGATGCCCCCTTCTCCTTTCTCTTCAGTAAACACCTTGTAAATTTGTCTGAAATTTTCAAATTTTGCACTAATTGAGGCTCCTTGCCTGTTCATTTGAGTTTGGGTGTGAAAATATATCAAATCATAGCACACAAAAAGCTGCTCTCTCAAGCCACATTTCATAACATGATTCCATCAGATGGTCTTAATTTTCTGCATGACATTATCTTTCAAGCTGACATAAGACTGGGCTGTGATATTTGCATACTCAAGACAGAACCGTGTAGCTAACTCTGTTTCTGCTTGTGTGGGAATTTGGAGCACTTTTACTTTGAGGAATCAAACAAATAAACCTTCCAAAAATAAAAAGATTTCCTCTAGTCTTTGAACGACTTCTTGCCTTTTAGTGAAAGAAGTGAGTTGTTGTATTTTTTTTTAAACAAAGCTGTAGTATTCAATTCAGTTTTCTCAGTATATGTGAGGTGTGTATATCTCTTGAAAGTTTCTGAAGTCCAGACCAATTAGTCAAGGAGACTTGGTAATTTCATTTGGCTAGTATCCATAGGATTGTAAATGTGCAAAAAAGAAAATGGTGTTTTTATAGATGGAAATATTAACATTTTAAATATTGCAATACAGAAAAAATGTATTATTAACCTTGGTGTTAGAACATCTAGCCCTTGGTACCTATTTGTCAGCTCTGACTGGGCAAATCAGGCTTCTCTGTTAGCTCATTGGTAAAGAATCCATCTTCCAATGCCAGAGATGTGGGTTCAATCCCTGGGACAGGGAGATTCCCTGGAAAAGAAAATAGCAACCCGCTCCAGTATTCTTGTCTGGGAAATCCCAAGGACAGAGAAGCCTAGCAAGCTACAGTCCCTGGGGTTGCAAAGAGTGGGACACGATTTACAACTAAACAACAAAGACTAAGCAAGTCACCTTGCCTGTGTCAATGCCCCCTAAATGTATATCCACTTTTCATTAAACATGTATTTCTTGAGTGCCCACAACATATGAGCTGCCATTTGGGGTACTATAAGTTTTTGTTGTTGTTTAGTCTTTCTGTTGTGTCCTACTCTTTTGTGACCCCATCTACTATAGCCCACGAGGCTCCTCTGTCCATGGAATTTCCTAGGCAAGAATATTGGAGTGGGTTGCCATTTCCTTCTCCAGGAGAATCTTCCTGACCCAGATACCATCTCTCATGTCTCCTACATTGCAGGAAGATTCTTTACCACTGACCACATGAGAAGCCTTCAGTTCAGCACAGTTACTCACACGTGTCCAACTCTTTGTGACCTCATGGACTGCAGCATGCCAGGCTTCCCTGCCCATCACCAACTCCCAGAGTTTACTCAAATTCATGTCCATTGAGTCAGTGAAGCCATCCAACCATCTCATCCTCTGTCATCACCTTCTCCTCCCGCTTTCAATCTTTCCCAGCATCAGGGTCTTTTCAAATGAGTCAGTTCTTCGCATTAGGTGTGGCCAAAGTATTGGAATTTCAGCTTCAGCATCAGTCCTTTCAATTTATAATCAGGACTGATTTTCTTTAAGATGGCCTGGTTGGAACTCCTTGCTGTCCAAGGGACTCTCAAGAATCTTCTCCAACATCACAGCTCAAAAGTATCAATTATTTGGTGCTCAGCTTTCTTTATAGTCCAACTCTCATGTCTATACATGACTACTGGAAAAACCATAGCTTTGAATAGATGGACCTTCTTTGGCAAAGTAATGTCTCTGCTTTTTAATATGCTGTCGGCTGCTGCTGCTGCTAAGTCGCTTCAGTCGTGTCCAACTCTGTGCAACCCCATAGATGGCAGCCCACCAGGCTCCGCCGTCCCTGGGATTCTCCAGGCAAGAACACTGGAGTGGGTTGCCATTTCCTTCTCCAGTGCATGTTGTCTAGGTTGGTCATAATGTTCCTTCCAAGGAGTAAGTGTCTTTTAATTTCATGGTTGCAGTCACCATCTGCAGTGATTTTGGAGCCCAAGAAAATAGTCTGCCACTGTTTCCCCATCTATTTGCATGAAGTGATGGAACCGGATGCCATGAGCTTAGTTTTTTGAATGCTGAGCTTTAAGCCAACTTTTTCACTCTCTTCTTTCACTTTCATCAAAGGCTCTTTAGTTCTTCACTTTCTGCCATAAGGGTGGTGTCATCTGCATATCTGCTGCTAAGTCACTTCAGTCATGTTAGACTCTGTGCGGCCCCATAGACTGCAGCCCACCAGGCTCCCCCATCCCTGGGATTCTCCAGGCAAGAACACTGGAGTGGATTGCCATTTCCTTCTCCAATGCATGAAGTGAAAAGTGAAAGTGAAGTGGCTCAGTTGTGTCCAACCCTCAGCGACCCCATGGACTGCAGCCTTCCAGGCTCCTCCGTCCATGGGATTTTCCAGGCAAGAGTACTGGAGAGGGGTGACATTGCATATCTGAGGTTATTGATATTTCACCTGGCAATCTTTATTCCAGTTTGTGCTTCGTCGATTCCAGCATTTCTTATGATGTACTCTGCATATAAGGTAAATAAGCATGGTGACAATATACAGCCTTGACATACTCCTTTTCTGATTTGGAACCAGTCTGTTGTTCCATGCCCAGTTCTACCTGCATACAGAGTTCTCAGGAGGCAGGTCATATGGTCTGGTATTCCCATCTCTTTCAGAATTTTCCACAGTTTGTTGTGATCCACATAGTCAAAGGCTTTGGCATAGTCAATAAAGCAGAAGTAGACGTATTTTCTGGAACTCTCTTGCTTTTTTGATGTCCAACAAATATTGGCAATTTGATATCTGGTTCCTCTGCCTTCTCTAAATCCAGCTTGAACATCTGGAAGTTCAGAGTTCATGTACTGTTCAAGACTGGCTTGGAGAATTTTGAGCATTACTTTAAGAGCGTGTGAGATGAGTGCATTGTGCAGTAGTTTGAGCATTCTTTGGCATTGCCTTTCTTTTGGATTGGAATGAAAACTGACCTTTTCTAGTCCTGCGGCCACTGCTGACTTTTCCCAATTTACTGGCATATTGAGTGCAGCATTTTCACAGCATCACCTTTTAGGATTTGAAATCGCTCAAGGGGAATTCCATCACCTCCACTAGATTTGTTCTTAGTGATGCTTCCTAAGGCCCACTTGACTTTGCATTCCAGGATGTTTGGCTCTAGGTGAGTGATCACACCATCGTCATTATCTGGGTGGTGAAGATCTTTCTTGTATGGTTCTTCTGTGTATTCTTGCCACCTCTTCTTAATATCTTCTGCTTCTGTTAAGTCCATACCATTTCTGTCCTTTATCGAGCCCATCTTTGTATGAAATGTTCCCTTGGTATCTCTGATTTTCTGGAAGAGATCTCTATTTTTTTAACATTCTATTGTTTTCCTCTATTACTTTGCACTGATCACTAAGGAAGGTTTTCTTATCTCTCCTTCCAATCTTTGGAACTCTGCATTGAAATGGATATATTTTTGCTTTTCTCCTTTGCCTTTCACTTCTCTTCTTTTCATAGCTATTTGTCAGGCCTCCTCAGGCAAGCATTTTGCCTTTTTATATTTCTTTTTCTTGGAGATGGTCTTGATCACTGCCTCCTGTACAATGTCACAAACCTCCATCCATAGTTCTTCAGGCACTCTGTCTATCAGATCCAATCCCTTGAATCTATTTGTCACTTCCACTGTATAATCATAAGGGATTTGATTTAGGTCATACGTGAATAGTCTAGTGGTTTTCCCTACTTTCTTCAATTTAAGTCTGAATTTAGCAATAAGGAGTTCATGATCTGAGCCACACTCAGCTCCTGGTCTTGTTTTTGCTGACTGTTTAGAGCTTCTCCATCTTTTGCTGCAAAGAATATTAATCAATCTGATTTTGGTATTGACCATCTGGTAATACCCATGTGTAGTCTTCTCTTGTGTTGTTGGAAGCAGGTGCTTGCTATGACCAGTATGTTCTCTTGGCGGAAATCTGTTAGCCTTTGCCCTGGTTCATTCTGTACTCCAAGGCCAAATTTCCCTGTTACTCCAGGTAATCTGACTTGCTACTTTTGCATTCCAGTCCCCTATAATAAAAAGGACATATTTTTGGAGGGTTAGTTCTAGAACGTCTTGTAGGTCTCCATAGAACCCTTCAACTTCAGCTAATCTTCAGCATTTTTGGTTGGGGCATAGACTTGGATTACTGTGATATTGAATGGTTTGCCTTGGAAACAAACAGAGATCATTCTGTCATTTTTGAGATTGCATCCAAGTACTGCATTTTGGATTCTTTGGTAGACTGTGATGGCTACTCCATTTTTTCTAAGGGATTCTTGTCTACAGTAGTAGGTATAATGGTCATCTGAGTCAAAGCCACCCATCCAGTCCATTTTAGTTCACTGATTGCTAAAATGTTGATGTTCACTTTGCCATCTCCTGTTTGACCACTTCCAATTTGCCTTTTTTCGTGGACCTAACATTACAAATTCCTATGCAATATTGCTCTTTACAGCATTAGACTTTACTTCCACCACCAGTCACATCCACGACTGGGTGTTGTTTTTGCTTTGGCTCCATCTCTTCATTCTTTCTGGAGTTATTTCTCCACTGATCTCCAGTAGCATATTGGGCAGCTACTGACCCAGGGAGTTCATCTTTCAGTGTAAGTTTTAAAGATTTTAAAATTTAAAAAATAAAAAACTAAAAAAAATAAAATAAAAATAAAAATAAAAAATAAAAAATAAAATAAAATAAAATAAAATATCCAGTAGTTAGTCTAGAAATACAGAAGGTTAACATTGGAATAGAATCTCAATCCAATCTACTATAGAGATGAAGGAAATGATACCAACTTGGGTTAACGACCCATGCAGGATATGGGTGTGGAAGTGGTGGGGAAGAATTTAAGCTCAGTTCTCCTGCCCTGATCCATCCTCTTCCTAAAACTCACTTTTCATGCCTTTCTTGCAATGTTCATAAGCAGTTAAGAAGACTGGGAAAATATTATTACTTGGAAAAAAAGACAGTCACCCTCTCCTACATTTATTGAAGTCAATCAATAAAAACTGTTCCTTTGTTTGATTGGTTGGTTTGTTCTTTGTTTTAATGAAAAGAGAGGTGTTGAACTGGGTTGTTTTTGATAAGTATAGATCCTATCAGAGTCGTGGCATAGTAGGTACATAATAAGAATTCTGGTTTGGGCAAATTGAGTTAAAAATGTCCTTTTCAAGATCACCAGTGGCCTCTATATTTTCAAATTCGCTGATGCATTTTTCTTTATCTCTCATAGCTGTATTTCCATCCTTGAAACATATTATTTCAGTGGCTGCTAGGACACCATGTGGATGGGCCTCTCTCTTTGGCATGCCTTTCTGCCTCCTTTGGGTATCTGCCTCTCTACCTTACCTCTGATCCAAGAGAGCTACAAGCTCGCCGCTGACAGCTGTTCCCCTCCTTCTCCATCCTCACTTCCACTGTCAGTTTATCCAGTCAGCTCCACAGCTTTAAATATCATTTACGTGCCAACGGTGGCCTGGTATGTACCTTCAGACATAACCTCTTCTCTGATAAGTGAAGTCAGGTAATAAGTCAACTTTTGTACACATTATCTCCACTTAGATATTTAAAACACAGTTGTATGAGTTAGCATTTGTATCTGTTACTTTCTTCTCTAAGTAACAGAAAGTTTGATTGACACAGTTTAAGCAGACAGGTGTATTTATGTCACATGGTCCAGGGTAGATATTGATGCTCTGGTTTACATTAAGAACCCACTCTCCTTCTATCTTGCAGCTCTCCCATCTTTATGGGTATATTTGGTTCTATCATCACAGATGGTTGCTGCAACTCAAGTGTCCTTTCTGTATTCCAGGAAGAAGGTGGAAAGCCAAAATGTATGGAGGAAAAAAGCCTCTCTTCTCTCTTGTTTTATCTTCTATTTCTCTTGGGAGTTTAGCCAAGTACATTTACCTATATCTTACTAGCTAGAATTCTATCACATGGAGGCTAGTATTTCATTTTTCAGTTTCTATTCTAAAGGAGGGGAAAGAGGAGGGATTGAAAGGGACTGACTGAGACAAAGCACGCTCATCTGCACCAGCACTTCACACTCAAGGTGTACCCTACGTGTAAGTAAACAGCCCTGTATTTTTCATACTCAGACTAAAACCTTTGTCATCATCACTGGCTTCTCTCTTCCTTTCCTATCACACATCACACTCAGTAGCAAATCCTTGTAGGTCTGCCTTCAAAATTTACCCAGCCTCTGACCATTTGACCCCACCTCTTCCCTTCCCTCCTCAGTCCATGGCTCCACCTTCACCTGCCTGAATCATTATAAAATCCTTTGAACCAACTTCGTGCATCCTACTTTCCTTCTAACAGTTTGATCTCTACTTAGAGACCATATGATCCTTTTAAAAACTGTGGGTTCATGTCTTTTTTCACTCAGAAACTTCTTGTGACTTCTGCCTCATTCAATATCAAATTCCCACTCCTCATAAACAACTACTATGACTGCCTTGTTCTTGCCCCAGCTCGTTTTGTATCTCTTTTTTCTCCACCCACACAGGTCTTCCTGTGTTTCTTCCAGCATCTCTCTGCTTTTTCCTGCGTTGGAGCCTTTGTAGGGCTCCATCTGCATGACTCCTACATGTCTGCTCCTTACTACTCCATTTCCTGTGTTGTTCAGTCGCTCAGTTGTGTCCAACTCTTTGTGACCCCGTGGACTGCAGCATGCCAGGCTTCCCTGTCCTTTGCCATCTCCCGTAGCTTGCTCAAATTCTTGTCTGTTGAGTCAGTGAAGCCATCCAACCATCTCATCCTCTATCATTCTCTTCTTCTCCTGCCTTCTATCTTCCCCAGCATCAGGGTCTTTTTCAGTGAGTCGGCTATTTACATCAGGTGGCTGAAGTATGGGACCTTCAGCTTCAGAATCGGTCCTTCCAATGAATACTCAGGACTGATGTCCTTTAGGACTGACTGGTTTGATTTCCTTGCAGTCCAAGGAACTCTCAAGAGTCTTCCCCAACACCATGGTTCAAAAGCATCAATTCTTTGGTGTTTAGTCTTCCTTATGGTCCAGCTCGCATATCCATACATGACTACTAGAAAAATCATAGCTTTGACTGCATGGATCTTTGTTGACAAAGTAATGTTTCTGCTTTTTAATATGCTATCTAGTTTTGTCACAGCTTTTCTTCCAAAGGAGCAAGTGTCTTTTAATTTCATGGCTGCAGTCACCATCCACAGTGATTTTGGAGCCCAAGAAAATAAAGTCTATCACTGTTTCCATTGTTTCCCCACCTATTTTCCATGAAGTGATAAGACCAGTTGCCATGATCTTTGTTTTTTGAATGTTGAGTTTAATGCCAGCTTTTTCACTCTCCTTTTCTATCTTCACCATTCCTTTATGTTCCTAATATTAAGTTACATTTATGAAATTAAAAGACGCTTACTCCTTGGAAGGAAGGTTATGACCAACCTAGATAGCATATTGAAAAGCAGAGACATTACTTTGCCGACTAAGGTTCGTCTAGTCAAGGCTATGGTTTTTCCTATGGTCATGTATGGATGTGAGAGTTGGACTGTGAAGAAAGCTGAACGCCGAAGAACTGATGCTTTTGAACTGTGGTGTTGGAGAAGACTCTTGAGAGTCCCTTGGACTGCCAGGAGATCCAACCAGTCCATTCTGAAGGAGATCAGCCCTGGGTGTTCTTTGGAGGGAATGATGCTGAAGCTGAAACTCCAGTACTTTGGCCACCTCATGGGAAGAGTTGACTCATTGGAAAAGCCTCTGATGCTGGGAGGGATTGGGGGCAGGAGGAGAGGGGGACGACAGAGGATGAGATGGCTGGATGGCATCACTGACTCGATGGACATGAGTCTGGGTGAACTCCAGGAGTTGGTGATGGACAGGGAGGCCTGGCGTGCTGCAATTCATGGGGTCACAAAGAGTCGGACACACCTGAGCAACTGAACTGAACTGAACTGAATGTTATCACAGAAGCTTTTCCTGATCTCCTTCTGTGAAGCAGCAACTTCATCCAACTCCATCACTTTTTGTCTCTATTTTGCTTTGATTTTCTTTGGAAGCACAGGATATATATTTTTGTCAATTTCTTTTTCCCTCAACTAGAACATGTCTGCAAGATTCTGGGGACTTTATTTCATTAATTGCTTGCACATAGTAATCCCTCAGGATGCAGAAGCAAATTAATTCTTACTGGGTATCAAAATAATGATAGGTATACAGTATGCATTACTTGATTTAACGTTTTTATCTCTGTAACATAGGTACCATAGTATATCCTCATTTTAAAATAGATCAACAGGAAATTCAGAGAAGCTTGAAAATTACCCAAGATCTCACAATTAATAAGTGGCAGAACCAGGATTGTTTGTATATACATTTGACTCCAAAGCCAATCTTATAGGCCACCCTTCATTGCTTTTCAATAAATATTGAAAGAATGATTGATATATTTACAGAAAAACAAAGCTTAACTGAATTTTCCTTGTTCCCCAGAGCTTTTCACAGTTTAATTCCATTTGGATTGGATACTCAATTGTAGTCTTTTGTTTTCTCTGTTTTCTAAATTTTAGAGGAGCATTTCACAAGCTTCAGAAATCCTCTAAAAGGAGCCTCTAGAATGAACCTACCCCTTACCTCCCATGGAGGACTGGTCTTATTAAAATAAAGGAAAATAGTGTTAGCACTATCTAATCAAATGAACTAGGGTAGAAGGAATGGAGATATATTGTAAGACTCCTATTTATTTCAGATTCTCATTTTGTAGTTTAACCGGTTGTCTGGCATTTCTTGTGAGAAACTTAAAGGGAATTCTAAGCAATGTGGAAGAGTCTACTCCTCAGGAAAGTTTAAGAATAGAATTGATAAATTTGCAAATTGGCATGGGATCTGGACTTCAGAGTAATTAGGCTAGATTTATTTTAAAAATGCTTTTATTAAAATAGAAAGTCTTAATTCTACTGGACTTAGATACATATTTTCTGGGACAGTAGCTGATGGAGAAAAATTGTAAAGAAATTTGGCATGCATGAATTAAATCTGTCTGCAGCATGGGCTTTGAAAGTTAATAATCCAAACTGCTGCGTTCATTTGTGTGTATAAATGTGTGCATGTCTAGCCTGTATTTTAAGTGGTAGTTTATCTGGGTCAGCCAAACAGGGCTGTTCTGTGTCAGACCTTCAATACTTTAAGACTTAAAAAAAAAAAATCTGGTCTAACAATTATAAGCTGCTCTCTATCAAAAAAACAGACTAATGAATGTGATTGGGTTCACCCCATTATGGCATCCTAATATCTAAATTAATGTTTAACTCAACACTTTAAAAGGTAAATGAAGGGTGAGAGAAAAACCATGAAAAAACTACAAGTTTATGAACTCATCCAATTAAATAGATAAATACATAGAGTTAATCCCCTAGAAAGAAAGCATATAGCTCCTAGGTGCCTTTAACATTATCTAACCAGCCCCCAAGCTGTCATTTGATGCAGACAGTTTTTTCACACAACTCTCACTGCCTAGGTTTTAGTCTCTGATATTATTGACTTGCTGACTCCTTACTCTTTCATATTGGAATGGCTAGAGAGGTTACTATGAGCCAAAGTGCATGCACATTAAGTCGCTTCAGTTGTGTTCGACTCTTAGCGACCCTATGGACAATAGCCCACTAGGCTCCTCTGTCCAAGTGATTTTCCCAGCAAGAATACTGGAATGGGTTGCCATGCCCTTCCCCAGGGCATCTTCCCAATCCAGGGATCAAACCCGCATCTCTTGCATCTCCTGCATTGGCAGGTGGGTTCCTTACCACTAGCGCTACCTGGGAAGCCCCCTGAGCCAAAGTAGTTTATATACGTATCAGCTAAATTTGGACCCTCTGAAATAGGGGTATTATTATCTTCTGGCATATAGTAAGCATGCTGAAGAACTGATGCTTTTGAACTGTGGTGTTGGAAAAGACTCCTGAGAGTCCCTTGGACTGCAAGGAGATCCAACCAGTCCATTCTGAAGGAGATCAGCCCTGGGATTTCTTTGGAAGGACTGATGCTAAAGCTGAAACTCCATCACTTTGGCTACCACATGCAAAGAGTTGACTCATTGGAAAAGACTCTGATGCTGGGAGGGATTGGGGGCAGGAGGAGAAGGGGACGACAGAGGATGAGACGGCTGGATGGCATCACCGACTTGATGGACATGAGTTTGAGTGAACTCCGGGAGTTGGAGATGGACAGGGAGGCCTGGTGTGCTGCAATTCATGGAGTCACAAAGAGTTGGACACAACTGAGTGACTGAACTGAACTGAACTGAACTGAAGCAGTCAGAAATTATGGCGAAAATTGAAACACAAAGATATTAGGCAGGTGCCCAGGAATAATCAGCTAGGAAATGGAAAGTCTCACTACAACCCAAGCAGTCTAGCTTCAGAGCTTGGGTTCATCACCACCATGCAATTCTATGCTCTGCAGGGCTGCTGGGTGATGAAAGTGTACAAATTTGCTTCATGGAAACAGAGTTCATCCCCTGTATGTTTGCTGAACTACCATTTAGAAAGAGATTTTAGACCTGAATCCAGAGATCTGGTTTCTAGTTACAACTCTGCCAGACTAGACACAGGACATGAAACATGTTATCACCTCTCAACTCTTCAGTTTCCTCAGCCGTAAAATGAGAGAGAGGGATGCTAGATGATTTTAAGATCCCTTTCAGCTGAAACAGTTTATGAGTTTGTTTCTTCTATTACCTGTTCGTGTTTCTAGCGCTTTTTAAAAGTTTGAGTAATTGGCTTCTGAACTGATTTGTGCACTGCAAAAGCAGTAGATGATACTTTGCAGGGGTATTGAAGTGACTGCCTGTGTCCCTGCGCACTGTGCTCTTCCAGGGACTCAGTGTCTAGAGTGGGAGCAAACGTAAACAAATGGTGCATGAGAGGACTAGCGCAGCCTCCTTACCCGAGGGGGATTTGTGCAAGAGGAAGCCACTTAACGTGAATCCACTTTAAATGGGGCCATATTTTCACAGGAATATTCTATCATAACTTCATATCAGAAAAGAATCTAAAATGGGTGAAAATAAGTATAGTATTTTGTCATAATAACACAGTTTCATGCCACTGCCAATGAAACTAAAATGTGTGATTTATCGATGTGAAGCCCAGTAACTTTAAAGACTGATGCTAAACATGGTTGTTGTTGTTTTTCGTAAAGTTACAGTTTTGATTATGTTTCCAACTAGTTTTAATTCTTAAAATAAACAAGGAATGAATCAAATATTTGCTCTTGAGGTAACATTTTTCCAACAATTTTTATGGTAGCCTGATTAAACAACCTTTATTTCAAATTTGACCCTCTAAGTGATCATAAAATCAAATAATTTATGCAATATTCAGGGAGCTTCAGTTTTCCTAGACACATATATTAATCCTTAAATACCAGTATCATTTTCATTTAAGGTTTCATTTGTTGCTCTCTTCCATTTCTCTTCTTTAATTGCTAACATACATTTTTACATGATTCTCAACTCTCATGGTTTTGCTAGTCATTCAGAGAGTTATTCAGAGAAGGCAATGGCACCCCACTCCAGTACTCTTGCCTGGAAAATCCCATGGACGGAGGAGCCTGGTGGGCTGCAGTCCGTGGGGTCGCTGAGAGTTGGACACAACTCAGTGACTTCACTTTCACTTTTCGCTTCCATGCATTGGAGAAGGAAACAGCAACCCACTCCAGTCTGAAGAATCCCAGGGATGGCGGAGCCTGGTGGGCTGCTGTCTATGGGGTCGCACAGAGTCGGACACGACTGAAGCGACTTAGCAGCAGCAGCAGCAGCAGAGAGTTACTAAACATCATCATCAGCCACTTCGGTTTTTCAGGATTTTCAGTTTCACCATATTAAAGTATTTTATGTTTGCCGTCTGTGGAACAGTGTTTGACATTCAGTGAATTGCTGACCAATGGACACTTCGGCTTGTCTGAAAGGGAGAGATCTTGGTCTAAACTTGATAAGGATATTTGTGTCAGAATTAAATCCAAGTGGTCAATACATCAGAGGATATTTTCATAATATGTCAAATCTTGCTTCCTATGCAACTCCATAACTGCAAGTACTCTGGCATCAACACTTAGACACCAAAGATATTTAGTATAATGCAATAATTATGACAACCACATTTAATTAGATGTAGAGACACATACATTTCATTGATCTGCTTTTACTTGAACACTTAACTGTATTCAAACATATTCACAAGGCTGGACTCTCTTTAATCAAGTAAGTGATTAGTTTAATGGCTAAATGTCTTGTATGTGCACCTTTTGGGGAACTACAAGAAAGGTAAGTCTTAAATGTCGCATGTTGCCAAGTAAACTTCAGAAAGCCTCTTTGTCATTCACTTTCAACCTAAAAATGTCTACATATTTCTATTACATATTTAAGTAAAGAGTATTTATTTAAACTATAATTAAGGTTAATGATACTTTTCTTTCTTTCAAGGGGCAGATATTCCTTTACCCTCTTAGCAATGATACGATTGCTAGATGTTTGTCTACTGATCACTCACCACGCTTCTCTTGCACTGATCTGTACCAGAGGGAACTACATTTTCCAGGTTCCCTTCCCAACTAACTATGAGGTCGTTTCAGCCAGTGGAGGGACTTAAAGAAGTCTAGAGTGTGGGAAGAAGAGGCAAGGCAAGGGGAGAAGTTAGGGAATTTCTTCCTCTGATGCCTTCTAAAGGGGCATCTCTCGCTGTGGCTATATTACCTCCATTTCTCCAGCTGCTGTTGACACTACCCCTGATTCCAACTCCTGCTCAGGTGCCCCTCTATGATTCTAATTTCAACTCATTTTCACTAGCTTCAGTCTAAGAACACCAGCTTGTTGTTTCCTCCAGTCCTCAGGGTGATTGTGTGGCTTCCTGCCACAAGTGATATCCTCTGGGTTGACTCACTATGCCCTAGTTTCTCAGCTCTTCTACCATCTGATTAACCCATTTCTTGTATTAAATTCTCTCAAAACACCTACAGTGATTTTATTTTCTTGACTTGATCCCTCACTAATATGATACATACACAATTAGATCCTAGTGAACTAATAGATAATTTATATTAACCCCTGACTCAAAAGCACTTCATGAAAATTTCCTATCCAAGATTGTTGTGCTTTGAATAGTTGTTCAAATATGCAAGGGTCATTTACAAATATTCTTTGAAGTGGGAATTATCTCTGGCATGTACTGCACAAGATGTAAATGTATTAAGGCGAAGAATCACTTCCTGATTTTTCTAGGAAACATGTTATCACTTCTTTCATTATGTCAGTTTTCCAATCCTCTATTTCAGCTCCTATTTCATTGTACTAGAGCAACATTCCTCTACCTTGGCACTATTGACATTTTGGGTTAAATAATTGCTTGTTGAGGTAGGAGAAGGGACACTGTCCTATGTGTCCTAGTATGTTTAGCAACGTCTTGACCTCTGTCCACTAGACTCCAGTAGCAACCCCCCACTCCCCCTAGTTGCAACAGCCAGAAACGTCTCCAGATATTACTAAATGTCCCCTGGCGGGAGGGGAGGAGGCAAATCCATCCTTAATTGAGGAGCACTGTACAATAATTATTTGTTTACAAATAGATTTCCTGTCTAGATTAAAAGTTCCTTTATGAAGAAATCATAAGTGGAACAAATTCTTCACTTGAATATAGTAATTCAAAACTTTACTCAAAACTTTATATAACTATGCACTCAAAACTTTAATCAATGCATGTGTGGATTAATAAAGTATTAATAGCTATATGGATTGATTTTGTCATATCAGCTTTCCTCATAGGAGTTATAAGGGAGATGAAATATACACTGTTATGTATATACTTGAGGTAAAACTGAGAACCTTAAAGGCAAATTTTATTAATGTTAGAACTAAATCAGTTCCAGCAGGACTGGTATAATAATGAACACGTTGTTCACATGGTGAGTGTTTTATACTATACTCAAGATGGTCAAAAAAACTATTCTGACATGAGTCTTATAACATCCTCTGTGGTACATAGAAATTCTCACTATTAAAAAAGTGAGAAAACCAGGGCTCAGAGGGTGACGTGACTTTCTTAAGCTTTCATACATGAGAATGTGATAGCTAAGATTTGAGAACGTCTTCTGCCTTCACCCCCATCCCTTTCAGTGCTCTTCTTTAAAGGTAGAGTTACCTGGGTTCATGTCCTCTAGAAGCTCTCTCCTTCCTGGGCTTGAAGGACTTGCTGTCCTCTGGTTCTCTGTCATCTCTCCTTTTTCAGGCTCCATCCTTTACTGCCATCTCTGCCTGGGTCTGCACACTGCCACGCTGACTGCACGTGATTCTTTAGGTCATCTTCTTATGTCAACCACTACGTGGATGACTCCTGCACACAGGAACTCTGTAGCCAACGCCTGGCTTCAAATCCTGGCTCTCCCACCACTTAGTTTGCTGCTTTGGGAATTATATAACTTCTTTATACAGCAGTTTCCTTACCTGTAAAATGATGACTGAAACTAAGACCCATCTGATAGTCCTAGGGGAGCTGCAAGGACTACAGTAGTATAATCTACATACAATGCTTAGAAAAGTGTCTGGAACTTTGTAAAAGCTTGAAATATAATAAGACATACTCAGTTCAGTTCAGTCACTCAGTCGTGTCCGACTCTGCGACCCCATGAATCGCAGCACGCCAGGCCTCCCTGTCCATCACCAACTCCCAGAGTTCACTCAAACTCATGTCCATCGAGTCGGTGATGCCATCCAGCCATCTCATCCTCTGTCATCCCCCTCTCCTCCTGCCCCCAATCCCTCCAGGCATCAGGGTCTTTTCCAATGACTCAACCCTTTGCATGAGGTGGCCAAAGTACTGGAGTTTCAGCTTCAGCATTAGTCTTTGCAATGAACACCCAAGGTTGATCTCCTCCAGAATGGACTGGTTGGATCTCCTTGCAGTCCAAGGGAGTCTCAAGAGTCTTCTCCAACACAACAGTTCAAAAGCATCAATGGCGTTCAGCCCTCTTCACAGTCCAACTCTCACATCCATACATGACTACTGGAAAAACCATAGCCTTGACTAGACGGACCTTTGTTGGCAAAGTAATCTCTCTGCTTTTCAATATACTAACAAATTAAATAAAGCATATAGGCCTCCTTATCCCTTGGTTATCTCTCTTCTGAATTCTGAACCCAGAGCAGTAGAGGTGACAGAAAATGGAAGCAGCCCACGGTCAAGTGAGATAGAGACATCAGGAGACAGATAATAAATGATGAAGAAACTCCAGAAATTTCTTCACTGACTCATCTAAAAACAGATTTTCTCTCTCCCTCTGTTTGCTTCTGTCTCTAACAAGCCGCTATTGTTTTACTTAGCACCCTACACTGTCATTTGTGTTTAGATGTGTCTTTTCCTTCCAGCCTGTGACACCCTTAACTCAGTGCCTAGGTCATGGTCACCTCTTTATCCTGGGCACCTAGCAAATTGCCTGACATGTCGTTAGTACTTAATACATCAATACTGAATGAAAGAATGAATGACCCAATAAACGAGTATGCATAGCTTTAGAAATGCATCTCCTAGGGAAAGCAAGTAGTTGGCTATATGACCAGGCTTGGGTCAGTATGTGTGATTGTCAGAAATCTGTAGCCATGCCTTAGAGAAGCACTCAACAACCAGTTCTTGCCCCTTGGAAACACTCATACACTAACTGCTGCTTAAGAGCTCTAGCAAACCTGTAGCCTGAGTCACAGCCTTTTTATCTCTAGCTCTTTCAGAAACCTTTATTATTTTTTTTCTAAGTTTTAATACTTTCTGTTCCATATCAGTTTTCTTTCTCTGCTCCTGATGTTTCCTAGTATTTCTCAACCATACTGTGATGTCTTGTCTATGTGTGGCATAAAAGACTTTGTAATGGCATTGGCTAAATGTAGTGATGCCCAGAGGCAGGAAGCTGGACTCAGATGCCCTCAGAGAATTCCTTTCAGCATTAAAAGTCCCCGAGGTAGATTTTGACAGTAGTACTTCTGCATTTGCTACACTTCTGTTAACCAGAGTTTAGTGGTTAAGATCATATCTAAAGAAGGACTGCAGAGAGAAAAATCAGGGCCAGGTAATAATTGGTGGACGTCAAACCAAGTGACAAGGAACTGGAAGGAAAAAAGAAATGTCTGTTCTTGTCTTGGCTGGATGAGAAACAAGGAGAGAAGGGAAGAGAAGGGGCCCATAAAAGATATTTCAATCAGTTTTCTCCACAAATAAACAATTCCACTCTTAATAAAAAGAGGTTTCTTTTGATGATGGCCAGCTAAAGTGGACATTCTTTGCAGTAAAGCAGCTTTTAAAACAAATTGAAAGGGTTAGAAGGGCCTAGGAGAATTTATAACTAGCTGTCTTCCGCTTTTATGCCTCTCTAGAATCACCATCCTCCAAAATCTCCCCTCTCCCCAACCCAAGGGAAGAGCCAATTTTCATTGGTCTAGATTAGTGTTGAGTGAAGACTTTTTTGGCATCCAAACCAGAGCTCAGTCTCCCAGTTCAATTTCAGGTTCACAGATCTGGGGGTGATGTTTTGGCTACTGACTTAAATGTGTTAATTTTTTAACACTCACCAGGTCGCCTTTTGAAGTTAACACCCTTTTAGGGAAAGTAAGCGAAATTCACACCTCTTCAGAAGCAACTGTTTTCAGAAGATTTACAAGAGCGTAGTGTATGTTGATCCATGTTGAAACTCATCACTTGGAAAAAAGCATAAAAGTTCACTCTGGAAAAATTTTTTTGAGGATCACATATATAAAGAATGAGTTTATTTATTTGTTAAAAATATTTATAAAAGGCACAGCAAAAGACTTTCCTGTGCTGGAAATTGCAGGGATACAAAAGTTACTTCTCAAGGAACCTGAGGTCTCAGTAGAGTCATTGGACTTTTATACATACTGGCTGTCTTCTCCACCAGATTCCTGCAGGCAGACTTTCTTACACGCCTCTATTTTATTTATTTATTTTTTTATTTCTAGCCTTAGGCCAGAGCATCTAAAGAATACCCTTAATAAATGTGATTGATTGCCATTCTAAGTCCTGAGAAATTCAGGAAAATTTTTTCTGTCTTGCCTTTGTACTTGTTCTGGTAAGTCAAAAGATATCATGCAGGCCAACAAGACATGAAAAGATGTCCAATATCATTAATTATCAGAAAATGCAAGTCAAAACCACATAAGAAACCACTTCATATTCATTAGGATATCAAAAAAGAAAAAAAAAACAGAAAATTGCAAATATTGGCAAGGATGTGAAGAACCTGGAACACTTGTACCCTGTTTGTATAAATTTAAAATAATGCCACTTCCATGGAAAACAGTAAGTCAGTTTCTCAAAAAAATAAAAATATAATTACCATATAAGCCATCTATTTCATGTCTGGGGATATACACAACAAACACGAGGGCAGAGACTCAGATATTTGTATGCCTGTGTTCATAGCAGCATTATTTGTAATTGCCAAAAGTGAAAGCAACTCCACCATTCATCAGTATGAATGCGTAAGCAAAATATGGTATATACATACACACAGACCCGGGTTCAATCCCTGGGTTTGGAAGATCTCCTGGAGAAGGAAATGGCAACCCACTCCAGCATTCTTGCCTGGAAAATCCCATGGACGGAGGAATCTGGTAGGCTATAGTCCATGGGATCGCAAAGTCAGACACGACTAAGTGACTTCACTTTCACTTTCACATACAATGGAATATTATTCCGCTTTAAAGAGTAGAGAAATTCTGATATCTACTACAACATGGATGAACTTCAAACCTTATACTAAGTAAAAGAAGCCAGTCAGAAAAAGACAATGCATAATTCCATTTTTATGTGGTGCCTGGAGTTGTCAAACTCATAGAGAATTCACAGGAATAGAATGGTAGTTGTCAAAGTCTGAGGTAAGAGGGGAGATGGTTAATGGGTACAAGTTTCAATTTTGCAACATGAAAAGGATTCTGGGGATTGGTTCCACAAAAATATGTATATACTTAGCATTACTGAATTGTATACTTAAAAATGATGAGAATAGCAAATTTCATATTATATTTCTCTTACTACAACTAAAAAGAAGCTTTCATCCTAAATAATGAATGAAGCAGTTATGCAAGTACAGTGCAGAAGGGTGTCCTAATTCCCTCTGGATTCTTATACGTGAATGATGTAGGTCACAAATATGATATCACTCTTATTTTTATGAGCTGCAATATTGGAATTGTATCAATTTCAGAGTCCATTAACTTTTGATAACCAGGGTGGTTAGTGATATATAGTAGATTCTTTGTGTAGATAGTGTTCAGGTGTATGGACCCCACCCCACCATGTGTACATTAAATATGATGATGCTTAAAGAAAGTTAAGGCACACATTAAATAGTAAGGGAGTAATAATGTCTGTTCTTTTACAGTGAAGAGCCAAGAACTCTTGTGATGTACATGCATCACAGCAAACATGGCAAGTATTTAGTAGTAGAATGTTCATTTTGTCCATAATACTTATCTCTAAAGTGAGGCCTTGAGAAAACACGGCTCTATTTCTCCACTGCTCTCTTCATTGTGCACTTCTCAGGTTGTTTCCAATTAGTCACTTCAATGCAGCATTGTGACCCTAAAATAGGAGACATCATCGTAAATAATATAGCTGGGAATTTGAAGAGTATACACTACTAGAGAAGAACTTTTCTCCTTCGCATTCCCTTTTTTTTTTTTTTAAAGAAAAAATAATCCCTAAACACTGTGATGAACTGTTTTATGTCTGTACTGTCTGCAGGAGGAAGATGTGGAATTAAGGAGAGCTATAAAATATAAAGACTCTAGACATGCATATGATTATCCATATCAAATTGAAGTAAATTTACTTTATATTGCTCACTGTGCGTTTTTCACTTGCAAAACAAGATTTTACCCCCATCGGTCTTTTCAGTTTTCACAAATCCAAATGACTGGGAAGATTTGGGATCTCAAAGCAAGTTCTGTTTGCTTTTATATTTTCAATATGCTAGATTAGACTTTGTTATAAAGGTAATTAATTCAAAATAATTAAAATGGATTGGCTTTTAAACTCTTCCTCCCTCAGCTGAAGGAAAAAGCAGACAGTCAAAATATCTGCATATTTTGGGTCAAATCCTTCTTGGTCACAAATTTGTGAAGAACAGGTTTTCTTGAAATATATACAAACACACATATATATACATGTAGATTTATACTTATGTATGTACATATATGTATATACACACATATATTAGTTTGTTTCCCATCTATAGAAACCAAGACATTGATACTTATATCCCATCAGTTGCAGATATTTTTAGGAATTCATATCAGTGACCTTAGAATTTTTCTTTTTCTTCAAACCATTTTCTTACCAGTTTCCAAGTAGTCACCATCCCATTTGGTCATTTTGGGTCTATCACTATCTTAATTTAGGATCTAATTATTTGTCCATTCAGATCAGTGTAGTCATATTTCTGACTCTAGGATTACTTCAACCAATATATAATTTTTAGTGGTGCAAAATTAATCTACTTAATCACCTGGTTTTCAACACGCCCTTTTCTGGCTCATAAAATTCCAATGGTCTAAATATCCCATTACATTTAGTCCAGCTCCTGAGTCTTTGAAGTTCTCCTCAATCTGGACTTAGCTAGTCTCCCCAGGTTCACTTCCTACTGTCTTCCCTGAACTTTCACTTCCAACCACACTTGGCTTTTTGTAGTTTTCAAAATACTTTCTCCTGTGCTTCTGCTACCTCACCCATGTGGAACTCAAGTCCCAGTTCATTGCCTACTAATTATTTCTTCAGAAATGAAATCAAATGCTATCTCTGTAGCTCAGATGGTAAAGAATCTGCCCGCAATGCAAGAGACCTGGTTCGATCTCTGGGTCAGGAAGATCCCTTGGAGAAAGGAATGGCAACCCACTGCAATATACTTGCCTGGAGAATCCCATAGACAGAGAAGCCTGGTGATCTACAGTCCAAGAGGTAGCAAAGAGTCAGACATGACTGACAACTAACACTACACTAACTTCCTATCATGTTGAATGAAAATGATGCCTCTCTCTTCTGAATTTCTGAATCAAGACTCTCCTCTCACATGTTACTGACACTTAAGATTACTTTATACCTTAACTTTTTGCATATGCTCTCCTAGCACTCACATTTTTTCCAGGAGCTCTGCTCCTGGACATTCTTATAGGACCTGATGTTTTGTGCTTTATATAGTAAATATTTATTGATAAAATATGTTTGGTTTATTCAATTTCCATAGTTTATTGAATAAATTTGTCAAATCAATCAAATTTACAGTAGATAAGAAATATCATGCATGGATTATTTAACCAGCATAGCAAATTCAGGAATCATTTATTGAAACGCTTGCTTTGTTCAAGCACAGCCTAGTTGTTGGGAGATAGAGGCTCTAACAAAGGAACTCCAGGCCGTCAGCAGAACTGAGTCAGGAAGCCGATACCCAGGGACTAGCTGCCAGTATGAATCCTTGACTCCAGCTAAGACAGGCCCCCTGTCCTCATAGAGCCACATCAAAGAGGAGAGTAAGTTGTAGCTTTTGTCATTCCTTTGAACCAGGCAATGTCCATTAAATACAGAACACAAACATTTTTATGGTGGTCTATTTTCCTGACTCTATTTTTTCTCTCTCCGGTGAAGTCTAATGTCCATCAAACTTGTCTTCCTTTCTACTTATCTGTTCTTTTTCTCTTATAGGTTTTGAGATTTACTTTTTGTCTCTGATTCTCTTAAATATTATGATCATATGTCCAGGTGTAGGGATTTTCTCCCAGGAAATATATTCTTGTTTGGCAATCTATGAGTCTTTTCAATCAGATGTCTTTCATCTCTATTTCTTATAAATTCTCAGATATCTGGTCAACTACCTCCTCTTACATCTACTTTTATGTCTCCATCTGAGTTTTCTATCCATGTCTTAAAATTTATTCTTCTATCCTCCATAAATTACAACTTTTTTTAATGCATCCCTTTTGTCTTCTGAGAGAAAGTCTTGACCTGATCTTTAAATGCACTAATTTATTTTTGAGATGCATCTGCCTTTTAAATACTTTGGGAGTTCTTCTTTTATTTGGCATATTTTCCCCAGATTTTGAGTTGATTTCTTTTTATAATTTGTATTTGATGATGCTCATTATGTTTATTTTAAATTCTTGCTATATTTTGTCCATTAATTCTACTCATATATAAAAAATATAGTTTCAGTTTTTGGTTTTTCATATGCTTGTGCACTTCAGATAGTTGAAAGAGAATAATGGTCATATCTGTGGCCTTTTGCTCTCCAACTCACCAGACCTTTGCTTCACCCTAGTCACCCTAGCACTTCAGGTGGTACTGGACTGGAAGAGTACTAATGCATTCATGGTGCAATGGATAATATGTACATCTCAGACACTCACCCTGAACCTTTACCATTATACACATTTTTTTTCCACTTTGGGTTTCTCATCTTTTTCTTCTTTACACACAGACCCCATGTTCCAAACACTTTTGCTTCCCCTGGGGTTTCTTACAGTGTTGTTTTTCTTTTTTTCTTTCTCAGATCCAAGAACCTTTTTCTTCCTTCTGTGATATCTCTAGGGTAGGTAGGATTGTGGGACATCAAGTTATCAGATGTGTTCATCAGCCTCTCTCAGATATTTTTACATGATTTCCCAGTTTAAAAATTGTACCCATTTTTAAATGTCCATTTGCCAAATGAACTATTTTAAGAAGTTTTCCTTTGCTTTTGGCATGATATTCAAGGTTTAGTTTTGGCTGATGTGTTCTTGGCTGGAAATATAAGGAGCAGATCCAACTTAAAAGGGACATGCCTGAAGCTTAGACTACTGGAAAGCCTTAGTCAGGATTCAATCAGAGATGAGGAACTGCTAGAACATATAGATAAGTAGCCAGACAGACATAGATATGTATAGTGGGTGTACACATTACAAAGTTATATGTGTAACTCAGTGAAATAGAGAAAAAAAAATCTATTACCGGGATTTTTTTCTTACACAGTTATGGGAGTACGCCAAACATTCTCTGCAAGACTCTTTATGTCTTATGCTAGAGCTTGAAGTCCTGGGGTCAGGGAGTTGAGAAAAGAGAGTGAATGTAACATGTAGGAGAGCAAGAACAAGCCAGAAGCCACCAACACATGTTCTAAGCCACACGTCAGTTCCCTGCGTGAGAACCCATGTTAGTTTTCAGTGCCTACCACCTTGAGGATAATCACATCATGCAGAAATTAGTACCTCTCATCACTGAGTTTAACACCTGGCCCAGGAGTGGGAAAAGCTGAAGGAGAATCCATAGGAAGACAGAACAGTTGCAAGCCCAGTTGCTAGCCCACATCAATGCAGTAAGTCAACACATAAGGGACAAAGTGCATTTCCTGCAAAATTGCCTGGTGACCTTGCGCTGACCTTTTGAGAATGTAAAACAGCTTGCCTGCTGCTTTACTCCCATCCTCCAGCAGTGATGCCAAAACATTTCTGTTGTAGTTCACATTGAGGGAGGAGGATTCTGGGAAGTGTAGTTCAGCGTAGTGAAATATTTATGGTTCCCCATTCTCTCATCCTATTCTACTGTTTGTCCCATTAAACTAAAGGCCATAATAATTTTCCCAGGATGAGAAAAATGGTTAAACTGTTATAGGAGTAAATATATCCTCTAACCCCTCCTTAGAATTTCTACCTTGGATTGACTTCTCAAGATTTCAAAAATCAATTTCAACCAGTTGACAAAAGACATATAGTATATCAACTGTACGCCTGGCAGAAGACAGATTGCACCTTCAAATTAGGTATGTTTGAAGACAATTTATGAAGGAACTATTTAAAATCAGTGGGCAGGATCTAAGGAGATCACATGGATACTGCGGTGCTCTGTGGCTAGTAACAGAGGTGCTCTTGACCCATCCTTGCCCAAAAGGATGGTAGAGTTCAGTAATCAGGGCCCTGATGGAGAATCACATAGAGGGAACTGCCTCGAGAAATCCATAAACCTTCCAAAGAGAGACACAGCCAGTCCAAGCCATCCCTGCAAATAGATGTGCCAGAAGAATAGGTATTTTGGCCTCTCTCCACCTTCCCTCTGATCTACCACAGGGATTTCCCATAAACTAGACACAACAAAAGCCAGAGGGCAAAAGAGTCTGTCCTCATTCTCCTAGGGCAGTGAAAATATATGAGAAGGAATAAGTGGACAAGATTGAGCAAAACCATCACCATCATCATCTACACAAAAAGTAGAAAGACCTGAACATGGCTTGGGCCATCGTTGCTATTTTAAAGATGAAGAAGGCAATGTGTTGAGTAATTGTGATTGATTAGAATTTAAGATCCTTTATAACTCCAGAAAGAATGAAGGGATGGAGCCAAAGCAAAAACAATATCTAGCTGTGGATGTGACTGGTGATAGAAGCAAGGTCCGATGCTGTAAAGATGATTATTGCATAGGAACCTGGAATGTCAGGTCTATGAATCAAGGCAAATTGGAAGTGGTCAGACAGGAGACAGCAAGAGTGAACGCCGACATTCTAGGAATCAGCAAACTAAAATGGACTGGAATGGGTGAATGTAACTCAGATGACCATTACATCTACTACTGTGGGCAGGAATCCCTCAGAAAAAATGAAGTAGCCATCATGGTCAACAAAAGAGTCCAATGTAGTACTTGAATGCAATCTCAAAAATGACAGCCTGATCTCTGTTCGTTTCCAAGGCAAACCATTCAATATCACGGTAATCCAAGTCTATGCCCCAACCAGTAATGCTGAAGAAGCTGAAGTTGAATGGTTCTATGAAGACCTACAAGACCTTTTAGAACTAACACCCAAAAAAGATGTCCTTTTCATTATAGGGGACTGGAATGCAAAAAAAGGAAGTCAAGAAACACCTGGAGTAACAGGCAAATTTGGCCTTGGAATGCAGAATGAAGCAGGGCAAAGACTAATAGAGTTTTGCCAAGAAAATGCACTGGTCATAGCAAACACCCTCTTCCAACAACATAAGAGAAGACTCTACACATGGACATCACCAGATGGTCAACACCAAAATCAGATTGATTATATTCTCTGCAGCCAAAGATGGAGAAGCTCTATACAGTCAACAAAAAACACCAGGAGCTGACTGTGGCTCAGATCACGAACACCTTATTACCAAATTCAGACTTAAATTGCAGAAAGTAGGGAAAACCACTAGACCATTCAGGTATGACCTAAAGCAAATCCCTTATGATTGTACAGTGGAAGTGAGAAACAGATTTAAGGGACTAGATCTGATAGACAGAGTGCCTGATAAACTATGGAATGAGGTTCATGACATTGTACAGGAGAGAGGGATCAAGACCATTCCCATGGAAAAGAAATGCAAAAAAGCAATGGCTGTCTGAGGAGGCCATACAAATAGCTGTGAAAAGAAGAGAAGCAAAAAGCAAAGGAGAAAAGAAAAGATATAAGCATGTGAATGCAGAGTTCCAAAGAATAGCAAGGAGAGATAAGAAAGCTTTCCTCAGTGATCAATGCAAAGAAACAGAGGAAAACAACAGAATGGGAAAGACTAGAGATCTCTTCAAGAAAATTAGAGATACCAAGGGAAGACTTCATGCAAAGATGGGCTCAATAAAGGACAGAAATGGTATGGACCTAACAGAAGCAGAAGATATTAAGAGGAGGTGGCAAGAATACACAGAAGAACTGTACAAAAAAGATCTCCATGACCTAGATAATCATGATGGTATGATCACTCACCTAGAGCCAGACATCCTGGAATGTGAAGTCAAGTGGGACTTAGAAAACATCACTATGAACAAAGCTAGTGGAGGTGATGGAATTCCAGCTGAGCTATTTCAAATCCTGAAAGATGATGCTGTGAAAGTGCTATACTCAATATGCCAGCAAATTTGGAAAACTCAGCAGTGGCCACAGGACTGGAAAAGGTCAGTTTTCATTCCAATCCCAAAGAAAGGCAATGCCAAAGAATGCTCAAACTACCGCACAATTGCACTCATCTCACACGCTAGTAAAGTAATGCTCAAAATTCTCCAAGCCAGGCTTCAGCAATACACGAACCCTGAACTTCCAGATGTTCAAGCTGGTTTTAGAAAAGGCAGAGGAATCAGAGATCAAATTGCCAACATCCGCTGGATCATTGAAAATGCAAGAGAGTTCCAGAAAAACATCTATTTCTGCCTTATTGACTATGCCAAAGCCTTTGACTGTGTGGATCACAATAAACTGTGGAAAATTCTGAAATAGATTGGAATACCAGAGCACCTGACCTGCCTCTTGAGAAATCTGTGTGTAGGTCAGGAAGCAACAGGTAGAACTGGACATGGAACAACAGACTGGTTCCAAATAGAAAAAGGAGTACGTCAAGGCTGTATATTGTCACCCTGCTTATTTAACTTCTATACAGAGTACATCATGAGAAACGCTGGGCTGGAAGAAGCACAAGCTGAAATCAAGACTGCTGGGAGAAATATCAATAACCTCAGATATGCAGATGACACCAACCTTATGGCAGAAAGGGAAGAAGAACTAAAAAGCCTCTTGATGAAAGTGGAAGAGGAGAGTGAAAAAGTTGGCCTAAAGCTCAACATTCAAAAAACAAAGATCATGGCATCTGGTCCCATCACTTCATGGGAAATAGATGGGGAAACAGTGGAAACAGTGTCAGACTTTATTTTGGGGGGCTCCAAAATCACTGCAGATGGTGATTGCAGCCATGAAATTGAAAGATGCTTACTCCTTGGAAGAAAAGTTATGACCAACCTAGATAACATATTGAAAAGCACAGACATTACTTTGCCAACAAAGGTCCATCTAGTCAAAGCTATAGTTTTTCCTGTCATGTATGGATGTGAGAGTTGGACTGTGAAGAAAGCTGAGTGCCAAAGAATTGATGCTTTTGAACTGTGGTGTTGGAGAAGACTCTTGAGAGTCCCTTGTACTGCAAGGAGATCCAACCAGTCCATTCTGAAGGAGATCAGCCCTGGGATTTCTTTGGAGGGAATGATGCTGAAGCCGAAACTCCAGTACTTTGGCCACCTCATGGGAAGAGTTGACTCATTGGAAAAGACTCTGATGTTGGGAGTTATTGGGGGCAGGAGGAGAAGGGTACGACTGAAGATGAGATGGCTGGATGGCATCACTGACTCGATGGACGCGAGTCTGAGTGAACTCCGGGAGTTGGTGATGGACAGGGAGGCCTCAAATGCTGCGATTCATGGGGTTGCAAAGAATTGGACATGACTGAGAGACTAAACTGAACTGAACCTAACTGATGATCCTTTAAGATCAGGAATATCTAAGTCATGTCACATTGCTAATACCTAGCACCATGTTTGGCTCAAACTAGGGGCTCAATGAGTGTTAAGTTAACTGATCTGAATGAATCAAATTGGATTATATAAAAAAGAGCCATAATTTAAACACTTCTGTCCTGAGTGCCAACCGTGTGTCATCATCTCCATATATCTTTTTAATATTCAAATATCATAAATGCTAGATACTGAACACTTTAACTTCTTTTTAAACCCCTACCCTACCATAAATGATAAAAATCAAAAAATAGGAAGGAAGAAAATGAAAGAACCTGTGTCATTCACCAGATGTGTAATTGTGCTCCAATTAGATACGAATAGGCTGCAGCATTCTTAGTCCTGTTGAATCTTTTAGTATCGGGCATGAGTTGAGTGAGTGCCTTCTCATGCCTTCACAACTGCTCAACAGCCAGGCAAGAGCTGAAGCCTTCTTCTATTTGGAAAATGACTCCATATTTCTAATACTAGTTTTTCTTTGAAACTATTTGTGAATGATTTATTGTTGTGTAGCAAATCAGATCATGATAGCATAAAGCTTTTTAGAGGTCATTAAAGAGTTTGGGGGAAGTTCCTACAAAGATGCTAGCCTTACATTGTCTGAGTGATAAGCCAAGTTAACAATTTATGTCAAAGTTTGCAAAATGTGTTTGTCTGATAAACAGTTTGCTTTGCGGGCATCAATCATACTTGCTCTCTGGGGTGTGTTGTATTTTTCATGAAGTGAACTTTCGTGACTTTGCCCATCTACGGGTTTTTGAGATAGTGGCATGCTAAAAAGAGCTACCATCTCCCCCTGCACAGTTGCATTTCAAATCTCATAAGGCAGCTGCCATAGGTTGCCAACATGGGCAACAGCAGCAGGGTTGGTACGGAAGAAAGCTGGTGTCATTGGTAAGCAGAGTTGCAAACAGCCCTTGGATCAGGAAAAACAGATACACTAGGACAAACAGAGATAAAGTGTACATGTAAACGCACACTTTTTCAATGACAACATTTCTAGGTGGTATAAGGATCGAGTGGATACAATATCGCTCTGTAAGACTGCAAATACTCAGAAATCTGAGGCACTATATTGGGAGGCATCCTCACAATATGAAGCAGTGAGCCAATGCTCAGTTTCAGCGCTGGCCCTTGCTATGTCTCCTCTGGAAAATGAGGATAATAATACCTGCACCATCTACCTGGTCAGGTCATTTGGAGATCAGACACACACTAGCATATAAGTCAACTTTTTGAACTAAATCACTACGCAAATAGAAGCCATCACAATAAATGCTGGCTCAGGAGAGAGGATATATTTGTTGTTCTTCCATGATTTTAAAAATAAAATAGAATAAAACATTCAAGACCACAGGACAACTTGGTGAACATACATTCAGCTTTCTGTAATCTTACCATTTTAGAAGCATTTGCAACTGCTTATAAATCACTTCTCAAAATTGCCCTGAGCTGCAATGATATTTCTGAGCATGTGTTAAAAGCCTGTAAGTGCTTCTGTTCTTGAACAAAGTGAAATCAGGTTACGTTAATAGAAGTATTAATTAATTTTCTCTAATTTTATTCAGCAGATTAGCATTATTGAAAAGTCTTTCCCATTCTTGAGTACCCTAAAGTGCAGGAGGCTTTTGAGATGGGGGCTCTGGCTGTAACCCCTACCAGTAAGTGTGCAGAAGATTATTCTCTAATTTGGAAACCTGAGACGTTACTAGGAAGTGCTGTGGGGTGTGTTATAATGAAAATACCAATCCACATTAGCCATGGTTGCCATAAGCAAAAATCTTAATATCTTGGCCAAACCTACTTAAGGTTCATGTAATAAACCCGCATTCCTAATTTTATTAGTGATGTGCCAAGTTAAGCACTTTGCTGGCCTTTGGACAGATTTATAACTTGACTGTGCTGAATTAGTGGTGACTGACAAGAGGACATTGTTTTATAGGATGCTATTTAGATAAAAACCTTCAGGGTGTTTCTGTAATGTTGTCACTTCAAGTCCAAACAGGAAAAAAGAAATGTGTATTAAGGAGGCCTCTTCATTAGCTTTTATGAGTTTAATCTAGTGCAGTCAAATGCTTCCTTATAAGGCAAGACATTTTAATGGACAGAGACAACCTTATCTCTGTTCCAGGTTTCAGAATAAAACAATCTCTTAGGCTTAAGTACTGCATCAAAAAAGAGTGTTCAGTGAATTCGTGTTTGTTAAGCACTTAGAACAGTGCCTGGCACATAGCAAGCACACTCTGTTTGTTAAGTAAGTTAAATAAATTAAAATTTGTTTTTCTTGTTCTATGGTACTATCTACATGTTTACTCCCTGCTCCAGCGCCACCCCCCACCCCAAATCACAGTTACTCACTCTTCCCTTCATTTTCTTGCTAGTGGGTTTTTCCAAATTGTCAGTCATTAATTCCCCCCATGGTTTTTAAAATTCACATACCTCTTGTTGCAAGGAGGAAGCTCGGAACCTTCTGTTTATTCATAGACATTAGCATGAACATTCCTGCTGGGCTTTCATCCTAAAAGTGATATCCCTGTAAATTATGGGAGATTGTACCGGCTTCTGATGACTTTCATGAAGATGTGAAGTTCAGGGCCTCATTATACCTCAGTATTAACAACTGAATAATTTCTATGAACACAGTCCTTGCCAGCTCTCTTGCTTTGGTTACTGGGAGAATAAGTCTTTTTTAGAAACTAAAGCTAAGGTCTATAAAAGTGTTTTCCTCATTACCAAACAGGTCATTGGCCTGAACATCAAGTTCAGCAATCTAAATCCTTACCCCTTTCTTTTTCCATTAAAAAAAAAAAAAAAAAGACTTCCTGAACTCACTCTTCCCATCTAGATCAAAGAAAAAGATAACTCTATCCAAAGCTGATTTTATACAGTCTCACTATAACACTTGACTTGAAACACAAACATTCAACTGAGAGATCTTAAAGGGTATGTTAGAATATGCACTATACTCTTTAAAAACAAGCCAAACAAACAAAAAAAGACAGTCAATAACTGTGATATTTTTCTATCATTTAGCAAAAATAGGTCCCTGTTGCTCCATACGATTAGCAGAGGTAGGTAACAAGCAGATTCCAGTGCATTGGGAGGGAAACACTGAAATGTGTCTTTGGTTTCTCCTGAATATCACTATGCACACTTTGGATCTAGATGGAAATTTACCAGGAATGCCGTAATATCTTTCACCAGCATTTTCATGCTTTATTTAAGGAGCTCAAAATATCTAAAAATCATTTGTTATTTCTCCCAACTTTTGTCTAGCTGCAATTATCTTAATTTACACAAGTATAAACCCAGAAGTCGAATTACTCAAGCAAGGAACTGGTGATGAAAACCTCTGCCTTTTATGGGGTTCATTTCCACAAAACATGGCCCTTCCCTGTGGGCTCTCAGCCATGTTGGTAATTCAGGTACAAGGACTACAAATTAGGCATCATCTGTTCCGACTCTCGTTCCCAATGCTGGGGTCAAACATCTGGTTACAAAGTGCAGGCTGCCTGGATTTGGATCCCCGCCTCCTCCACAAACTGACAGTATGATTACCTGAGGCTCACTTTTCTCACCTGTAAAGCAAGGTTGATAATAGTATCTCTTCATGAGGATTGCATAGGAAAATAAATGTAAAGCTCTGTAAGCAACTGTTGGCACATAGAAAGTGTCTAATATGTGCTAGCTTAAGCATTATCATTATTATTACCCTTATTATTCATCTTTTTTCTTTGAAATGAACGAAAATTCAAATTAGACCAGGTCTGACTCCTGCTCTGTTTTCTCTGAGTGGTTGCCTTCTAGGCATACACAAGGGTGAGTTTAGCTTGTGTACACTACAGGTACAGGGGACAGAGTCCTGAAAACTGTTACTTATCTGATATCCCAGGTTGGTCTAAATTCCTGCCTGCAGACTGAATGTCTGCTCCAGCACAAAGATTTAAATATATTTGTGTTGGGGGGGGGCGCGGGGAGGGAGTGTAGTTTGCACATATGTCTCTGTGTGTAACCATGTATGCATAAATATATGCATGTATATATTTCCTATGGTAAAATTACACGATGAATATGATTATGCATGGCAACCCAGCACTAAAATCTTATTTCATAGGTACTATATTAAAATTCCTATAAGACTAACTTTATCTCACAATTTTTGGTTTTATACAGGTTCATATACTTTGACTCCTAGGTAGATAGTTATCTATTTGAATTCTGGTTTCAAGGGCAGTTCCCACCATTGCACATTGATCTTGTGGCTTCTCTTCTCTCCTCCTCTTTCCTCTTCCCTAGTCTTGGATGGCAGATAAGCCTTCCTCTTCCCTCATCTGCACCATTAACTGTGCTACTTGCTTTCTGGGGCCTGAATAAAGTCACATGGCTGAGATGCCATCTCTAATCCCATTTTCCATTTGTATACTGGATTTTGTTAACCACTTTTTAAATAAAAATACAGCATGATTCTAATGTACTAAGGAGTTCCACGGATAACCATATAATTTCAAAACGATACTGATTTTGTTTATATGCAGCATAATCTTTTACAGTCCTTAGTCTTTATTTGAAGCATTGCAAAGTGGATTTTTATGAAAGGTATTATAAAGGACTCCTTGTTTCTTCATAACAGATCTGAACGTTAACTGATCAGAGTTCAGATAAATAGTCTTTACTCTCCATTAAAATATTAAAAAGCCTTTGGTAAGAAACTGGCATAAAGATCCTTCATTCTTGTTTAATGAACACTTGTTGGCAAGTATAACACTTTAATAGCTTTGCAGAATGAATTTTGCGTGTGCATCCTCCATTTCCCTGTCAGACACTTGTCCAGGTGCTGGAAATTTATTGGGGGAAGCATATTTTTACTCATTAGTTTTGTATTTGATTACAGAACAGTAAAATATGAACCACCAAGTCCCCGAGGCATAGCTGTGTACATTGAGATTAGTAATTGCATGTCATCATGTTTTCCATTGGAATTTATATGGACAGATAGGATAGGTGCTTCTTAAGTAGGTTTAAAAGCAAAGCAAATTTGTATTTAATCTTTTTTGCAGCTATAGTTTCCTTAATGGAGAAAAGGTTAGCCTATATCATATATTTTAAACATAGTTTTAATTTATTTTTTTCTCTTCTCTGTTTTTTTTTTCCTTCACAGTTGAAGCATATCAGATTTTCATGCCAACCACTACTAAAAAAAATCAGTACCTATAAGGACGATATGATATAAACCTGTCAACAGACACCAGTTTTGCCCACATTCCAGCAAGCACAAAGAAGAAGGATGATTATAGGTGCAGACAAGCTTTGCCATTCAAGTAAGGAACTTAAATACAAAACAGAAATTACAGGTTGATTTTCAAGATACATTGTTTTTGGAATCTACAAAGTTGTGTTTATATATATGTGTGTGAAGACTGTAGTTTTCCTCTTAAGCAAGTTATGTGTTTGGAATCTGAAGTTGTATATTTTTTAGTTATGCTTGCAAAGAGAAATTATCATTTTATTGTTTGGCAGTATAATAATAATAATAAGTGCATTAAATAAGTGATATTGCTTTAGATTGTGTTATGGTTAAACAGTGCCAATCATGCTTTGCTCTTTTCTATAAAGACGCTCATAAACACAACTTCCAAAACAGAATCTAATGAGGTACTTAATGGTCACAAAACTGGCACATTTGATAATTAATGTTCCTTACTGATTTTTTGCTGATGCAGCATAGTGATAAGCAGGAACACAAGTTAACTAAACATATTCTTGAACCACTAGTTAAAATGAGAACACAAAAAGAACTTTATAACATCATTTACTATAGACCAAAACAACATTTGATAGCCTCCTCCTAAGATGAGCAGGAAAAGTCTAGGCAGACAACCACATAGATTTTCTGTTCTGAGAAGCAGAAACCCCTTTTCATATGGAGGAGTATAAGACAGTTTATCTGACTTTGCTTATAGTATATCTCACTGACAAAAATTAGGAAACTTTGCTTGCAAGATTCCCAGCTACCAAGAAATAAATACAATTTTGTGAACACTAACTATGTGCCAGGCAATTCTGTACCCAAATTACATTATACAAGTCATTGTTTTCATTTTAAAGATTAGGTTACTGAGGTTTAGCAAAGGTAAGTCTTTAACATAGCGATTAGTAAGAGAGGCCATTTACAAGAAAGGCAGTGATGAATAAAGAAAAGATTGCAGTTCTTACTGAGCAATGAAACCTGAGTTTGAATTCATGAGTTACTATTTATTTTGCAGCTATGTGAGACAGCTTCTTTCAGCCTTAGTTTTTTATCTATAAAATCAGGATAATAATACTTTATAGTGTTTAAGGATTAGAAATCATATGTAATGCAGGTTGGATATGACTTGAAGATATTAAATGATTGTGAAATGGTCCTTTCATGATCCTTTCAGTCCTTTCTTGGTAAAATACACACACACACACACACACACACACACACACACAATATTTCCAAAGAATTCAGCAGGAGTGAAATTGGAAAAGAGATACCCCTGCCTCCAAAACTCAGGACCTTACCAGTATAGCACTCTGTCTTCCTTAAACATATGCTAAAGGGAAATTCCTTGTCTCACAGCACACAAAGCAACTTTAATTGTAATAGACACCTGAGTCTTCAAATGTGACACATGACTTTATAATTATCTTTAATAAAAATATATTAAAGACTAGTCAACTTCATGACTCCAAATCTAGCTTTGTGTGACCTTTGGAAACTATTTGTAATAATATTCGATGAAATTCTGTTGCTCAAAAGACATGCAGAGACTAATTCTCTGTATCCCCAGTTACTAGTTATGGAATCTTATTTGAGGTGTGGGCATGTGTGCTATTATTGACATTACATTGAGTGGTTGACTTGAGACTCCTTATTAATGGAGAACAATCTAAATCAAAATTAAAATGTAGAAACGGTTGGGGAAAAAAATATGACCTAAAATCTTTATTAGATATTAGTCTTTCAAAAAGAAGAAAAGATTAGATACTGTAGTTAAAAAACTACCACTTCTAGTTATTTTTTTCTTAAATTGCATCAGTGTTTTATGGCAGATGGATCTTGTTTATTCTTTATTGTTGTTGTTTGTAAATTCCCATTGACTTCAAAAGGGGCAAGCCTACTAAGAATAGTGTGTGTTTCACAGCTGAGATTTAAGGGATTTGAGGGACTCAGAAAAGCTGAGAGATAATTGAAGACTCACAGGGGAGGCATAGAAGAGATCAGAACAGCAAAGGGAGGCTCAAGGAGGATTGTAGGGGCTCCAAAGGCTATGAGGGGATCAGTGTAAAAAGCAGAAGGCAAAGGAGCTCCTAACAGTAGAGGAATGATGAGGGGGAATTAGAATGTTATGGGGGACATCAACAAAGAGGATATAAGGATGGATAACTATCCCCAGAATGCTCCATTCGTCCTGGGCAGCCTCACCTATCCCCATGGACTAGAGCTAGCCTATACGCTAATAAATCATTCGCTAGTGTCAGGCTGCAAACCCACTGTCTGCTGAACATCTTCACTGGGTTGGCCAATAAACCCTTCACACTCAGCATATCCCAGATTGAAGTCATCATCTCTCATCCCTGACCCTCATCTTAGGTGTCAGAATAGCTCAGAGAACCTGTCTCACTTGTACCCTCCATTTAGAATCTTCTGGTGCTGAACTGAAATTCTTGCACTTGGCTTCTCTCTTTGCTTAATTACTCTAGGTTGCTGCTTTGGTTTCAGTGCCTGCCTCACTTTCAGCTTTATCTTTGCTCTATACTTTGTAGTCCGTCTGGTCATACCTGGGTCTTACCAGGCCCATATCCCTAAAGAGATCCAGTGTCTATCTTTGTACTTGTCTAAGAGAGGGATTTATTTTTTATCTAATCTAGGTATTGTAACTTGCTCTATATTCCTCCCTCTTCCTTATCTTCTTTGTCTAATAAGCCACCAGGTCTTAGCAATTCATTTTTTATTGTCCCATTAAAAAAAAAAAAAAAAAAAGGCTGAGTGCCAAAGAATTGATGCCTTCAAACTGTGGTGCTGCAGAAGACTCTTGAGAGTCCCTTGGACAGCAAGAAGATCAAACTAGTTAATCTTTGACCATTTACTGGAAGGACTGATGCTGAAGCTGAAACTCCAATACTTTGGCCACCTGATGTGAAGAGCCGACTCACCGTAAAAGACCCTGATGCTGCAAAAGATTGAGGGCAGAAGGCGAAGGGGACAACAGAGGATGAGATGGTTGGATGGCATCACTGACTCAGTGGACATGAGTTTGAGCAAACTCCGGGAAATGGTGAAGGACAGGGAAGCCTGGCGTGCTGCAGTCTAGGAGAGTGCAAAGAGTCAGACATGACTGAGCGACTGAAAGACAACAACATAGCAATTCCACCTCAAAAAGGTTTCTCCCAATCCTTTATGCAGTTCTTAACTTTTCCTCCCACTGTCTTTTCCTTGAATTCATTATTTTATCAACCTTCTCCTGGAACAAAGCAATAGTCTCCTACACATCTCCCTATCTGTACTGGTGGGTGGTTGGTGATTTAGCCTCTAAGTCGTGTCTGATCTTGTGACCCCATGGACTGTAGCCCACCAGGCTCCTCTTATCCATGGACTTTCCAGGCAAGAATACTGGAGTGGGGAGCCATATATTTGCCTAAATCATGGTTCTGATATGTATGTATATATATAAAATTCCCCATAAATCATGGTTCTGATATGTATATGTATATATATATATATAAAATTCAGTTCAGTTCAGTCCCTCAGTCATATCTGACTCTTTGACACCATGAACAACAGCACGCCAGGCCTTCCGGTGTATCACCAACTCCCGGAGTCTACCCAAACTCCTGTCCATCAAGTCGGTGATGCCATCCAGCCATCTCATCCTCTGTCATCCCCTTCTCCTCCTGCCTCCAATCATTCCCAGCGTCAGGGTCTTTTCCAATGAGTCAGCTCTTCACATCAGGTGGCCAAAGTATTGGAGTTTCAGCTTCAGCATCAGTCCTTCCAATGAACACCCAGGATGGATCTCCTTTAGGATGGACTGGTTGGATCTTCTTGCAGTTCAAGGGACTCTCAAGAGTCTTCTCAAACACCACAGTTCAAAGGCATCAATTCTTTGGCGCTCAGCTTTCTTTATAGTCCAACTCTCCCATCCATATATGACTACTGGAAAAACCATAGCCTTGATTAGACAGACCTTTGTTGACAAAGTAATATCTCTGCTTTTCAATATGCTGTCTAGATTGGTCATAACTTTCCTTCAAAGGAGTAAGCATCTTTTAATTTCATGGCTGAAATCACCATCTGCAGTGATTTGGGAGCCCAAAAAAATAAAGTCTGTCACTATTTCCCCATCTATTTGCCATGAAGTGATGGGACCAGATGCCATGATCTTCATTTTCTGAATGTTGAGCTTTAAGCCAACTTTTTTACTCTCCTCTTTCACTTTCATCAAGAGGCTCTTTAGTTCTTCTTCACTTTCTGCCATAAGGGTGATGTCATCTGCATATCTGAGGTGATTGATATTTCTTCCAGCAATCTTGATTCCAGCTTGTGCTTCCTCCAGCCCAGCATTTCTCATGATGTACTCTGCATATAAGTTAAATGTACAGGGTGACAATATACAGCCTTGACGTACTCCTTTCCTGGTTTGGAACCAGTTTTTTGTTCCATGTCCAGTTCTAACTGTTGCTTCCTGATCCTCATACAGGTTTCTCAAGAGGCAGGTCAGGTGGTCTGGTATTCCCAACTCTTTCAGAATTTTCCACAGTTTATTGTGATCCACACAGTCAAAGGCTTTGGCATAGTCAATAAAGCAGAAGTAGATGTTTTTCTGGAACTCTCTTGCTTTTTTGATGATCCAGCGGATATTGGCAATTTGATCTCTGGTTCCTCTGCCTTTTCTAAAACCAGCTTGAACATCTGGAAGTTCATAGTTCATGTATTGCTGAAGTCTGGCTTGGAGAATATTGAGCATTACTTTGCTGGCGTGTGAGATGCGTGTAATTGTGCAATAGTTTGAGCATTCTTTGGCATTGCCTTTCTTTGGGATTGGGATTGGATTAATATATAAATTAATCCAGTTAAAATCTTTCAGTGTCTCTCCACTGCCTTCAAGACAAGTCCACTTTAACATGGATAGAAATTCATTCTACTTTCATTCCCCTTACTTCTTCAGCATCACTTTCTGCCATTCTTCATCTCATGTCACCCTCCAGGCTGTCATGCCTTGCTTCCACACCTTTGCTATCCCCTAGATTTGAAAGTCCTTCCCTCAGCCCATTCTCCTCTCACTGTCAACCTGGTGAACAATTCATTCTTCACAACTCAGTTCCAGTGTCACCCAACTGAGGTCTACATTCAGTCTCTACAGTCATGGCCAGACATACGCAAACAGTACAACCATGGAAGGAAAAGGGCCAAACTGTCCAGTGCTTACAAGTAGATAGATACCATACAATGGGAACAGTCTGGGCCATACCCCAGTGAAGACACTGGGAGGTCTAGCCCAGTATATTTAGCATGGAATCTTTGGAACAAGTCAATATGCTACAAATGAAAACTCAAATCTGGAGAAAGTCAGATGAAATCCATGGGTTTCCTAACAGGGAGATAAAGCTTGACAAAGGGAATCCAGTAGCAGTCAGTTAACTTGAATAGGCAGATGGTTACTAGACACATGAGAGTTTTGTTAGAAAGAGCAGAAGTACAGGCTCTATGCTTAGGGATAGCTGGATGGCTTAATAAACTAGAGTTTCAGGCACAGAAACAACACAGATAACTAGTAACCAGAACAAGGCTAAAAAGAAGAAACTTAGAAAAAAAAAATCAGTTGTTTGAAATGAAGGCATGCATTAAAAGAGTCTATGCAGCAGAAGGTGATTTGATGTGATATGGAAGCACCTCCACACTGGACCTGGGCCTCAGCCCTCAGCCCTCAGCTTAAAAAGTGAATGGAGCTGGACCCTAATAAGAAAGTGTGGCCACAGCCTTGCTTATGAAGGGACTGTGCAGCAGAGCCAGGTAGGGCCTAACACCTTCCACATGCTAGCTGATATCAATTCTGTCAGGGGGACAACTTTTCTTGACATTTGGCCTAATTTTTTCCCTTAATTTAGTTCAATGAAATTTGAAGAGCAATTATTAAACCATTATGCCTTACTCTTGTTACACTTTCTCATATTCTTCTTCAGAAAAATCTCTTTCTGATATTTGCAGATTGCCAGTGTTTATACATTGTCAACACATCTCTGTTAATAGTTGCTTAGTAAGCCCTCTTTCTAGTTTACATCCTTAACCTTCCTCTGTATTCCAGGTTTTTTGTTACATAAGCATTTCCCTAGCTCAGGTTTGCCTTCCTCTTTCTAACATGGAAATACGCCTTTCAAATGGGGAATCCAGGAGGCAACCCTCTCAGTGCTGTATACACCACTGTTGACCAGGCAAACTGGTACAAAAACATAGCTCCTCATCCTCCCTGGTGGCTCCGATGGTAAAGAATCCACCTGCACTGTGCGAGACTTGGGTTCAGTCCCTGGGTCAGGAAGATCCCCTTTGGAGAAGGAAATGGCAACACACTCCAACTCCAGTATTCTTGCCTGGAGAATTCCATGGACAGAGGAGCCTGGCAGGCTACCATCCATGGAGTCACAAAGACTCAGACATGACTGAGCAGAGCACACCCTCCCTGAAGGAGGCCCAGATTTGCCTGCTCCTCTGAGAAAAACTTCAGTTTCCTTTCTCAAATTATAATGATCTCCTTGTCTGAGCTTGTAGTAAGCAATCAAATCACATCCATATACCTGAAGGGTTTAGTTTGATTTTTTTGCTTAGTAGTTACCTGCAGCAGCTTTAAAGACAGCCCAGCTTTGTGATCTGGTGTTTGCTGTACAAACCTGGGCAAGTTCCTTAACTTCTATGGGCCTCAGTTTCCCTGTCTGTAAAATGCATGTTATCTATAGTTCAAAAAGCTGCTGTAAGGAGAAAACATATGTGATCACTTCATACAATGTCATCTAGTAATTTCTCAACAAACAGGTTAGTCATTGTTATATATGTGGAGCATTCTGGGATCCAGATTCTCCATCAGTGCATTTTTTTCCAGTTATAAAAGCTGACATTCTCTGAGACTGTAGGAATTGACAGAATATGTTTTCCAGGCTTTGGGGGTTTTATTCCACTCCTATTGGAGGAATTCTGTTCTCTTCTCTTCATACCAACCAGGGTAGGTGTCTCTACCATTTCACTCACTCTTTATAAAATTGCCTGATGGGAAATTCTAGGACATTCCTGTCACCTAAAAATTGATTTGTGTTAATTTATATCCTCTCTGGCTGGAGATTTGTGATTAAATGTACTTAATGAGTACTACCCCTTCTCCTTCCCAATACATATCAAAAAAAATGCTGAGCGCATGTTACAGGTAAAACTTAGGGGAGAATTCTGATTGCCCAGAAGAGTTTTGATTATTGACTGCCTGCATGGTTCATATACATCCATCATCTTCTTCCTTTTCATCTTCACACCAAATCTACAAGGTAGCTATACTATTCCCATGTTACATAAGAGGGAACTGAGGTTCATTGTTTTTAAGTGCATTAGAACCAATTACATGCAAAATCTAGATCTCTTCATCCCACCTCTCAAACTTATTGCACTCTCCCAGGTCATGGCTCTAAAGGAAGTGGATTTTCAGGACCTCCTCGGCCACCCTAAGGCTCTCAGCAGCTTTAGATTTGAAGGCAACATTTCTGGATTTGAATTGTTTTTATCTTTTGTGAAATGTGCAATCCTGGGCAAGATTTTGCTACTAGAAGCTTGATTTCCACCTGTAAAATGTGTAGTATAATCTTTTCATGGGCTAGATGAACAAACTTCCTACTACATAACATGAATGGTAGCTCTTTTCTTTTCTTCCCATTTTTTTCTTTCTCTTTCAATTCCTTGGCAAAGATCCTCAGCTCTTTTTTTCCTTCCTAAGCAAATCTCCTTTGTCCAGGTAATCATTAATAATTTTCAGACATATTCAAAGTCAAGGCCAAAACTTTGGCTTTTATGTTAAGGATCCAAAATCTTGAGATATACCTCACTAATTTCCACCTGAAACACTTTATGATTGAAATAAGCATAGTTCTAGTTTGTCTTATTTAAAGAAGCCACCACCTATTGTATAGGAAGAAGTGAAAGTAATATGGTATTTGTTGGAATGAGAAGTGGCGAATTAACGTTTTTATTTTAAATATCACAGAAAGGAGTCCCTGCTCCTGTCCCTGCCCCCAGCAGAAAATGTCACAACAATTGAAATTTGTATTGTGACATCACACCAGTCATTAAATTATTTCTGAAATCTCAGAATAATTTGTCTGAAGTTGTTTGGGAAATAACCAAATGCTTTAATTTTCTATCCAACTTTGATGACTTTGTTTTCAATCTAGAGCATTCAAACCAATTTGTGGAAACCAGTAAGTATCACCAAGTTTCTCTTTCCTGATTTTGACCTACCCTCAAATTAATAAAGCTGATCCTTGTCAGTTCTTGGATACACAGATAACATCTGTTTTGAAGGCAGTGGATCTCAAAGCAAAGAGGACCGGGCCACCCTCAGACTTGGGTTCAAAGGGCAGTTGCTCCACTTAATGTTCTGTGTGACTTTGGGCAAGATTCTCTGAGTCTTCATCACCTCACCTCTCAAAGCAGAGTGTTCATTCATCCTTCCATGAACAATCATGACACAGGAGCACTGCTCTAAACTCTAAGCTTACATCCAACACAAAACCTCCTGCTTTCATGAACGTGTGTTCCAGCTTAGGCGGTGGATACTAACAAGTAAACACATAGATAACACCTAATCTGTAACATGTCATACGGTGAAAAATAATCCAGAAAAAAAAAATAAAGCAGGCTCAGGACAGATCAAAGTGCCAACGAGAATGGGGAAGGACTGCTGTGGACCCCCAAACACCAGAGAATCCGCATTGCCTGCCTGCTATGAGGGGTTTGAAAATAGATTGCCTAAAAGAGTGTAGACAAGAGTTCTTGTGAACTTTTGGTTCAATATGACGAGTGGAAGCCAAAATGGCAAATGTAAACACAACAGACAATGAAACAAATATTTAAAGTATATTAATACACATCCTGGGAGACATACAATGTCAGGCTTTCCTGTGTGAGAAGTGTATCGGAATTCTGTTGCTGATATGTAGCATGGGAAAATTAGCCACTTTATCCCTCTGCACCTCAAAACTGTCTTCTCTGTCAAATGGACTGAATACAATATCTCCCCCCAAGGAATGGTCCCTAAGGATTGTCATATAGTAACTTTATGAAATGGCTATTACTTGTGGAAATAGCCCACACTTTGGAACCATATGATAAAAGTCAATCTAATCAAGCACAAGATTCTGCCCCAACCCTTTAAGTATCAAAAGTAATATTCATTGTTCAAATTCTGATAGTCAAATGTCTTCAGTAAATGTTAAAAGCAGTGGGCCTCTTCACCAGTCTGCCATGACTATTTTAAACTCAAGTGAATGCAAGTGTTTTTAGTGGGATGTCAGTTGTGTCAGCGAGTGAAACTGAAGTCACTCCAGCAAATGATACAAACAGATTGTTGTAGCCTGGATGAGCGTCATAGAGCCAAACAGAGGAAGAGCATACAAAATCCCTAGATATGTCCTTCCTTTTGTGACCCAGTCCCCCTGACTGTTGTCGTGGGCGATATTCAGCTGGCAGGTGCTGTCACCTGCCATTTATGATTACCCCTTGGAGACCTCTCAGAAGAATATTGTCATTCTGAGATTCCATACTCACCTCTCGTCTGATTTCAGCTCCACTTGAAACTGAACGGAATCCCATTAATTATCACTTCAGGTAGTAAGTCAGTTTCTCATATGTGAAAAGAATGTGGCAACTCAAGTCCTTCTTTTTGTTTGGGATCGCCAGAGGGTTATTACAGATGGTATTGAACTCATAAGAATAATTTTAGCATTACCACAGCAACAAAGCATTTTGTAAATGTATAACCTTGTTTTTCTTAAAAAGCCCTGAATAACTGGGAAGTCATATTGCTGGCTTAAGTGCGATAGCTCTTCTCTCTCTCTACCCCCTCCAACTTTAAAAGCATGCATTCAGTCCCCTGCTTTAAAGTCAAGGCAATGTGCTGATTGACTGTGCTGACATAATTGTGTTAATGACAAGACACGACGGCTACATTGTTAGATGGGTCGCTTATCATCACTATTTATTTAGTTCGCTCTGCCAAGTCTGAATTATACTTTTATACATTGTGGTTAGAGTCAGTCATTTAAAGTGCTTCACTGTTGAAACAACATTTTTTTACAAGTCTTTTAGCTGTAGTTCAAGAGAAAAAAAAAAAAAGTCCTCTACAGCATCATTAAACAGGGTTCAAAGTAAGTCCTTGCTGAAAGATGTGAAGTTTGAGCTCTTAGGAAATGAAATCTTTGATCTCCAAGATGATTAGTGAAAACATTTTTGTCCACAGGCCCATTTTTATCTCATGGTAAAGAAAATAATACAATTTAATCTACATAATACTTCTCATTTTGAGGCCTCCAGTCAGCCTCTGGCCCCAGTGTCTACAAGTTCTCCCTGATCTTTGCTGGAGGAAGAAACTGGAGACAGGCCTATCTTTCAAGGCATCAGCTCTCTTTGGCTGAATGGAGAAGGACCTCACATACATGGTGCCACCACATTTCAAGGCTGTGACATTCCCAGGGCTTTACTTTTCCAGGTGAAAGCTAATTTAAAAATTAATATAAAAATGAATAACCTTGGGTCATTAGAGCTGTTGAAGCAATGGGTCTTCCACAAGCCATCCTGTGACCATAAAAATTTCAGTCTTAGGGATAAGTGAAAGTGAAAGCATTAGTTGCTCAGTCTGGTCCGACTCCTTGCAATACTACAGACTGTAGCCCGCCAGGCTCCTCTGTCCATGGAAATCTCCAGGCAAGATACTGGAGTGGGTTGCCATTCCCTTCTCCAGGGGATCATCCCAACTCAGAGATTGAACCCAGATCTCCCACATTGCAGGCAGATTCTTTACCATCTGAGCCACCTGAGAAAAGAGAATAAATGCTACTGTAGTTAGCGCATGGGCTGAAGAACTCCAGATTGGCTTGCCAGAAAAGGATGTAAGAGTGGTTAAACCAAATGCTCAGATTGTCCTTCAGATTCATAGATCCGACTTCCATTCCAGTCTCATCTTTAATTTTGCTTTAGATGTATTTTAATGCAATATTTATTTACCAGGTACCAGACCCTACTCTAGTCTCTGAGCTATACTAATAAACAAAACCAAGCTCCCATCCTCATGCAGCTTCCATTCTACAGGAGAGACACCAGAGCAATCTTGTACATGAATGTTAAACACTTGAACTAGAATTTCTCTAGAATATATTATAAGGATGTGGTTGCTGGGCAAATGATATGCTTATCTTTAGCTTTATTGACATTACCAAACTGGTTTCCAACATAGTTGTGTCAATTTATATGTATGAGAGCTCACCTTCATCTCACCAACATTTGATAGTTCATTCTTTTAGATTTTGCAAATCTGATGGATAATAAATTTTATGCCATTATAAATTAAACTTGTTTTTCATGACTGTTAAGGAGGTTAGCATGTTTGTTGTTCAATCACTCAGCTTACTTTTTTTGCCCCTTGCTTATTTTTAAATGAAGCTGCTTGTCTTTTCCTCATTGATTTGTTGGGAGTTTTTATATGTTCAGATAATGCTTATTGGTTTATAAACTGCAAATAATTCCACCCAGTTTGCACTTTTTATTCTCTTTATAGTATCATTTTCAGGACAGAAGTTTCTAGTGCTGACAAATGTTTCCACTTTTTTCCTTATGACTTTATTATTGAATTGACTTGTTTGTCATTCATATCATAAAGATATTTTCTAATTTCTTCTGAATTTGTTAAGCTTTGCTTTCATCTTTAGATCACTAATTCACCAGGAATGACTTTGTGTGTTTTGTATGAGGCAGGAGTTCAGTTTTTTCTCATATGGTTAATAAGCATTAACATGACAGATCGTGGATTTGTAGTGCCACCTGAGTCACACATTATATTTCTGTATTTCCATGGATCTCTTCTGGACATTGGGTCTAATTGCTTCTATTCTACTGGTCTAACATATCTACTGTGTCTGCAAGATCACTCTCAGTCATGTCCAACTCTTAGAGACCACGGGGACTGTAGCCTTCCAGGTTCCTCTCCCCATGGAATTTTTCAAACAAGAATACTGGAGCAGATTGCCATTTTCCACTCCAGGGAATGTGTCTACTACTGACCCAGTATTACACTGTCCTACTTCCTATAAGTACAATTATAATGATAATGTTCCTTGTATATAATATGATGTGTGTGCTCAGTTGTGTCCAACCCTTTTGTGACCTCATGGACCGTAACCAGGCAGGCTCCTCTGTCCATGGGATTTTCCAGGCAAGAATATTGGAGTGGGCTGTCACTTCCTTTTCCAGGCGATCTTTCTGACCCAGGGATTGAACCTGCATTTCCTGCATCTCAGGCTGATTCTTTACCACTGAGCCACCTGGGAAGCCCTCTATATAATATGACCTGCCCCATCTTATTCTTATCCTTCTAAATCAATGTATTTCTTTGAATTTTTATATTATTTTTATAATAATTTGTCATATAAGATTTTAAGTTCTATTTACATTTGATCAGGCTTCATAGATTAATTGGGAAAAAAATTCTATCATTATAATAATGTCTTCCTATGGACATTATAATAATGTCCATAAACATGGTCTCTCCATTTATTTACTTCTCCTTGAAAGTTTAAATATTTCTGTTTTAAACTTTTCACTTCTCAAAATTTTTTTTGCAATCTCTTTTCTAAATATTTATCTGATTGTTCACTAATTTATAGGCATGCACTGCATTTTTTATATTGATCATTTAGCAAAAAATTTGAAGGTTTCTTTGAAATCTTAAAATTTATTAGTACATGATCTTTGTTTTCTTTTTAATAAGTTAATGATAAATTATAAATTTTTATATTTTTATTTAAAAAAATTTCTTCATCTTATGTAATAGGTACAGAATCTCCAACACAAAAGTGAGAGCAAATCTATATTGTCTCTGAAATTTTTTAAATGTTTCACTATTAAGAATGATGTTGGCTACAGATTTAGTCATTGTTTTATTCATTTTGAAGAATTTTCTCTTTACAGGTTGTTATGGGGCTTCCCAGGTGGTGCTAGTGCTAAAGAACTCACCTACCAAAGCAGGAGATGTAACAAACACAGGTTTGATTCCTGGATCGAGAAGATCCCCTGGAGGAGGGCATGGCAACCCACTCAAGTATTCTTGCCTGGAGAATCCCATGGACAGAGGAGCCTGGCAGGCTACAGTTCATAGGATTGCAAGAGCCGGACACAACTGATGCGACTTCTCATGCATGCACAGAGGTTGTTAAGAGTTTTTATCATAAAGTATTAAGTTTCTTCAGTTTTTCCACATTTGGTAAGTGGTCTTATGCCATTTTTTTTCCTTTAATTTGTTAGTGTAGTGAGTTGTTTCCATCGATTTTAATATTAAGAAAAACTCACATTCCTGAAATGTATTTAATCTGGACATGATGCATTTATTTTTAATATAGTAACATATTATTGGATATATTTTATTCATAATTTATTTTGTTTCATTTTAATTATAGTAAAATACACATAACATAATTTTCTTTCTTAACAGTTTTAAAGTATACAGTTCAGTATTGCTAAGTATATCCACATTGTTGTGCAATCAATCTCCAGAACTTTTCATCTTGTAAAACTGAAACTCTACACCTATTAAAAAAACAAGTCTCCATTTCCTTCTCCTCCCAGCCCTCAACAATTACCATTCTGTGCTACCTATTTATTTGACTACTTTAGGTACGTTATAGAAGTAGAATCACAGATAAAAATGTGTCTTATTTGTGGTTGCCTTATTTCATTTAGCATGTCCTCAGGATTCATAGGTTCATCTGATATGTTGTAGCATGTGTTAAAATTTCCTTCTTTTTAAGGCTGAATAATATTCCATTGTACATTTCATTGTTTTATAGCCTCCACCTTTTAGCTGTTGTGAATAATGCTTCTATGAACATAGTGTACAAATATCTCTTTGTTTTATGATTTTTAATCTATATTTCACAAACACGATATGGTCTCAATATTTTTTCTCACAATGTCCTTATCTGGTTCACATTACAATACTGATAAAATTAATCATAAGCAATTTACTTTTTTCCTTCCTAGAACAGTTTATTTTTATTGAGATTTTCTGTTCCATAAATGTTTGAAAGTGTTAGTTGCTCAGTCATGTGTGACTCTTTGGAACCCTACAGCTTATAGCCTGCCAGACTCCTCTGTCCATGGGATTCTCTAGGCAAGAATACTGGAGTGGATTACCATACCCTCCTCCACGGGATCTTCTCAACCCAGGGACTGAACCCAGGTCTCCTGCATTACAGGCAAATTCTTTCCTGTCTGAGCCACCAGGGAAGTCTCAGGTGTTTAGTAGAGACAATCTTTAAAAACCATTTGGATCTAATATTTTTATTGTGGTATAATCTTAACTATTTTATGATTTATTTATTATTCCAAGGTCTATTCAGATTTTCTATTACTTTTTTAGTCAATTGTGGTAAATTAGTTTTCTAGAAATTTGTCTACATCATCTATTTTTTTCAGATGTATTCAGAAAACATGTCTCACACCATTTTTTTCTTAATTTGTACTTGTTATAATTATTCCTTAGTTTTTATTCTTAATATTTTTATTTCTTTTCCCTTATATCTTACTTTTTTCAACCAACTTGCCTCATGTTTGACAATAGTTTAGTAACCAGGATTTTTAAGTTCTTTTTCTTATATTTTAAAAAAATTTTATTAATTGTGGCTCTACTTTTGAATGTTTCCTTTCTTCGTCTTTGTCTGGCTTTATTCTTGTGTTTTTTCTAACTATTTGAGTTTAATAATAATTCAATAACATTCAGTCTTTCTTCTCTTATAAGAATTTAAGACTGCAATTTTTCTTCTATATATCACTTTAGCTTTACTCTTGGCTGGATGAATCACAAGCTGGAATCAAGATTATCAGGAGAAAAATCAACAGTCTCTGTTATGCAGATGATACCACCCTAATGGCAGTAAGCAAAAAGGAACGTAAAAACCTCTTGACAACAGTGAAAGAGGAGAGTGAAAAAGCTGGCTTAAAACTCAGCATTCAAAATACTAACATCATGGCATCCCCCATCACTTCATGGCAAATAGATGGGGAAAAGTGGAAACAGTGGCAGATTTTATTTTCTTGGGCTCCTAAATCACTGTGGATGGTAACTGCAGCCTTGAAAGTAAAATTTGATGCTTAGTCCTTGGAAGAAAAGCTATGAAAAATCTAAACAGTGTATTGAAAAATCAGAGATATCACTTTGCTGGTGAAGATCCGTATAGCCAGAGCTATGGTTTTTCCAGAGGTCATATATGGGTATGAGATTTGGACCATAAAGAAGGCTAAGAACTGAAGAATTGATGCTTTCAAATTGTGGTACTGGAGAAGACTCGAGAGTCCCTTGGATAGCAAGAAGATCAAACCAGTCAATCCTAAAGAAAATCAATGTTGAATATTGACTGGAAGGACTGATGCTGGAACTGAAGGGCCAATACATTGACTGCCTGGTGTGAAGAGCCTACCTCATTTGAAAAGAGCCTGATGCTGGGAAGGATTGAGAGCAGGAGGAGAAGATGGCAACAGAGGATGAGATGGTTGGATGACATTACCAATTCAGTGGACATGAGTATAGCAAACTCTGGGAGATAGTGAAGGACAGGGAAGCCTGGCATGCTGCAGTCCATGGAGTCACAATAGTTGGACACAACTTAGTGACTGAACAAAAAAAACAACAAATTTTATGTAGTATTTTTATTTTTATTTAATTTTAAATATTTTCAATATTGGTTGTAATTTCTTTTGACACATTTTTTTAAATTTAATTTAAAATAAGGAATTTTAAAAATATTTTTCTTTCTTTTGGATTGTTAAATTATTCACCATCTTTAACTTTACTAATTGTTAACTTGAACTAATAAATTTTTAATTTTCTAAGTGACTTTTAATAATTGAATTTTAAAATGTATCTCCATCACCAGTAGCAGCAGACATTTTGGGTTTTGTCAATTTCATAGTAAACAAAATAAAGTTCTATAATATAAAACTCAAGTAAATTGTTGACTCTTAAAATTTTCTCTTTTTGTGTAACTTTTTAAAATGTATCTTCTTTTGATGAAATTTGGTAGTTAGTTCTAATAGTATACACGCTGGAGCAGAATACTTTAATGATTAAATCTTGTTAACCCTACCATTTTACCAGATTCCTAAAGAATATAATCATAAAAAAATATTAAAGGCAGAGACAATGTAGGGCTGAAGCCTATTAACCCATATGGTGATCTAGTCTACTGATCTCTCTTATCCCATGGAAGAATCAAGGGCTTCTATTGCCAACTCAGCAAACTCAGAAGTGGAAGATACCTAAGCATTTCTCAATATTCACTTCCCAGGGACCAACTCTGCTATCTCTTGTGATCTTCTGAAGGCAGAAGAGTTCCTTTATCAAGATAAGGCTTTGGAACTGGCCCTACAATATCAGTCCCGTGAAAGAAAAGTCAAAGAGAAAACACAAGGGGGAACCAAAAAGAAAGAAAGTGAAGTCGTTCAGTTGTGTCCGACTCTTTGTGACCCACCAGGCTCCTCCATCCATGGAATTTTCTAGGCAAGAGTATTGGAGTGAGTTGCCATTTCCTTCTCCAGGGGATCTCCCCAACCAAGGGATCAAACCCAGGTCTCCCACATTGCGGGCAGAGGGGAACCAAAAAGAGGAATGTGTTTAACCCAAGCAGGTTCATTTTATCGTCTTGTTCATTCCTTTCAATACAAGCATCACATTCCAGAAAAGGAGGGACACTTTCCATGCATAAGGACTTCGTTTTTGTCTCTGACCCACTTCAGAATTCCTTTTTCTTGAGGAGGAAATAGAAGCAATGGCATTGGTCTCCCGCCCCACACCTCAGTCCTCAATAGTTGAACTGATGACTGCAGGCAAGAGCACTTGGCACATCCAACTAGGGTTGCACCAGGACTGAAGGATCGAATGCTTCCTACAGCCAGGTCTTAGCCTTGGCCTTGTGATTAATTCAAGATAGAAGTGGAAAAGTGAGTTCATAAGAGAACTCAGGTGCTTGGGATTTTATAAAGTGATTTGAATGGAGGAAGGATATGAATCTGGGAAGAAACATGAGGATGGTATCTCTAGTGAGAGGGGGATGTCTAGCACAAATTAGGCAACTGTGATACTGAGGTTGGTTGATGGATCATTCATTATTACTGAATATAATAATAATAGCAAGTATTTATACAGCATCTACTATGTACTAAGTTCTTGATATTTATTAAATTATTTAACATTTATAAAAACTCTATGATGTTATTGCCATCTCTAATTTATACATGCTACAACTGCAGCATGGAAAAATTAAAGATCACATAACTAGTAGGTGACAGAACTGATATTCTAACTTAGGCAGACTAGTCATAGAGCCCATGCTCTCCTTAACCACTATGCTATATATGGTCTTTTAATATATTATTAATTGAAGTAACACTCAAGTAAATGCTAAGTGAAATGTAGCATTGAATTGTAACATACCTAAGAAAAAGTAGCTACCAAAGAATCTAAGAGAAGAACACAATGATTCTTATAGATTCGTCCCAAATGGATAAAATGATATCTGAGACCTAAAAAAACAAATAGTAATTGTTCAAGAAGACAGTCAGAGGTGGATTCCAGGCAGAGGAAAGAAGAATATGTAAAGGACCCCAGGCTTGAACTATGTGTATCTAAAAGGTTCTTTGAAGACACTATGGGGAGAAGCAATAGGAAAAGGCACTGTAGTAAACTGTGGCATAGCCCTACTAGAGAGGGATTACCAGAGCTGGACCGAACTAGATAAGAAATAAGATTGACAAAATTTTAAAAACCCATAAGACCCAAGAGAAACCATCTTCCTCGTGGGTAAGAAAACAAATGCTTGAAGGGTAAGGGAAACAAAGACAGAAATTGTTTTCTTGACTTCTGGCAAGTTGATAGCCTGAAACATGTCAGACACATAAATTACAGCGTTCAATAATTTTTCATGTGTTTCCCTTCATGTCTTTCTACAAGACTTTAAGTTACTAAAGTACAGAAATCATGTTGAAATTATGTCCATATTCCATTAAAAAATAACCCAAAGAAAACATTATAGGTGTGTGAGCATTACTTACTGTGAGCAGTAAGTCTCCACTCTAATTATTTACATCTTTATAAATATGCTTTGTTTGTTAACATTCTTCTAGACCTTGGTGTCGCAGACTTCTAAGGAAGTAAATAATAAAAATTTTAAGACCACATGATATATTATACTATCTTTGAAACAATCTGCTGAGAGTGAATTTTATCCCTCAGAATATAATAGCTCCTCATGATCACAATCGGAGAAGGCAACGGCACTCCACTCCAGTACTCTTGCCTGGAAAATCCCGTGGACAGAGGAGCCTGGTAGGCTGCAATCTATGGGGTCGCACAGAGTCGGACACGACTGAAGCTACTTAGCAGCAGCATGATCACAACAGTGTGAGAAAGCATGGATTTCCATGGAGGAAAAGTGAAAGTTTCTCAGTCATGTCTAGTTCTTTGCGACTCCATGGAGTGTAGCCTGCCAGGCCCCTCTGTCCATGGGTTTCTCTGGGCATGAATACTGGAGTGGGTAACCATTCCCTTCTCTGGTGGATCTTCCCAACCCAGGGACCAAACCCAGGCTTCCTGCATCACAGGCAGATTCTTTACTGTCTGAGCTACCAGGAATGGATACTAAATTGACATTATTTTTCCTATATTTTACTCTGTCGCAAGAATAAATGGGCAATATAATTTTGTTGCACGCTTTTTTTTGTACCTTCAGACAAATTCTAAGCCATTAGAGAAATCAGCATTTCTGATACTTGTTAAAAACAATAGACATACTTTACATTGTAGGCTAAAGATGGAATTTTTCTCAGATTCTTTGGGAGCTTTTGAGACCAAAAGGTCATTGTGGCCATGCTACCTGAGTTTGGAAGTGAAGCACTCTTAATTTTCTTTAATACAGTGGGGACACATAGGCAAAAAAGATTTCCGTTGTCCTCATTTAGCTCTGTTTTTAGAACATGGTGGGTGGTTGTATGACAAAGTGACTTTCCTAGAAATCACTGTAAAAATTATTCACATATACATATCTGTGAGTATAAATATGTATTCTTTCTCCTCTCTTTCTCTTTGTTTCTTTCTCTCGCTATATAAATATGTACATCCATAAATTATATCAGAATATCAGGAGTTTATTAACTATGAAGATAAAAAGTCACCAGAGGAAAAAAGATACTTTTACAGAAAGATTTTTTTTTTTAATTAATAAGACAGATCCAACTATTCCCACTATTTACTAATCTCAGGTATCATTTATTCCAAGTATAGTTACTGAGCTCTTACAAGGTGCCAGGCACTGTATTAGGCCTTGGGAATATAGTAGTATGTAAGACAAACACATCTACTCCTAGAGAGTCAGGCCTTACTGCAGAATAAATAGTCCCTTTAGGGTAAGTTTGAGAGTAGGTGATGTATATGACAGATATACCTCCTGTGGGAAGCCAATTAATAAATAGCTTCTGTCATTACCTTTGTCTGAAGCAGACACTGGGAGCCAAATCAATTGTCTCCTAAATTCATTTTGTTCAATCCTTAACTCATTCAAACAGGACAAACACCAAACAAAATCTCTGCTACTGCTGCTAAGTCACTTCAGTCGTGTCCGACTCTGTGCGACCCCATAGACGGCAGCCCACCGGGCTCTCCCGTCCCTGGGATTCTTCAGGCAAGAACACTGGAGTGGGTTGCCATCTCCTTCTCCAGTGTGTGAAAGTGAAAAGTGAAAGTGAAAAGTGAAAGTGAAGCCGCTCAGTTGTGTCCGACTCTTGGCGACCCCCTGGACTGCAGCCTACCAGGCTCCTCTGAACATGGGATTTTCCAGGCAAGAGTACTGGAGTGGGTTGCCATTGCCTTCTCCAACAAAATCTCTACATACAAGTAAATATTCAGCAAGTTTTGACAATGCTTTTTAAAACTGCTCCATGCTAAATTTCCTTATGTGCCCATGTCTAAATGTCTCCTGCTTACCTGCAGGCAGTTAAAAAACTAACATCTAGTTTTTGCTACTTTGACTCCCACATCAGACCATATCATTTAACCAACTCCAGAACTAAAAAAGATTCTTCCTTATCAGGTGTCAAGTTTAATAACTGCTATAAGGAAAACATGACCATGCTTCCAAAGAGTAGTCCAGTTCACACTTTGTTACACATCAGCTGATGTGTAACTCAAGGTTTGGTTTCAAGGGAGTTAAAAAAAAAAAAAAAAAGTCCTGTAGCCTACCGTGAAGTTAAAGATCAGCCTAAGTGGGTAGTGGCATTGTTTGCCTTATTATAATTCTTCATTATCTAATTATAATTAAAGAAGGCTAGTAGAATTTTGTTTTCAAGTTTCTTAAGAACAGTTTTTTTTTTGTTCAAGCTCATTTCTTGTTTTTAATATTTTTTAAGCAATATAGTTCTTCAAGAGTATTGTCTGTCTTTCAAAATAGAAACTATGAAACTTTAAGTGATTTATCCATTCTGAACTCATTCCCTTGTGAAGGCTGCCATATGTCTTTTCTTTTCCTCATACTTGGAATTATATTTTGTATTTGAGTGGTATTGTTTCTTTTCATATCAGTGATAAAAAGTTTGGCAAATTTCTAAAAGTCTACATATTATATTTTACTATCATTTTGATCAAAATAAATGGAATATATCCTGTTAATATTTTTACAGAACAAGAAAGAGAAGTAAATTCTTTAAAGTAACTTGAGAAGTTTCCTAGACAAAATGTAAGGATTTACAAAATTCTAATCTGGGAAAGATGACCATACAAACCAGTCCCGGGGAATTGGTACTTGACTTGGACTATTGTTACCCCATTTCAAAATTCTTAACTGGTAATTCCTGGTGATTCATAATTTCTCAGAAAAATTTCAGGGTGATCAGCACTTTTTAAAGAAAGTCAAATACTTTTGCAGTCATTGGTGTCATACAGTCAATGATTTATTTTTTTTTAAAAATCTGTATGAGATTAAGTAAATTCTCTTTTATTCTCAGTTTATGAAGAACTTCTTTATGATCATTAATGGATATAATTTTTTACCCATTCTTTAATATTCATTGAAGTAACCATATTATTTTTCTCATATTTTTACTAAAGTGGGTGACTCACTGATTGATTTTTGAATGTTAACCTTGCATTGTCGGGATAAATTTGACTCCATTATGACAAATTTATTACATTTATATATTACTAGTTTCCATTTTCTAATGTATTGTTTAGGATTATTGAAGCAATATTTGTATAAGCCATTAGTCTGTACTTATTTATCCTTTCTTTAAAAGTCCTTGACAGGTTTTAATGTTAAGGTTATCTTAGTCTTTTAAAATGAATTTGAAAGTGTTTTCAGTTTGATTGTCTAGGAGAATCATAAAATTAGTGTAATTTTTCTAAATTGTTTGGAATAATTCACAGGTGAAGCCATCTTGAGTTAAAAACTTTTTGTAGAAAATTTTTTATTAAGGATTCAATTTATTTAATGGATGTTAAATCACTGCAGATATTGACTGCAGCCATGAAATTAAAAGACGCTTACTCCTTGGAAGAAAAGTTATGACCAACCTAGATAGCGTATTGAAAAGCACAGACATTACTTTGCCAACAAAGGTCTGTCTAGTCAAGGCTATGGTTTTTCCAGTGGTCATGTATGGATGTGAGAGTTGAACTGTGAAGAAAGCTGAGTGCTAAAGAATTGGTGCTTTTGAACTGTGGTGTTGGAGAAGACTCTTGAGAGTCCCTTGGACTGCAAGGAGATCCAACCAGTCCATCCTAAAGGAGACCAGTCCTGGGTGTTCACTGGAAGGACTGATGCTGAGGCTGAAACTCCAATATTTGACCACCTCATGCGAAGAGTTGATTCATTGGAAAAGGAGGAGAAGGGGACAACCGAGGATGAGATGGCTGGATAGCATCACTGACTTGATGGAAGTGAGTCTGAGTGAACTCCGGGAGTTGGTGATGGACAGGGAAGCCTGGCGTTCTGCGATTCATGGGGTTGCAAAGAGTCGGACATTACTGAGTGACTGAACTGAACTGAGAACTATTCAAATTTTCTATTTATTATTTTATTAGTTTGAAAATTTGTGTTTTTCTAGAAATTTATCTATTTCATCTAAATTTTCAAGTATAACAGCATAAAGTTTTTTCACATTATGCTCTTAGTATCCTTTCAATGTTTCTAGGATTGTAATAATGTCCTATTTTTTTTAGTTCTTACATTAGTAATTTGTATCTTTTTATCAGCCTATCTGTCTGAGAGTCTTTTCAAAGAACAAACTTTTGGCTTTGTTGATTTCTTATAAATATTTGTCTTTTTCATTACTTTTTGCTTTTATCTTTAATAGTTTCTTTATTTTGTTGTGGGTTCTTATACATTTCTTCAGATGAATTCTCACAATATTGATTTTCAGCCCTTCTTCTTTTCTAGTGTATCTATTTAAGGTCATAAATTTCCCTCTGATCAGAAATTTGGGAAATTCCTAAAAGTTTTGATATGTTATAGTTTCATCTTCATTTAGATCAAAATATTTTCAATTTTCCTAGCAATCTCTTATTTTCTACAGAGATGATTTATAAATATGTTGGTAGACTTCCAATCATTTGGATTTTTTTAAATACTACATTTTATTGATCTCTAGTTTAATTCCACTCAGGTCAAAGAACATACTCTAATTGAATTGTCTTCTAAAATTTGAGACTTCCTTGCTTATCCAGGGTATGGTCAATTTGGGTAAATATCCCACATATATTTTAATATAATAAATAGTTTCAGCTTCCCTTCCCACCACCTTCCCTTCCCCCACCTCGATGGGAGCGGGAGGAGACAGAGCCGGGGCGTCGCTTCAGAGTTGGGGCTGAGGCGTCCTCTGGGGAGAGCGCGCCAAGACCGCTGCAGCAGCTGGCCTAGTATTATTGTGCATGTTAGGATTCTCTTTGGAGAAGGAAATGGCAACCCACTCCAGTATTTTTGCCTCGAGAATCCCAAGGACAGAGGAGCCTGGTGGCTACAGTGCATGGGGTCACAAAGAGTTGGACACGACTGAGTGACTGAGCAGCAATAAATAGTTTTAGGGTTAGATATTTATTGTCTGCTTTATCCATTAATGTGATGTATTATACTCTCTTACTATGATTATGCATATTTATACTTTTGGACTTCCCTGGTGACTCAACTGGTAAAGACTCTGCCTGCAATTCGGGAGACTTGGATTCCATCCCCAGGTTGGGATGATCCCCTGGAAAAGGGAATAGCTACCCACTCCAGTGTTCTGACCTGGAGAATTACATGGACTGTATAGACCACAGGATCACAAAGAGTCGGAAATGGCTAAGCAACTTTCACTTTCCATTTATACTTTCATTTCTGTCAGTTTTTAACATGTATAATTTGAAACTATATCTTCAAGAGTTCATGAATTTAGATTATATAAACCTGGCAGTTTGATCATTCTATCATTTTGAAAAGTCATTACTTGTCCCTAAAACTACTCATTTCTCTGATAATATTATAAATACATTAGTTTTCTTATGGTTATGATTTGCATTATTCCTTTGTCCATTTTTCACTTTCAAATTTTATATTTACACATATTTAAAATGAGCCTTATATGAGCAACGTACAGTTGGCTTTTGTTTTTCATCTAAGCTGAAAATCTTTACCTTTGATTTGGAGTTCTGGGGCCTTTAACATTAAATATAGTTAGTAATATTTACAGTTATATAGCTGTAATATTCCTACTTCTTTTCTATTTGTTCCTTCTGACTTATACACATTTTTTTTCCTCTGCTTTCCACCCCACCCCCCCTCATTTAAACTAGTTAGTTCCTGGAGGAGAAAATGGCAACTCACTCAGGTATCCTTGCTGGGAAAATCCCATGGACAGTGGAGCTTGGCAAGATACAGTCCAAGGGGTCATAAAGAGTTGGACAGGACCGAGCATACACACACAGACTAGATATTTTCAAGCATTTAATTTTCTATTATTTTGTTAGCATTTTATAATTGTTTTAAATCATTACACTGAAATATGAATTCTTGCTTTCTTACAGTCCAACATAAATTAATGTTTTCATCCTTTCCCAAATAATGCTGTTATTACATGTTTATGGACTTTACCCTTTTTCCCATTCACTGTTATTTTCCATGTATTTTAATTTTAGATACACTTTATACTACACAAGAAATTATATTATCATTTTTTAATCAGTTCAGTTCACTTCAGTCACTCAGCCATGTCTAACTCTTTGCAAACCCATGGACTGCAGCACATCAGGCCTCCCTATCCATCACCAACTCCCAGAGTTTACTCAAACTCATGTCCATTGAGTCCGTGATACCATCCATCCATCTCGTCCTCTGTCATCCCCTTCACTTCTTGCCTTCAATCTTTCCCAGCATCAGGGTCTTTTCAAATGAGCCAGAACTTTGCATCAGGTGGCAAAAGTATTGGAGTTTCAGCTTCAACATCCATCCTTCCAATGAACACTCAGGACTGATCTCCTTTAGGATGGACTGGTTGGATCTCCTTGCAGTCCAAGGGACTCTCAAAAGTCTTCTCTAACACCACAGTTCAAAAGCATCAATTTTTCAGTGCTCAGCTTTCTTTATAGTCCAACTCTCACATCGATACATGACTACTGGAAAACCATAGCCTTGACTAGATGGGCCTTTGTTGACAAAGTAACGTCTCTGCTTTTTAATATGCTGTCTAGGTTGGTCATAGCTTTTTTTCCAAGGAGCAAGCGTCTTTTGATTTCATGGCTTCAGTCACCATTGGAAGTGATTTTGGAGCCCCCCAAAATAAAGTCTGTCACTGTTTCCCCATCTATTTGCCATGAAATGATGGAACCTGATGCCATGATCTTCGTTTTCTGAATGTTCAGCTTTAAGCCAACTTTTTCACTCTCTTCTTTTACTTTCATCAAGAGGTTCTTTAGTTCTTCTTTGCTTTCTGCCTTAAGGGTGGTGTCATCTGCATATCTGAGGTTATTGATATTTCTCCTGGCAATCTTGATGCCAGCTTGTGCTTCATCCAGCACAGCTTTTCTCATGATGTACTCTGCATAGAAGTTAAATAAGCAGAGTGACAATATACAGCCTTGACGTACTCCTTTCCCAATTTGGAACTAGTCCGTTGTTCCATGTCCAGTTTTAACTGTTGTTTCCTGACCTGCAAACAGATTTCTCAAGAGGCAGGTCAGGTGGTCTGTATTCCCATCTCTTTCAGAATTTCCACAGTTTGTTGTGATCCACACAGTCAAAGGCTTTGGCATAGTCAATAAAGCAGAAGTAGATTTTTTTTTGGAACTCTCTTGCTTTTTTGATGATCCAGCAGATGTTGGCAATTTGATCTCTGGTTCCTCTGCCTTTTCTGAATCCAGCTTGAACATCTGGAAGTTCACAATTCATGTATTGCTGAAGCCTGGCTCACAGAATTTTGAGCATTACTTTATTGACGCATGCTGCTAAGCTGCTAAGTCACTGCCGTCTTGTCCTACTCTGTGCGACCCATAGATGGCAGCCCACCAGGCTCCACCGTCCCTGGGATTCTCCAGGCAAGAGTACTGGAGTGGGTTGCCATTTCCTTCTCCAGTGCATGAAAGTGAAAAGTGAAAGTGAAGTCACTCAGTCACGTCTGACTCTTCACGACCCCATGGACTACAGCCTTCCAGGCTCTTCCGGCCATGGGATTTTCCAGGCAAGCGTACTGGAGTGGGTTGCCATTGCCTTCTCCATAGTGACGTGTGAGATGAGTACAATTGTACGGTAGTTTGAACATTCTTTGGCATTGCCTTTCTTTGGGATTGGAATGAAATTTGACCTATTCCAGTCCTGTGGCCACTGTTGAGTTTTCCAAATTTGCTGGCATATTGAGTGCAACACTTTCACAGCACCATCTTTTAGGATTGAAATTGCTCAAGTGAAACTCCATCACCTCCACTAGCTTTGTTCATAGTAATGCTTTCTAAGGCCCACTTGACGGCACATTCCAGGATGTCTGGCTGTAGGTGAGTGATCACATCATTGCATTTTTTCATAGCAAATATTAATTTTGTTTACTTGCATTATTTAACAATGGTCATTGATTTCTTTTTTTCTCCCTTTTTTCTTTTTTTTTTTTTTTTTACACTGAGCTTTCTTAAAGGTAAGTCAGTCTGCTACTAGACAAACTAGCAAAGAAACCATTCCCACAACAAATTAGAGTTTTAGCAGAGCAATTTCCCACATGAAGACTAATAAAAGGCAACCAAGAAAGGAGTCTGAAAACCTGAATTTTATGCTAGGCACCACTGGGGGCTATAGAATATTGAACAAGTTTATCAACTTGTCTATATCCATATTTCCTTTAAAATAAGAGAATGGGAGTAGAGAAAGGTGATTTCAATTTTGATTTTCTAAGATGTTTTCCTTTGCCAGGACTAGTTGAGTAGACTGTCATATCTTAATTGTTACTAATATAATTACATTAAATTAAAGAATAGATTTTATTTTATTAAATTATCTTAATGCAATTAGAGCCACAAGTATCATTAATGGGAATTTTTTACTATTGCTACTCACATCTAAAAGTTGAACCAACTAAAATATTTCCTTTTTTTTTCTCCAAATCATTATATGAAAATTATGTTTTCAGTTACATTTAACATTCTAATGACTATTAAAACATTTGCCGCTTTTCTGATTACATAATTTCACAGATTATGTATTATCTTCTGTTTATCTGTAATGGTTACTTCCAATACTAAGCATATATTCATTCACAGACAGCTATAAAGGCAAGTTTTCTTTTGTGGTGTGTTATTTTATGTTGTCAGTTATGTCAAGAGATGTATTAAAATTCTCAAACTTTCATTTTAGTTCACTTTAATTTAAAAAATACACATGCCACATACCTTTCTGGGTGATGAACGGAATAAGAGGTAAAATATTTGTATTTGGTTAAAGCAATCCGAAGAATTGATGCTTTTGAACTGTGGTGTTGGAGAAGACTCTTGAGAGTCCCTTGGACTGCAAGGAGATCCAACCAATCCATTCTGAAGGAGATCAGCCCGGGGATTTCTTTGGAAGGAATGATGCTAAAGCTGAAACTCCAGTACTTTAGCCAACTCATGCAAAGAGTTGACTCATTGGAGAAGACTCTGATGCTGGAAGGGATTGGGGGCAGGAGGAGAAGGGGACGACAGAGAATGAGATGGCTGGATGGCATCACTGACTCGATGGATGTGAGTCTGAGTGAACTCCCGGAGTTGGTGATGGACAGGGAGGCCTGGCGTGCTGCAATTCATGGGGTCGCAAAGAGCAGACACAACTGAGCAACTGAAGTGAACTGAACTGAACTGAACTGAAAGCAATCCCTATGAGGTTAGAAATAAAATTTAAAGAAAAACTAAAATTTCTTGTTTCTTTATACTTAATAGGAATTTGGTAAATATTGAAAAAATGAATGAACGAATGTGAAAACAAGGGAATTAAATTTTACAGAATTTAAATTTAAACAGGGACATAATTGTGAGTGAATGAAACACATCTTGGCAATATCTGGGACCATCAGAGTTACTTGATTCATATGTTTAAAAAGAAACTTTTCCTGAATGGACCAGCATTTTTGTCATCACAAGCCCATGCTATAGTAATTAGTATCTGCCAGCACTATTCCATTGTAATCATGTAGAAATGAATACTTATCTAGGGAAGTTCAAGGCTAGGAATGTCATGTCTGCTTTAAACACTGCCCCTTCTCATTTCCTCTTATCTTGAAAACTTCATGCTGAACTCTATCCATAATGTTTGACTTGTTAAAGTTACACATTATCACTGACAAAGTTTTTACAAAGAAAAGAGCATCTTATATTGTATACCTGTGTTCACTGTCCAAAATTCAGCTCACTCAAAGAACAATTAGTCTTATTTGACTTAGGCAGGAAGAAAGTGTTCAGTTTTCTAATAAGTTCTCACAATCAACATATTTTTTCTCTTGGAAATATATTCCAAATACTCATTTCTTTTCCATGGTTTTCTAATGGCTGTTCTTTCATATCTCTTCATAAAACATTGTTTTTTCTTCCCTGGTGGCTCAGAGGTTAAAGCATCTGCCTGGAATGAGGGAGAACCAGGTTCGATCCCTGGGTTGGGAAGATCCCCTGGAGAAGGAAATGGCAACCCACTCCAGTACTCTTGCCTGGAAAATCCCATGGAAGGAGAAGCCTGGTAGGCTACACTCCATGGGGTCGCAAAGAGTCGGACACGACTGAGCGACTTTCGCTTTCACTTTCTTCTAGAATTTACTATGGGAGAGTGAGGGAAAGCCATCACTAGCTTCAGCAATTGGGAATGGACATTGAGATGAAAAGGGATAAGTCTTGTTCTCACAGAGAAAGGGACAAACCAAGTCCTCATGAAAGAAAGTTCTTCTGGATGGATCTTCAGCATGTCCACAGCATTCTAAAGAACTCTGCGTGCACCTTCTCCTGGGCTGTGCTGTGCTGTGCTTAGTTGCTCAGTCATGTCACACCCTTTAGGACCCAATGCAACCCAATAGGCTCCTCTATCCATGGGAATTCTCCAGGCAAGAACACTGGAGTGGGTTGCCATGCCTGCTCAGAGATAGGTGGATCTTCCCAACTCAGAGCTAGGTGGGTTGGGCAGGTGGATTATTTATTGTCTGAGCTATCAGGGAACCCCAAGAATAGTGGAGTGGGTAGTCTATCCCTTTTCCAGGGGATCTTTCCAACCCAGGAATCAAACAGGTGTCTCCTGGATTGCTGGCTGATTCTTTACCAGCTGAGCTGCCAGGGAAGCCTTATCTTCCCCTAGTAACTATAAAAACAATACATTTTCATTGTATGAAGCTGGAAAAATAGTGTACGAAGAGGAAAACTTTAAAAGCATGAGTAATTTTGCCACACAGAATATTTGCTAATTCTGTCATGATTTTCTTCATCCTAAATCAATATTGTATGTGCAATTTTGTATCCAGTATTTTTTATATTATAATTTATAGATGTACTAAAATGTATTTATTAATGTCCCTATTGAGCATTTAGGCTATTTTTACATTTTAAATTTTAAATAATTTTAGATGTACATTATCATTGTCCACAAATCTTTATATTCATAGTTAATTATTTTCATATGATGAATTACTAGTCATGGAATTAGGTATACTTTGAGCATAGCATTTTATAGCTCTAAAATTTCCAAATTACCAAGAAGACAATTTTTTTTTGTACTCCAAGCAGTGATGAACAAGAATAGCTATTTTTAGCAACCTCAACAAACCGGATATGATAGCTTTCTTTGCTCTTTGCCAATTTGTAGAAGAATAAATGTATCTGTTAGTTTCATATGCGTTTGTTTCACAACTTCTTTGAACAAAGAAGTTTAGCTGTATTGTAGAAAGAGGGTTTAATCAGAGACTGAAGCTAGTGAAATGCAGACACTTGCATCAGCTGAACATATTTGGTTTCCTCACTTCTCCAATTGTACAGGTATCTGCATGTAGGTCATTGCTGACATATTACACATGGTGCAACTGTTTTTCTCTGCCTAGCTGGCCCACCAGCTACCTATAATCTATGCAATTGAAAGGTTCTTTTGTGCAGAGATGATCAAGCTATTGATCATCTTTGAACTAGATGTCAATGAATTTTCTCTGACAGGGTAAGTTTGTTCTGCATTTAATACAGGACACCAAGGGTGCTTAAGACTCAGGTCCATAGAACCTGAGATTACTGTATAGATGTGTATCACTACATTGTGTGATGAGAAGGAAAGGATAAGTGCTGGGCCTGATGCCAAGAGCAATGATGTTACATATTCATCAAACATTATAAATTTATTTTAAAAACTATCAGTGTAAGTCAGTACCTTCTTATTTGATCCACAACCTCAAGGTTTTCCAGAAAATAAATATGTTGTGGACAAGTTGTTTGACTTTTGGGCAGAGGTTAATCATTTGATCATAAACTTATTTTTATGCATTCTGATGATCTTTGTTTTGTTTCCTGAGCTAAGTATTCTTAAGAAATTCTGCAGTAGTAAGTGAAATCACATTATAACTGCTAAAAATCTCCTTCTGGCTTATTCAACATTTAAACAATATTTATTAACCACAGGCAGTTAGAGTGTATGGATGAAGAACGTAATCTCTGTGGTCTGACCAGACTACCTGGCTCCAATCCAGCTTCTCCACTTAGTAACTGTGACTTTGGACAACTTAGTTAGCCTCTCAGTGCCTCAGTTTCCTCTGTAAAATGGGGAGAATTCGGATCCTACTTCAAGAGGTGCTATGATTAAATAACTTGTGCTTATAACAATCTCTGAACTATGTAGCTGTTTATAGATGGTATTGATGTATGTAATGCATCTACGCACCAAACATTTTGCTCAAGATAATAATATATATACACACAAATTAGATGTAGTGACTAATCTCAACTAATTTACATCATAGTAGTGAAAATATAGCATACACGCAAAGGTTACAAATTCTTCAATGCTCATATAAATGAATTAAAGTGTTCATTAATTTCGTCTTGTTCATTGTAATCTTTAGCACTGCACCTTAAATGGACTTCTCCTTAACAGGTTCTAGCAAAAGTTTATAATTAACTATGTACCTGTCTGACTATGTACCTGACTGTGTGGATCACAATAAACTGTGGAAAATTCTGACAGAGATGGGAATACCAGACCACCTGACCTGCCTCTTGAGAAACCTGTATGCAGGTCAGGAAGCAACAGTTAGAATGGAACATGGAACAAGAGACTGGTTTCAAATAGAAAAAGGAGTAGGTCAAGGCTGTATGTTGTCACCCTGCTTATTTAACTCCTATGCAGAGTACATCATGAGAAACCCTGGGCTGGAAGAAACACAAGCTGGAATCAAGATTGCCAGGAGAAATATCAATCACCTCAGATATGCAGATGACACCACCCTTATGGCAGAAAGTGAAGAGGAACTAAAAGCCTCTTGATGAGAGTGGAAGAGGAGAGTGAAAAAGTTGACTTAAAATTCAACATTCAGAAAACGAAGATCATGGCATCTGGTCCCATCACTTCATGGCAAATAGATGGGGAAACAGAGGAAACAGTGTCAGACTTTATATTATGGGCTCCAAAATCACTGCAGATGGTGATTGCAGCCATGAAATTAAAAGGTACTTACTCCTTGGAAGGAAAGTTATGACCAACCTAGATAGCATATTCAAAAGCAGAGACATTACTTTGCCAACAAAGGTCCATCTAGTCAAGGCGATGGGTTTTCCAGTGGTCATGTATGGATGTGAGAGTTGGACTGTGAAGAAGGCTGAGTGCTGAAGAATTGATGCTTTTGAACTGTGGTGTTGGAGAAGACTCTTAGGGTCCTTTGGACTGCAAGGAGATCCAACCAGTCCATCCTAAAGGAGTCCTGGGTGTTCATTGGAAGGACTGATGTTGAAGCTGAAACTCCAGGACTTTGGCCATCTCATGCGAAGAGTTGACTCACTGGAAAAGACCCTGATTCTGGGAGGGATTGGGGGCAGGAGGAGAAGGGGACGACAGAGGATGAGATGGCTGGATGGCATCACCGACTCGATGGACATGAGTTTGGGTAAACTCTGGGAGTTGGTGATGGACAGGGAGGCCTGGCATGCTGCAATTCATGGGGTCACCAAGAGCTGGACACAACTGAGCAACTGAACTGAGCTGAACTGATGTACCTGTCTGTTCTTTCCTACCAGATTTTGATCTCCTTGAAACTCATGTATTTCATCCTCTCCTTCCCTGCTTGGTTCCTTGGCTTGCACATACTAAGTGTGCAATAAGTGAAAAATACAAGACAGTCTATGGCAATTGCCACAGGATCAGCACAATCAACCCAGGTGGTGCTAGTGGTAAAGAACCCTCCTGACAATGCAGGTTAGACATAAGAGACATGGGTTTGATCTCTGGATCGGGAAGATCCCAGAGGAGGGCATGGCAACTCACTCCAGTATTTTTGCCTGGAGAATCCCATGGACAGAGGAGCATGCCAGGCTACAGTCCATAGGGTCGCAGAGAGTCATTCATAATGGAAGCAACTGGGCACACATGCATCACAGTCAGAACACTGCAGACACTCACCTTCATCTCTTGCCATTAAAGCTGGAGAGTCCAGAAATACTAGCCCTGATTTGCATCACTAGAGAAAGTTTTATGAAAAACATGGCGCTGAAGGAGATTATTAAACAACTGTGTAAGGTGCTCAGTCCCATGGAGTTTTGTCTTCTTTAATCAGCCTTTTATGACTGTTTCTCTTCACGTGAAATTCAGGAAATATGCATTTCTTTACTGAGCACATGCATCCTCAAATTTGCAGAAATAATCCAAGCATTGATCTTGAAGATGAAGTTCACCCCCAGTGCACACGTTCTGGGAAATAGAGAGATATATGACAGAGATACACATCATGCATCCAAAGATAACTTCATAATGGTTTCTGGGTTGTGAACATTGGAGGAAACCATCGCCGTTTAGAGGAAAGTTACAGTAAATGTCACCATATGAATAAACATTGTAGTGACATGCTTAAGCCTGGTTTTACTTGTTATGATTATGTTGCCTGACTCTTACCACCAGAAGCGACTCCCTCATATTTTCCTTCACATTAACATTTACGATGAAGGGGCAGCATTCCCTTGGCACACATGGGCCAAAATGAGCCCCATTACACCCAGCAATATTTCAACAGTCACAGACCAGTGAGAGACCAGCCTAAACCCAGCTTGCTCCAAACCTTAGCATGTTCCACCAGCTTTACCCCAGCCAACAGAACTGCCATTTGGAATCCATCTGCTACATTTCATGGACCTCAATTCTGATGTAGCAGGTAGTTGTTGAGCTCAAACTGAGCAGAAAGGACCAGAGGTTCTAAGGGGAAACATTCTTCAGCTCTGCTACACGATCCCAAAGACATGAAACACCTAAGACAGCGCCATGAGGCATATTTTTCAGTGCAGAAGCAGCAGAAAACAGAACATGACTCCCCACCCCTTCCTTATATACCAATGAGATTTGCTAGTTTAACCAGGGCTGCAGTACAAAAGCACTCATGGTTCATGTTATATTAATAGTGTGGCCTGATTATCAAAAACCATTACTCTTAGTTATCTAGCAGCGGCTGTATGAAGCTGCTATAAGTCAGAGTGACTGCCCACACAGCATTTGCTCCCTGTTTATGATAACAGTATTCTTAATGCAAAAGTGCATTTGTAAAATTATTGCCATTTAAAGATCAGGTTTGTTATAAATGAGATGTGATCACACAATTGCTTTTCCCTGTATAAAAAAAATTAAATGCATAAATTACACATCAGTATCCTCCAATGTCATGGCTTCACAAGGGTCAGTTTCCTTGTGGTCAAACTCAGAGGTATGGCTTTCAAAGCAGACGCGTTGTTAGCTGAATCCTGGCCAGGGGCACAAGCAGTGGCTTTTCTTCTCCTGTTCTTTGATGTTGTCTTCTGTAGTACTGATTGAAGGCCCTGTGGATCCAACCCTTTTTTATGCTGGTTGAGGGGTGCTTTGTTTAGTTTAGTTTTGTTTTTTAAAAGCAGTAATGATAATGGATCGGAAACCATACCATTTCCCCATAGATTCAGATCATTGTTTCCGGCTCTTTGCAGAATTCCATGTGGCTCGGAGTGACTGCATTCACCACTTCTTTGAGCTAATGCCACTGGTTGACTTTTTAATTCCACCCCCCTTACTGTGACACTTTCACAGGCTCAGGGTTTGTATGGAAGAAGAGACAAAGACAGGAAGGAAAGCAACTCTAATAAAGTAAAAGAACTCAGTTATAATGCTCACTAATCTCCTTCTCTGGGTTATATGTTTCATTATACACATTACCCCAACTGGGAATAAGAGAGATATGGCTTTACTTGTGAAAACGCAAGGGATGCTTACTGTGCATCTTTCCAAGCTCCTGAGTTTCCTTGTAAACAAACATATAAGGGGTAAATATACAGGACACTCTCTCCCTTTATGCTTTTCCTATTTGAACAGCATTTTAGAATCTTTGATTGTTATAGACAGTTAAGCTTTTCAGCCCTAATTCATTAAAAAATATATATATTCATGACAAGTTGTTTGAAATGTGGTCCCTTAAGCTTTTTCTGTCTTTTAGAAACTGTTTCATATCACTATCTAAGAAGAAAAGCCAGCCAAGATTTACATTTTAATTTAGTTAACCAAATAGTTCAGACTGTGTTCTCCAAAGACAAAGACTGGTCTGTAAGTGGGCCGGATTTTCCTGTATTTTATTGCTGTAATTTGCATGAGAAACACCAGATCCTGTATAATTGTTGCTTTGTTGTTGTGATCCGAGTAGCTGTTTCCAATGTCAATAATTATAACTTGAAATGAAATTTAGTAGCAGTTAGGGGGTGGGGAGTGGAGGCGACTGCCAGCCAGTCAGAATTTCACATCAAACTAACCACAGTCTAGCCTCCTAATGTGATGCGTGCAGCCACCAGGCTTCCAACAGAACTCCACATAAAGTCCCTGGAAAGAGCCAGTCACTTGAGCCTGGCCGCACTCAGCATCTTGTGCTGTGCCATTTTTTTTTGGTGTCTAATGAAAAATGAGCATGTTTTATATATGATGGTTGCTAATTGCTTCATTACGCATGCAAATTATAAAGGCAAACTGTGTCTTATCATAAAATTGGTAACTAGGCCATTGAAAACCAAAGCTTAGGAAAGCACTGTGATGTCCATGCTTCTTTTACTCCTGTGTTCTCTCTTTTTTTTTTCTGACTTTGTGTTAAGTTGGAGCACTTTCTCTGTGGTCATTTACTCTTTTAGTCTTCAATTATGATAAGCTTGTAATATACGGACCAAAGGGCTGTGTCAGATTGCCACTGTTGCTGAGGCTCTTAGCCCAGTGGCATCAGCGGACCTACCCACTGCTTTGCCCTGATGCTCCCAACATATCCGAGAGGAAGGACATTTCAAGGGAGGCTGCAACATCCTAGAGCCATGTGCCTACATTGACCCTTCATCAGTTCGGGAAGACTCTATGGCTGGTCGTCACTCACTGCTATACCCATTGTATTCAGAGTAACATGAAGCCAACAGTGTGGAAAAAGTAGAATGAGAGGGTAAGCCAGCTGGGGAACGGAATGCCTCCTAAGACCTCCAGGAAGAGTGGGGTGTCATGACAGACACTCATCTCCTCATTGCTTGAAATTTGGGACCTCCTAAGCCCCTTCCAGCCTTGACTCAGGCTACTTTCCAATTTCCCTGATAATCAGCCCAGAGCTAACAGCCAGCCATTTGTTGTCTTCCATGTTGTTTTTCTTATTGGAGGAAAAAGAAAGGTCTTCACTGAAGAAATTCCCCAAAACCAATTAATATATAATGACATAAAACCAAAATCTTATAATACAGTTTTCATGGGGGTCCCCAACTCAAGGATGTCAGGGGTATAAATGAGAGGAAGGAAGAATGTTTTACACTCCACATAATTCCTCACTAACGAGCAGAAGTAGTGTCAAGGTAACAAAGAAATTCTGCCTGTGTACTAATTCCTCACCGCAGCTGTTGGGTGTTAGATTAGGAGGCTGTACACCTTTCCCAGGAATATTAAAGCAGACTGTCTCACCGCCTGTGTTTGTCCTCGTAGCCTCATTCTTGCTGCTAGCAGAGCATGTCCCAACTGTTGTCAATTTATCAATGTAGCCTGCACTGGTGGGCACAGTGTGAGCAGCCATTAGGACAGGTGCCTCTATCCATCACAGCCAGTCACTTATTCCACCTTGTCAAGGAAACTAAATGGAGCTTTTGGAGAAATGTAAACAACTCTCTAATGGACAATCAAAGCGCCACTTTCTGAAGCAAACAAGAGGAAGAAATCTGACAAGACATTTTTAGGGGGGGTGGATAATATTTAAGTGTTTTCTGAAAGAACTTTTTAATGGTTGTGGTTTGAAAACACTGGGACAGTGTGGGCAGGAGAGGAAGTAAATGGGAAAAGTCAAAGAATTCAAGCAAAGTCCTTCTTGTGGCCAAAGACTGAGAAAAAGGCTTGTGAAGTGGTGACATGCTGAGTGAAGGAAGGGTCGACTGTTCTGGGGGATGAGCCATAAAACTGACAAGAAATCAACTTCAAAAAAAAATCAAGAAACTTCTAGTGGAAATTGAAGGCTTGCAGTCGATCTTTTTTTTTTTTATTAATGTGTTGTTAAAGTTCCAAATGCATAAGAGGAGAGCAGAAAAACACTAATTAAATATCCACTACCCAAGACCACCCTTCGTGGCAGAAGCCTAACTAAACAGATGGCCTTTTCAGTGTCTCCCAGAACACGGAAAGTTCTGGCTTTGTCAAACCAGAAGGGGAAGCAAATTTCTCAGAAAATTCCCTGACTTTAACCCCCTGCTTGGGACCATTCTTAGCAGATCTGCATCCCCCTGCTGTGGTGGTGGTGAGGGGAAGGGGACAACCTCCAAAGCAGCGATTTCAAGCTAGGGCATTCAGGGTCACACCTTGAATCTCATTCCAAAGTGACGAGGTGGCCAGGGCAAAGCAGTAGACCAGGTGTCCCTGCCACTGCAAGCCCAGTGCTTTTTGGCAGATGGACAGCACCACACTGAGCTGGTTGAAGCTTCTGGGTGGCCTTCCAGCATTACTTTTTGCTTATCCATTCTGGAGGCAACAAAGCCTGAAGTAGGTGCCAATGGTTGCATCATGGGAGAGGCGAGGTGATCGATCTCAGAGCAGGACATAAATAAAGAGAAAAGAGAGATGCTGTGGGGAGAGGTGACTTTCTGGGATCAGGTAGATGCTAGGGACCAAGAGGTCACTGCAACCTTATTACCTGATGTGTCTGGGAATAAAGAAGCCTGAGTCAGAGGCACTGAAATTGGCCCTAACACTTTCTCACAAGAGAACGCAGGCCTGAGACTACTTGGTTTTCCCTGGTGGGGGTCAGCTACTTTGTTCTTATCGCTGTCCCTAATTTATGGTGCCCTGGGATCTAGAGGTCAATATCCTAATCACGTAAGGTGAGCAAGCATTGGCTATTATCAGCCGTCTAGCGCCACTATGCCCCAGCTCAAAAGCCATGTCTTCCTGACAGTCAAGACCAAACAAGAGGCTGGTGGTGACTAACCACTCCACTGGGAACAATGTGCATCTTTGTATCTGAGCCGTTTTCCAAGCCAGTGCTGTCCATTAGAACGTTTTGTGGTAATGGAAATTTTCTGTGACACCGAAGTCATCAGCTATAACTGGGTTTTGAATGCTTGAAATGTGGTAAGCATGACTGAGAAAATAAATATTTAACATGTATTTAATTTCAATTAATTCAAACTTTGAAATAGTCCCACTTGACTAGTGGCTACTATTGTGAAAGACAGTTCTTGACCCATTTCTTGAAAAAAAAGTTTGACTGCATATGAATCTAATGAAGCTCTTTTGGAATTGTGCTGTTCAATATAGCTATCCACATGTAGCTATTTAAATTTAAATTAATATAATTAAAAATAAGCAAAAATTTATTCTTTAGTGTCACCGGTCACATTTCCAGTGTTCAACAGTCACCCATGCCTAGGGGTGCTGGATCAGCCAAACACGAACACAGAATCGTTCCATCATCTTGGCAAGTCCAGCTGGACAGAGATGCACCGGATGTCAATGGAGACACCAACTCAAGGAGCAATGAAACCACTAAAAAACAGCAATTCAACAAAGTGTTTACTATGTATCTACTTTTTGCCTTTTTTTTAAGCCAAATTTTATGCTACAGCGGTAAAAAGGAGATGCGCAAATCTGCCCATACGGAATTAGAAATGAGAGGAGATTCAGAAGAGTAAATAATTTTATTTCTGTAAGTATTATAAGAGGAGTGACTATTTTGAGCTATGGTAGCTCAGAGAAAAGATCAGCTAACCTAACTTCAAATATCAGAAAAATTTTCTCAGAGGAAGAAATGACAAAGCCGAGACCTGAGGAATAAGGAGGCATTAACCAGGCATGTTGGAGGCTGTGGCATATTTTGCAAGGAGTCAATGGTGAGAAAGGTAAGCAAAAGCTAGATCCCATGGGGCCTTGTAAACCCCATTTCTGACCCTAATCTAAGAGCTCTGCTGAGCCACAGAAGGGCTTTAAGCAGGGAAAGAGACCAGTCATGGGCCCACTTTTGAAAATTCCCTGACTCCACTTGAGAAAATGATTTGCCACAAGGGGAAAGACTAGAGACCAGTTAGAGGGATGTTAGAATAACTCAAGCAAGACATGATGGTGGCCTAGAGTTTGTTGGAGTAGGAACAGAGGAAAGTAAAAAAATTTGAGAACTGCATGAAAATTAGCACACAATCTTTCTTCATTGTTCTACAAAGTCTGCTTACTTATCTAGGTTACATTTATTTATTCAAACTATGCCATTTGAAAATGAAAACAGCAAACAAACAATTAGAAGCCTCTCTGTTGCTCATGCTAATGAAAGTGAAAGTGAAAGTGAAGTCGCTCAGTCTTGTCGGACTCTTTGTGACCCTGTGGACTGTAGGCCACCAGGCTCCTGAGTCCACGGGATTTCCCAAGCAAGAATACTGGAGTGGGTTGCCATTTTGTTCTCCAGGGAATCTTCCCAACCCAGGGTTCGAACCCACATCTCCCACATTGCAGGCAGATGCTTTAACCTCTGAGCCACCAGGGCCCCCCAAATGTAATATGAAAAATACTCTTAAGATAGATGGTGGTGGTACTATCTATGTTTCAAGATATATTTCTTTCAGAGTAAAGCTTTAACTTCAGTTTTCCAGCAGAAGTTAACTCACCGAATCATCCAGGCAAGAAGCCTTCTTGATTCCTTGGTTTCAGATTTCTTGGTTTCAGATTTCTCAATTTCAGATTTTAGATTCCTCAATGGCTTATTAATTTGCATATATACCAGTGGCAAAATTAATTTTGCTTATATAGTTTAGGCATCTGTTTTCATTAATTGATTATGATGAAAATTTACCAGCTACCACTTTACAGTTTTCAATAAGATATGTGTTGACTTCATTTAAATAGAGTGATTCTGTTATCCCTTAAGGGAAAATAAGGAAGAACAAAGAAGTTTTGCATTAGCCTGGAGTAGAATCAAGTACAATTGAAAGATAATGAAAACCCACCTTGTGGCTTCCTTGGGGATTCAAAGACTGGGTCCAGCTACCTCTGAGATAAGATGTGAATCAGGACACCTAAGCGTTTACTCTCATCTGCAGCCTATCAGCAAATTTGGTCCCCAGATGGATCCAGAAGTATGCAAACATTTGAATTCTGTAGTACTGCTAGTGTTCTATTATTGCCAGTTGAACCCTAAAATCGCATCATGTATCCTGGCATTCATGGCCTTAACAGTCATGGTTTTCATTATTTGTGAGTGACCCTGAATGAAGTTAATCACCGTGGCACCCTTTTCTAGTATTATAATGAAAACAGACTCAGAGCAGCTATGTCACTTGCCCAAGGGCCCCCAGTTAGCAAAATTTGCAGACCCAGGCTTGTCTAACTCCAAAGTGAGCTTCTTTGACCACATTATCCTGCTCCCAACAACACAGTGATTTAAATATTACTGAGGCATGAAATTCAAAGGCCTGGTCTTGTGGCTGAGGCAGAGTCTGAATCACTGAGATGGTGGAGCATCTGGCTGGCCACCCAGGACCTCCTCTCCTGGGGGCACTAGGGCTTTCCACTCTCCTCAGTGAACAAATAAACAAAACTGCTTGGCGCGAAACTGCTGAAAAGTAGACTAATTGTTTGGGCCTGGTGATAAAACTGAAAAGGAAATCACGCTTTTTAAGAACTTCAGGATTTAAAGAGTTCTCAGTCGATGATAATCTGACGGCAGGCACTCGGGGGCAGGGAAGGTGGACGAAGCAGAGAGTGTGGTTCTGACGTTTGGAAACAGCACAGGGTTATTTCTCTGCTGATGATCAGGGGGTGTTGTTCTGGAGATTTACAACCTCTGTAATCGCTGCTCTGGATGTGGCGGTAGTAGATGTGATTTGTGTCTGGGTAACATCATGTGACTGGGTCGTACACGGCTCAGTCATTTCGTGAACGCTACGTTAGTATTGCCAAGAATACATATGTGTATTTTCATATATCAGGTGCCCCTCAATATGGGAAAACGTACTGTAAAACTAAATTCTCTAACTCCCGTATTTTTTTACTGAGTCACAGTAAAAAGAGGAAGATAAAATCCAGGGTGGCTCTTCTATGTGCTGATCATTTTAATCCTGATGGGAAAATGACCCACGGAAGGTGTGGAAACAAGGCTACACTTCAAAGAGCATGTGTCATTTTTAGAGAATAAAAGCAAAATTACCACAGGCGTTCTCTTCCTCCTGAGACCTTCTCCCAGGCTCTGTTTTAACTTCCTAGGTCCCAAATCAGTCTTCACTGTTGGATTACGCTGCTCTGTTTGAATAAGAAAAAGTGAGACTATAGAAAACCACAGTGCTTGAGGGAAGATTCCTAAAAATCAACATTGTCCCTAATCTAACTTTCTATCTTCCTCTTTAAGATAATTTCTACTGTGCAGGAGATTTTTAGTTCACCAAATGATGCTTGCTGTGTGTGTGTTTTTTTTTTTAATTTATTTATTTTTAATTGAAGGATAATTGCTTTACAGTATTGGGTTGGTTTCTACCAGATATCAGTATGAATCAGCCATAGATTTACCTATGTTCCCTCCTACTTGAACATCCATCCCTCCCACCTCTCTCCCCATCCCACCCCTCTAAGTTGTTACCAAGCCCTCGTTTGAGTCCCCTGAGTCATACAGTAAATTCCCACTGGCCATCTATTTTACATATGGTAATATATGTTTCCATGTTACTCTCTTCATACCTCTCATTCTCTCTTTGTTTTTAAGCCTGAGTCATTAAATCAGGAGATGATTCATTTGCCATCCTTGGTCTTCTTTTCCTTGTCTTTGATTCTCAAAGCATCTGCAACAGCATCCTCCATTTACTTACAACTTTTTTTTCTTATTGAATAAATGAATGCTGGGCACACCACGCAAGGCAGGCATTGCTGTAGGTCCTGGGTATTCCTACCTGCAAAAAGAGAAAAAAAGCCTCTCCTCATGGAGCTTACATACTGTGCATACCAGTGGTTGGTTGTTGATAGGGGCAACTGTTCCCTCCCCTCCCTCAGCAACTCCCCGCCAACCCTGTGACAATGGCCAGTGTCTGGGACATTTTTGACATTTCTGTTTGATATTTTGTTTGACTGGGAAAGTGGTGCTACCAGCATGTCAGGTGGGTATGTTTATATAACACAGAGAATTCTGTAATTATATTTATACCTGTTTGGGAAGTTGGAATGAGCGATGGCAGGGGATCTGAAGTGAATGTTTCAGAACCAAAGCTTGAATGTGTTGGTCAGATTTGAATGTGTTGGTCAGATTCTTTGAGTTGCAAGCCACAAGATCAAGATACTCAACTAAAATGAGCTAGAAAAAGACATTGTATTAGCTTGGAAGGCTGGAAGAGATTGTAGAGCTTTCAGAACTGAAGGAAGGACTATGTATCAGGAAGCTCCAGGGGCAGAAATCAGGGGTTCTCTGTCTTTCCAGGACTATTTTGTTCTCTTTTGCTTTTCCCATTTGCTTCTCTCTTCTCTTTGTGCAATGGCACCTCGTGTGCTATGACTGCAGAAAGGATTTTACCTAGTGGGGAGCAGCCACTAGAAGCCCTGGCAAAGAAACGCCAGTGGAAAAAGAAAACCTGACTTTTTAAGCATGGCAACATCCTTATATCTATCAAACAGTTTCTTGATCTTGCTATGGTCATGTGGCCAACCCCTGGGCCAGTCTCTGTTGCCTGAAGGATGAGGTGCTTTCTTTGGTCATTTCCTTCTTTAAGGCTGGCAGCAGAGAGAGGGGCCTACAGTATTGTTATCCACAACTCATTACATCATAATGACTGAACAAAAGATAACTCTGTAAAAGAAAAAATGTATGCAGGGAAAAAAAGTATATATAAATATATGTCAGTAGAGGTTGTAAAATTGTGGCCATGCTTTAAAGCAGTAATTTCAAACCATTTTTTCATTGAGATCCCTTATATTGACATACTTCTTCCCAACCCTCTTTCATCCAAACTATTTGAGATGATATATTTGTTATATCACAATAGATTTTTAAGTATGTTTTGAGGATTATGTGGAAACATTTAAGATAGAGACACCCTACACTACCCAACAAGGGAATCTCCTCATTGATTAACACATGTTAATTGGACACCTACTATGTGCAAAGTTTTGTGCCAGACACATAGGAGAACACAACAAAGAGTAACACATAGCACCTGCCTCTGAGCTTGTATTTTAAATGGGTTATAAGGCAGACGCACCTGAAAGTTTCCATAATACTTTCAGGCAGGCTTAATCCTGGCCTCTCCTGTCCCTGCCTCAAAGGGCAAATGTCACTATTGCATCACCTGTGAGTTTTATAAATTAGGCTAGAGCGAAAACAGCCCCAGCCTTAAAATCTCTCACTTGTTTCCCCTTGTTTCTCCTACATCTGATGGCTTTGAGCTGATTCTGTTCTACCCACCAGAAACGCTAGGATCTGGTGGGACACTCCACACTGGACTGACTGGCCAGTAACAATGCAAACAGCCATTCCTCACTGGGGACCATGCAGCTGCTTCCACACCACAGTCTTTTTTGGACTATACCTATGAATAGGATTTAAGCCCACTTTGCAAAGTTGGGGTCTGAGATAAGAGTCCTGGTGAGTTTACCCAGTGATACCCATTCCTGGTGGTAGAAACAATGGGGAAGAACCTACCTCTGCCAGATACTACGTTAGACTCTACTACACACTGTCTCATTTAATCCTCCCAAAGCCCCAGGAGGTAGTCATCATATTCCCTCCTTAGGTGTGCAAACTAGTACCCAGAATGACTAACTGGTGGGAGCGAAGTCTCAGGTGAAAGTTGAGCCACTGGCAGTAGCACACTGATGTATTTGTCTGCTTCTGTAGCCTGTGTTCTTTCCACTTTTCTGTTTCTGTCCCACCCCACCACCACCTTTCCCGAAAGCCCCAGAAAATACTGGTCTGTTCAAAACAGGAGGTTAAAAAGCAGAACCTTCCCTGCTGGACTCTCCTCTGCAAGCACAATGAATTTCTTCTTCCAAGTAAACAGAAACCTACACAGGCAACGAAGATTCCCTCCATCTTGAACAGTGCTAGTGTTTCCCTGTTTCCTGTTAAAACGAATAATTAACTTCTGTCAAGCTTGGTAAAAATGTTAACGGGGTCTTGCAACTCTCCACATGCACAGAAACATTATTATTATTAATTTTTAAATATGAGATGGTGGTTTTCTCTGTGAAAAATGCATTTGCCCTCACAGTCTAAGGCATTCAGTCACTCAAGTCGTCATAGAAGAAAAGTGGAGAATGCAGATTGAAGGGTATGGTTTGTAGATCTCACTTATTTTTGAAATAAAGGATGACTTCCAAAAAAACGACATGAGTACAGAGCTTGTGTAATCTCCATTTGCAGTGATTTCTCTTGATTGATGTGCCATTAATACTTTAATTGGCAACAGGTGCAGCTGATTGTTGGTTTCTATGCTGAGAAATCTGAAATTGAACATAAGGTTCTGATAAATTAATAAACTCCTCTGCTCCAAACAGTTGTTGCTGTGAACTAACTTTCCATGGAGTGCTGCTCCATCAAGCACACTGAATTCTTTATGTTAAAAAGCAAAGTGTTACTTAATGATAAATTAAAATTACACAGAGAGCCACAGAAAGAACACAATAACATCCCCTCCCAGGGAAAAGGGAAATTGCTGGAAGGAGCAGAAGAATGTGATTTATGAAATAAATTGTTTCCCTTTTGTAGACTGAAGTGTTTTGTCTCTGGATTCCATGTCACATTATTAAAATAATTTTGTGTTATTTAATAAAAATAGTAGAAGGGAGAATAAAGGATTTTTACATAAGGTCCTTTTCCTCCCTGAGGTAAAATTTAATATTGAGGAGAAGCCTAGGGAAAAATATCCTGAAGCTTCTATAAAGGATCTTTAAGTTATGTTTTGTTTTATTTATTAGCCTCACAAATGTTGAGGCCATTTATAAATTTTTGCTGCAAAATTTGACTCCAGTGGAGACAGAGGGTTGTTGGCACTAATTTTCCATCAGTGAGGAATATCCCTGGTCACAATGGCAAGTGAGCATAGGTTGTTGTCTCCGTCCCCTGAACCAAACATAGAAAATGACTCAGGATGTAAGGAGGTAGATGGAGGTCAGAGCCTCACCCTCCCATCCATTGGAGCACAAGTGGTGAGAAACCCTAACAGAGGCAGAACGTGGGCCTTGTGTAGGGAGAGGGGAATGGTAATTCTAAGAGGAGAGGGTCCCAGACTGCAGAGCAGAGACTGGATAGGGGAGAGCTTTCTACTGATAGTTATGTTTCCTTTTCTCCCCTAAATGGATTGTTGCTGCAAAGTCAGCTCTAGAAACCTAGAGCCATCATGGGTCACTGGAGCTAAATCAGATGACACCAGGCAAGGGTGAAGGTCCAGTGTCATTGAGTACAGGTCAGTTGGCTGACCACATGGGTATTTTCTCCTCTTCTCCCTTCCCCTCATACTACAGGCTATGCAGGGAGCACATGGCTATGAGTTTAAACTTGTGGAATGGAAAAAAAGAAGGATGTATTAAATATAGAAAAGTCATCTCTAGACATTCTTGTTCTCCATCCTGCTCATCTCAAGAGAAAATTCCCCAGATGAGCAGGCCAGGATTTAGACTTTTGCTCCTCCTCCCACATTGACAGGACTAGCAAAGGCAGCTAAGAGTCCCAAGGGAACAAAGGGGTAATCTCACAGGGGAGAAAAATAAGGCATCTGAAAAGCATCAGAAAAATGAACAACTGGAACACCCTACACCAAAGAGAGTTGAATAGACAGAACAGGCAGAACCAGAGTTTAAAATAAGTATAATAAATACCTTCAGAGAAAGAGAAAGTAGATAATATAAGCATAAAATGCAAGCAAGCATTCTAAAGGAACATCAATTAGAATTACTGTGTATGAAAAATATAACAGTTGCATTTAAACCTGATTGGGGTGGTTGAAGACCAGAATGGACACAGACATAGAACAGAAGGTTCCAGTTCAGTTCAGTTCAGTTCAGTCGCTCAGTCATTTCTGACTCTTTGGGACACCATGAACTGCAGTACCCCAGGCCTCCCTGTCCATCACTAACTACTGGAGTCCACCCAAACCCATATCCACTGAGTCAGTAATGCCATCGGACCATCTCATTCTCTGTCGTCCACTTCTCCTCCTGCCCTCAATCTTTCTCAGCATCGATGTCTGTTCAAATGAGTCAGCTCTTCGCATGAGGTGGCCAAAGTATTGGAGTTTCAGCTTCAACATCACTCTTTCCAATGAACACCCAAGACTGATCTCCTTTAGGATGGGCTGGTTGGATCTCCTTGCAGTCCAAGAAACTCTCAAGAGCCTTCTCCAACACCACAGTTCAAAAGCATCAATTCTTCTGTGCTCAGCTTTCTTTAGAGTCCAACTCTCACATCTGTACATGACCACTGGAAAAACCATAGCCTTGACTAGAAGATCTTTGTTGACAAAGTAATGTCTCTTCTTTTCAATATGCTGTCTAGGTTGGTCATAACTTTCCTTCCAAGGACTAAGCATCTTTTAATTTCATGGCTGCAATCACCATCTGCAGTGATTTTGGAGCCCAAAAAAATAAAGTCTGACACTGTTTCCACTGTTTCTCCATCTATTAGCCATGACCAAGCCATGCCCGCCGGGCAACCCAAGACGGACGGGTCATGGTGGAGAGTTCTGACAGAATGTGGTCCACTGGAGAAGGGATTGGCAAACCACTTCAGTATTCTTGCCTTGAGAACCCCATGAACAGTATGAAAAGGCAAAAAGATAGGACACTGAAAGATGAACACCCCAGCTCAGTAGGTGCCCAATATGCTACTGGAGATCAGTGGAGAAATAACTCCAGAAAGAATGAAGGGATGAAGCCAAAGCAAAACAATACCCAGCTGTGTATGTGACTGGTGATAGAAGCAAGGTCCAATGCTGTAAAGAGCAATATTGCATAGGAACCTAGAATGTTAGGTCCATGAATCAAGGCAAATTGGAAGTGATCAAACAGGAGATGGCAAGAGTGAACGTCGACATTCTAGGAATCAACGAACTAAAATGGACTGGAATGGGTGAATTTAACTCAGATGACCATTATATCTACTGCTGCGGGCAGGAATCCCTCAGAAGAAATAGAGAAGCCATCATGGTCAACAAAAGAGTCTGAAATGCAGTACTTGGATGCAATCTCAAAATGACAGAGTGATCTCTGTTCGTCTCCAAGGCAAACCATTCAGTATCACAGTTATCCAAGTCTATGCCCCAACCAGTAATGCTGAAGAAGCTGAAGTTGAATGGTTTTATGAAGACCTACAAGACCTTTTAGAACCAACACACACAAAAGATGTCCTTTTCATTATAGGGGACTGGAATGCAAACGTAGGAAGTCAAGAAACACCTGGAGTAACAGGCACATTTGGCCTTGGAATGCGGAATGAAGCAGGGCAAAGACTAATAGAATTTTGCCAAGAAAATGGACTGGTCATAGCAAACACCCTCTTCCAACAACACAAGAGAAGACTACACGTGGACATCACCAGATAGTCAACACCGAAACCAGATTGATTATATTCTCTGCAGCCAAAGATGGAGAAGCTCTATACAGTCAGCAAAAACAAGACTGGGAGCTGACTGTGGCTCAGATCATGAACTCCTTATTAACAAATTCAGACTCAAATTGAAGAAAGTAGGGAAAACCACTAGACCATTCAGGTATGACCTAAATCAAATCCTTTATGATTATACAGTGGAAGTGAGAAATAGATTTAAGGGCCTAGATCTGATAGATAGAGCACCTGATGAACTATGGATGGAGGTTCCTGACATTGTATAGGAGACAGGGATCAAGACCATCCCATGGAAAAGAAATGCAAAAAAAGCAAAATGGCTGTCTGGGGAGGCCTTACACATAGCTGTGAAAAGAGAGGTGAAAAGCAAAGGAGAAAAGGAAAGATATAAGCATCTGAATGCAGAGTTCAGAGAATATTAAGAAGAGATAAGAAAATCTTCAGCAATCAATGCAAACAAATAGAGGAAAACAACAGAATGAGAAAGCCTAGAGATCTCTTCAAGAATATTAGAGATACCAAGGGAACATTTCATGCAAAGATGGGCTCAATAAAGGACAGAAATGGTATGGACCTAACTGAAGCAGAAGATATTAAGAGGAGGTGGCAAGAATACACAGAAAAACTGTACAAAAAAGATCTTCATGACCCAGATAATCATAATGGTGTGACCACTAATCTAGAGCCAGACATCCTGGAATGTGAAGTCTAGTGGGCCTTGAAAACATCGCTACGAACAAAGCTAGTGGAGGTGATGGAATTCCAGTAGAGCTGTTTCAAATCCTGAAAGATGATGCTGTGAAAGTGCTACACTCAATATGCCAGCAAATTTGGAAAACTCAGCAGTGGTCACAGGACTGGAAAAGGTCAGTTTTCATTCCAATTCTAAAGAAAGGCAATGCCAAAGAATGCTCAAACTACCACACAATTGCACTCATCTCACATGCTAGTAAAGTAATGCTCAAAATTCTCCAAGCCAGGCCAGCAATACATGAACCGTGAACTCCCTGATGTTCAAGCTGGTTTTAGAAAAGGCAGAGGAACCAGAGATCAAATTGCCAACATCTGCTGGAACATGGAAAAAGCAAGAGAGTTCCAGAAAAACATCTATTTCTGCTTTTTTGACTATGCCAAAGCTTTTGACTGTATGGATCACAATAAACTGTGGAAAATTCTGAAAGAGATGGGAATACCAGACCACCTGACCTGCCTCTTGAGAAATCTGTATGCAGGTCAGGAAGCAACAGTTAGAACTGGACATGCAACAACAGACTGGTTCCAAATAGGAAAAGGAATAAGTCAAGGCTGTATATTGTCACCCTGCTTGTTTAACTTCTATGCAGAGTACATCATGAAAAACGCTGGGCTGGAAAAAACACAAGCTGGAATCAAGATTGCCGGGAGAAATATCAATCACCTCAGATATGCAGATGACACCACCCTTATGGCAGAAAGTGAAGAGGAACTAAAAGCCTCTTGATTAAAGTGAAAGTGGAGAGTGAAAAAGTTGGCCTAAAGCTCAACATTCAGAAAACAAAGATCATGGCATCCAGTCCCATCCCTTCATGGCTAATAGATGGGGAAACAGTGGAAACAGTGTCAGACTTTATTTTTGGGGCTCCAAAATCACTGCAGATGGTGATTGCAGCCATGAAATTAAAAGACGCTTACTCCTTGGAAGAAAAGTTATGACCAACCTAGATAGTATATTCAAAAGCAGAGATGTTACTTTGCCAACTAAGGTCCGTCTAGTCGAGGCTATGGTTTTTCCAGTAGTCATGCATGGATGTGAGAGTTGGACTGTGAGGAAGGCTGAGCACTGAAGAATTGATGCTTTTGAACTGTGGTGTTGGAGAAGACTCTTGAGAGTCCCTTGGACTGCAAGGAGATCCAACCAGTCCATTCTGAAGGAGATCAACCCTGGGATTTCTTTGGAAGGAATGATGCTAAAGCTGAAACTCCAGTACTTTGGCCACCTCATGCGAAGAGTTGACTCATTGGAAAAGACTCTGATGCTGGGAGGGATTGGGGGCAGGAGGAGAAGGGGACGACCGAGGATGAGATGGCTGGATGCATCACTCACTCGATGGATGTGAGTCTGAGTGAACTCCAGGAGTTGGTGATGGACAGGGAGGCCTGGTGTGCTGCGATTCATGGGGTCACAAAGAATCGGACACGATTGAGCGACTGAATCAAACTGAATGATGGGACTGGATGCCACGATCTTAGTTTTCTGAATGTTGAGCTTTAAGCCAACTTTTTCACTCCCCTCTTTCACTTTCATCAAGAGGCTCTTTAGTTCCTCTTCACTTTCTGCCATAAGGGTGGTGTCATCTGCATATCTGAGATTATTGATATTTCTCCCAGCAATCTTCATTCCAGCTTGTGCTTCCTCCAGCCCAGCGTTTCTCGTGATGTACTCTCCATATAAGTTAAATAAGTACTGTGACAATATACATCCTTGACATGCTCCTTTTCCTATTGGAACCAGTCTGTTGTTCCATGTCCAGTTCTAACTGTTGCTTCCTGACCTTCATACAGGATTCTCGAGAGGCAAGTCAGGTGATATGATATTCTCATCTCTTTCAGAATTTTCCACAGTTTATTGTGTCCACACAGTCAAAGGCTTTGGCATAGTCAGTAAAGCAGAAATAGATGATTTTCTGGAACTCTCTTGCTGTTTTGATGATCCAGCGGATGTTGGCAATTTGATCTCTGGTTCCTCTGCCTTTTCTAAAACCAGCTTGAACATATGGAAGTTCACAGCTCACGTATTGCTGAAGCCTGGATTGGAGAATTTTGAGTGTTACTTTACTAGTGTGTGAGGGCAATTGTGTGGTAGTTTTAACATTCTTTGGCATTGCCTTTCTTTGGGATTGGAAGGGGAAATGACATTTTCCTGTCCTGTGGCCACTGCTGAGTTTTCCAAATTTGCTGACATATTGAGTGTAGCACTTTCACAGCATCATCTTTCAGGATTTGAAATAGCTCAACTGGAATTCCATCACCTCCACTAGCTTTGTTCATAGTGATGTCTTCTAAGGCCCACTCGACTTCACATTCCTGGATATCTAGCTCTAGATGAGTGATCACACCATCGTGATTATCTGGGTCGTGAAGATCTTTTTTGTACAGTTCATCTGTGTATTCTTGCCACCTCTTCTTAATATCTTCTGCTTCTGTTAGGTCCATACCATTTCTGTCCTTTATTGAGCCCATCTTTGCATGAAATGTTCCCTTGGTATCTCTAATTTTCTTGAAGAGATCTCAGGTCTTTCCCATTCTGTTGTTTTCCTCTGCTTCTTTGCACTGATCACTGAGGAAAGCTTTCTTATCTCTCCTTGATATTCCTTGGACGTCTGCATTCAAATGGGTATATCTTTCCTTTTCTCCTTTGCTTTTCACTTGTCTTTTCACAGCTATGTGTAAGGCCTCCCCAGACAGCCATTTTGCTTTTTTGCATTTCTTTTCCATGGGGATGGTCTTGATCCCTGTCTCCTGTACAATGCCACTAACCTCCATCCATAGTTCATCAGGCAATCTGTCTATCAGATCTAGGCCCTTAAATCTATTTTTCACTTCCACTGTATAGTCATAAGGGATTTGATTTAGGTCATACCTGAATGGTCTAGTGGTTTTCCTTACTTTCTGCAATTTAAGTCTGAATTTGGCAATAAGGTGTTAATGATCTGAGCCACAGTCAGCTCCCAGTCTTGTTTTTGTTGACTGTATAGAGCCTCTCCATAACTGGCTGCAAAGAATATAATCAATCTGATTTCGGTGTTGACCATCTGGTGATGTCCATGTGTAGTCTTCTCTTGTATTGTTGGAAGAGGGTATTTGCTATTACCAGTGTGTTTTTTGGAAGAACTCTGTTAGCCTTTGCCCTGCTTCATTTTGTATTCCAGGGCAAATGTGCCTGTTACTCCAGGTGTTTCTTGACTTCCTACATTTGCATTCCAGTCCCCTATAATGAAAAGGACATCTTCTTAGGGTGTTAGTCCTAGAAAGTCTTGTAGGTCTTCATAGAACCATTCAGCTTCAGCTTCTTCAGTGTTACTGGTCAGGGCATAGACTTGGATTACCTGAATTGGTTTACTTCGATTACTGAATGATTTGCCTTGGAAACGAACAGAGATCATTCTGTCATTTTTGAGATTGCATCCAAGTACTGCATTTCGGACTCTTTCGTTGACCATGATGGCTACTGCATTTCTTCTAAGGGATTCCTGCCCACAGTAGTGGATATAATGGTCATCTGAGTTAAATTCACCCATTCCAGTCCATTTTAGTTCTCTGATTTCTAGAATGTCAATGTTCACTTTTGCCACCTCCTGTTTGACCACTTCCAATTTACCTTGATTCATGGACCTAACATTCCAGGTTCCTATGCAATATTGCTCTTTCCAGCATTGAACCTTGCTTCTATCACCAGGCATATCCACAACTAGGTGTTGTTTTTGCTTTGGCTCCATCCCTTCATTCTTTCTGGAGTTATTTCTCCACTGATCTCTAGTAGCATATTGGGACCTACCAACCTGGGGCATTCATCTTTCAGTGTCCTGTCTTTTTGCCTTTTCATATTGTTCATGGGGTTCTCAGGCAAGAATACTGAAGTGGTTTGCCATTCCTTTCTCCAGGGGACCACATTTTGTCAGAACTCTCCACCATGACCCGTCCGTCTTGGGTGGCCCCACACGGCATGGCTTACTTTCATTGAGTTAGACAAGCTGTGGTCCATGTGATCAGATTGGCTAGTTGTCTGATTGTGCTTTCAGTCTGTCTGCACTCTGATGCCCTCTCTCAGCACCTACCATCTTACCTGAGTTTCTCTTACCTTGGATACGGCATATCTCTTTACGGCTATTCCAGCAAAGCTGCTGCTCCTTATCTTGGATGTGGGGTAGCTCCTCTCAGCCACCTCTGTGCTGTTGCAGCTGCCAGCCCTGCGCCATCGCAGCCACGAGTTGTCTTTAACGACAACTTGGCCAAATTCCTTAATTTTCTGATCAGTGTTGGTTATTAAAAGTTAAATCCCTTTAAGATGTCAAACTCAGTTTCAATATAAATCCCTTCTCCTCCATCTCCTCTCCTAACATTGATGGTATACAGAATCCCTGGGCAGCAGAAGTCACAAGCTTCCTGTGTCTCTGCTCTCTCCACTCTGGGGTAGGTCGTAAAGCCCAGGCTGATGATGACTCTGTCTGTTCCTTTCCTTAGACTTGCTAGACCTAACTCTTGTAGTCTGGAATAAGAAATCTCATCAAACTACTCAGTTTTTAGTGGTCAGGAGGTTATCTGGCCCCTCTCTGTTTATGTTGCTTTAAGGAGTCAAGAAGCCTCAGCTCTACCTACTCCAAACAGAGAAGAGAAGCAAGAGGCTGCCACCTGTGCTCCCTACAATGCTGAACATCAAGCGGCCAGACTAGGATGAAGCAGTGAGAAGCTCACCTCAGGCACAAAGTTTAAGGAAGTACCAAAAAACTCAGTATTCAAGATCAATAGTATATTAATATAAATTTTTAAAAATCAAAATTAAGACAAACCAAATATCAAAATTTTAAATAATCATCAGAATTACTGATTTTTCCTTCTGCTTCAGGCTCCAATGCACATTCAGTCATGTCCCACTTCTTGCAATCCCATGAACTGTAGTCCACCAGGTTCCTCTATCCATGGGATTGTCTCAGCAAGAATACTGGAATAGGTTGTTAAGCTCTCTTCCAGGTAATCTTCCTGACCCAGGGATTAAACCTGCATCTCCTATGTCTCCTGCTTTGCAGAAAGATTCTTTACTGCTGAGTCACCGGGAAAGCCTTCAAGCTCCAACGTGTCACTGGAAATCTTGATTGTGACTGCCTCTATCTCTCCCCTCCATAGGACTTCACCATGAACAGAAAAAGAGAGAGTTAGGTGGTAGCTGATAATACCAGGGTCAATTTTGCTTTCTCATTGTAAGCCCTGAGGAAGATACACGGCTTGTAGCACTGATGGGTCCTTTCATAAAATAGGAAAACTAGTGCCTCATGATCCACAGCAGATGGTCCTACATTCTGGCCAATTTAAGGGTATTACGAAAAGCCCAGCAAGAGTTTTAAGGATAAAGAGACTCCAAAAAGTACCAACAAATACAGAATGCATGTTATTTTCTAAGTGTACATGATATATTTTATAAATCTCCATATTCTGTATTCTAAAGAATCATTAAATTGCAAAGGAAATATACACTGAAGATTTTTAAAGTGCTAATATTCAGCAGTATTTGATGTACAAAAATGGAAATTTTACTTGGTCCAAGCAAATATATCCCATATACTACCTATTATCTGACCATAATACTGTAATATGAGCAATCAATGACAAAAGGAGGACTTTAAAAATATTTCCAAAATTTTTAATATAATTTCTTTAAAAATTGTCTTCAGCAAGCTTGATCTGGACTAAGTAAATTAAAATCTACTATAAAACCTTTACAATAAAAGTTTTTAAAGCTTAAAACATGTTTTAAGGTGGTTGAAGAGCAACCAACACAGACAGAACTTGAGAGATTCTGATTCCTTGAGAGAAGAGAAGAATTCTGAGTGAAATCCATAGTCACCTTTTTCTCCAGGGGCGTTTGTAAATATTTAGCACAAGGGAATAGAATATTAACAGAAAGTGGCAGTTTCAATGGTCTAAGAAGATAGATCTTGGAGTTTAAGACAGCTGAAAGAGCTGGGGCTGGAGGGGCAAAATCCTGAGAGGAAAAAAAAACAGGAAAGTTACTCTAAAAAGTCTCCATTAAAACTCCACGTGAGGTTTTGGCCAATTTCTAAACCACACAGAGGGCATGACTCCAAATAACTATCAAGAAGCAGGAGCTAGAAGGACAAAGAGCTGAGCAGAGATTTTAGAAGAGTTATACAATGGTCTGGGAAGACAAAGAAAGGAATTCAAGGCTGCTAGTATGAAATGCTCTGGTAAACATTCCAGGCTCTCAACTGAGATACTGGAAAATCTTTATCCTAAAAAAAAAGAAAGAAAAGAAAGAAAATCTTTATCCTAGGAGGAAAGACATCATTAATAGAACAACCCTAAATGCGAAGGGTTGACTCATTGGAAAAGACTCTGATTCTGGGAGGGATTGGAGACAGGAGGAGAAGGGGACAACAGAGGATGAGATGGCTGGATGGCATCACTGACTTGATGGACATGAGTCTGAGTGAACTCTGGGAGATGGTGATGGACAGGGAGGCCTGGCGTGCTGTGATTCATGGGGTCGCAAAGAGTTGGACACAACTGAGCCGCTGAACTGAACCGAACTGAATAATATTTAAATGATCTGTATGTACTTTCTGCTGCCAAAGTGATATTAACCCTCTTGAAAGGAAGGAAACACCATTCAGTCTCTCTATAATTTTTAACGCACTTAATATACAAAGTCCAGGATCCAACCGAAAAATATGGGGCATGTTTAAAAAAGGAACCAGTTAATTAAAAGTCAGACAGAAACAGACCTACTGATGAATCAGATATTAGAACTAATAGGTACATTAACTATGCCTAATAAAGGAAAATATGGAGGATTTTAGCAGAGACTTGTAATCTATATAAAAAAATTTAATGAAATTTTATAGATCCAAAAATATAATAACTGAAATTAATAATTCAGGCTGCTGCTGCTACTGCTGCTAAGTCACTTCAGTCGTGTCCTACTCTGTGAGACCCCATAGACAGCAGCGCACCAGGCTCCCCTGTCCCCAGGGATTCTCCAGGCAAGAACACTGGAGTGGGCTGCCATTTCCTTCTCCAATGCATGAAAGTGAAGTCGCTCAGTCATTTCCTACTCCTAGCAACCCCATGGACTGCAGCCTACCAGGCTCCTTCATCCATGGGATTTTCCAGGCAAGAGTACCGGAGTGGGGTGCCATCGCCTTCAGGAGATGAGTTTAAAAGTAGATTAGACAGAGTAGAAAACATAATTTGTAAACTAGAATACAAGCAACTTTAACGTATCCTGATTGAAGTCCTGGGAGAAAAAACATGGAAATTAGGAAAAAGAGTACTAGAGATATGCAAACGTCCAACATGTGTAATTGGAATGTTGCAAAGAATGAAGGCTAGGGGCTCAGATGGTAAAGAATCCACCTGCAATTCAGGAGACCCAGGTTCAATCCCTGGGTCAGGAAGATGCCTTGGAGAAGGAAATGGCAACCCACTCCAATATTGTTGCCTGGTGAATTCCATGGACAGAGGAACCCAGCAGGCTACAGTCCATAGAGCTGCAAAGAATTGGACAGGACTCAGCAACTAATAAAGAAAAGGAAGAAAGGAAAGTGAACACGAGACAGAAACAATATTTGAAGTAATACTACTTGAGAATCTCTGAAACTGACAGGCATCAAACCACAGCTTGATTAAGTTTAAAAACCCAAGCAAGATAAATATAAAGAAAACTACATCTAGGCACAACATAGTGAAGTATGCTAAAAAACAAAGACAAAGACAAATTCTTAAAATTTGACACAAGGGGAAAAAAAGACACATTGCTTTCAAAGGAGCAATAATAAGTCTTGAGGCTGATTTAGCAACAAAAATTATGGCTGTCATAGGAAAATGAAAAGACATATTTAAAATTCTGAAAGTGGCCAACAACCTATAATTTTATAGCCAGTCAAAATATTCCTCAAAAATAGGGATGATTAAAAAAACTTATGCTAGAAATAAAGACATGCTTAAGAAATTAGGATATATCAGAAGGTCATAGGAGAGTGATTAAAGGGGCTCCCACTGGCCAAATCTAAGACAATTTATTCAGCATCAAAATAAGAAAAAAAATTAAGGGATTATACCTCATTGAATAAAATAAGAATTCTTGAGTCCATATGGTTAGTAAATATATTATTGAACTAAAGTATGCTGTCAACCAAAAAAATGTAAAGGAAACTATGGATTTAGAAAATTATCATTTCACTACCAACAGGGTAATAACTGATTCAGGTCTATGGATAATAAAACTATGTGGTGAAAACGTGATGAGGAAATAGGATATTTTGATGGTCTCAAAATATCTGCCTACTTATTAGTTACAGAGACATCGTGTACTTTCTAATGTGATGCTTCGAGAAAGGAAGATACATTTCTTATGTATTATTTCTGACAAATAATGTATAATTTGACTCTAAAAATAAGAAACCCCAATTGAGAAATACCTGCAAAAAATCTGGCCTTTACTCTATAAAATGTCACTATTATGAAGGAATTAGGAAGCTGATGCTATCCATCAAAATATAGACAATATTGACATGAACTAATGCAACGGCAATGGAGATTTTGAGAAGGGATCAAAAAAAACGTGCTACAGAAATTGTACATTTTCAACAAATAAAGACTTCTGAGATGTGGCAGGAAAGAAAGATGAAGAAGTACAAGTTTTCCAGCTGGAATATTTATCCAAAGTGAGATTTAGAAGAGTGCTTTTACATGACAAGGTAGGATACGGTTCTGTTTTAGAAGTAGACTTACCATGAGATACTCATGAGCCCTCCTTGTAATGATGTCTGGCCGCTGGTTGGGTTGAAGGATGAGATCAGGTCAGGACACAAGTTGTGGAGACATCTGCTTGTAGGGAGTGAGTCAAGTGGTGGGATCAGGTAAGAGCACCCAGGGGAGCAGGAAGATTAACAACAGAAAGAAGAAAGAGTGTAAAGCCCATTGAAGGACTGAGCAAAGAAAGAGGAACCAGCCAGGAAAATAAAAGGGAGGATCAGAGAATTCAGAGAATTTTAACAGGTTTTGTGTCTAAGAAACCAAGGAATAAGAGAGTTTAAGACCATACACCAAGTACATCCTTGTGACTTCCCTGGTGGCTCAGACGGTAAAGCATCTGCCTACAATGCGGGAGACCTGGGTTTGATCCATGTGTTGGGAAGATCCTCTGGAGAAGGAAATGGCAACCCATTCCAGTACTCTTGCCTGGAAAATCCCATGGACGGAGGAGCCTGGTAAGCTACAGTCCATGGGGTTGCAAAGAGTCGGACATGACTGAGCGACTTCACCCTACTTTACCAAGTACATCAGATACCAGCTATACTGATAGATAAGCATGTGTGCTGTGCTTAGTCGCTCGGTACTCTCTGACCGTTTGCGACCCCATGGACTGTAGCCCACCAGGCTCCTTTGTCCATGGGATTCTCCAGGCAAGAATACTGGAGTGGGGTGCCATGCCCTCCTCCAGGGGATCTTCTCAACCCAGGGACTGAACCCTGGTCTCCCACATTGCAGGAGGATTCTCTACCACCTGAGCCACCAGGGAAGCCCATGAGGCTGACTAACACACGATTCCTGCCCCCACAAAGCTCAAAAGTGTGTCAGAGGAAAAAGACATAACACAAAACATTTCAGTCTTACACATGAATCTACGCAGAACACAGTGACAGAAAAACACAGATGCCTTACCATGAGAACACAAAGGGGAAGAGCTTTCTCCTCCAAGATGTTAGGTACCCATGGCCTCTGGGTTCTGCGCAGCATCTCTGGGTTCTCTGGAATGAGTAGCTGGATGCGGTGGCACTCAAACTGCTGGTCATTACCAAACCCAGGACAACCACTGGTTGGATTGAACGAACTACGTATTTATCCTCAGAGGGTCATAAAAAGTAACAAATGGGAGACTTACAGCTTACAGTGTGCAGCTTGGCCACGACTTTTTGTTTTTAATCACCTCTTTTTCTAAAGAAAACCAAGAGAAGCTCACCCATTCTCAGTCCTTTTACATTTTTGGTCTTTTTCTTATCACATTGTTGTTCGGAAACTGTGGAGAAAAGGATATATTGAGTAGGGGAATTCTCCACAAGGCCATAGACACTTCAAAAAACTGAGTGATAAATGCAAGTAGGTTAGTGCCAGGGGAAAATAGCAAGAGATAAAGTTGGGAAGAAAGACAGAAATCCAGTCAAGAAGACAGCTGCACTTGAGGTGAAGTGATAAAGAAGGTAGATAAGGAAATTGTAGAATAAGTATACAGATGGCACTTAATAGGTGCCACTCTGCTAAGTGTTCTACAGGTATTAGCTCACTTAGATTATATCTGAGATACACCTATCATTATTCTCATTTTACAGATGAGGAAACTGAGGCCCAGAGAGATTAAGGACAAGAGATTAATTTGTCCACAGAGTTAGTGAATGGTGGAGCCAGGACTCGAACCCCAGCAGTCCACCTCTGGAGTCTATCTGTGCCCTCACCTACCACACCCTAGAGCAGGATTCATATGCTAGATAAATATAATTGTGATAAATGCTCTGAAAGAAAAGAATAGGGGATAGCGAGAGTCATTTCCTGGATGGGGAAATCTTAGGCAAATCGAGGGTAAATGATCTTTCCCTGACTGAACCCCATCAGTAGTGCAGCTGAGGTTTACATTTGGATCTCCATATTTCTAGCCCAGTATGGACTTCTTTCCCTTTCCTGGTGCTGCAGTCTTGAAAAGGCTGAAATTGAAATTTGAGAAGGGACTTAACCACGAATCAGCTAGAATACCTCATGGAGGGACTGAAAGAGCTCTTGATAGGATAGAAAGACAGACATGTTCAGTCTTGCCTCCTTCATTAACACCTGTGAGACACCAGGTGGGTGTCTGGAACTCTGCAACTTGGTTTCCCACTTTGTAAAATGAGAGCATGCTAACAGATCATTGCTATAGCCTTGCTTGGCACCTCTCACATTTTCTGACCATCTTCTCAACAAGGCTTTCAGTGGGATTGTGGACATTTTCCAGTTCAGTTCAGTTCAGTTGCTCAGTCGTGTCTGACTCTTTACAACCCCATGAACCACAGCACGCCAGGCCTCCCTGTCCATCACCAACTCCCAGAGTTCACTCAAACTCACGTCCATCGATGCCTCAATCTTTCCCAGCATCAGGGTCTTTTCCAATGAGTCAGCTCTTCGCATGAGGTGGCCAAATTACTGGAGTTTCAGCTTCAGCATCAGTCCTTCCAATGAATATTCAAGATTGATCTCCTTTAGGATAGACGGGTTGGATCTCCTTGCAGTCCAAGGGAATCTCAAGAGTCTTCTCCAACACCACAGTTCAAAAGCATCAATTCTTTGGTGCTCAACTTTCTTTGTAGTCCTACTCTCACATCCATACATGACTAGTGGAAAAACCATAGCCTTGACTAGACAGACTTTTGTTGACAAAGTAATGTCTCTGCTTTTTAATATGCTGTCTAGGTTTTTCCAGTGGTCATGTATGGATGTGAAAGTTGGAGTATAAAGAAAGCTGAGCACCAAAGAATTGATGCTTTTGAACTATGGTGTTAGAGAAGACTCTTGAGAGTCCCTTGGACTGCAAGGAGATCCAACTAGTCCATCCTAAAGGAGATCAGTCCTGGGTATTCATTGGAAGGAGTGATGCTGAAGCTGAAACTCCAATACTTTGGCCACCTGATGCGAAGAGCTGACTCATTGGAAAAAGACCCTGATGCTGGGAAAGATTGAGGGCAGGAGGAGAAGGGGATGACGGAGGATGAGATGGCTGGATGGCATCATCAACTCGATGGACATGAGTTTGAGTGAACTCCGGGAGTTGGTGATGGACAGGGAGGCCTGGCGTGCTGCAGCTCATGGGGTCACAAAGAGTTGAACATGACTGAGCAACTGAACTGAACTGACCTGAACTAGGTTGGTCATAACTTTCCTTCCAAGGAGTAAGTGTCTTTTAATTTCATGTTTGCAATCACCATCTCCAGTGATTTTGGAGCCCAGAAATATAAAGTCAGACGCTTTTTCCACTGTTTCCCCATCTATTTGTCATGAAGTGATGGGACCGGATGCCATGATCTTAGTTTTCTGAATGTTGAGCTTTAAGCCAACTTTTTCACTCTCCTTTCATTAAGAGGCTCTTTGATTCTTCTTCACTTTCTGCCATAAGGGTGGTGTCATCTGCATATCTGAGGTTATTGATATTTCTCCGGCAATCTTGACTCCAGCCTGTGCTTTCTCCAGCCCAGCGTTTCTTATGATGTACTCTGCATTTAAGTTAAATAAGCAAGGTAACAATATGCAGCCTTGACATACTCCTTTTCCTATTTGGAACCAGTCTGTTGTTCCATGTCCAGTTCTAACTGTTGCTTCCTGACCTGCATACAGATTTCTCAAGAGGTGGGTCAGGTGGTCTGGTATTCCCATCTCTTGAAGAATTTTCCACAGTTTATTGTGATCCACACAGTCAAAGGCTTTGGCATAGTCAATAAGGCAGAAACAGATATTTTTCTGGAACTCTCTTGCTTTTTTGATGATCTATCGGATGTTGGCGATTTGATCTCTGGTTCGTCTGCCTTTTCTAAAACCAGCTTGAATTTTTCAGTTACCCTGAGCCTTTATGACGTTTGTCAGAGCCCACAACATTGCATTGCACCTAAAAGAAGAATGTACTTTAAATATATGGTAAGCTCAAATAAGAGTTACCCTTTAAGAGACACGCCTACATATCTGTAAATAGTGAAACCAGTCCTGCGAAAATGAGGACAGCTACAGCCAAATATGCTAACAAAAAATGTTTGGTGCAACTGGATCTGAGTGGTACAAATACCTAGCAGTGTGTAACTGTACCTAGCACCTGCCCAGCCATAGTAGATACCTGAATGATATTCATTAGCCCCCTTCTCAGTTTTCTGTTAGCTTCTGCTTACAGAAGAAGCTTCCATACATTTTATTAGCTTCCATACATCTATTAGCTTCCATACATTTTATTTCCTGGTGAATGATTTCTTACATATTCCTTGTCCCATTTATTGTTCTTTTTATGAGTTTAGATAAGGTTACAATTATTAACTGCTCTTCAAAGTAAACTATTGGCCCTAAAGATTTTTTTTTCCTTTTATATGATTTCCCACTTTGGAAAAAGACTATTTACAAAGTGTCAATAAGCATACCCATCTGCAAATGGGCACATTTTAAAGCATTTGTCAGGCATATTAGTATTGGTTTGAAGGAAGACACCAAGTTCAATGTCTTGCCTTTGGGAAAATAAAAATGTTTGGGATAAAAATAGAAGCTCAGCTTTCCAGGACTGATTGGTATGTCTTTAGACATCTCACACTCTTAGACATCAAATGCATCATCATTGTGACATTGGTGAATATAAATGGGCTGGCAAAATCTTTTAGATGAGAAAAAATTGAGATTTGATTGATTGACTCTCTCTGCAGTATAGATGGACTCAAACATAAATGTAAATTCATATATCCTGGGAAGTGATAAAGGGATTCTCAGAGAATAGTAATGTCAAAAATAAAGTAGCATTTATTGAGTACTAACTTTATGCCAGTTATATGCATGGCAACTTACGTATATATTTTTAAAGCAAATCTTTACAACCGCCCTGTGAGGTATGTAGTATAATACTCACTTAACAAATGAAAAAAAAAAAAAAAAACTAAACAAAACTGAGACTTAGAGAAGTTAAGTAACACCCAAAGAATTAATGGAAAAAGACAAATTCCAAAAAGAAGGATTCACATTGGAGGATTCACACTTGAGTGAGGGTTAAGACTGTCCTCATTAGTGTGGCTTCTGTAACAAATAACCACAAACTCAGTACCTAAAACAGCAAGTAGTAAATCTCTTATATTTCTGGAGGTCAGAAGTCCAAAATCTGTCTCAATGGGCTGAAATCAAGATATCAGCAGAGCTGAGCTCTCTTCCAAAACTTCAGGAAAGAACCCGTTGTTGGCCTCTTGCTGTTTGTGTGGCTGTTGGTACTCCTTGGCTTGCATCTGTATCGCTCTCCATGGCCTGGGTCTTCAAGTCTCTCTCTGCTCTGCCTTCATGTTGCCTTCTCTTGTCCTGTGTGTGTTACCACTTACTCTGCTTCTGTCTTTAAAAGATACTTATGATTGCATTTAGGACCCACCTGGATGATCCAGGGTAATTTACTCATCTGAAGATCCTCGTTTCGTTGCATCTTTTACCTTATAAGGTGATATTCAATAGTTCAGGCATGAGGCCCTGTTATCTTCAGGGGGCATTATTCAGCCTACTACAAAGGACATGCGACATTCTCCTCCATACGAGATGTTCTGTTGTACCTGTCACTCTTTCCTGGACTTCAGGATGTTTAACAACAGTAGTATAGGCTCACAATCCCTCGGCTATGGTCATGAAATCCTGAAAACTGAAACATTTCTTCATAAATATGGTATAAATTCCTCAACAATGAGAGCTGATGCAAATGGACATGAAGCTTTTTATAATCTTTGTCTATCCCCTTAGCATGACTGTTCATACATTCACTATGGAAATATTCATTTCTTATGTTACTGACTGCACTGCTAAGGAAGTTACATAATTTACATTATTTCTATTCTAACATCTGAGAAGATCTGAACTCTGAAAATCATTTGATCCCAAGAGTTTTAGATAAAGGATTGTGAACCCATGGTAAGATAGGAGACAGAAATAATCCCAAAAGATTTCAAAAGTGATGGAAACTGTAAGACAAACTAAAAATTACTTAAGGACTCTAGAGTATAGCTGGAGCCTTCAGGGAGTCAAGGAACCATCACATTTAGGAATCCCTATGAGGTGCTTAAAAAATAATTTCTAGGAAGATAATAAGTGTCATAGAAAAAAGTTCAAGTAATGGGAAAAAAGGACAAGGTATTCAGAGAATAACCCCTTCATCATTTTATCTCTAAGAAGTATTGTACCCAAATTGTTTGGATTTCTCATGCTCTCCTGAGTACCAGGATTGGAACCCCATTTCCTGACCCATAGGCAACATGTCCTGTTGTGCCCATAGAGAGGGTATCAACAGCAGAGTGGCAACTGGTATGCTGGCTTATGCCCTAAAATACTGGTGCAGCCACTGCTTCAGACTCTGCACAAAGCCCCTCAGGGAAGGACTTCCCCATGTCCATTAGAAGAGCCTCTTCTGAGACCATGATCAGTTCATGGATGTTAGGCCATGGAATCTCAGATTTCCTCACCTAGTGGAGTTACCCTTACCCTACCATGACCACCACCACCATCACTACCCGCATCATCTTCCTCTCTTGAATTTTATCTAGCCTTTCTCTCACCTTCCAAAAACATGTCCCAGTATACCCAGTCCCTTTCTCCAACACACACACACACACACACACACACACACACACACACAAACATCTTGGAGAGGAGGTGCATTTGGCACCTTTGAAAGGATGGCCTCCTTATGTATATCCACACAAACACAAACACCATACCTCTCCAATACCTTCCTTGTAAAGATCTCAATACAGAGCTTTAAATGTTATTGCTCCCCCAAGTCTTAATCTTAATCTTTAATGAGTATCCTAACATAATCCTCTTGGGTCAGCCATCTGAAAATGCGTAACCTTGGTCAAGGAGAAGGTGAGTGGCTGAAGAGGGCAAATCCATCATGTTAACAAGAAAGGAATTATTCAATGAACATGAACTACTTTGGAAAGATGGAAAAAGTTTAGTCGCATCATTTTCCTTTGAGAATGATAATCTATAGAGATATCCCAAAGGAAATATTATCTCAGTTGGTGACTCACTGAAGTTTGTCATAAGCATTCTAATTCTATTTCTGTTATCATCAATATAAATGACATCCCTTATGGTCTGGATGATATTTTGAGTTGGCCACCAAACTTTTTATTGGTATTATAAAGGAATGAGAGATTCCATGTAAGTAAACTTTTCAAAGAAATAAAACACGCTTTTATAAAAGCCAAAATGTAGAAATAGGGTCATAATAATTTTAATGGAAGTATTTGTGGTGCCTTGTTCTGCTTTCATAAGAAAGAGACAGGTGGTGTTTGACTTCTGGCAATTTGATGTGCAGAAGTCCCTGAACATGGAGGCAGCTCACTAAACTCACATGATCAGTTCTTAGCAAAGAGAGCAGGAGAGTGACAAACAAGTGTCCTCAACTAATTCTTGCCGCAGTCTGGCGGGCTTCACGAGAGTTCCCCAGCCTTTAGTCTCAGTCTGCACCACCCTTTTCTCAGCTTACCTCATGCATCCATAGACCTCTCCCACATATCCACGACAGACAGCAGCACTAAGCGCTCAGAGTCTGAGGAAGATGGTGCAGCTCCAAGTAGTGAGAGACAGTGAATAATGTGGATATGTTGAGATAAAATGTCTAGTGTGACAGAGAAAACACACCTAAAAGCAAATTTTATAAAAATATTTTGGACAGTTACACTAACGTTTGAAGAAGTACATGGCATCCGAAAGTAGGGAAAACCACAAGATCATTCAGGTATGATTTAATCAAATCCCTTATGATTATACAGTGGAACTGAGAAATAGACTCAAGGGATTATATCTGATAGATAGAGTGCCTGAAGAACTATGGACAGAGGTTCATGACATAGAAAAAGAAATGCTAAAAGGCAAAATGTTTATCTGAGGAGGCCCTACAAAGAGCTATGAAAAGAAGAGAAGAGAAAGTCAAAGGAGAAAAGGAAAGATATACCCATTTCAGTACAGAGTTTCAAAGGATAGCAAGGAGAGATTAGAAAGCCTTCCTCATGATCAATGCAAAGAAATAGAGGAAAACAACAGAATGGGAAAGACTAGAGATCACTTCAAGAAAATTAGAGATATCAAGGGAACATTTCATGCAAAGATGGGCTCAATAAAGGACAGAAATGGTATGGACCTAACAGAAGCAAAACATATTAAGAAGAGGTGGCAAAAATACACAGAAGAACTGTACAAAAAGGATCTTCATGACCCAGATAACCACGATGGCATGGTCACTCACCTAGAGCCAGACATCCTGGAGTGTGAAGTCAAGTGGGCCTTAGGAAGCATCACTACAAAGCTAATGGAGGTGATGGAATTCCAGTTGAGCTATTTCAAATCCTAAAAGATGATGCTGTGAAAGTGCTGCACTCAATATGCCAGCAAATTTTGGAAAACTCAGCAGTGGCCACAGGACCAGAAAAAGGTTAGTTTTCATTTCAATCCCAAAGAAAGGCAATACCAAAGAATGTTCAAACTACCACACAATTGCACTCATCTCACACGCTAGCAAAGTAATGCTCAAAATTCTCCAAGCCAGGCTTCAGTAGTATGCGAACCCTGAACTTCCAGATGTTCAAGATGGATTTACAAAAGTCAGAGGAACCAGAAATCAAATTGCCAACATTTGTTGGATTATTGAAAAAGCAAGAGAGTTTCAGAAAAAACATCTACTTCTGCTTTATTGACTATGCCAAAGCCTTTGACTGTGTGGATCACAACAAACTGTGGAAAATTCTGAAACAGATGGGAATACCAGACCACCTGACCTGCCTCCTGAGACATCTGTATGCAGGTCAGGAAGCAACAGTTAGAACTGGACATGGAACAAAGACTGGTTCCAAATAGGAAAAGGAGTACCTCAAGGCTATATATTGTCACCCTCCTTATTTAACTTATATGCAGAGTGAGAAATGCTGGGCTGGAAGAAGCACAAGCTGGAATCAAGATTGCCGGGCGAAATATCAATAACCTCAGATATGCAGATGACACCACCCTCACGGCAGAAAATGAAGAAGAACTAAAGAGCCTCTTGATTATAGTGAAAGAGGAGAGTGAAAAGGCTGACTTAAAGCTCAACATTCAGAAAACTAAGAACATGGCATCTGGTCCCATCACTTCATGGAAAATAGATGGGGAAACAGTTCCAGACTTTATTTTGGGGGGCTCCAAAATCACTGCAGATGGTGACTGCAGACATGAAATTAAAAGACACTTGCTCCTTGGAAGAAAAACTATGACAAACCTAGACAACATATTAAAAAGCAAAGACATCACCTTGCCAACAAAGGTCCATCTAGTCAAAGCCATGGTTTTTCTAGTAGTCCTGTATGGATGTGAGAGTGGGACTATAAAGAAAGTTAAGTGCCAAAGAATTGATGCTTTTGAACTGTGGTGTTGGAGAAGACTCTTGAGAGTCCCGTGGACTTCTAGGAGATCCAACCAGTGTTCAGATCCAACCAATATTCAGATGCAACCTGAATATTCATCGGAAGGACTGATGCTGAAACTGAAATTCCAATACTTTGGGCACCTGATGCAAAAAAAACTGACTCATTTGAAAAAACCCTGATGCTGGGAAAGATTGAAGGCGTGAGGAGAAGGGGATGACAGAGGATGAGGTGGTTGGATGTCATCACTGACTCAATGGACATGACTTTGAATAAACTCCAGGAGTTGGTGATAAACAGGGAGGCCTGGCCTGCTGCACTCCATGGTGTTGCGAAGAGTCAGACACGACTGAGCGACTCAACTGAGCTGAACTGAACTAAATTCGAAGGGAAATAGGGACTCCTCATTAAAAAGAACAGCTTCTTGGAAACAACATCAGCTTGGGAACAAGAGGACTAGGTCCTGGTCCCTCATTCTATCTTTTATTAACTCTGTGTGTTACTCAATGAAAGACATTTAACTTCACTGATACTCAATCTTCAGCTGTAACAATTATGATACATATAAAAGAGCACTTTGAGACTACAATGAGTTAATACATAGGAGTTGTTTTATAAATTCCAAAGTACAACACAAAGATATATTTGCCATTCTAAATGAGATCTTCTCCATGTGTATTAAAACACTCATTCCTTTATAATCAAAGACACAACTTCTCTAGAATTTCCCTTGATAGGATCCAACTGATGATTGTTAGGATCCACCAAAACTTGGCAAAGTTGTTTTGGATCAAACTTAATTTTGGTAGGATTTTCCACTATCTAAGTAAAAGCTTTGATCCTCTTTTGATATTGTGTAAAGTAGCAAGATGAGAGAGTCAACATTTTAAAAGGTGGTTTCTATGTGGCTCAGAATTTGTATTCCATTAATAACCTCATAACATAAGTAAAGAGTGCTCATCCTGGTGAGATGGCAGATTAGGAAATCCAAAATTTATTCTTAATGTTAGCAGAAAAGGCAACGTCTTAGAAAACAACACTTTCTCTGGAAACTACAATAAGAAAGAAAAGAATCAAAATTCATCGACTCTTCATAAAGGTAGAAAGCAGCCCCAGTAGCCTCCAAAACCTTCTCAGAAATGTCTGTGACAAATTTACTAATGGATGCTTTCTGATTCTGATGCTGAAATTTCCATCACTTGCCAGTGAGAAAGAATGTCAGAAATAAAATAATAACTTTGTTTAATATTTATGCTATTCTCTCATATTAAATATAATTTATGTGATTGGTTTTTGTATTACACTGTTTAATTATGTATACTTGAAGAGGCTTTATATTATACATGGTTATCGTTTATGATTAATTAATTCAATATGGAGTTTGCGCTCATGCCTGTAAAATGTTGGGCACAAGGCCCTGTGTCAAGATCATAATCCTCCTCTTTATCATTCTTGCTACAAGAAAATAAAGATTTAATTTACAGCATATTTTCCAGGGGTGTGCTGTGCTGTGCTCTGCTTAGTTGCTCAGTCACGTCTGATTCTTCAAGACCCTGTGGATGGCTCCTCTGTCCATAGGGATTCTCCAGACAAGAATACTGGAGTGGGTTGCCATGCCCCTCCTCCAGGGGATCCTCCCAACCCAATGATTGAGCCCAGATCTCCCGCATTGCAGGAAGATTCTTTACCATCTGAGCCAGCAAGGAATACTCCATCCTAAATGCAAACATTCCCTTTTTGTGCTGAACATCATTTAATTTTCCTTGAAGGACTGGAATCATCATTGACAGTTAGGAAGGTGCAGATAAAAGACAGAAGATGCAGATAAAAGACAGTCACTGGCACAGACTGCCTGAGGCTAGTTTTCCCATCAAACCACTCTGCTAAAAGTCACTGTTAAACCTCAAATTACAAAAACAAAGGGTTTTCTTATTGAGTCTCCTTCTACTTAATATTTCCCTAGTAACCTCTTCTTTCTTAAAAATGCTTCTTTCAATGAATAGTACCTGTTCACTGTTTTATGGGTACCCTTTTTTGATTGTTCCTTCTCACTCTCCCAGGTTGGCTTCTCTTCCGTCACTCATTCTCTTCTTGTACAATTCTTGGCCATCCTGGACCTGGTTCTCTTCTTATGCTACTTAGTCTCTTTGAAAACTCCCAACCACTCCCATAGATTCAACTTGGATCCATCTGTAAAATGATAGCATCCAAAAATGATATCTCTATCCATAACTGCTCTCTTTATACACTTATTTTGACATCAGTAGTCCTTTTCAACCCAAATGTTCCATCGACTCCTCAAGCTCAATTTATCTAAAACACAAATAATGAATTTTTCTCCTTTTGTGAACCACAGTTAACAGCTTCATTATCCTTTCCCTTCCAAAGGTCATCACCTTTGAATTCTTCCTCATCCAATCAAATCCTAGTTATGTATGGCTGCCATGTTTCTTAGCATCCTCTTCATCTCAGCATTATTCAAGCTCTTATGATCAAATAGGAGTAAAGAAGGAACTAATATATTTAAGTGCTCACTAGACACTCTATATACATTTTTCCATTCATTCCATCAAGAACCATACCACACAGGTATTATTTTCACCACCATTTTTCTGTTGAAAATGTTATAATGTCTCAGAAACATACAAATGTTGGCTAATAGTTACAGAGCTACAAGGGAGCTTGAATTGAGGTTTGACTAGAAATCTTTGTTTCTTCCCACCTCCCATTTTAGCATTTCTTTATCCCAACCAATCTCCCTGTCACTGGTGGCTCCTCCCCAGACCAGTCTTTTGAAGCAGTGGTGCCTGAGCAATGTTTGATGGAACAGCTTAGTGGTCTGTAGATCTTCATCATATTTTGGTCAACATTTTAAAATTTAGAAATACCACCAGCCTAACAACAACAATCAAAATAGGTGTATTCTATTTTTTTCACTAAGATGTCAGACAGTCCTGCAATGCTAGGCATAGTTTCCCACACAGCAGTAATCAATTGACCTAACCCAGGTGTTGACCACAACCTGACCGCAACTCTGCAATTCACTAGACTCCATCCCTCCCAGATGTTTGTAAATATGCCCAGGTTCAGTTTATCGTTGAGATTTCCTCATTAAACTTATACTATAACTAAGATCATGGCATCTGGTCCCATCACTTCATGGCAAATAGATGCGGAAACAGTGGAAACAGTGGCAGACTTTATTTTGGGGGGCTCCATGAAATTAAAAGACGCTTACTCCTTGGAAGGAAAGTTATGACCAACCTAAATAGCATATTGGAAAGCAGAGACATTACTTTGCCAAATAAGGTCCGTCTAGTCAAGGCTATGGTTTTTCCAGTAGTCATGTATGGATGTGAGAGTTGGACTGTGAAGAAGGCTGAGCACCAAAGAATTGATGCTTTTGAACTGTGGTGTTGGAGAAGACTCTTGAGAGTCCCTTGGACTGTAAGGAGATCCAACCAGTCCATTCTGAAGGAGATCAGTCCTGGGTGTTCTTTGGAAGGAATGATGCTAAAGCTGAAACTCCAATACCTTGGCTACCTCATGTGAAGAGTTGACTCATTGGAAAAAACTCTGATGCTGGGAGGGATTGGGGGCAGGAGGAGAAGGGGACGATGGAGGATGAGATGGCTGGATGGCATCACCAACCTGATGGACGTGAGTCTGGGTGAACTCCAGGAGTTGGTGATGGACAGGGGGGCCTGACGTGCTGCAATTCATGGGGTCGCAGAGTCGGACACGACTGAGCGACTGAACTGAACTGATTGTATTTCTAAGAACAAGTTGCTTCATTCAATGATATTATTTGTGTTACTCTATTCCCATTTAAATTTGCAGTTCCTGGTCAATAAGTGTAACATAAGGGTAAAATGGAGCTGCTATAAAAAAATACCATAGATTGTGAGGCTCAACACCAGAAATACATTTTCTCACAGTTCTGGAAGCTGCTAGCATGGTCAGGTTCTGGTGAGCGCTCTCCTCCCATCTTAGAGAGGGCCACCCTCTCGCCGTGTACTCATATGGCCTTTCCTTGGTTCATGAATGTGGAGACAGAATGAGATCTCTCTTCCTCTTTTTATCAGGCCATCCATCTTATTGAATTAGGATCCCACCCTTATATACTTGTCTAACTTTAACTACTTCCTGAAAGCCCTATCCTCAAACATAGTGAGATTTCGAGTAAGGACTTTAATATATGAATTCTGAGGGGACACAGTTCAATCCATAAAACAGTTTAATAATAATTATTGTTGAGTATTTACTATGTACTCAACATTGTTCTAAGTACTTTACAATTATTATCCAACCTCGTCCTGATAATAATTCTATGAGATGGATACTTTCTATCATTTTCCCCATTTTCCAGATAAGGAATCAGAGAGAGGTCATGTAGCTTTCCCAGATCCCACAGCTAGCAGGTGACCGAGCTGGAATTTGAACCCAAGTGGTCAGATTCTTAACTTCCATTTAAAATTGCTTTTTAAATTCCCCAAAGTTTAAAAGTTCAGCCTTCCCTTCCAACATGAGCATCACCTGCCCCTCAGGTAAATGAATCACTGGTCATTTTCTACTTCCTATTCACATCCTTTGTCTTTTTTGAGATTTTCCCCCTCTTTTTTCCCAAGGGCTTGTACAGACTCTCACCCTCCAAAACCCTGGTCAAGTTCCCTCTCACTTGTGAACTTCTCATGATTTCTAAAACCTCTAATGTATCTGAGCTCTCTCTTCTCAGTGCTCTCCAAAGCCTTTACTCTTTATTCCTGCTGTAACTATTGCACTACCCCATTCTATTTTAAAGCATATGTGTGTGTTTCTCCTTGAAATCAGATCTCGTGTTTTTGTTTCTTTGTCTCCTTAAGACTGACATACAGAGGCGCTCAGACAGGCTGGTTACACCAAGTTGACCTGAGGTGTTAAAAATATTTCCCCCAGTTTGTTTTATTGAGATCTAAGTCACACTTAAGACCATATTAGTTGAAGGTCTCAATGATGATTTGATATATGTGTTAACCAGATAATCTCTGAAATTCCCTTCAGTCTAAAACCCTGTAATTTTTAAATACATGTATGTGAGATATACATTCCTCGGTTTGAAATGCCCTCATTCTTTGAATTTTCAATTGCTTTTTCAACAGTTCCTTTGATTTTTAACTTTTTGTTTCTCCTCCTTTATAATCAGGGGAATTTTCTTTTCCATCTGATGTGGTGTTTGATTTGAGGTGGCAGGAAGATAGAGGTAGGTCTAAATAGGAATGCTTTTTTTTCTAGATACTCTGGCATAATCTGTGCTTGAGGTTTCAGGAAGTCTTATTTTTGCCAAGTGATATATTTCTTGTTGTTAATTTTTTTTCATATCACTTTGGACTTTATTTGTAAAACCCATAATGGAAGCAGAAACCCAGGGCTGGGTTGAAGTAGATATGTGCTTTACAGAAGCCTGCCGGTGACTGGTACTATCCTGACTGAGACAAAGTTCCACACTGAATACACTGAGTCTACCGGGTTCAGTAGCATCTTAGAAATTAGCCTGTAAAGACTGCTAGACTGAGAGGCTTTGTGTAAATGCTATATTTTACTGTTACAATCACCATTTCATATGTATTTCTCTCAGGTTGGGTGTGAGCATAAGAACAGAATTCAATATTTCGGGGGCAGATAGGATAGCAGGAAAAAAGGAAAGCATCAAAGATTCCTACCATGTTTGAGCCATTTGTTTTAACTTGCAACTGTACCAAATGTCTTATTAGGTGATAACTGATTTAGGGTAGCATTGTATTTTTCAGAGCACTATCACACCCATTATCTAATTTCATCCTCAGTGTAAGTTTCGAAAGTATCATTATTCTTATTAACATCTTCATTTTCTATAATCTCAGAGAAGTATAAAGACATGCCAGGGTCACAGAGTCATAAATTGTGAGACCAGGATTTGAATCAAGACCCTCCAACCTCAAGCCCTAGACTCTTCCTATACGACTACAATGTCTCAGCTTTACTAGGTCAACCAGTTGGCATTTCATTGTCAGTTAATCCCCTTTGCTTCCTTTTGGCAGAAGGCCAACAGCAAGAGCAGCAAAAAGATTCGGATCATTCTCAAGCTGAAAAACCAACCTCTGAGGAATCCAGGGCTAACTGGGTAATAATTAGTATGCAGTGGTGATGACAACCAGAGAATTGTCCATTACTGTCTCACATGCTAACAGACTGGTGTATCTGCTCCTCTGAGAAGCCGCCACTTGGATAATTCCTAAAGCCCACCCTGGTCAGTGCACCTGGTGCTCTTGGAGGAGGATTTGCACTGCTCATGACCCATGCATGTTCATGGATATGTGAAAATCCAGTTGAAACACAGTATGTGGAAGGTGAACTGTGGTACTTCCTGGGGCAAATGATACCCTGCAGGAAATGTTAACCTTTCACATGAGTTAGTCAATGTTGTGCCCTCTCTGGCCCTTTTTTGTATACCTTTATCACTCAGTCTATAGCACACACTGTATTAAAACAAACATTTTCAGATTTTTACTCTACTCATGTGGTTTTTGAGATCAGAGACTCCTTTCTTTTCTCACTGATATATACTGAGTTACAATATCGCGTTCGTTTCAGGTGCCCAGCACAAAGAAATTGGTTTTGTCCAATGCTCCATGGGAACTGTATCTAGTGTTAGGGATATGCATATTTGATTCTCACAAATGATATGTGGCATGTAGTTTGCTCAAAAACCATTACCAGTATGAATAATTAGAGGAGGCTCTGACCTTTAAAATGAGAAGCATTCTAAGCTATTTCATATCCACACCTTTACATATCTGTATATATATATATGTGTGTGTGTGTGTATATATACATAAACACTTGACTTATAGCTTGCCTTAGTCTATTATCTAATTATAAAGTTTCCTTTGGAATGGCCATCCAAAAAATTTACCCACTAGGATTGGGTTCTGAGTTCATAATCTTATTTTTTCTGTAGATATGTTTATATTCAGAAAGAATGTAAAATGAAAGAGAAAAAAGAGTATGCACATGTGATTGGAAAATGTGAAAACTTCCTATTGATTCTCAGACAGAGCTCCGTAACTTACCCTGAGATACAATCTCAGTAATTCTTATCTGTCAGTTCCATTACTAAAAGAACTAAGACAGTGATGGATATAAGGGGACCAAACCTCTTCCCATCAAAAAATTTCCAGAATAAAAGAGTTAAAGGAATTAGTGTTCCCCAGAAGCCAGTAAGGGTAGAGTACTATTATAAGTTCTCTTTGGTTTCCATCATCTGATCAGAAGGGAAAAAAGGAGGGAAAGAGAGTGGGAAGGAAAAAGGGTAGGGCTACATAACACATATCAGTGGCAGATAAAATCACTTTGGGTTATGAACACTTCATTCTCAGTTACAGATATGGAATTTCAAGAATGATTATTAATGATTGTGACTCAAGAGGGAAACTCCTTTCCCTCCTTCCTTGTGCTGAAATCCAAGATTCTAATCCAACAAGTCACCTACTGAAGGACCCCGCCCCAGCACTACCTAATGATGGCTTCTTCACCAGGATCGTAGCGAGAACTGCAGCCACTGCCAGAAATCTGGCCCTAGATTCCATTCCAACTCAGCGCTTAATGCCATTACACATCCTACAACAGCTGCACGGATACCTCTGTGAGCCGTTTGGGTATTTCAGAACAGATAGAGAACTGCCATTTACTTATGCCCAACACTAATCCCAACATGGTCTTTCACAAAAGGATCTAAATAAAAAGAGCCAACTGGACTAATAACAAAAGTTTGCAAATGAAGCTTTCAAGGAGAATGTTTTTCCACCTCCATGTACAATGGATGCTACAGACCTCAGGCATATAGGGGAGAATGGAGAACAAGGCATCATTATGTCACACACCACCCCCCCCCCCCCCCCACACCCAAGCATCATGAAGAGGCTCTGCCTGTTTTCTCGTCTATACTATCCCTTGTAGCTGACTTCTTTGCAGGGGGTCATCTATGATTGTCATACGTGGTCACATCTTTTCATCCACAGGCAGTCACTATGACCTGCTCAGTAGGTACCTGGGGAACAGAGATGAATGACAATAATCTCCCCCTCTGTCCTTTAACAGTATAGTTGGAGAAACAGATACTTACACAAAGAGACATACACACACAGACACATTTTGCATAGTGACCTGACCTGACCTCTACCTGGGGGGACATGGGATTTCAAAGGAGAAACTGGCCACCTATGTTGGGGAAGAGGCATGGAAGGGGATAGTTCATAGAGGATGCCGCCTTAAAGATTATCTAGTCCTGTGGTTTTCCAGCTGTGCTTCTTTGAGTGCTAGGTGCCACAGAAAAGGAGGTGCTAGGTTGTCCCAGGCAGCTTCGAGCAGATAGCATCAGCCTTTATCAATTTTTAATATTAAAATGCCAAATGATACATTGTTTAAAAAATTACTGTCAACCCCTAGTACACAGAATCCTCAAGATGGTACATTTCTTTAGGGAAAGAACAGGATTTGCTGCATGGGAGAGGAAGTAAGCCAGTGAAAGCTGGAGGGTATTGGGTTTGGGTTTTTTTTTTTTTTTTTTTTTTGGTCCACTCCAAGGATAGAACCCATGCCCTCAGCATTGGGAACTTGGAGTCTTAACCACTGGACAGCCAGGGAAGTCCCAAAGCTGGAGTCTTGATAGTCATCTAAAGAGGGCTAATCTCCTCTTCATGAGAAATAAAAATATATGATGGTCAGAGATGGAGAGAAGGGATAAGAGGTAAGGAGTGAGGAAAGAAGGGAAACATGATGGGAGGCTGGGGCCCAGATTTTTGAAAAGGACAAAAAGCTTTATTGACATGAGTATCTAATAGGAAATTCAAACTATTTGTTTATAACTCCCTTCATCTTCCCAAAATAATCAGTAAATTATTTTATAACACACAGACTCACAACTGTGGTTGCTGATGTTTTTAAGGGAATTTAAGGTAAAGAGCCAAATTTTATACTTGAAGCAATGAAGTGCAGAACAAGCAAAGCATGCTGCCTCCCCAGCGGCAGTGGGGCTCATAGGATGAGGCCCTGGGAATTATACTTCCACATGCTATGCACTGAGATTTGAGTCATCTTTTCTAGATCTCAAAAACCAAAGCAACTAAAATTTCATTTGAAACAAATAAGTGGGTTGGGCCTGCTGGTAAAACTGGTTTGAAAGACATTTATTTAACCCAAACCTTTCATCTAATGAGGAAAAATTGCAGGCTCCAGAGAGGTGAAGGGGTCTGTTGAGGTCAAGCTCCAGCTCTTATCTGGCAGAGTAAGGGCCAGAATCTAGTTCTTCTGACCCAAGAAAAGCCTGGCTCTGTCTACTAGGCCAAGTTCAGGTTTAGAAATCTGCTAGAACCATGGTATTCAGAGGGGCAGAAGGTAAAACACCGATAAATCCCTATCTGAAATTCCAAAACCCTGCAGGGCCCAGAAAAACAAAACAAAACACAACAAAATACAGCCTCAGAAATCAGAGAGACTTCGTGGATTTTGCTGTGCAATCTTGGTCAAGTGATTTAACCTCACTGAGCCTCAGGCCATCATCTATAAATGGAGTAAATAATACTTATCACACAGACAAGATTTTCAAAAAATTTAATAAAGCAATACGTGTAAATTGTATGCCACATGGTAAGCAATGGATAAATGGAAGCAATTATTATTGCTATCAAATGGAGATCTTCACAAATGTACCATAAGATTGATTTTTAAATGCTTTTTGCTTAATTATAAGACTAATATATTTTCACTATCAATAATTGAGAAGATAGAAAGGAATTTTTTTAAAGACTTTCCTCATTCCTGCTACCCTGAAACAACCACTGTTAGTACACTGATGTATTTCAACAGGAATGATTTAGAATGTGCCGTTTCTTGTGCCTTGTAACCTTCCAAGAGCACTCAATTTAGAATAAAAAATTGGCAGGAATGCAGTCTGTTCTAAAACCAATTTCTTGTTTGTTTTTTATTTTAGGGGTAGTGGGAGGAGAGAAATTATACACAGATATAAACCATGTCAATACAAACATTATCACATTTTAAAATCATATTTTCATCCTTTTTTACAACTAGATTTGCAAAGTGCTTTATGGTCCATTAAACAAGTTCCCATGTACTATCTTTCTTGATGCTCCTAACAGCCCAAGGCACTAGGTACTATTATTATACACATTTTGCAGATGAGGAAATCGAGGATCAAAAAAGTTAAATGATTTATTCCAGGTATTTCAGGTAGCGAGAACTTGGACAGAAGCCTAAGATTTCTGACTCAAAGCTGGTGTCTCTCTGCTAATGATCCATACCAACAGGAACTCTAATTAGCCTTAATCATCTGAACGGCCTCAAAGATGAATTAGGAGATGGCATAGCGAGCTAGAGAAAGCACAAGAGTGCAAGTCAGGAGAGCTCCAAGTCATGCCTGCTTTCAGTATTGGCAAACATATGCCTTCCCTGGACTTAAGGGTTTCTCATTTGTCCAATGGGAGGGGATAACCTCTTTGAGGAAGGCTCACACCTTCTAATACTAAATTCTATCATTTTAAGGCACATCTTTCTAACTTGTGAAAACATTTTTGATATGGCACTTTAAAGAAAAATCTCCTCTAAAAATCTCATGTACAGTGAGATACTTCCGATCAAAAATGACAAGAAGCTCCAATCTGGCTCAAGTAATGGGACGTCCCAGGCCCAGTTCAAGTTCTAGGACTGGATGACCTGTTGCCGTGGGCAGAAGAGCTCCTTTCGCAAATCTACAGTGCTGTGGGCCCCAGGCAGGCAGAGGGAACTTTGCCATATATGAGTATCTCAAGTGGAATTCCAAATGTGGATATCTTTTTCCTAAGTGTGGTGCTCCACCAGTTGAATTCTGATGACTGTTTTATGGTGTGCTAGCTTGTTATTAGCTGGATATCAATTTGAGATTTTTCACAACACATATATTTTTGGACCAGGCTTTATAAGAGATGCTGAGAGTGGCTAAATACCTTTTTTGGAGAGATGGGAAAAGAATCACTGAACGTAACTGGATTATCTGAATCTTAACATCAGAGGCTCAATTGTTCATCTAAGCAATGCAGGTGCTGATGGCATCAGCTGTCTCCAGGACTGCCAGCCTGGTCAACTCAGGCACAAGCTCCTTTTAAATACAAATGAATGGCCACTTATTCCTCCTGATCCTTAGACTTTGCTGACTTCAAACTGCAGCAGCTTCTCCATCCAGGAAGTCCCAGGATGGACACAGGGCCAGCTGTTGCATGGCAAAGGGTGGAGGTGGGGATTACATTGTAGCTCTCTCCCAAGCCGAAACAGTAAGGCTCTTCTGCACATTCCATTTCCTAGATGGTTGAACAGACTAAAAGAAGATGATTTTCTGAGCCATATGATTAACTGAATAAGCACTCTTAGTTCTGAGTTGTCTTTATTTTTTTTTCATTACCCAGGTGTGTCATGTGTGTCCACCTCAGCTCAATCAGATTATCATTCCCTAAGAACAGGGCTCTATCAGAAGGCCAAAGAGTATGGTGGCCTTTTTGACAGAGGTATCAGTGTGAATTCCAGCCTTACTACTATGTGACCCTGGTCAGGTACCTCTGTGCACCTGTTTTCTCATCTGCCAAATGGAGAATACAACAGTACTGACCTTGAAAATTTACTGGGAGGGTTTTAGAAGTTGTTTCAGGTAACACAGTGAGCATAGGACCTGGCATGTCTAAAAGCACTGAGTCCAAGATTAACTAGGTGGTAGAAAGGCCTCTGCCTACTGCCTGCTCCATGCTGTGGGCCATGGGATGCACATACATACAAATTCCATGAAAGAACAGGGAGTGGGGTGAAGGGCAGCCCTGGACTCAAATACTTAAACTACATCATGATTAGTATGGTCACAGAATAAAGTACCCCAAACTGCACATCCCCCAGTACTTGATGCAGGGCATTGCCATACTAGGTACACAATCCATGAGGAATGATGTTCTTATTCGAGTGGTGCTGGTTGAAATCTATTAAGCTGGTAATCACACACACAGTACCTCAAAAGAGTCCTTTAGTGATTTTCTAATGCAGAAACTACAGACGGGTTCAATTTGGCAGTGTTATTAAGCAAATAAATGGATTTTGAGATATTTAACTTCTAATCATATATGAACTTCAGGAAGCTAACTGCTCCAATGACACAGCTAAATACCTTTCTGTTACAAAGCTGTGGTTTGACTTTTGAGGCAAAGTGGAGGGCCTAAATTCAACTCCATTAGTTCATATTCTGTCCAAAATGCAGTTTATAATGAAGCCAGCAAATTAGGTCCCTTGACCATAAACTTCACAGAAGGAAAGCAAACAGAGCATGAATCAAAAAGGCTCTAGACGGCAGTTGGCTATTAGTAACATATAAATTAAGTGTAAAATCAAGGGGCGGGGGGCAGCGTTGGGTTAGGGAAGTGAGTTGCATGGTTACAGTCTCCACAGAACTGAACACAAGCAACCTGAATACAAATAATAATGATGATGGCCATAAGGATGATGATGCAAACTTAGTTATGTTCTTGACCAACGACAAGCTCAGAAAGTTGGAGAGAGACTCGTTTTCACTTCACTGCCACTGTCCTTAACTTGTCAGCTGCTTGTACCAAGTTGTTAGGGCACACATGGTGTTGAAACATCACAAGCCACTCCCAGGCCTCATCTGTAGTTTTGAACAATGGGGTGAGTCATGGTTAGCCACAAGTGCGAGTCTATTACCACCGGCGTTTTGTGTCACCAAACTTGCACAACTCTGCCTGAATCATATTAATTAAGTTTTGAGGGCTGCTATTTAAAGGTATTTAATTCTCCCCTAGAGTTATATAGAGTGGGAACTTGGCCCATTGCTTTTCAAGGAGTTTGAAAACTCACACATCGGCCCAATTGTTTTCCTACATATTTAGAGAATGTTAGAACACTCTGCAACGGCTCCACGAACCGTGGAAGTTTCTTCCCAGTCTCTGCGGTCTATTGGCTAAATTTATATTGACGGATACTTCAGAGCATGGATTATTGAGCTAATAGACCACAACGACTCACTATTGTGTACATCAGAACTGTCACGTCCATTTATAAGGCAAATCTGTTCCATGTGACTGAAAAGAAAGAGATATAGCAGAGAATACTTTTGAAAAGTCACCTCACAAGCACTGGTGATGTTAGTCTTATAAAATCATCTGTCGAGAAAACGTGAAGGACTCCAAGAACACTCATGCCTCGTAATGGCCTATAAATGTTTTTGTAAGAGTTCCAAAAAAGTGCACAACCAGTACATTTCTGTTTTCTATTTTTGTGTCTTAAAAAAAGTAAAAATAGCCAAAGGGCTGGGTTGTTTTTTTTTTTTTTTTTTTTCCCCTTTGACAATTTGTGAAAAAATAAAAAGTTCAGTCTAAGGCTGAAACATTGCATGCCAAGTTTTTGGCTGGAACTAATCTTTATGGTTGAGTTACAAAGCCCCTGAAAGTGGGGGGTTTCAAATGGAAATGCTGACACAGCTTTGCCCACAGTGTCAAAGGGAGAGGCTGTATTGCCTATTTGTACCTTGTTTGCTGTATTGTCACTTTAAAAGTCTCGTGGTCGAGACCTGGGTGTTACACGCCGCCTAAAAGCATATGTCTATACATGTGTCCTGACCATCTGGGGTTTACAAAGAAGTTAGCACAGAACCCATTTTTGAAATGAATCTGACACCCATTGTGAGATAGGATAGACTTTTTCCTGATTTATAATAGCTTTCATTATTCCAGAGACACACCTTTCCCTGGATTTAACAGCAGTAACTACCAACAGAAAATGGGGAGCAGTCCACTCTTCCTCTTTAATAGTTCTCTAAATCTTAATTTTTGACAATTGTCTGCTGGTAAAGCTACAAAAGCTAATGATGAGCTGTTTGTGTAGATTCAATGATAATGTGAATTACTTGGAATAGAGAGGATGTGTGAGGCTCTGAATTACTTTTACTCTACATCACTACCAGCATTTTAAGGTGGATAGCTAATGAACTTACTTTAAGTAGAAAGACGATAGTTGAAAGCTTTTGAAAGAAGCTTCTTTTCATTTCTAGCACCTGATGGATGCTGTTCAAAAAACGCTCAGTGACTGCTATTAAAAAACAAAACCAGAATTTCAGAACCCTGCAACCTGCTTGTATTCTAAAAGAGCAACAATAAATAATTATTGGTTAATGTCAAGAAAACCCATGAAATCTGCTGAAACCACTATCCAATATTCCTGTGGATTCCATACTATCAGTCAAAATTCCTAGGTGTGGACAGTCAGCCTTGGTTACAATGATGGTCTCAAGGAAAGCAGCCCACTGGGGTCCTTAGACCCAAGGTACATTATGATTTTGGTAGTTAGGTAGAACTACTAAACCACAGCTCACAAACACAGCATATTAAGGAAAAAGGGAAAACCCTGCTTCATTTAATTTTTCCAGTGAGTCTTTATTCTATTAAATAAAAGAAGGGAAATAAGGCTTTTCTGAACTTTAGTGTTTTGTCGCTCGGGCTTTATTTCCACCTTAAAATCTTTACCTGGCCGTGATCTGTTGTTCCATTACTGGAGGGCAAAAATGGGAGGAATTGTCTGGGCTAAATTGCAATTAGGCAGCCCTGAGTGCGGCTGGCACCAGTTAACTTGGGATATTGGAGTGAAAAGGCCCGTAATCAGCCTTCGGTCATGTAGAACAATGCATAAAATTAAATTGACATTAATGAATAATTGTGTAATGAAAATGGAAGAGGAGAGTTAATTGCATGTTACAGTGAGTGTAATGCCTAGATAACCTTGCATTTAATGCTATTCTTAGCCCTGCTGCCAAGACTGCTACACAACCTCTCTCAGCAGGAAGTCATTAAAGCTGTGAGGAGATAATGCAGGCTCAGTGAAACCTAAGTGGCAACAATATAACAAGAGTTTCTTTCAGACCTTAGTGTTTTCCAAAAAAAAGGGGGCATGTTGAGGTAATTTGTACACATCTGAATGAAAACAGGAAACTCAGAGCAATCTATTTGCAGTGTGTCCAGTCCTGCAGATTTCCTAACTGCTTTAGAGACCAAGGTCAGATCCTATAATCAAAGACAAGCCTAAACCACTAGGGCTTACAAGGCAATAAGCACCCAGCTGTCTACCAGCTACAACTTAGTTTTGTTAATCACTTAGTGTTGGGGAGTCTGTGAAATGCTTGACCTCAGACTTGAAAGACTAGAGGAATATCCTCCAGCCCAGTTCATGCTCACCACCTGCTCAAACAGGTAATCATTTCAGGAGCCCTAACTTTCTCTGAAACCCACCCTGAAACGTTCATTTCAAGCTGTGTGTACTTTGACCATAGCAAACAGAGCTTTCTGCATCTGTGTTTTAGGAGAAAAGTTGTTTTAAAATTTGCAAGACAAGAAAGCCACAGTATTCTTCTCTTCACTAAGTTTCTTTTTTCCTATTACCAGCTTTTGAGTCATTACCAGATATTTGCGGATTTGATCTGTCTTATGTTTTGGCCTCATCTGCAGACTGTCCAGAGGGAACTGACTCAAAAGAGTACCTTTTCAACCTGGAAGGGTGTGAGTCAACCAGCATGCGGGACTGATCACCATGGAATCGACCCCGGCCAGTGGTCCTGGGTGGAATGCACACACGGCAGCCTTCAACTAGAGAGACCAGGTCAAAACAGATTCCAGGGGAAGCGCCTGGAGGAGGTGAATGAGTTTAAATATCTGTCATTTTGCATTTTTATAAATATAGTTTTAGACTTCACTGTTGCTGCTGCTGCTGTTAAGTCGCTTCAGTCGTGTCTCACTCTGTGCGACCCCATAGACGGCAGCCCACCAGGCTCCCCTGTCCCTGGGATTCTCCAGGCAGGAACACCGGACTGGGTTGCCATTTCCTTCTCCAATGCGTGAAAGTGAAAAGTGAAAGTGAAGTCGCTCAGTCGTGTCCGACTGTCAGCGACCCCATGGACTGCGCTAGAAAAACAAAACTCTGTGTTAGCAACAATAGCCAACACTTATTCATTGAAAAGGACTCATTTTTCAGTATCATATTTCTGTTTTGCAAATCCTAGTGTCGGTACCTATTTCAGCCAAAGTGGTTTTTGATTGAGGGATTATTTCATCCTTAGGGCTTTGTTTTGTTGTTTTTGACTTGCCCAGAAACCTGTCCTTCTCACATTATTCGGGATGGATCTTCAGTGGTGTTTGGTGGAGGCCTTTTGCTCCAGTCTTCTACTCATATTGCCAAGTCCTACTGGGCATGGCCAGCAAGTAGAGCCCCTGCTTAGGACTCAAACAGTAAAAGATGCTTCTTCCATCAAGAAATTCTCAAATACTAAATCTCTGAGAAAAAGATAACTTGGACAAATAGCACTGGGCAATGTGTCTAGAACCCCAAGCATAACATTAGGTTCATTGGCCAAGTTAATGCTTGCACACGTAACATTCTCAGATTAAAAACAATAGTAATAAAGAGAAGACGGAGGGAGGGACAGAGTAGAAGTAAAAGAACTAGAAGAATCCTGGCTTAGAATAGATGTAAGCTGTTAGCATTTTTTTGTTTCCAGAGTTTAACCAGTCCAAGAGCCCTGTCTCTTGCTTCCTCTGTGATTTTGGCAAACTATCCTCTCTAAAACCTCACTTTTAAGACAACAGGGCTCACCTCCTAGGAGTTGGGCAGGCTAAATGAGATAATGTTTATAAAGTAATGCTGCTAAATATCACTACTATTGCTTATCATCTTCATTCTCATCAATTCTAAGATCCTTGCCCTTCTGGAAATGCTTTTCTCCTTGCCCACCACACAGACCATGCCCATTCAGTATACCTTTTTAAAATTTTAATTTTTGGCTGTGCTGGGTCTTGGTTGCTTCACACGGGTTTTCTGTAGTTGCAGAGAGTAGGGGTTACTTTCTAGTTGCAATACACGGCCTTCTCATTGTGGCAGTCTTTCCTGTTATGGATCATGGGCCCTAGGGTCCAGGCTCAGTAGTTGTGGCCCACAGGCTTAGCTGCCCATGGCATGTAGAATCTTCTTGGACCAGGGATCGAAACTGTAGCCCCTGCATTGGCAGGCAGGCTATTAACCACTGACCACCAGGGATGTCCTCTGTATACCTTTGATTCCTGCAAATGCCACAGCCTCTTAGTCAAATCATTCTGCCCATCCTGGTATCTCTCTATATAATTCTGGTTTGAAATATCTTTCCCCATTCTAATTTCCCCTGACTTATATGTCTCATCTTAGAAACTTAATTTTATTTTCTTATATGCAGTGTTAAGTCTTCTTTATAACATTCAGCTTGTGGGCCCTTACTCGATTAGAACAAATAGTAATGCTTCATATATATCTTGATGTTAATGTACATTAACTCTAAAATTAAAGTACAAGGAACAAAGATATTCAAATGTGAGAAAAAGAACACTATAGTTGAAAATCTATTCAACTAGAATTAGCAGAGAATATAGAATTTTGATTGAGTTTCTGATTAGGTGAGGAAGATTTGTTTCAAAGCTTTCTATAGAGACTTTAAAAATAAAATGTCCCATCTTAATGAAGGACAGTGTTGTGACTATGGCAATGCTTATGTAATGAATGGGGACTTCAGCACATATCTGGCCACCGTGTTAAACAATTATTAATACTGAACAGATAAAGATGGGAAAAGTATTAGAGATTAAGCTAAGTACATTCTAAGTTTTTGAGAGAGAATCATTAATATGAGTTAATTTTTGGGGCATTTTTGGAGGAGGAGGGATAGAAATGATCTGCTGAAATAGAGAAGGGATGGTTATTTAATGTTTACTACCATGTGGAATCACTCAGAATAAAGAGATTTTGCCTACATACATATAGACCAAGAGATTGTAAAGTTTACCTATTGTTAAAACTAATAAAGGCATGGATTGGAGGGAAGACTTTTTTTTTTTTTTTCTTTTCTGAGTCCCTTTGAGCACCTGAATAAAACTTGCATTTAAAAGGTTATACCAAGGAGGAAAAAAGAGCCTAGGTTGAGTTCTGGTTTCTAATACTTCCTAGCCACAAGAACTGGAAGGGAAATCTGACCTCAATTCCATTCACTTTTCTCACCTAAAGAGTGAGGGGCTCTAGTACTGTGTGGATCCCAAGACTTTTATCAAGACAATATTTTGAGATAGTCCTGCAAAATTAAATATACCTTTGTGTGTGTTAGTTGCTCAGTTGTGTCCAACTTTTTGTGACCTCATGGACTGTAGCCCATCAGGCTCCTGTGTCCATGGGATTCTCTAGGCAAGAATACTGGAGTGGGTTGCCATTTCCTCCTTGGGGGGAAATATACCTTTATTGAGCATTTATTATGTGGAAATTATGTTATCTTATGGAGTACAAAAGCACTGGAATAGTTGTTCAGTTGCTAAATCATGTCCACCTCTTTGCAACCCCAGGGACTATAGCACACTCTCTTAGAGACAGGCTCCTCTGTCCTCCATTATCTCCTGGAGTTTGCTCAGTTTCATGTCTGTTGAGTCAGTGATGCTATCTAACCATTTCATCCTCTGCTACCCACTTCTCCTGTTGCCTTCAGTTTTTCACAACATCAGGGTCTTTTCCAGTGAGTCAGCTCTTCGCATCAGGTGGCCAAAGTATTGGAGCTTCAGCTTCAGCAACAGTCCTTCCAATGAATATTCAGGGTTGATTTCCTTTAGAATTAACTGGTTTAATCTCTTTGCAGTCCAAAGGACTCTCAAGAGTCTTCTCTAGCACCACAGTTTGAAAGCATCCATTCTTTGGCACTCAGCCTTCTTTATGATCCAACTCTCATATCTGTACATCACTACTGGAAAAATCATAGCTTTGACTAGATGGAGCTTTGTCAGCAAAATGATGTTTCTACTTTTTAATATGTGATCTAGGTTTGTAATAGCTTTCCTTCCAAGAAGCAAGAGCCTTTGAATTTCTTGGCTGCAGTCACCATCCATAGTGATTTTGGAGCCCAAGAAGATAAAATCTGTCACTGTTTCCACCTCCACAAGAATAGTGCATGTGTGGTAAGTCACTTCAGTCATGTCCAAATCGTTGTGACCCCGTGGACTGTAGCCTGCCAGGTTTCTCTGTCCGTGGGATTCTCCAGGGAAGCATACTAGAGTGAGTTGCCGAGGCTTCCTCCAGGGGATCTTCCCAAGCCAGGGATCGAACTTGTATCTCTTACATCTCCTGCACTGGCAGGCAGGTTCTTTACACTAGTGCTACCTAGGGAGCCCTCCACTGGAATAGTACCTGCCCTCAGAAAATACCTACCTCAGGAGCCAGTGTATACACCTTTGGAAGGTCTTCAAGTCTTAAATGATTTCTTTTGGAAATGACCATCCCTCTGACATAAGTGTGTTAAGGAACAGAAACAGGGCTTTTCCCTGGAATAATGGGCCCAGGTGCCTGGGATGGTTTCTGTGAAAGTTTCCTTCCCTTCTATGAGACAAACCACACATTTGCTATGGACTCCTCTAAGCAGTTGGAAAGCAAAGAATTAATCTATATTTGATTAAAAATAATAGTATAATTGCTGATAATAATCATGATAATGAGAACAGTAACAAAAAAGGAACCCACCTGTGAGTTATTTCAATTCACATATGGATTTAAACTAAAAATCATCTTAGAAGCTAGGCATAGAGTAATATATTTTGGATATTCTTTAGACAAAGTGGAGAACTGTTCATCTAACTATCTAGACACAGATCTGGGAAGATGGATGTGGGAAGTTAAAAATAAATATATAAAAACTGAGCCTTTTTTTCTTCTAACTGATGTTTTGCCAGTATGTTATAGGCTTCATCAGAGAATGCAAATGCAAACTTTCATTTGGACATCAAAGCATTTTTCAGTTCTAGCTTAGGTAATGAAATAAATGTGTAAAGTCACAGATCCAGCGGCTGCTTTGTGTAGCTGGTTGTTTTATCACAACATTAAAAAAAGATAGCTATGTAGATTTAGCTTTAATACCTAGAAAAAATTTGGAAAGTCATCAAGAGATTGATTTGCAAACAAGGAGAAGACACTAGCTAGTGCTCAGCATGGCTTATTTAGAATAAATTCCACTGGATTAATCTGATCTTTTAGACAAAGTGACATACCTGACAAATGATGGGCTGTGGGTGTTTGAGAAGAGGGAACAAAGATAAAATATATAAGGAGATGTCAATGACTAAGGTACATTTAAAACAGCTTCGTATTAGTTTATGCTAGACATAGAAACACATACTACTTTTCAAAAAAATTCTCTCTATTCTCTTTTGTGTTCAGTTGTCTCATCTATAACATAAGAGGTGGATTGGATAAGTGTTTTTCAAACCATATGTTGTGGCCTTTTTGAGGGTCATGAGATCAACCTAATGTGTAACACTAGCAATTTTAAAAACATGAAGTAGAATAAATCAGAAAAGAATCCATCAGAGTCAATTGCATGTCGTGGCTCAGAGGTAAAGAGTCCACCTGCCCATGCAGGAGATGCAGGAGATGTAAATTCGATCCCTTGGTCAGGAATGTCCCTTGGAGGAGGAAATAGCAACCCACTCCAGTATTACTGCATGAGAAGTCCCATGGCCAGAGGAGCCTGGTAGGCTATAGTCCATGGGGTCACAAAAGGTTGGACACAACTGAGAACACGCACACTCAAGGGTAAATACACGTCTGTATAACTTTTGTTTCCACTGTATGCTGTGTATGTGTTTAACATGTTTATAAACATTTATATATGTGTATATACTTTTAGTGGAATATAATAAAAATTATATTTCTTATTGTGGGTTGTATGCCATACACATGGTGCTTAAGAGAAATTAGAAATAATACAATTTTGTATATTAGACCTTAAAAACTCAGTACTGTGTGAGTTTAAATCACATTGGAACTTCATTATAAAATAAGATCTTATCTTGCTATACTTCTCACCTTCCTTCTAAAGAAATGGGTAATTCTTTTTTTCTTCTCTTCCTCCTCCTTTTAACCTCTTCTTCTCCTCTCCAGTTACTTTTTTTACTCTACCCTTCCCCTTCCTTCTTTAACCACAACTGACACTTAATCATTTTTATGTAATTTATTGAAGGGTTATATGTAATATGTATGTAAGTAGCAAAACATAGTAATAAAGCAAACCCATCATCAATTTAAGAGCAAGGAAAAAACATTACTACCCTATTCAATCCTAACATCTCTTCCCCTCAAAGGTATCCACTAGCCTGAATTTCATATTTATTACTTCTTTATCTATTCTTGCCTATTTTATTGTGTGTGTGTGTGTGTGTGTGAGCATGTGTGTGTGCATACTAATTTCTTCAGTCATATCTGACTCTTTGCAACACTATGGACTGTAGCCCACCAGGCTGTCCTGTCCATGGGATTTCCGAGGCAAGAACACTGGACTGGGTTTCCATGCCCTCCTCCAGTATGTATGTATGTATGTATGTATGTATGTATGTATGTATGTATGTGTGTGTGTTAGTCAGTCAGTTGTGTCCAACTCTTTGCAACCCCATGAACTGTAGCCTGCCAGGCTCCTCTGTCCATGGAATTCTCCAGGCAAGGATATTATAGTGGGTTGCCATTTCCTTCTCCAGGGGATCCTCCTGACCCAGGGATTGAACCTGCATCTCCTCCATTGCAGGCACATTCTCTACCATCTAAACACCAGAGAAGCCTATATATGTATATGTGTTTCTAAACAATTTTTTGTGTGTGTTTTTTTTTTGTGATGACTTTTATAAAAATGTTACCGGTATGATGTAACTTTTTGAAACGTGTTTTTTGTTGCTTGAGTATTCACATGTGCAGATAGAGTTCGCCCATTTCCAGCGCTATATAGTATTCCATTCTTCCCTTGTGTTACTGTGCCACCATCCGCTTCCCAGTGAGGTTCTTCTCTTGGCACACGTAGCGAGAAGTTCCTGTCCAGTGCTTCCCAGTTGGTTTCTTAGGCTGGGGACTGCAGCTGCCCCACTCCCAGTCAGCAACCCCAACAGTACACCTGTGACTTCTCCTTGACACAGCACTCTTCAGCTACACATAGGACAAAAACCTCTGCTGTTGTGTTTACTTTGTCCAGGCAAAGGATCGCCAGCTTTTAGAGTATGGGACTGTTGATTTCGCAGTGTGGTTTTTCAAAATAGTCAAGCCAACTTTTAGTATGAACAGCAAAAATAAGCCTATTGAACCACATCCTCACTATAGTTGATATTATTAGATGTCTTAATTTTTTCCAGTTTAATATGGATATGAATTATATCTCATCACAGTCTTAACTTTGTATTAGTATGACTTTGAGCAATTTTTCATACATTTGCCTTATGTATCTCTTCTAGGTGATTGTTGTTATTTAGTTGCTATGTCATGTCCGGCTCTTTGAGACCCCATGGACTGTAGCCCACCAGGCTCCTCTGTCCCTGCAATTTTCTAGGCAAGAATACTGGAGTAATTTGCCGTTTCCTTCTCCAAGGAATATCTCCAATGCAGGGATCAAACTTCATATCTCCTGCACTGGCAGGTAGATTATTTACCACTGAACCACCAGGGAAGACCATTCTTTGTGATATGCCTGTTCAAGTATTTTACCCATTTTTAATTTTGGATGACTTTTTTTCTTATTGACTTGTGAAAGTTTTTTTTATATAGTCAGATTATTAACACGTTGTTTGTTTTTTGTTGTCTTAGTTTAGACTGTCATAACAAAATTCTATAAGCTGGCTCAAGTAACAGAAAATTATTTCTCACAATTTTGGAGGCCAGAAATGTGAGATCATTGTGCAGCAATGGTCAGTTTCTGGTGAGAGGTCTCTTCCTAGTTTGTAGACAGCCACTATCCTCTTTATCTGAGAGAGAGAGAGAGAGAGAGCACGTCACTTGTATCTCTTCTTACAAGGACACTGATCCCACTATGAGAGCCCCAACCTCATGATCTCATCTAACTTTAATTTCCTCACAAAGGTTCCAACTCCAAATAACTTCATAGAGGAAGTTAAAGCTTGAATTTGGAGGAGATATAATTCAGTTCATAGCATACTTATTACAAATCTCTCCAAGTTTGTGGTATAAAAAGATATACACTTTCATTGTTGTTCTTTATGATGAACAAAAATAAGCTCACAAATCTTTTTCTAGCAACAAAACTGTTGTATTATATATCCTTCTAAGAATGTTAACGTTTTGCCTTTACTAATTCAGTTTTAATCCACCTGGAGTTTGTTTTTGTGAATAACCTGAGGTACAGATAATTAATGGTCTAAGTACCATTTACTGTGTAGCCCACATTTCTCCAATGAGCTGTTACGCCTCCGGAGTCGCAGTGGTCATTAATGGCAAACTCTGTAAGGTTTCCATGTGTGTGTGGATTTTTCTGAGTTCCCAGTTCTGTTAAATTGATCAATTTGATTATCCCTGTGCCAGCACACTGTCCAAGATACTGTATGTTTATAATATATCTTGATATGTGGAAGGGCAAAATCCTCTAGGTCGTTATTCTGCTTCAGAAGGACTTTGACAATTCTTGGGCCTGTCTTACATGTAAATTTTAGAATTACCCTGTTAAATTCCTTTGGGAATATTTTTTTAATGGAATAAACGATAGTTAAAATTGGGAATAACTGAAATCCTTACAATATTGACATTTCCTATCCAAGGTCATGGATTATCTCTCCGTTTATTAGATCTTCTATGTATTTCATTAATGTTCTAAATTTTTCCCAAACAGATTATAAAATTTTTGTTTGACTTATTCCTAGATATCTTATATTTTGTTGAAATTTTATATATATATATATTTAAATTGTGTTTTCATTTTTGTTTCCCCTGTATAGATATATGATTTATTTTTGTATATTGGTTGTATATCCAGCCATTTAGTAAACATTTATATTAATTCCAAATATATCTACAGATTACTTTGTATTTTCTATGTAGAAAATAATACAATTTGAGAATAATGATATTTCTGTTTCTTCTTTTCCAATTTTAACTTAATTTTTAAAAATATTTTATTATTGTAATATCTAAGTCTTTCAGAAAAATGTTGAGTAGAATTAGGAACAATGGACACTTTTGTCTACTTCTGGATTTTAAAGCTTATGCTTCTTATTTCTGACAATTAAGGGTGATGTTTATTATAGTTTTTTCTAGGAAGGAAGTTCTCTTTACTCACAGCTTGCTAAAAATTTTCTTTAAATTTTAAATCATGAGTGAGTACTGAATTTTATCAAATGCTTTTTCATTTATTGAAAAATTCATATTTTTTTCATTTAATCTATTAGTGAAGTAATTCTGTTGATCAAGCCTTTAAACTTTAAGCCTTCCTTACATTCTTAGGATAAGTTAACTTATCATGCTGACTTTCTTTCTCATAATGACTATATGTAGTTTTCTAATAATTTGTTTCAAATTGTCAAACTCATAATTATGAGTGGAAATGTCAACTAATTTACCTTAATTCCTCTACTCTTGTCTTTGTTTTAAACTAAGGAATTCTAACTTTGTAAATAATAATAATTGGAGAGTATTCCCTTTTTTCTCTTAGAAAAATTTTTCTCTAGAAAAATTAATGTTGGAAGACTTTGTCCTTGAATATTTTATAGAACATGTCTGTAAAACCACCTATTCCTATTATTTTCTAGGTGAGATTTTTAACCACTAGTACAGTGTTTTGCTCTGTTTTGTTTTAAATTATGATAGTACTACTTGGATTTTCTGTATCTTCTTTTGTCAGCTTTTGCAATTCAGGTTTTCTTGATATTTATTCTTTCTGTTTCTAGTTTAAAATTTATTAACATAAAGTTATCATACTTTTCTAAGTATTTTGCTATATCTTAGTTCCATTTTATCATCATTAATATTAACTATAAGCCTTTCCCTTTTTAAATCACTCTTGCCAGAAATTTTTGGATTTCATTTGTTCTCAAAGAATTAACATTTGTTTTTATGCATCCTTTATATTACATTATCATTTTATTTTTACATTAACTTCTGATCACTATTATAGCTTTAAAATATACTTGTAGGATTAACTCTATTGTTATAACTTAATTCAGGGGTTGGTAATTATTTTTTATAAAGTACCAGATAGCAAATATTTAAGGCTCTGTGAGCCATATAACCTCTATTATATCTATTCAGTTCATGCCATTGTAGCATGATTTATTCCAATATACTTTATTTATAAAAATGGGAGCAAGATTTAGCCCTTGGGCTATAGTTTATTGACCCCTGGCCTTACTTTTTAATCTTCAGTCTTGCGGTCTGAGATTTCTGGGAGGTCCCTGATGTAAAAAGGTAAGGTCAAAATTATTTTTATATAATAATTCTAGGATGTTATATGACTTTTTCATTGTGTTACCTTGAACTGACAGTGCAAAGGCAAGGGTCGATAAAATTGCTGACACCACAGAACAAATCATGGCAGTGGTCATTATACTCCTTACCAGTGTATCCTCACTACAAAAATAAATGTCAGTTTTAATTAAGAATGTCTTTAATAAAACTGCAAAAATTATTATTTTGTTGCATTTTGATCCATGGTTACATCTTTTTAATATTATTTTGTTGAATTAGGATTTATACATAAAACACTTATGCTGTATTTTAAGTATGATAATTCACTCAGTACTTAAGTATATATGGTTATTAGAGCTGCAAACGTAACTAGTCTTTTTCATCATGGAACACCATTTTAACATTACAGAAGAACGAGACAAACTATGGGTTCTCAGCTTGAACTACTTGGCAAGCATTTTTTCAAAATTGAATGAAATGAGCTTCAAAACAACCAAAAATATTTATTACCAATGTTAAAATTAGAGCTTTCAAATAAAATTGGAATTTAGTATTGTATCTGTCAATGAGTTTGACAGCTTTCCAATACTTAAAGGATGTTCCAGTGACATCAGTGATATTAACAAATGAATTTGTATCCATACAATACAATAAAGTATACCAATACTCAGAAGATATTTATTACTCAGTGTACAAGTGTTTTTCAGATTATCAATACATTATCTTACAAAATCACACATAGGTAAAATATCCATTCAAAGTATAAGACATACCAATGGATCTTAGGGTAACAGACCATGAAAGATTCATTGATGTGGTTTCAGATTCCACTTTGCAACTAACCTTTAAAAGATTACCACTAGCAGAGATTTGGCATAGTATCAAAGAAAACTTTTCACAGTTATATAAAAGGGCTGTTAAAATATTCTCCTTTTCCCAATACATGTCTGTGTGAAGCCAGATATTCTTTATGTATTTCATCCAAACTAATGTACCATAGCAGATTGAATGCAGAACCAGACATGAGAATCTAATCTAGTTCTCTTCTCCTAAATCAGACATTAAAGAGATTTTCAATAATGTAAATGCTTCTCACTAAGTTCTTTAGTTTTGGAAAATACTTTTATTAAAATATGAGGTTAATATATGATGGGTGTATTGTTTTTAATGAATTAATAAATGTTACAAAAATTTAATTTCTAATTCTATAATTATTGACAATTATAACTCACATAAATAAAAGTTCTTTGGGGTGTTTTAATTAATCAAGATTACTGTAAAATTATTACATATGACTGTGTCACTGAAGTGGCTTAGTAAGTATTATTTAATTATTGAGAAAATAAGGTAAAAGCTCTTTGTACTGCATGCGTACTAAGTCACTTCAGTCATGTCTGACTCTTTGCGACCCTATAGACTGACTGTATGTAGCCCACCATGCTCCTCATTCATGAAATTTTCCCAGACAAGACTACTGGAATGAGTTGCCATTTCCTGCTCCAGGAGATCTTCCCAACCCAGGGATCGAACCCAGGTCTCCTAAACTGCAGGCAGGTTCTTTTACCATTGAATCTGTGGGGAAGCCCTCCATTTATCCCTTAACTCTATAAATTATTCTTTTTAATATTTTTAGTTGTCTTTATTGGGCCAACACAAGCATGGAATAGTTATACATTCCTGATAAGTTGAAATTGTTATCATTATATAAGTGATCTTACTCCCCAGCAATGTTTCAGTTTTTCCCTTAAAGTCTATTTTGTTTGATATTAACATAGCTATTCCACTTTTATTATGGTTATTATTTGCCCATTATTTTTTCATGCATTTAATTTCAACCTTTCTATATTTGTAAACTTTGGTTGTACCTCTTATAACATGGCTCAGTGGTAAAGAACCCATCTGCCAATGCCAGAGACATTGGCAGATTTGATTCCTGCCAATCGGGAAGATCCCCTGGAGGAGGAAATGGTAACCCACTCCAGTATTCTTGCCTAGGAAATTCCATGGACAGAGGAGACTGGTGGGCTACAGTTCATATTGTTGCAAAGAGTTGGACATGACTGAGCACTCACTTGTAACAGAGTATCAGTAGATTTTATTTTTGTTCAGTATGACAGTCTGTCATTTAATTAGAATATTTAGTCTGTATGTATTATAATAGTAATTTTAGATTGTTTTTATCATCTGACTTATTTTATTCTTACTTTTCATTTCTTGTAGTTGATTTTATTTTTATTTTATTATGTTTCCCCTTTTACTGGTTTAGAAGTTATGTATGCTATTTCTATAATTTAAAGGTCACTTTTGAAATTTTATCATGCATGCCAACTTAACAAAGTGTAATTTTAATAGTGTCTTACCCTGAAAAATATGAATACCTTAACATTATTTCTCTGAGCCACTCAACTCTTGACTTACATTCTAGTAGTACTGCCTAGTATTTTAAGCATATCTTTTTTTTAATTTCATAAATTATATATTATTTTGAATTAATATATATATAACATGTATATCTTTTTAAGTTACCTATGTGTTTTATAAGTTTTTTGCTTACCTTTTTATCTTCTATTTCAGCCATTCTTCCTGGGATTATTTTTATTCTCTCTGAAACATATTCCTTCGAAATTTCTTTAATGAAGATTTGCTGATGATAAACATGATATCAACATGCTTTTTATTTTTTAACCCTAAAAGTTTTTTCTATTCTCCTCATTTTTTGAAAAAAAAATTTCTAGGTATACAATTCTAGGTTTATGGTATTTTATTTCAATACTTTATTTTCTGCTTTTATTGTGTCTTGTTGCTGAGCAAAATATGTTGTCAGTAAATTGGTGTTCCTTTACAAGTGATCTTTTCTCATTGGCTGATATTAAGATATTTTGGTTCTCCAATAATCTGCAGATTTACTACAATATGTCTAGATAGGGATGTCTTCTTATTTATGCTGCTGCTGCTCAGTCATGTCTGATTTTATGTGACCCCCAGGGACTATAGCCCACCAGCCTCCTCTGTCCATGGGATTTGCCAGGCAAGAATACTGGAATGGGTTGCCCTTTCCTCTTCCAGGGGATCTTACCAACACAGGGATTGAACCCATGTCTTCTGTGTCTCCTGTGGCGCAAGTAGATTCTTTACCCACTGAGCCAATGGAGAAGCCCTTCTTCTTTATACAACATGGTAAAATTTTCCTTCCTTTGTCATAGATTCATTTCTTTCATTAGTCCCTGAAATCCCAAGCTGTTAACTCTTTGATTATTCCAAATTTTTCATTCACTTTTTCTTTTTTAATGACTCCTGTTGGATGTCTGTTAGAATTCACATTGTCCCCCATGTCTCTTAAGTTCCCTTTCATATTTTCTATTTTCTTCTCTCTCAAGACACCATGCTTAATTTATTCAGATCTACATTTCAGTTTACTAATTCTTTCTCCACCAGTGTCTGCTTCTAGTTGTAGTAATTAGTTTATCTTTAGATTTTTCAGTTTGCTTTATTTTTTCAAAATACTTCAGGAGATATTTAAGGTCTCTTAGAAATTTACTCATTTTTTGGCTCTTATTTTTTAATATATATATTTTATATACTTTTATATTTTATACTGTATACCTACCAAATTAAATAACTGACATCCTTTGAAGTTTAGATCTATGTTGTTTCAGGTGACACTCACTCATGTTGGCATGTTTCCTTGTATGTCTGGAGATTTTTTTACATTGTGGGTTTACATTTAAATGATCTTTGTTTACGAAAATCATGAAGTTCTAAATTAGGAATGCTTTCCTCTCAAAGTTTTTCATTAGTTTCTGCCAGAAAACTACGAAGCAGAGAGCATTCATTAACTTTTCCATTATAGCTATTGGTTTTTTCATAAGAAAAATGGGGAACACTGTAATATTTGCAAAAGAAACAGACTTACTTATGTTTTTAAAAAAATTACTCACAATGAAAGCAGACATAGAACAGATGCTAGAGATGAGGGAAGAGGTGAGAATACGAGCAAGGGAGTGACTGTAATGGAACATGGAATGTAAGCTGGGCAGTGAGGGAAGTCAGGGGTATGGAGAGCTGGTGGGATCTATTTATCAGAGGTCCCAATAGCGTTAAAGAATTGTAGGAGATGGACCGAGGGAGTCGTCTGCAGAGACAAGATGTGATGCTGGATACATGGGAATGAGATTATTCAAGAGTTTTACCTATAGGTAAGGTCTACACTACCTGTAGGAGTGAATGGTGGAGGTAGAGTGGAGGTCAGTCAGGAGGCTTAGAGGAGAGAAGATCAAGACTTGGTGATGCTGCCATGTTAAAAGGATCACTTACTTGCATTCTGAGAGCTCCAAGAATTAGAACAAGAAAAAGAAAAACTCCTTTCTCTTGCTGACACATAGAGACAATGAATGACAGGGATATGCACATTTGAACCAGGTAAAGAATACAGAGAGGTGAAAAGCCAAGGAGAAAAGGAAAGATATAAGCATCTGAATGCAGAGTTCCAAAGAATAGCAAGAAGAGATAAGAAAGCCTTCTTCAGCGATCAATGCAAAGAAACAGAGGAAAACAACAGAATGGGAAAGCCTAGAGATCTCTTCAAGAAAATTAGAGATACCAAGGGAACATTTCATGCAAAGATGGGCTCGATAAAGGACAGAAATGATATGGACCTAACAGAAGCAGAAGATATTAAGAAGAGGTGGCAAGAATACACAGAAGAACTGTACAAAAAAGAGCTTCACGACCCAGATAATCACGATGGTGTGATCACTCCTCTAGAGCCAGACATCCTGGAATGTGAAGTCAAGTGGGCCTTAGAAAGCATCACTACGAACAAAGCTAGTGGAGGTGATGGAATTCCAGTGGAGCTGTTTCAAATCCTGAAGGATGATGCTGTGAAAGTGCTGCACTCAATATGCCAGCAAATTTGGAAAACTCACCAGTGGCCACAGGACTGGAAAAGGTCAGTTTTCATTCCAATCCCAAAGAAAGGCAATGCCAAAGAATGCTCAAACTACCGCACAATTGCACTCATCTCACACGCTAGTAAAGTAATGCTCAAAATTCTCCAAGCCAGGCTTCAGCAATACGTGAACCGTGAACTTCCTGATGTTCAAGCTGATTTTAGAAAAGGCAGAGGAACCAGAGATCAAATTGCCAGTTGGTGATCTGGAACTCTGCATTCAGATGCTTATATCTTTCCTTTTCTCCTTTGTTTTTCACCTCTCTGTATGCTTTGCTACTGCTGCTAAGTCGCTTCAGTCGTGTCTGACTCTGTGCAACCCCATAGACGGCAGCCCACCAGGCTCCCCCGTCCCTGGGATTCTCCAGGCAAGAACACTGTATGCTTTACCTGGTTCAAATGTGCATATCTCTGTCATTCATTGTCTCTATGTGTCAGCAAGAGAAAGGAGTTTTTCTTTTTCTTGTTCTAATTCTTGGAGTTGGCGATCCACAGGGAGGCCTGGCGTGCTGCGATTCATGGGGTTGCAAAGAGTCAGACACGACTGAGCGACTGAACTGAACTGAACTGAAAGAATACTTCATTGCAGTTTTCTTTCAGAGAAGAAATGTAAAAAAAAAAAAATTTTGTATAAAATAGATAACTAATGAGTATCTACTGTATAGCACAGGGAACTCAGTGCTCTATGTTGACATAAATGGGAAGGAAATCCAAAAAAGAGGGGATATATGTAAACATATAGCTGATTTACTTTGTTACATGAAAAATTAACACAATATTGTAACGTAACTATACTCCAATAGAAAAAAAAAAAAAAAAAACAGAAAAAAGAAAAGTTCTGTATGTAACTAGCCAGATTCTCAGGCTTTCTGGTGACACATCATTCAATCATTATCATGATACCTTGAGGAGCAAAAAACAAACCATTCGTGTTTCCAATCAAAAGCCCTTTATAAATAACTGCCATAGCTCCCCAACTTCTATTTGACATAAAAATAATTTTGAAAACTTCCAAGAGATGGCAATTATTAAACTTTTCCATGGGTGCTTTTTTTTTTTCTATTTTATATTGTCTTACACTAAATGAAGCTCTATCTGTTAGAAAGGTCATTTTTATTTTTTAAAGCAAGTCTAAGTACTACTCAAAGTTTAGTTCTTTTCCCTAATGGTGCTATTTTATGCTGTCTATTTTATTGTTCCTCCTGCTCCCGGTTAATTTTCTTTGTCCCTGTCCCAAACACTTGATGACTGTCACATCTCCTGTGTAGATGCCATCACTCTGCAGCCTGGTACACAGACTTCTGTTTAATCTCTTCTTGATAAATTATTTCAAATAACCATTTGTGATTATCCTGCTATGAAGTCTATATTTTCTTCATTGTGCTGTTGAAGTTCATGCAAATATGGTAGTCTAGCTTTTAAAAGGCAGAAGTCTCTGTTTCCTGTACTGAGCCTCAAGGACTGTAGGTCTGTTTCTAACTGTGTCTGGGGCATTTTCTGCCACCTCTGCCAATGTACCTATGGTAGGTCTAAGCAAAGGATCACCTATTTAGACAATTAATGTTCTTTTAAAACTATACCTCATAATTTACTCTACAATTTCAACCTTATAATTTACTGTCACCTTTACCTGCTTTGTTTCATTTTCCAAATCACTAACAAAGGCAAAGGAATAATCAAATGGGACTTACTACTGACTTTGAAACTCATCTGTTAAAAAAAGATTCTTCTTCCACTCCCAATCAGATTTCAGTTTACAAAACTGACTGACATTTTGCCCTAGGACAGACTGTGATAGATGTTTTAACAGATATTTTTTCATTGAATCCTCACATCAATTCCTGAAGATGTTTTGTTTGTTTACATGTGAAAATTGAGGCTCCTAGAAGTTAATAAATTATATAAGGTCACACAGCTCATGAACAGTAGAGCCAGAATTTGAAGTCAGTTTTTCCAGCTCCAAATCAAGTTCTTATTCCACTATAATCTATAATATTACTCTCCACTACTTATTTTCACATTATCCTCTTTAAATAACCTTATCTAAATCCTAGTTTGATTTATTCTTTATCTAAAATATGCCCTCTATTGTTTTAGCAGATGGTACATCAGAATTTTTAATCATTTATTATATATAAATAAAAGTCAATGAACTTAATTTAGGTCATTTGATTTTTCATTTTTTAAATCTTTTATTATTTTTTTAACAAAGCTTATTTATGTAACAACATACTTACCTGCTGAGATAAAATTTTAGAAATAATTTCAGCTGCTTCTCTGCTCACAGATGAAAACATCAAATAATCTGGGGACAGATTTTATCATTATGAAAGGCTTCACTTGAGTGAGCCTTTTTTGTTAAGAAAGTGTGGGAAGGGAGGGTGAAGATTCATCACCATAGAAAAAGGTCCATAATAAAACTTATAGTGGCTTGAAAAGATGGCACCTTTGGGAGTCTTTTCATACCCTTTAGTTCTGGAAGCACAGTTGACTAATTTTTATCAGGAGATTGAGGCTGTCTGGTTCTCTAAGATTGAAGGTAATGGGTAGTTCCCATGTTGGGCTGAAGTTGCTCTGTGGAAGGTACTATGACGAGAAGTGCCCACAGAGCCCCAAAGAAAAACCCACCAGTTGGTATGAGGGACCTGGTTGCTGACTTAAGCTCAACCCAAATACCTGCAGATTGGGTTGGAGAACTGGCTGTAGCGTAGCCCGTATCTGTGCCTAGAAGCCTCTCTAGATCCAGCCACCCTGAATCAGCGTTGCAGTGTGAATAATTATATACCTAAGGAAATGAAGTTGGATTAAAAACCCATTCTTCTGATTCCCCTGGAAAGGCATGCACGCTGCACTGCATCCCCGCTAGTGCTAGACCAGTCTTCAACAGCGACGTTTTGAGACCCAAGTGTGGAATGGTTCTTCAGACAGTACAATCCCAGAACAATCCCTCAGAACAATCTGAGTTCGTGGACAACTCAGAACTGGGTGGACTTCAAAAATGAAACACCGAACTTCCTAAATACAAATGCAAATGGAATTTCAAGCACAATATTATGGAAAGCATTTGAGTTAGTTCTACTGAAGTGGAGGAACCTAGAGCCTGTTATACATAGTGAAATAAGTCAGAAAGAGAAAAATAAGTATCATATCAACGCATATAAATAGAATCTAGAAAAATGGTACTGAGGGATCTATTTGTAGGGCAAGAATGAGACGCAGATATAGAGAACAGATTTTTGGACACAGCAGAGAGGGGAGGGTGGGATGAATTGGGAGAGTAGCATTGAAACATATACATTACATACCTGTAAAACATAGCTAATTGGGTCTATGGTGACTTCTTTTGTTACTGTACCTTCCATAGGGCAACTTCAGTCCAACTGGGAACTACCCGTTACCTTGAATCTTAGAGACCCAGACAGCTGCGATCTCCCAATAAAAATTATTCAACTCTGCTGTGTAACACAGGGAGCTCAGTGCAGTGTTCTGTAACAACCTAGAGGGGTGGGATGGGGTGAGGGGTTGGGGGGAGGTTCAAGAGGGAGGGAATACTCATGGCTGGTTCAGGTTATTGTATGACAGAAGCCAACACAATATTGTAAAGCAATTATCTCTCAATGAAAAATAATTTAAAACATTTTTAAAATTAAAATTTATTGGAAAACAGACACTGTACATCCTGAATATCCTCTTGTTGTATCTTCATTCTTAATGAGTCTTTCTTTCCCCCATTCCCCTTTCCTTTCCATTCCTCCCCCCACCCCCCACCGCCCCCGATTTCTACAAAATCAACTGTGGTCCAATAATCTACAATGTCTTCTTATTGCCTACAAAGCAGAGTCCGTACTCCTCTTTCTATCATTCAACCCCCCTGGCAATTTGAGCCCTAAACTTTGAAGGGATGTGGAAAAGAATAGCTATTCATTGTCTATTATATGAGGTACTTTATATATGTTCTCATCATAATTTCCTCTTCAACTTTATTTTCCACTGCTGCTGCTGCTGCTCCTGCTAAGTCACTTCAGTCGTGTGCAACACCATAGACGGCAGCCCACCAGGCTCCCCCGTCCCTGGGATTCTCCAGGCAAGACCACTGGAGTGGGTTGCCATTTCCTTCTCCAATGCATGAAAGTGAAAAGTGAAAGTGAAGTCGCTCAGTCGTGTCCGACTCTTAGCAGCCCCATGGACTGCAGCCCACCAGGCTCCTCCGTCCATGGGATTTTCCAGGCAAGAGTACTGAAGTCGGGTGCCATTGCCTTCTCCATTATTTTCCACTACTACCTTTTAATTGAGGTGTTAATTACATACAGGAAAGGATACAAAGCCTAAGTGTACAACTCAGTAAATATTTACATATGTGTTTGCCTGAGAAATTATTATTGGAATTGAGTTACAGAACATTATCAGTTCCTCAGAAAGCTCCCTCATTCCCTCCCATACTGTTCTCCCCAAAGATTACCACTATTCTGACCATTATCACTCTAGGTTAGTTTTGCTTCCTCTGAACTTTACAGAAATGATTTATATAGTATGTATTCTGTATCTAGCTTCTTTCACTGAACTTTATTCTTTAACTCAACATGAGATATCAGTGCAGAGTTGCTTGTTCTTTTTCAACACACATAATGTTTCATCATGTGAATATTACATAATTTCCTAATTTCTTTCATTGATGGACAAATATTTTCTCACTATTATGAATAAAACTCAAATGAATGTTCTTGTAGATGTCTTTTTGTAAACATGAGTGCTTATTCCTACTGGATATACTCCAAGTAGTAGACTTTCTGGGTTATAGTGTGTATGAATATTCAGATTCATAGAAACTACAAGTTTTCCAAAGTAATTAAAACAATTTCTATTCCAAACAGCAAGTAATAAGAAAACTCCATTTACTCTACATCTTTGTCAACACTTAGCATTGTAAGTCCTTTACATTTTAACCATTTAGTGTGTAGTAGTAGCTCATTAAATTTTCATTTTGATTTTCCCACTAATTATATTGATGACATTTACATGTACATGTTATCCGTTTGAAAATCATTTTTAATGAACTGCCTGTTCAAGTTTTTTGCCCACTTTTTAAGCTGGAAAATTATCTTCTCTTATCATTTATAGAAGCTCTTGATATATTCTAGATGCCTGTTCTTGGCCAGATATTTCACATATATTTAAAATATATGTATACATATAAATATAGATATAAAAGTATCTTTTCTCAGGCTCATCTTTTTATTTTCTTAATGTTATTTTTGATTGACATAAACAGTTCAATTTATCAATCTTTTATTTTATGATTAGCACTTTTGGTAACCCGGTTAAGAAATTTTTCACTTCCCCAAGATTATAAAAATATGAAAATATTTTCTCATGGTTTCTTCTAGAAGTTTTATTGCTTTATAGTTCACTTTCAGACTTTTAGTCCATTTTAATTTCTTATGATTGGTGAAATCTCAGTGCCCACTTTTAAATTCTACTCTAGGAGTATTGATAAGCTCATTATTATCTCCTAATTCCTCCTTTTAAAAATATAGTGGACAATTCTGTTTATTTACTTCTGCCTAAATTTCTGTGATCTCCTATTTCTGTCCTTGACTCTGATCCCATCTTTGCTCTTACCTCCTAAGTGAGAAGTACACTTAGCTTTGATGTTTTACACTGTTAGCTACTTTTGTTCAGGTATAACCTTGTTCCAACTAGATTACATGCTTCTTGAGGGTAGAAATTACCCATAAATGTTGCCCTGCATATCATAGCTATTCCACAGATATGAGATGGCAGCTGATTAACCTATGCACTTTGAGAGCATCAGAGCCTCTGCTGAAGACAGTTTGCTCCATGGTCCTTTCTATGACTGGCGTGGCTGTCATGCTGATAAATGTGTGAAGTTCAATGGAATAATTTTGAATATCATTAAGGTGATATTGCCAGACCTTTCAAGGAGTATTTTCCAAGTTTATATCCATAGTCTTGCAGATATTCACTTCTGTCTTTCCAGGTTACACATTTTTGCTTATATGTTAATATCCCTCAGTTTTCATAAATGGGTTGATTTATGAAGCTTAATTTTGCTTAATTTTATTCTATCATTATAGAATTTCTACCTATAGAAAGAACAGGTAGGTTTTCTGATGTAGCTACTTAAAAAAAAGTAAAAACCAGAATTTGAAGCAACTATCAAACATTCAAAATCTTCTCCACACTCCCTTTCCCACTCCTCAGGGTGAGAAAAAAATCAGTGGGTCTAAATTTGTCATCTATCCTGTGTCTGTCATCTAGATCTGCTGTTTTCCAACTATGTCAGTGTACCTGCTCAAAATTATTTTTTCCTGCTTTTTGACTATAACAGAGGTGTCTGTATTTTTTTTGTGCCCCTCACTTTAAAAGAGTTAAAAAACAGAGTATAATCTCACTGATTTGGAGTCATAGTTAGTGGCCTTGCTTGTTTTGCTTCCCACAAGAGACACAAATGCCTTTCCTTAACTTAGCTACTTTATTCAGCTTATTCATTCTGGTTTTTGTCATAATTATCATTTCCTCTAAAAAAAAAAAAGAATAGGTATTATGAGAAATTTCTCTAGGGTTCCCTCCCAATTTCCTCGCTGCCATCACAGAGCCTCCCATCAGTCCTGATCAGGCACATTGGATATTCTTACTCTTTGCGTTCTTCTTTTCTCAGAGCAATTGTAATCTGCTTTAATTATGGTGGATACTCCAGCAGCCTGCCCTTCTCCTGGGTTTTAGTATTCCCTCCTTCAATACCATACTCACTAGATTTTTTTTTTTTAATTCTCCCAAATTAGCTGTCTTGAATTCTAATGCCCTGTTAGAACTGCTTGCATCCTGGTTATGAGTAAGGTCCCATCAGGTTTCAGAAATGCCGACGAAAGCAAAGCTTCCTTGCATTTCTGCATGCCTCTGATTGCTTGCCTTCATTTTTCAGACTCCTTTCAGGCCTCCGGCTTTGCCTTTTTACTCTGCTTAAACTGCTGTGGCAGACCTTAAGGGGGAAAATGTTGTTTTAGATGCCTGATAATATGATATGACTTTTGACCCTCTTGTCTCTGAAAAAAAAACACTCTCCAGTAAAAGATACTTCTAAATAGCTATTTATCTTTCAATATAATTTTTAAAAATTTTATTCCATACACTCTATATTTTAACCAAATTCTCCAATTCAACCAATTCCTCAATCAGTTGATACTAAACACGTGGTCAGCGCTGTCCTCTTCCAAGCTTTCCCTCTGCTGTCCAGGAAAGTGCCAAGGCCCATAGCACACATCTAGCTCACTCTGCCATTCTCCACCAGTGGCTGTGTTGTGCACACACACACACACACCAGTGACTAGCACTTCTTTCCCACAAAAATGTTGGCTTTAATCATCTCAATACAACCAAACAAGAAACATTTATACTCATTTTTATGAGGGTGGAGATTTCATAGACTCCATGTTTATCTCTGAGAAGACAGGCTTAGGACATCTGCCCTTGGGGGAGGGAGATACACCCATTACCTCATGCTCATGGTAAATTCATAGTTGACTCCCAGTCCCCACCGCTACCCTAGAACCGCTGCCTCCAGTTCTTATTTCTGAATCATTGAGAATGCATTTACTTATAGTTAAAGAAAACACACTTGAGTTGATTTAAGCAAAACGGAGGGATTTATCACCTTCTAAAAATGAAAAATCCAGAAACATGCAAGGATCAAGTAAGGCTCTATCCAGTCACTTAGCACTGTCACCAAATGCCTGTATTTTCTTGTAATCTATTCTACCTTCTGTGATGCCATCTCACCTTAAAGATGGCTTCTCCTGTGGTATTAAAACTATATCAGTAATCTCCTTGCCTACTCATGTTCTCCTTCTGATATAAGAAAGGAAAGAGCATTATTTCAATATTTTTAGTAAGCCCTGCTATTCCTTTAGTTAAACCAACTTTGGTCCCATGCACCCTCTAAAATCACTGAGACTAGCCAAGAGAATGCATTCACAGGTTTGGCCTGGGTCACATGCTATAACCCTGAAGTCAGAAAAAAAGTCTATTCCCTAAGAAGCAAGTGTTCTACCAAAAGGAAGTTATAGCTGCTAGGGAGGGAGAGGGTGCTTTCAGGAAACAACACAAAACTTGAACTCCATAAAAGCTCTATCCTAAAACATGCTGGGTTTACACAGTCTACACTGAAACTCCGTTGTAATAAAAACAGGAAAAACCCTTCCATTTGAAAAGAGCAAACATACACACGAACAGAGCAAAAGATATCTTCTGGCTTCTAATAGGAAGTAGTTTGGTTCTGTGGGAAAGTGACTTCTGTGGGAAGTCTTTCCATTTTTATATTTCTCCAAGATTGAAAAGAAGATTTGTTCTAGAGACAAATGCAGGTGAAACTAAAAGTTGTCCAATGGTAACCCTATTTAGTCTGATTTTTAAAAATAACAAGAGAGTACATTTCACAAGGAGAAAACATTTCTATATATTTCAATCAGATCAAAATGGGGCAAATGCTTTTATGCTGCAATGAATAAACATTTTTCTTTTGGGGATAATACATTTACTTAGTGCATAGCATTCAAGGGGTTAAGAAGCAGGACCCAACCTGCTTGGCTTTTGCCTTAGATTGTTAGCTCTTTGAAGTCCAGTAACACCAGATGGATCCTCAGGGATCCCTGCCAAACAAGAATGAGAAACTCAGGTGAGAACAAGGGTCTGAGAGGTGAGCTGTAACATGTGTCACTCTTTCCTCCCCTGGGATGATTGTTGGGGAAATAGATACAACATGTAGCCCTAGGCAGTCTATAAAAGAGCAATTTCTTTTCTTTCTCTCTCTCTCTTCCTTCCTTTCTTCCCCGCTCCCTTCCTTCCTCCATCCTTACTTTCCTCCCTTCCTTCTTTGTCTCCTTCCTTCCTTCTTTCCTTTAACTGAAAAAGTGTTCATTCTTTTCTTTGCTTTCCACATCTTTCCATCTTACCTGAGATGTTTCGAATCCAGCCAGAGGATATGATTATCTAAGGTCCATCCTAAGATGAGCTGGGCTCAACAGGGGAGTGGGACGACTCAGAGACACTTTCTAGAGTCAACTGAATTTCAGAGAAGCGAAGCAACTTACCTGGGTCACTCAGCTAGAAAGCTGGCTCTTCAAACTCTGAACCAGTTCAAGGGGCAATACCTGTGATTTATCATTGACATCTCAATGCTTGCTGAAACTGAAGAGACAGATGAAGTAAACAAACAAACAAAACCCAGCTTTCTAGAGCCTAGCACATAGATTCTCTAGGAATGATACTAATTTTTCTGAGTGCTTTCACAATTATTCAAAATGTCATCTATATCTCTTTTTTTTTTTTTCTAATTCAGTGTCCAGGATTGACTATAAAGCTTACAAGAAGTCATTTTGTATATATGCCCAGATTCCAGGTAGGAACTGGGGAAACAAACACCCTTTGGTTTTATGACTTCTCCAAAATGTCTCACTGAAAAATGTTAATACCAAATTTTTAACATTTCCTAGAAGCTGTTATGGGAATTTTCCCCATCCATCAGACTATGTTGTTGTTCAGTCCCTAAGTCATATCTGGCTCTTTGTGGCCCCATGGACTGCAGCACACCTTCACTATCTCCCAGAGTCTGCTCAAACTCATGGCCATTCAGTCAAGGATGGGATCCAATGATCTCATCCTCTGTTGCCCCCTTCTCCTCCAGCCCTCAGTCTTTCCCAGCATCAGGGTCTTTTCCAGTGAGTCAGCTCTTTCATCAGGTGGCCAAACTATTGGAGTTTCAGCTTCAGCACTAGTTCTTCCAATGAATACTCAGTATTGATTTCCTTTAGGATTGACTGGTTTGATTTCCTTGCAGTCCAAGGGACTCTCAAGAATCTTCTCTAGCTCCGCAATTCAAAAGCATCCATTCTCAGTCTTCTTTATAGTCCAACTCTCACATCCGTGCATGACTAATGGGAAAACCGTAGCTTTGACTATACAGACCTTTGTCAGCAAAGTGATATCACTGCTTTTTAACATGTTGTCTAGGCTTCCTGGTAGCTCAGCTGGTAAAGAATCCACCGGCAATGCAGGAGACCCCGGTTTGATTCCTGGGTCAGGAAGATCCCCTGGAGAAGGGAACAGCTACCCATTCCAGTATACTGGCCTGGAGTATTCCGGCCTGGAGTATTCCATGAACTGTGTAGTCCATGAGGTCTCAAAGAGTCAGGCAGGACTGAGCGACTTTCACTTTCACTTTCATGAAAGTGAAGGGTGTGAAGTTTGTCACCATGAGAGGTTTGTCATGGCTTTCCTTCCAAAGAGCAAGCATCTTTTAATTTCATGCCTGCAGTCACCATCTGCAGTGATTTTGGAGCCCAAGAAAATAAAATCTGTCGCTATTTCCAATTTTTCCCTATCCATCTATTTGCAGTGAAGTGATGGGATGATGCCTTGATCTTAGTTTTTTGAATGTTGATTTTTAAGCCAGCTTTTTTAGTCTCCTTTTTCACCTTCATCAAGAGGCTCTTTAGTTCCTCTTCACTTTCTGCCATTAGAGTGGTATCATCTGCATATCTGAGGTTGTTGATATCTCTCCTGGTAACTTGATTCCAGCTTGTGAGTCATCAGCCCAACAGTTCAGTCACTCTGTGGTGTCCAACTCTTTGCGGCCCCATGGAAGTACTCAGCATAGATGTTAAATAAGCAGGGTGACAATATACAGCCTTGACATACCCCTTTCTCAATTTTGAACAAGTCCATTTTTCCATGTCCATTCCTAATTGTTACTTCTTGTCCTGCATACAGGTTTCTGAAGAGGTAGGTCAGGTGGTCTGGTATTGCCATCTCTTTCAGAATTTTCCACAGTTTATTGTGATCCATGCAGTCAAAGGCTTTGGCATAGTCAATAAAGCAGAAATAGATGTTTTTCTGGAATTTTCTTGCTTTTTCCATGATCCAGTGAATGTTGGCAATTTGATCTCTGGTTCCTCTGCCTTTTCTAAAACCAACTTGAATATCTGGAAGTTCACAGTTCACGTGTTGTTGAAGCCTTGCTTGGAGAATTTTGAGCATTACTTTACTAGTGTGTGAAGCTCTTACCTGTACAGTTCTCCTGTGTATTCTTGCCACCTCTTCTTAATATCTTCTGCTTCTGTTAGGTCCAGACCATTTCTGTCCTTTATCAAGCCCATCTTTGCATGAAATGTTCCCTTGATATCTCTAATTTTCTTGAAGAGAACTCCAGTCTTTCCTATTCTGTTGTTTTCCTCTATTTCTTTGCATTGATCGCTGAAGAAGGCTTTCTTATCTCTCCTTGCTATTCTTTGGAACTCTGCATTCAGATGCTTATATCTTTCAGTTTCTCCTTTGCTTTTTTATTCTCTTCTTTTCAAAGCTATTTGTAAGGCCTCCTCAGTCAGCCATTTTGCTTTTTTGCATTTCTTTTCCATGGGGATGGTCTTGATCCCTGTCTCCTGTACAATGTCACGAACCTCCGTCCATAGTTCATCAGGCACTCTGTCTATCAGATCTAGTCCCTTAAATCTATTTCTCACTTCCACTGTGTAAGGGATTTGATTCAGGTCATACCTGAATGGTCTAGTGGTTTTCCCTACTTTCTGCAATCTAAGTCTGACTTTGGCAATAAGGAGTTCATGATCTGAGCCACAGTTAGCTCCTGGTCTTATTTTTGCTGACTGTATAGAGCTTCTCCATCTTTGGCTGCAAAGAATATGATCAATCTGATTTCGGTGTTGACCATCTGGTGATGTCCATGTATAGTCTTCTCTTGTGTTGTTGGAAGAGGGTGTTTGCTATGACCAGTGTGATCTCTTAGCAAAATTCTATTAGCCTTTGCCCTGCTTCATTCCATATTCCAAGGCCAAATTTGCCTGTTATTCCAGGTGTTTATTGACTTCCTACTTTTGCATTCTAGTGTGATCACTTACCTAGAGCCAGCCATCCTGGAATGTGAAGTCAAGTGAGCCTTACAAAGCATCGCTATGAACAAAGCTAGTGGAGGTGATGAGTTATACCTCAATTCCAGATGAGCTATTTCAAATCCTAAAAGATGATGCTGTGAAAGTGCTGCACTTAATATGCCAGCAAATTTGGAAAACTCAGCAGTGGCCACAGGACTTGAAAGGACAGTTTTCTTTCCAATACCAAAGAAAGACAATGCCAAAGAATGCTCAAACTACCGCACAATTGCACTCATCTCACACGCTAGCAAAGTAATGCTCAAAATTCTCCAAGCCAGGCTTCAGCAATACATGAACCGTGAACTTCCAGATGTTCAAGCTGGTTTTAGAAAAGGCAGAGGAACCAGAGATCAAATTGCCAACATCCGCTGGATCATCGAAAAAGCAAGTGTTCCAGAAAAACATCTATTTCTGCTTTATTGACTATGCCAAAGCCTTTGACTATGTGGATCACAATAAACTGTGGAAAATTCTAAAAGAGATGGGAATACCAGACCACCTGATCTGCCTCTTGAGAAACTAGTATGCAGGTCAGGAAGCAACAGTTAGAACTGGACACAGAGCAATGGACTGGTTCCAAATAGGAAAAGGAATAAGTCAAGGCTGTATATTGTCACCCTGCTTATCTAACTTCTATTCAGAGTACATTGTGAGAAACGCTGGGCTGGAAGAAGCACAAGCTGGAATCAAGATTGCCGGGAGAAATATCAATAACCTCAGATATGCAGATGACACCACCCTTATGGCAGAAAGTGAAGAGGAACTAAAAAGCCTCTTGATGAAAGTGAAAGAGGAGAGTGAAAAAGTTGGCTTAAAGCTCAACATTCAGAAAACGAAGATCATGGCATTTGGTCCCATCACTTCATGGGAAATAGATGGGGAAGCTGGAAACAGAGTCAGACTTTATTTTGGGGGCTCCAAAATCACTGCAGATGGTGACTGCAGCCATGAAATTAAAAGACGCTTACTCCTTGGAAGAAAAGTTATGACTAACCTAGGTAGCATATTAAAAAGCAGAAATATTACTTTGCCAACAAAAGTCCGTCTAGTGAAGGCTATGGTTTTTCCAGTGGTCGTGTATGGATGTGAGAGTTGGACTGTGAAGAAGGCTGAGCACTGAAGAATTGATGCTTTTGAACTGTGGTGTTGGAGAGTCCTTGGACTGCAAGGAAATCCAACCAGTCTATCCTAAAAGAGACCAGTCCTGGGTGTTCATTGGAAAGACTGATGCTGAAGCTGAAACTCTAATACTTTGGCCACCTCATGCAAAGAGTTGACTCATTGGAAAAGACCCTGATGCTGGGAGGGATTAGGGGCAGGAGGAGAAGGGGAGGACAGAGGATGAGATGGCTAGATGGCATCACTGACTCGTTGGACATGAGTTTGAGTGAACTCCGGGAGTTGGTGACAGACAGGGAGGCCTGGCGTGCTGCAATTCATGGGGTCGCAAAGAGTTGGACACGACTGAGTGACTGAACTCTACTGTACTGTTACTAGCGTGTGAGATGAGTGCAATTGTGCCGTAGTTTGAGCATTCTTTGGCATTGCCTTTCTTTGGGGTTGGAATGAAAACTGGCGTTTCTAATCCTGTGGCCACTGCTGAGCTTTCCTAATTTGCTGGCATATTGAGTGCAGCACTTTCACAGCATCATCTTTTATGATTTGAAATAGTTCAGCAGGAATTCCATCACCTCCATGAGCTTCATCCATAATAATGCTTCCTAAGGCCCACCTGACTTTGCACTCTAGGATGTCTGGCTCTAGGTGAGCGATCACATTATCATGGTCATCTGGGTCTTTAAAGATCTTTTTCGCATAGTTCTGTTTATTCTCGCTACCTCTTCTTAATCTCTTCTCCTTCTATTAAGTCCTTGCCATTTCTGTTGTTTATAGTGCCTATCTTTTGAATGAAATGTTCCCTTGGTATCTCTAGTTTTCTTGAAGAGATCTAGTCTTTCCCATTCTATTTTTTCCCTCCATTTCTTTGCATTTTTCACTTAGGAAGCCTTCTTATCTCTCCTATTCTCTGGAACTCTGCATTCAGATTGGTATATCTTTCCCTTTCTCCTTTGCCTTTTGCTTTTCGTCTTTTCTCAGCTATTTGTAAGGCCTCCTCAGACAACCACTTTGCCTTCTTGCATTTTTTTTTTCCCTTGGGGAAAGTTTTGGTCACTATTTCCTATATAGTGTTACAAACCTCAGTCCATAGTTCTTCAGGCACTCTGTCTACCAGATTTAATCCTTTGAATCTCTTTGTCACCTCCACTGTATAATTATAAGAGAGTTGATTTAGGTCATACCTGAATGATCTAGTGGTTTTCCCTACTTTTTTCATTTAGGCCTAAATTTTGCAATAAGGAACTCATGATATGAGCCACAGTCAGCTCCAGGTCTTTTTTTGCTGACTCTATAGTTTTTCTATCTTCTGCTCCAAAGAATATAATCAATCTGATTTTGGTATTGACCATCTGGTGATGTCCATGTGTAGAGTCATCTCTTCTGTTGTTGGAAGAGTGTATTTGCTTTGACCAGTGGGTTCTCTTGGCAAAACCCTTGTTACCCTTTGCCCTGTTTCGTTTTTCTACTCCAAGGCCAAAAACTTGCCTGTTACTCCAGGTATCTCTTGACTTCCCACTTTTGCATTCCAGTCCCCTATGATGGAAAAGATGTTTTTGGTGGTGGTGGTTTCCTTCTTTTTATAAGGTCTTGTAGGTCTTCATAGAACCATTCAACTTCAGCTTCTTGAGCATTAGTGGTTGGGACATATATTTGGATGAAACAAGACCACTCTGTCATTTTTGAGGTTACACCCAAGTACTGCATTTCAGACTCTTTTGTTGACTATGAGGGCTACTCCATTTCTTCTAAAGACTTCTTGCCCACAGTAGTAGATATAATGGTCACTGGAATAAAATTCACCCATTCCTATCCATTTTAAAGCTAAGACAAATGGAACAAATGGTTCTGAGACGTTAACTACATTTTCCTATGTACATTATAAATCATTCAAGATCACTTATTGATGTCAACCTGAACAGACAGTTTACATTCTCCTAGTTCCTTTAAATGTGTCTTAATACAGAACAATCTCCTTTAGTAATCTCTAAGGAATATATAGATATTTAGTCAAAAGTCTGCCACTCTCCAATTCTGGATGTACACAGAAATGTGATACTTTGTAATTTTTACTTTTCAATCTTGAAATTTAAAATAAAATATATGTCCTTCTTGGTTTTTTCCATAACTGTGTTGATTAACCAATAAATAAATATCTGTTCTGAATGCACCATAATTTATTATTCAGAATGCAGTGCTTGGAATTTTCATGAGTTGCACAACCAGTTGTGACCTACCTGCTGCTAACAATCATTATCAAGTCCTTTGTTAGAGGTCTAGTTTCCACTGAGCTAAGTGTGACTTTGACATTTTTTGAAGAAACTTGGGCAGAGTCTTATAACAGAGGTTTTAACAATAAAAAAAAATTTCATTTAAAAGAAAATTCAAGTACTTCTGAAAATAACCTAATACAATTTCTAAAGCATAACTTAAGAGTCATGTGATCTTGCTACCCATTAACCTTGACTCTAAGGCCAGAGGTCAGGGCTATTCCTATAGCTATGTCCTCCAGGTGTGGGGTTAAGGAGAAAAAAGGTGACAATTTGGAGGACAATTTACAAATCAGATATAATCATCTAAATTGTTAATTCTGTGTCATCCTAAGAATTTATGGCAGCCAGAAAGAAAGCAAATATGTTGTGCTAATTCAAGCAGTTACAGCTTCCTTCCCTGTTACCCTGTACAGGAAAACTCCTACAGAAGTTGTAAATCTCACCTTTCTACAAAACTAATGAGATGGTGTCACTGTGTAGGGAGAATGACCTGGGGGCCCTATGAACATGAGGCAGCATAAAAAGGGGCTTCCGAAAATTTCACCTGGAAACCAAAGAACTAACCAGGAAACTAGAACCACCCCCATGTCAATGAGTTCTCCTTTATCTATGGAAGAGATAACCCGTAAGTATGAAAAAGAAAGCTGGTTGATTTTAGCAATATTGATATTCCAAACAATGGAGGTAATAGGTTTGGTTTGAACCAGGAACACTTTTTATTTTTTTCTCTTCTTTGTCTTTTTGTTTCATTTCACTTTTTTTTTTCGCATTTCCTTTGTCTGTTATCAATTCATTTATTCACTGAATAATAATTGACCATCAAGACACTGTACTAGGCTCTATGGAAACAAAAATGAATGATAGTTGATGCCAGTGAAAGAGGAGAGTGAAAAAGTTGGCTGAAAACTCAACATTCAGAAAACTAAGATCATGGCATCCAGTCCCATCACTTCATGGCAAATAGATGGGGAAACAGTGACAGACTTTATTTTGGCAGGGGTCGGGAGGGGGCTCCAAAATCACTGCAGATAGTGACTGCAGCCATGAAATTAAAAGACACTTGCTCCTTGGAAGAAAAGCTTTGACCAGCTTAGACAGCATATTAAAAAGCAGAAGCATTACATTACAAAGGTCCATCTAGTCAAAGCTGTGGTTTTTCCAGTAGTCATGTGTGGATGTGAGAGTTGGACTATAAAGAAAGCTAAGCGCCAAAGAATTGATGCTTTTGAACTGTGGTGTTGGAGAAGACTCTTGAGAGTCCCTTGGACTGCAAGGAGATCCAATCAGTCCATCCTAAAGGAGATCAGTCCTGAGTGTTCATTGGAAGGACTGATGCTGAAGCTGAAACTCCAATACTTTGGCCACCTGATATGAAGAACTGTCTCATTTGAAAAGACCCTGATGCTGGGAAAAGATGGAAGGTGGGAAGAGAAGGGAGTGACAGAGGATGAGATGGTTGGCTGTCATCGCCAACTAGATGGACATGAGCTTGATTAGGCTCCAGGAGTTGGTGACAGACAGGGAAGCCTGGCATGCTGCATGCAGTCCATGGGGTTGCAGAGTGGGACATGACTGAGTGACTGAACTGAATTGAACTGAACAATCCCAGTGAGATCACAGATTGGTCAAAAGGGATCACTAAAACAAAACCAAGGCCATGAGACAAGTGTTATAAGAAAGAAAAGATGGCATCAAGATTGGTGGCCAGGTTTGCAAAATGGATCACTGGAGTTTAGAATTTAAACTGTGGCCATGAACCAGACTGATGCTAAACGCTTGAAGGTGACTGAACTGAAGATCATGACCTAATGTCTACAATATTCAACTAAACACACAGAAAACAACATAGGTAGTAAAAGAAGACTTTAGATATATAATGCTTGGGTTTAGGCACTGCTTTTCAAGTTTCCTTGCCTGTAGTTGAATGTTGTTAAAACTGCCTGACTAGCTATAGGCTACTTGTTTTACATTAAAATTGAACCCCTGAGCTTACTTGCACATATCCTTAATTAATTAATTTCTTCTTTCATTAAGCAAAAGATCGTAGATGAGGACTTCAGGATAAGTATAGAATGAGGCTTCTGGATGAATTATAAAGTATCAACTTAGGATACCCAGTTATTGGGTCTGTATCCTGCAACTCCCTTACTATCCCCTCCCACCAACATTTATGACCTCTAATGATAGCCATGTCTCTGCTGGACTCAGGATCAAGCCCCAAGGAAAGTCTGACTTCTAACGAAAAGCCCCGTAATATTTTCACATGGATTAAAAGTAGGTGAAAATTAACTTCAGGGGTAATGTTGAAGAGTAAAAATTGATGTGTATGGAATTGGAGTGGGTTGTAAAAGCAAGCATGTTATCTGCCATTGCCTTGACAAGGCTAAGAGTTCCTGGCACAGAGAAAGACCTACACAAATATTCTAGGAGCAAAGATGACAAATGATAACAGGCTAGACTGGGTTAAAAAAGATGTCCTTTTTGATTACCTGTGTTTTACCTGGAACTGTAAGAGGTAAACTTGAACAGAGTTTTGTATGGATCATTTCATTTGATATTGTCTATTTTGCACAGATGTGGAATCAGTTTGCAAAGAAGTTAAAAACTTTCCAAGGGCTTTCCTCAGAACCACATAGCTAGTGGCTACCAGACCAAGAATTCAAATTCAGATTTTAATTGATATTTTTTTCCTGATATTTTTATTATACCATGGTAATGCCACACCATTTGCATGGGTCCTGCAGATAAAATGCCTTTGCTTGAGCACCATTCTTTGTCTAGTATTAATGCATGATTATTGAAAGAGAATGCATGAGGGAATGGATATTAGCATATGAGAAGGGAAGAAAGTATCATTCTAGATAAAGATGGCAAGTAACTAGTCCTCTATATAGTTCACCAGAGATGAGAGGCCTCCCCACTCTGATGCTAAGCTCTTTAGGGGTAATGCTGCATTTGCCACATTCCCCCATGTCTCTATAGGAAGAACTTAGCGAAGAGCAGATGACGACTGATTGCCCATTAGTGAAAGACAGGCTGTTTAAATTGTTGTCCTCAAATATCTTTAGTTCTTAATGGAAATCTTAAGAAACCCAAGGTCTTCTGGAGGCATATTGAATATAACAATACTGGGGTTAGAGAAGAGACACAGTTGGAATCTGGATTCACCTTTTGCACATCTTTTCTAGTTAGATGTGTTCTCTGTCATCCTCTAAAGCATATGTGCTTCTCCTTGGCCATCTACTCCAGTGTTCTGTGGAGCCTCTTTGCTTTTGAGTTTTCCTGAAGCATTTATATATTTTACAGAAGAGTCCTTTGATTTGTTCCTTTATTGCTTGGGTGTTAGTTGTTGATGGTAGAAGCCCTAGTCAGGGGTGATCTTCAAAATATTTATCAATTCTTTATATTTACCAATATTAATAATTAATATGAATGAATTAATATTATCAATTAATTAATGTTAATAAAATTACTGTTAATAAATTAATAAAATCAGTTTTAATAAAATATTAGTAAATTGGATCCAGTTGGAACAGATCACAGCTATGTACATCCAATACTACTGGACCAGGTTACCTACCACATATCAGCTTTTCCTGAACTTATATTCAGATCAGGGTTCCCCTCATCTGTGAAGATTAATCACAGTGTAATGAGGCACACACACACACACACACACACACACACACACACACACACACACACACACACACACACATGCTCAGCAACCTAAACACATGCCTGAATGTTTTCCTTTAAATAAAGCAATCATTTCCAAAGGATAATCCAGTTATCTAATGTGCTATCTTTGCCCAAAACACTTTAAAAATTCCTCTTGGCATTGCCTTCAGGGTCAGTTCATGAACCACAAAAATAAAAAACAATTTTTGTCTTTTTTTATAGTCATATCTCATTTTTGACAAATTTATAATACCTAGCTTCATCACCCTTAATCAGAAATGGCCATTTCCAAAAATCAACCTAGCTTTCAAAAGGCAAATATTTGTCCCAGTTATGTCCCAGTATACAAAGAAGTGTGATATAAGCTATGGAAGAAACCCAAGAAGAAAGTACATAATATTTTCATGGGAAATTTGGTTGCTTTTTTAGAAAATACATATAGCAAAGGTCCTATAAGAAAAGGTACAGTCTATCATTGCTCCACTTGAGTTGAGATGCCTCACCCACATTCCCGTCCACCGGAAACAGTCTGACCACAGCCCCTGTTACTCAGGCTACTATGTTTTGAACCATGTGACTGGACTATCGAAACTCCACTCTTCATTTACAGATCATTGGACCAGCAGTATATGCCTGATTCAAGATAACCAGTCTGCAAGCTGGCCAATATGTATGGTCTGGATCAAAAAGACAAGCTGGGCTAACCAGAATCTCAATTTTGAGATATGAATTAGGAAAGATAAAAAATGAATTTTAAGCACTATGGGTGCTGAAATTTGAAAGTTATAAGATGATGGGAGTAAGTGGGAGTGAGCAGACCAAGGTCATCATTGTCAATTATAAATCAAAGTCATAAAGGAATGGAATGGGAATATGATAAGCAGGAGAAACAGGAAAATGGGCACAGAACACTTGAGTAGATGGCCAAATAGAAGCACGTATGCTTTAGAGGATGACAGGGAACACTCCTAGGTTATCTTCCCATCATTGGTTCTCTCCTTAGCAACCCTGATTTTCATTTGGGCAACTATGTGATTCTGAGCATATGACTCTACCCATACTACCAGACTGAAACAGTGATCAGGCTAAGCCAACAGGGATATATTTCAATGGTTATGGTGATCGGCTTAGGAGCAGGAAGGTGGTCCAAGCAATTATGGTACATATTAAGACTTTTGTTTTGAATGGTAGAGAAGATTCTCTCTCTTTTTATCTAGAATAAGAAAAGTGTATTTGTGAGAGCAATTGGTAACCATTTTGAAATAGTTCATCAACCTTAAAATAGACATGACACTATGGAATGAACAGCAAAGATACAGAATAAAAAGACATAGGATTTTCAGTGGTGTTTGGAAGATTTTAGATTAAGCCTCATTTGAAGTTATAGAATGCAAAGTTCCAAAGACTAACAAGGAGAGATAAGAAAGCTTTCCTCAGAGATCAATACAAAGAAATAGAGGAAAACAACAGAATGGGAAAGACTAGAGATCTCTTCAAGAAAATTCGAGGTACCAAGGGAACATTTCATGCAAAGATGGGCTCAATAAAGGACAGAAATTGTATGGACCTAACAGAAGAAGATATTAAGAAGAGGTGGCAAGAATACACAGAAGAACTGTACAAAAAAGAGCTTCACGACCCAGATAATCACAATAGTGTGATCACTCCTCTAGAGCCAGACATCCTGGAATGTGAAGTCAAGTGGGCCTTAGAAAACATCACTACGAACAAAGCTAGTGGAGGTGATGGCATTCCAGTTGAGCTATTTCAAATCCTGAAAGATGATGCTGTGAAAGTGCTACACTCAATATGCCAGCAAATTTGGAAAACTCAGCAGTGGCCACAGGACTGGGAAAGGTCAGTTTTCATTCCGATCCCAAAGAAAGACAATGCCAAAAAATGCTCAAACTACCGCACAATCGCATTCATCGGTGACTCAGATGGTAAAGCGTGTGTCTACAATGTGAGAGACCTAGGTTTGATCCCTGGGTTGGGAAGATTCCCTGGAGAAGGAAATTGCAACCCACTCCAGTACTCTTGCCTTGAAAATCCCATGGTCAGAGGAGCTTGATGCAGGCTACTATCCATGGGGTCGCAAAGAGTCGGGCACGACTTCACTTTCACTTTCATACACTAGTAAAGTAATGCTCAAAATTCTCCAAGCCAAGCTTCAGCAGTACATGAACCATGAACTTCCAGATGTTCAAGCTGGTTTTAGAAAATGGAGAGAAACCAGAGATCAAATTGCCAACAACCGTTGGATCATCAAAAAAGCAAGAGTTCCAGAAAGACATCTATTTCTGCTTTACTGACTATGCCAAAGCCTTTGACTGTGTGGATCACAATAAACTGTGGAAAATTCTGAAACAGATGGGAATACCAGACCACCTGATCTGCCTCGTGAGAAACATATATGCAGGTCAGGAAGCAACAGTTAGAACTGGACATGGAACAACAGACTGGTTCCAAATAGGAAAAGGAGTATATCAAGGCTGTATATTGTCACCCTGCTTATTTAACTTATATGCAGAGTACATCATGAGAAACGCTGGGCTGGATGAAGCACAAGCTGGAATCAAGATTTCCGGGAGAAATATCAATAACCTCAGATATGCAGATGACACCACCCTTATGGCAGAAAGTGAAAAGGAACTAGAAAGCCTCTTGATGAAAGTGAAAGAGGAGAGCGAAAAAGTTGGCTTAAAGCTCAACATTCAGAAAACGAAGATCATGGCATCTGGTCCCATCACTTCATGGCAGATAGATGGGGAAACAGTGGAAACAGTGTCAGACTGTTTTGGGGGGATCCAGAATCACTGCAGATGGTGATTGCAGCCATGAAATTAAAAGACACTTGCTCCTTGGAAGGAAAGTTATGAACATAGCATATTGAAAAGCAGAGACATTACTTTGCCAACAAAGGTCTGTCTAGCCAAGTCTATGGTTTTTCCAGTGGTCATGTATGGATTTGAGAGTTGGACTGTGAAGAAAGCTGAGCACCGAAGAATTGATGCTTTTGAACTGTGGTGTTGGAGAAGACTCTTAGAGTCCCTTGGACTGCAAGGAGATCCAACCAGTCCATTCTGAAGGAGATCAGTCCTGTGTGTTCTTTGGAAGGAATGATGCTAAAGCTGAAACTCCAGTACTTTGGCCACCCCATGCGAAGAGTTGACTCATTGGAAAAGACTCTGATCTGGGAGGGATTGGGGACAGGAGGAGAAGGGGACAACAGAGGATGAGATGGCTGGATGGCACCACTGACTCGATGGACATGAGTCTGAGTGAACTCCAGGAGTTGGTGATGGACAGGGAGGCCTGGCGTGCTGCGATTCATGGGGTCACAAAGTGTTGGACACGACTGAGTGACTGAACTGAACTGAACTGAAGTTATAGATCTATCCTTTGTTGATTTTTTTTAAACTTAAACTACTCAGTCCTTTTTATTGTTTAAGCCAGTTTAATTGGCTTTTTCTTATTTGCAAAAAAAAAAAAAAAAGGTTGACACAAATAAAAGACAAAAACCTGTCTCCAGAAACTCTTCTATTACTAAAACTTCAGTTTAAATGCTACTGTATATTTATCCTCCAGAATAAATCCTTTTTTTAAAGCTAATCTAAGGTTTTTTTTTTAACCCCCGGAGGCAATTTAGATGAATATTGTGATTGATAAACAATTATAAAAGATTACTTTCTGTTTCTGGATGGGTTCTATTCTGATATTAGGCATCTTACATTTCTCACTTTAATCTAGAATCCAACAATCTGACGGGCTTTCCAGGTAGCTCAGTGGTAAAGAATCCACTTGCCAATGCAGAAGATACGTGTTTGATCCCTGAGTCAAGAAGATGGCCTGGAGAAGGAAATGGCAACCTGCTCCAGTATTCTTATCAGGAAAATTCCATGGTCAGAGGAGCCTGGAAGGCTGCAGTCCATGAGGTCTCAAAGAGTGGGGCATGACTTAGCAACTGAGCATGCACTCACTCAGGTAAGGGCGAGATCACAAGTACATACAGAAGAGCCTGGTGGGATTGCAAAAGAGTCAGACACAACTATACAACAACAAAAGCACTTATTAAAAAAATTACTCAATCCAGAGAGTATACATAAGGTCAAAAATGAAATTCACTCTCTAAGGCTTCTCCAGGATTCACTGTAAATTTGTATTCTTCTAGATCCTTTGTCAATATGCCCACATATAAAATTTAAAATGACAGTGGAAAGAGGGTGCATGTTACTTTCTTCAACTTGCTCTTTTTTTTTTTTCCTCTCAGCAGTATATTATAGGCACCTTGCCACATAATTCTCATTCATTTTCATGGCTGCATACTATTCTGTGTCAGTGCTATATTTATTTAATTTTTCTCCTACTGATGAATATTTGGGTTGTCTCTAATTTTTTGGAGTACAAATAATACTACAGTGAGCATACTTTTACACATTTTCTTATATATTTATACAAATACTTTTGGCAGAATAATTTTTAGAGGGAGCATTGTCACTTCAAAACCAGTGAAAGCCTAGTATAAATTACTATATTAAAATGTTTTAGTATACCTGTAACATACAATATTGTACAGCAACTCTACTTTAATTAAAAAAAAATCACAAATTTAAAAAATTTTGACGTATCTGCCCTCCAAAAACATTGTACACACTCTCACCAATGGCATGTGAGACTGTCCCCTTTGCCACACTCTCATCAATATCAATATCATCAATGTATTCATTTACTCATCACCATTAGATTTCAATATTAAGCTGTAAAAACAAGAGAAACATCTTGAAGCATGGAGAGAATGTCATGGAAAATATGAAAATATTATATTTTTTTCATGGAGTAGATGTGTGTGGAGAAGGGAAAGGCAACCCACTCCAGTATTCTTGTCTGGAGAGTTCCATGGACAGAGGAGCCTGGCAGGCTACAGTCCATGGGGCCGTAGAGTCGGACATGACTGAGTGACTAACACAAACATGCAGGAGATATGTAATGGTTTTCTAAGGATTTGGGGGAAAATGTCAGAAACATTAATAAGAAGTCAGTTCCAGATACTCAGGGATGCCATAATAAAAATTAGATAAATAACGTTAAAATAAGGTCTAGCTTTATAACAGACACTTGTCATTCCCTCTATAGATTAGTGAAGCCCTGGGACCTACTACTAATCTAAAACCAAAAGGCATTTATTTTAAATTCTACTTCCTTCTCTTGAAAAGTTGGTGTGTGTGTTGGGGGGCGGGGATGTGGTGTTGGGGCAGGGGTGGTAGTTCCAATAGAAAAAACAAATTTTTTTTGCTTGTAAGATAATTCTTTCATAAGTATTCTATTTAATGTAAAAAAATCAGTAATAGCAAATGAGGCAAATATTTATTGAAAGCATTTTAGAAGCACAAAGTACTATGATAGGTGTTCCACACTTGGGAGCATCTTGCAGTTCACCAATTCTCAAGGCAACACTGAGGATAAAAAGGATATCAAAAAGATATTATTTTGCCTCTAAGCAAGGATTTATACTGATTATTTAACTCCAGAGCCTTCAGTTTGCAAATTAAATGACTAATTGTGAATAGATTCACTCTTGAAATCTTTGTAGAGTTTCTTCCCCACCCGCAGCTCCCAACAACTGAGGAATCCTGGTATTTGGTAGAGGGGGCGATTGGGAGGCAGAGGCTTATCTAATGCTGTAATTTGATAAAGTAGCCAGAAGCCACAGTGCTAACGTACCAGTACCTACCCAGCCTGTCTTAATCATCTCCTCCTGTTAAAAGATTTGAAGCCAATCTTTGTGTCTTAAGAATACAATATGTCAGAACATCATCAATTTACTTGTCTTCCTTGATGCCCTGGCCTGAAAGACCTGAATCCCGTCAAAATTGGCTGTTTATTGGAGACACCTGGGTGGTTCTATGGCCCATAAACAAAGGAAAACAAATGAACTAAAGTTTAGAAACCAGAAAAAAAGCACTGAACTACAAACTACAGGACCCAACTATGGTATAAAAATCTTAGTGGAAAAACAACCCTGGCATATCTCTACTCATTTTTGACTCCAAAGGCTCATCTTATCTCTTTTCTCATTCAGTGAATACAACATTATGTAGAATATAACTTGCTGAGGTTCTTAGCCAGTATGGTATAAGCCTGACTCATATATGCTGGTGGCAACTCTTGAGATTTCAGTAGAATGCAGCTGTCTTAAACAGAATTCAAAAATAAATCTCCTAAATATTAATACTTTCAGTGACCTTCATTATCTTATATTTCACATGTAATTCATTTTACAGAGGTGCTAACCAAAAATCTAAACTCTTTTTCATGTTTAAGTGTAACTTTATGCAAATAAGAGGAAATAAAAATAGTCTTAAAACTCTAGTCATATTAGTTACATTCTTTTTTCTCAAAAGAGCTGAGTATCAAAAGGACTGTCCTATTTTTATTTGAATCCTAAGTGTAGCTTCATCTTTCCCCCTTTATAAAAGTATAGAAAAATATCCAATGGAGGATATGATGAAACGATTAAAATTAGAATGAGACAATCCTGGTTAGGCAATGTGGAAGGAAATGAAAGGGCTCGCATAATAAACTTGTTTTTGGGGTCCCATATCCTGGGCTTCCCTAAAGGCTCAGTGATAAAGAATCTGCCTGCCAATGCAGGAGACACAGATTCAGTCCCTGGGTCAGGAAGATCCCCTGGAGAAGGGAATGGCAAGCCACTCCACTGTTCTTGCCTAGGAAATCCTGTGGATGGAGGAGCCTAGCAGGCTACCGTCCATGGGGCTGCAAAAGAGTAGGATACGACTTAGTGACTAAACAACAATCTTATCTGATGACAGAGAGCAAGAATGGTATTGAAACAACAGCATACACTACCAGTGGGGGAAAATTCTGGCTAGCCCTCTCCCCTGCCCCCATTCTCTGTCCCACTTACATTCCTTACTCAATTTACCCAATCCTCTACACACAGCCAGACTTCAATGAGGAGAACGCGTCACAGTAAAATAAAACTAGAGTTGAGGGCAACATAGGAGAAGACAGGGAGATGTGTCATACGGAAAAACACGGTTTAGATGAAAGACCATTTGAACCAGTCGAATAGCTGTGGAGAAAGACGAATGGAAAAATGTTCCTTTATTCTGTTAAATGAGTCCAGAAACGTGGAGATCGTTGTTTATGTGCTAAACATCATCATACAGAATGCTTAAGGATGTTTATTTCCTAGATAACCTAGCCTCTTTTTGTGGTACATATGACAAGGCAGTGAAATCTTGAAATGGGTGAAATTTGAACCCTTCAATAAAAATGAGTAAAATCAAAGTCAACAGAATTATTGCTATGATAAAACGCAACTCTTTTTGTTATTTAGGCATTTTAATGATACTTTCATACTACAGTTTTACTTTCCTCACTAATCATTTAGCCGTTTGAGAATTATTTTTTAAGTTTTTTTTCTAAGCAACATTTTGAAGGTACTAGAATTTGAATTCAATATAGATTTTGGATTTTATTTGTTGTGGAAAAGCAAACAAAAAATGTTTAGATTTGTTTTGAAACTACATACAAATTTTGAAGAATTCCCAAATTATCTGAACTTTGAAGGCGTGGAAATATAACAGAATCCAACTTTCTTGCAAGGTTTTCCACATTTTCTGTTTGGAGTGATGGTTTGAGGGGCAGGAGAGGAGGGTAGATTTATTGTTTGGTGTCTGAGCTCAAAGAATGTCTGTGCATTAATAGTCTTGCTTTCTGTCTTTAGTGAAAACAAGGTCTGTATTGTTCCAGTTTGTAAACTATTTTGTTTGTATAACCTGTTTGTTTTTCAGAATTGTTGACAGTGAGATCTGGGGAGAGGCATGTGTATCCAGATCTAGTGGGTCTGATTTGTAGTTCTGTCCACTGAATCACACCTTATCCAGAACCTCCAAAACTTGACACCAGCCCCCCATAACTGATGTCACTGGGCTTAGAACAGCCTTTTTTTTGCTTTGTTTCCTCCAATGAAGCCATTTAGAACAAATTTTACTCTCCCAAACTTGCCCTCTCCTAGAAAATAAATAAAACACATCCAAGGCAAGGGAGGAGGGGGAGGGGAGGAGAGTAAACGAAACATTCAATGTAGAGTTTTATTGAAAGATCCTTGTGGTATTTTGCTTTTGAAATGTGTTTAGCACAGACTTTAAGGATTGGCAATTTGTTTAAAGAAATGGGTAAAATATTTAAAACCACCACTTTATTTAAACTATTGTGCCTCCTTCAGTAAACATTCAGTACATGATTGAACCCTGTATGAACTTGTGCTTTTGCTGGTTAAATAGAATCTAAGCTTAAAATGAAAGGAGGCTGCTATTGAAAAGGGGACAAAAAACTTACATGTGCATTTTTTTTTTTTTTGCCCACACACAAGCACTCACCCCCAAAAAATATCACGTGAGTGAGATCCTTTATTAAAATACCCCTAGTTTTTTTTCCCCCCCTTGGCCTCAAAGTGCGAAACTGAAAGCAAGCTGTTAACAGAAATGAGTAATTATTGAAGCTCTAACAGGCAGCTTTCATTGAAGTTGATTACAGCAGCCATATAATCACTTTTAGGATGCTGTAATCACAGTAGCAGGGAATGCTTCACTTGGTTCTTATTGTTTTCGCTCAGGGTGGAGGTAGGGGGCCTGCAAGAAGGCCGTTTTACCACCTCGGTACAATTTCTGCTGCAAAAGAAATCTACACAGCCCTGAATGGAGTCGAGAATCATTTATTCTTTCTTTATTAGCATTTTCTCCTCCCTCACACAAGAGTCTGTTGGAGTCAGGAAATTGCTGTTATTCAATATGCAAGCCAGAGGTTGTAATGACCGCTTGGAAGGGTATGACCAACAATTACAGCCCTTAATGAATAGGGGTAATCTAGTTGAGACTAAACACTAGTAGCAACTCTGGGCTGTCTCTGGTTAAATTAAAAGAACAGCAATGCAAAGGAAGTTAACAAGAATTAATTAGTTAGATCGAACTGAAAACCTACTCATTAGAGATGTTATAGGCAAAGTAAAAGCCTATCTTCAGTGCAATTAGGTAGACAAATGAATTGTACAGCTGACTGACTCACACCTGCTAACAGCTAAGGGCTATAGAGCTATGTATGGGATCCACTTTTTCCAGTTCATGCATACTTGCATAGTTTAATGGATCTTACATTCTCGAATTAGCCTCCATTCCTGCAGATCTTTACTTGGATGTTTGATCTAAATATGGGCAGTTTCACTGCAGCAGGGATTTAACAAGCGCTGACTGAAGAGGGCAAAGGATGTGTTTGGAACCTCCCAGAAAAGGGTTGTCTTGCTTCAAAACAGTCCCACACAGGTTCTCCCGACCACTTCTCAAAGAAAGGAAGTGCATCCTAAAGGGTGTCAATTTCCAGATAGGTCTGTTAGCTAATTGTTCCATCTTAAATCACGAAAAGAAAGTCTGTGGTGCCTATAGGCTAGAAGCAAATAAATATTAAAAATAGGAAAGTAACTCAAGAAAGATTTATAAAGCAGTTGTCATTTTTAATGATGCAGAGGGTTTGGAGTTATGCATGGTTGGAGGGAAACACCAGGGCAAAGATGTCTGCTTTGCTTTTGGGGTAGGGGGTGCACAGCAGATAAAAGAAAGGAGAAACCCTAGAAATCTCAAGCTGAGCCCTTTCTGGGAGTCGTTATCATAATTATGCACTCTGGTATTTTTTCCAGATGTTTCTCTGGTCTTTTTCTACCTATTGCCTTTTGGCTTCTTTGCTTTCCTGTACGAAGTTCCTGAAAGCTTTCACTGCCTGATATATTTGTTCCTGCACTCGAGTTCAGGATGGACATTTAGTTAAAGTAGGAGGAGTAGGCAAAGGAATTCTGAGAGCGGATTCATCTGCTTGTATTTATGAGTCGGATGACAGGCTGGGGTAACTCGGTTCATCTTGGAATGGTGTTGTAGAACAGGGATCAGGAGTCAGAAGTTTGTTTTCTAGTACTGCCCTAGTGTCTCAGGATGAACTTGAAATAACCTCTTTGTGGCCCATATTTTTGCCTTTTTAATAAGGGTGATCACCAAGGTTTCCAAAATTTATGGATCAGTCACACAGGGGAAAATTCTACTAGTCCCCCTCTCACCACCTCAGAATCACCTTTGCACTACCAGGCCACACTGCTCTTCACCGTGGCACCATGACATTCGCCTGGCACCAGTCTCTCTTTCCGTTTCCTTTCTTGTCAGTAGAGCCAGAGAACAGACCAGTCCAGTTGGAGTCCAGAGCTTCTCCTCAGCCTCACTGTTCTCTCTTTTATTCCCTGCCAGGATTCCCCCTACTGATGTGACAGAGGAAGGGGCATCTCAACAAGCTCTTAGGAGACAAGTGTCTAGTAATTGTTGGAAATCTCAGTGGTGGCTTCTAATCACCTTCTGATTAGGGTGGGTCCAGTCCCTGGTGGCTGAGACGGTAAAGCGTCTGCCTACAATGCGGGAGACCCGGATTCAATCCCTGGGTCAGGAAGATCTCCTGCAGAAGGAAATGGCAACCCACTCCAGTATTCTTGCCTGGAAAACCCCATGGATGGAGGAGCCTGGTAGGCTACAGTCCGTGGGGTCGCAAAGAGTCGGACATGACTGAGCAACTTCACTTTCTTTCTTTCAGTTAAAGTCACTCCTTCCAGCCTCTAGAACATGTGAGCTGCAGCCTTCCCCTGCCATTATTTTGTGTTAATAGCAATCACAAAACCTAGTGTAACTCAAGTGCCCTCCCAAGCCGCCATAGCCTCTAAAGCTCCCAAGTGAAAGCCATTGAGCAAAAGCTTCTTTGACATTTTAGCCACTTCTACTAATACACAATAAGCACACAAGTAATTACAGAATAGTTTAGTTTATTTAACACAGCTTCTCCTCACTCTGAGCCAAAGAAAGCCCTTATGCTGCTGCCCAAAATGACCAAGGCAACGATGTGGGGGAAAGGCTACAAAAGGGCAGACAAAAGAAATGCCCTCTTCAACTAAGAGCCAAGAGAACAAACCATGAACATTCTTAGAGGGTCAGAATACAAAGCCAGCTTGGACATTGTCCCAGTCTTGTGTGAGAGCCTGGAAGCCGGGGCAAGACAGTTGAGAGCTTTGGGGGTCTCGCCCCACAGGCAACTGAGAGACCCGTGGGAGAATCCCCTGAGGACAGCAGTGACATTGTTAGGAGCCCCACCAATGACTCTTTGTCCCGTCATGTCGTTCCCCTGTCTTCCAGTGGTTGGACTACTGATGGCTTTCGCCTTTTCTATAGGGTCCATTCACGTCCTTATTTAGATCTTAAGTTAACCCTCTCATGAGCAATCCCTATCCCCCCAGAACAGTGCAGGAGAGAACTCTGGTCCAGTTATTGAGTCTGACAATAAATTCCATTTCCAAGTCTATCAGGCCACTCACATTTCTTTCTACCTAGATAGACGTACTCTTGCTTCTGTTTTACTGATGGAACTTGTTTTCGTTTCTTAGGGCTGCAGTAAGAACAAGTTCTGGAGGTTACAAAGTCCAGAGGCTCTAGTGAAGACTCCTCCCTTTCTTCTTTCAGCTTCTATTGGCTCCAGCATTACTGGGCTTCTGGCTACATGGCTGTACTCTCTACTTTCACTTTCATATGACATCTTCTATGTTCCTGCATGCCTCAAATCTCCCTCTCTCTTCTCTCATAAAGACGCTGGCCATTGGATTAAGGGCTCATGCTAAGTCCAGAACAATCTCATTTTGAGAACTTAATCTTAATTATGGGCTTCCCAGGTGGTGCTAGTGGTAAAGAACCTGCCTACCAATGCAGGAGACTTAAGAGATGTGGGTTTGATCCCTGGGTCAGGAAGATCCCCTGGAGGAGGGCATGGCAACCCACTCCAAGATTCTTGCCTGAAGAATCCCATGGACAGAGGAACTGGTAGGCTATAGTCACAAAGAGTTGAACACAACTGAAGTGACTTAGCAGGCATGCACACATCTTAATTATATCTGCATTTGGATGCTTATTCCAAATAAGGTCACTTCCTGAGGTTCCAGGGAGGGCCCCAATTCAGCCCACTACAGGACTATCATCAATGATGTTGGTTCTTTAATCTAAAACATTACTTCATAAAGTGTATTTGGTGGAGCACCAGCCCCTTGAGATTCTTTGGAAAACAACAACAACAAAACAAAAACAAAACAAGGAGGTAGGATGTTCTGTGGTCAAGTAAGTTCAGAAAAGCTGCATTCCCTCTGGAAAGGTCACAAATCACAGTGGCTCATTAAATGTGTGAAAAGTCTTGCAATTAGGAAGCTGTTTATCTTTGTCAAAGTCATTGTTTCCCCAAACTTAACTGACCAAAAAGAGCTTCTCCTTTTTTTTTTTTTTTTTTTCCAAATAGCACGTTATTAACAGTCTATGGAATGCACTGAGAAATGCTGGACTCAATATTTCACTAAACAAACGTGAGCCACCAACCTCAAATCTCCACTATTTAGTCTTTCTGAAGTTTTTCTTAGAATTCAACAGTAGCCCATGGATAGCCCCTTCCATTTCTTTTGTTTACCAAGTTGTAACAAGCCCATTTATAGCACAACCCTCATATCACACGGATTTAGCTGGACTGTAGGACAGGTCTCCTGAAACAAAAGAAAGACGTCATCAAAATATGATCTTTTAACATCTTTGCAAGGAGTTAGTTTGGTCCAAGCCCAGCATTATGAAAGAAACTCATTTCATAATTTCCCATTTTTGCTGGTTCAAGGTTTCTTCCTTTTAGTGTTTAAGCTTTGTGATATCTGACACTCTTTTACTCAAAATAGCTTTGCATGTCAAGGGAGTGAAATTCTGATCCTTATTGTACCAATAAAAAACTGAAATTAGGTGATTTATACAAACCACCTAATTTTATAGTGAAACCTCAATTCCTCAATCTGAAAAATGGGTTAATTTTAGTCTAATAACATCATGGAATTATTTTAAGGATTACATTTGAAAACAGATATGTAAACATTTCACCAGCTTTAGGAAAACCACCTTTCGTTGTTGTGTTAGTTTCTCAGTGATGTCTGACTCTGCAATTCCATGGACTGTAGTCTGCTAGGCTCCTTTGTCCATGGATTCTCCAGGCAAGAATACAGGGCTGGTAGCCATTCCCTTCTCCAGGGGATCTTCCCAACCCAGGGATCGAACATGGGTCTCCTGCATTGCTGGCAGATTCTACACAGTCTGAGCCACTTTTTAAAAATTGTTATTACATAGCTTTTTAAAAGGAAAATCTGTTATCTTTGGGGAATATCTGTTCTTTATGAAAGATTTAAGACAGAACCTATTAAAATAATAGTGCTCACATGTAAATCATACTTGAGCTAGTGATCCCATGAATAGTGCTTTAGAAACAGTAAAATCCATAGTGTATCTTGAGAAGAAGGAAAGAGGAAGGAAGGCAGGAAGGAAGTGAGACGAGAGGAGAGGAAGGGGGTCCAGCTAGGGCCAACTTCTGGACAATCTGTGCAGTCACACAGGCTCTGTATCTAGAAGGGCTCCACGTTGGTTCATCACTCTGCTCTCACCATCTTGAAATTCTTAATCATTTTCGAGCAAGGGGCCCTGCATTTTCACTTTGCACTAGGTCTTCCAAATCAGTAGCCTGTCCTAGGCCCACCCCTTCTTCCCTCATAACCCAGTGAGAAAGTTACTGAGATACCCCTCTCCAGCTGAACTTAGAAAACACTCCAACTAAACTGATCCTACAATTTCATTTCTGCATGTAAAGCTCACCATTAAGGAACCTCATCCAGTTTGCCAAACAGTAAAAACCAATCTTGGAGCTGTTCCAAGTCCTGAGTCCCTTCATGTTTTAAGTTTATGCAGTTTGAGCAAACCCAGGCCACAAAGCCAGCTAGAACGTTTTAAATTATGGGTGTGGCCCAAGTGTTATTTTTAAGTCATTAAATGAGTTCTTTCAAAGTTTGAACTCTCTCAAAGTTACTTCTGTGCCGAAAGTTCCTTAATGATCAGAAAATGGGAATTTGCGATAAAAATGCTGACACAAGCCCACTCAAGGAACAGTTTCTCTGCTCTGAGCATAGCACATGGGCAGTATGGTACTGGGGCCAACAACACATAACTGACAAGAAACACAGTCTGAACAGGCTTAGAAGTCAGAGTTTGTGTCTGTGCAGCTAAGATGGGTTGTGTCACAGAACTTTGCTAAACACTCTTGCCAGTTGTGTTGGCCAGCACTTTTGCATATTTATAATAATCAGGTATATTCAAATTTAGAGCTTCCCAGGTGGTGCTAGTGGTAGAGAACCTGCCTGCCAGTGCAAGAGACATAAAAGATGCAGGTTTGATCCCAGGATTGGGAAGATCCCCTGGAGGAGTGCATGCAATCCACTCCAGTATTCTTGCCTGGAGAATCCCATGGACAGAGGAGCCTGGAGGGCTACAGTCCATAGGTCATGAAGAGTCGGACACAACTGAAGCAACTTAACACACACATATTCAGATTTTACTTGTTTTATTATATTTACTTCAAAGTGTGGAAGAGAATGGTGTAGTCTGTGTATCTTCTACTGCTCAGAGAAAGATAAAGTTTAAGAAAGAACACTAAGTGAATAGACGTTGATGTCCAAAAATCATCATTTATTTGGATAATAGAATTTATTGAGTTATTTTTAGGAAACACTAAGTTCTCTCTCTTTCATTCTCCCTTTCTTTAGTTTTGTTCCTTTCAATTGTTTTAATATCTCAGAAATTTGGATATCATTTTAATATTTCTTTATGATCTTCTTCTCTCAGATTCAAAAAGCAAGTGCTGTGTGCTTTCCCCCACCCCCCCATCTTCAACTTTGCACAGAATTGAAATGGCATTGGTGCTCTCCTTTACCAGCAACAACAATGGCTTAATTTATGTGGCCCTGCGTGTTGCCAGGCCAGTTCAGTTTGCACCCCATCCACATCACTGATGATGGCACATCTCACAATACTTGTTAGCGGCTGGGACTGATTCAACAGATGGAGTCCAAAACAGTGTTTACACAAGTTCTATAAAAATAGTGGTTTTTACAACACATTGGCAATTTTATGGTAGATTGAAGAAGAAAAAAGAACCTACTTATCATTTAGATTAGTTTTTCCCATAAGATTGTGAAAATGTTAAAAGAGATTAATCTCAGACCAAAAAAGAAAGAAAAAAAAAAAAAAGTACCTGGTGTGGTTAAGAAGTGAATAGTAAAAGAGAGGAGAATCTTTCAGATAGATACAGAAAACTGAATATGCGACTTTGGTCTAACCAAACTACGTACCATTGACAGTAAAATCATAAATAAAATCATAAGATTTCTTGCATATCATAATACCCATCCCTCTGGATAGGAATTATCATCACCATCAGATTTAGGAGGCAAATGAAAAGCTTAACTATGGGGCAAGCCACTCTGGCTCAGAAGCTAAGTGGGGTTTACATGTATCCACAAAAATTCTGAAATTTTAAAAGTAAGAAAACTTTAAGGGTCCTCTAGTCTAGCGTCATCCGATAGAACTTTCTATAATGCTGGATACGGGTCCAAACCTGCACTGAGCATTATGACTGCCTGCGGCTAGCAGCTATAAGAAATGGGACTAGCGACCATGGAACTGCATTTTTAAGTTAAATGTAAATGATCACACGTGGCTAGGAGCTACCACAACCACCAGCCCAGCATGGTTCAGCCCCTCTGGTTTACAGAGAGGAATGGAATCTAAAGAAGTTCAGAGCCTCGTGTAAAGTCTCACATGGACTCAATGAGGAGCCATCACTGTCAGGGTAAGGGGGCCGCCTCCCAGGCAGCTGCTCAATCTGCTCAGTGCTTGTGCCCAGTTCTTGGTCTCCAGCAAAGCACAGAGTGGCTGATAGTAAAGTGAAAAAGATCAGAGCTACAGCTTATGCTTCTCATAAAGCTCAACTGAGCTGTTTTAACTTTTTATAAATCTTCATCGATGGTATAGTTTTTTCATGCTATTGTGCAAATTCCATGTTTAATTTTAAAGCTGTTGAGATAAGTTTAATGTTAACAATTCTATGTGTCTTCCAGTTTGTTTTTGTTTTTTATTTTACTGGTCTGTGAAGTCTAGTTCTAGAATCTTAGAACCAGGTATTAAACCCCAGGTAGGCAGTGCCCCAGAGTCAGGGGTACCTTCTAGGGAGGCTGCCTCATTTGATGTCACCCTCCCTAGCTGGCTTACAGAAGGCTACCTCCTCAACTGCCAGCTTCCTCTGGGCTGCACCTGGCCAGAGCCATACCCACGATCTTCCTCCAGTCCTAGGCTGAGCAGGCTGTTTGAAATGCATTTCACAAGCTCCACCCATGAGCTGAGATGGGCCAGTGTCAGGCCACAATGAGCCCAACTGCCGCATCCTCCAAAACAGCTGCCAAAGAGGAAAAGTCTGGGGACACATGTTAAGAAAGGGTCTTGAAGTAAAAGAAACAGAAAAGTCAGAGATACGGCCAATATTAAGAAGAAAGGAAGAGAAAGAGCAAGAAATAAAGATGAGGCTGTGGGAAAGGAGGTGAAGGATAGGTGGCCGTAGAGTGAATCATAGTGTGCTCAGGGGAGCTTGAGGAACTGTCCAGGGTCTAGACTGAGCGCACACAAGTGCTGCCTTCAGGCCAGGAAAATTACAAAAAAAAAACACCTCTCCAGAATCGATGAGGTCTTTCATCTTTCAAACATTTTGTAAATGATGAGCATCATCCCTCTTAGTAGCCAATTTCTATGTCTTATCAAACTAATGATTGAGGAAGTGCTTCCTGGTACTAATCAAAAGCCTCCTGCTTTATTTATTTTCTCTGATCTAGTCACCTGGGGCATTTGTCACCCTAAATGCCCCACTGATGGGTAATAAAGCAGGCCCCCACCCTAATATTATTGGGCTCTCCCTAGCCCAGTAATGACATATAGCCCTTATGATTCATTTATTCTTTCAACAAGCACTTAGTAATTGCTGTGATATTCAAGGCACACCTACTCAAAGTCACAGCTAATAGTTCTTTTAGGTCAGTTGTTTGTAATACTACAAAATATGGTGCAAAGAGGACTATTTCTTAGATGAGCAACCAGTATTTTACAGGTGAACAACCTGCAGGTCCTCAGCACAGAGAGACTGTCTAGCTTCAACTGAAGTGTTCTTCTTACAGACTTCTTATTCTAAATTTCTTGTGACCATCTCTCTGGGTCTCATCTGTCCCTGGACTGAGGGCATCTTTCCCCAAGTTCCTTTGTGACTCTAGTAGACTTACTCAAACCTGGCTTCCTACAAACTATACCAGATACCTAAGGAAAAGAGATGTTGGTTGGTTCGGTTGGTATTTCTTTTCCATCAGTTCCCATTTCTGTCTGAGCTGAGCCTCACTCTTCTCTGAAATATCCTGATTTCCCAAAGAAAATGCGATTTCTGGAATCCATATCCTCTAGGAATTGATTCTTTTCTTGGTTTCTGTAACTGGCCTCTATGTTCCACAGAGACACCAAAGTATGTTTTCTTTTTTTCATGGTTTCATCTAGAACCAAAAGCCAGTCTGTCCCATGATGAGGCATCTCTCCTCTGCCTCTTGCTGATCAGCTCTTAGCAGTTAGATCCAGTAAGCTTATAATTATTCATTCATTCAAAAACACCTATTGATTACTGACTGTATCAGACACTACAGATGCTAAGGCCATGAAGAAAGGAAGGTGGTAGGGGAAGGGGAGGGAAATAGCAAGCCCTTGTGTTCTAGAAGTTTACAGTCCAGTGAAAGACAAAGGCAAATAAACAGATATTCACAATAGAATGTGGTTAGTACATGATACGAGAAAATACAGTTTGCCAAACAAGCATGAAGACCATCCAACCCATGCTCAGACTCCCATCCAAGAGATACAAATGAGAGGCCTATGGGGTTAAAATTTAAATATTAATAGAGCTTTTTCACTCTACGGTATAAAAAAAGTACCTAATATATCTAATATACGTAATATATCTAAATATACCTAATATTTAATATATCTATTTTCTTCCTCTTGAGTTAGGGCCATAGCACGGCATCTATGCACCAAAGGTCATACCTTTTGGGAAATCACCAAATCACTTCCCTGACTCCCCCGTGCCTCTCCTGCCCTGCCACACTGTCATCTTCCCAAGGCACCATTGCTCCTTCAGTACATAAGCTGGTGCCTAGGATGGTGGTATTCCAGATCCTGTTCCATGATGGGTGTATCACACGCTCAGTGTCACCCTTGAACTGCCATATTCACCTCTCATCTCCACATCGTTCTGCACAAGTGACAAAAATGACACTGAGAATAGACTGATGGAAAGATAAAAACAATATTTGCTCATGAATTTTAGGGTAAATTAAAATTTTTATTACAAAGTCTCCATTTTTACTACATGCAGTTTTTGCATTGGGTTCAATGTTCCAATATTTGAAGGATTGGTGATCTCCAAATAGTGTATGATATCTGATTTGCTAAATCTTCCTCTGTCTCAACCCAAACATACCCAGTGAGACTACACATGATATAAAAGGAACCCAATCCATGTTTACAATTCTAGTTTCAACAGTACTAGAAGAAGAAACGAGAGGAATTTGGTTGTGAAATCTGTATTGTTGCCTTAACAAGTAACAGGTTGTGAGTTGACCCTGTTTGTGGTTTTTCTACAGGATCCTCTGGGAAGTTGGCTAGGGCTCCTTCAGGCCTGCTACCACTTACATCCAGAGTATACATTGAGAAAAATTTCAAGGTGTGACAATTAAGCCCTCAAAATACAAATTTATACCTGATTTAAAGACTTTTTAGAATTAGTGTACCTGGTCCTAAGACCCTATCCAAGTCCACAAGTACAGAATCTCCTGAAGAGAATCCCGTTTTGTCTGGTCCTCCTATAATGTCAAGTTGTCCCAGGAGTGCTGCTTTGTTCTCCTAACTGTGGTTCTCAAACTTCAGTGTGGATCAGAATCATCTGGAAGCCCTGTTAAAACCCCACACCCAGAATTTCTGGTTCAGTAGGTCCTTGGAATAGAGCCCAAGGAATTTCATTTCTAATATATTCCCAGGTACAGATCCTGTTGGTCAGGGGACCACACTTTGAGAATCACTGCTTTATAAAAACCACAATACCACCTCATGGTCAATTTGCAATCCCCATCATTTCTATCATTGTTATACACAGAGTTCCTCTAGGCTGCATAGAACTCAACTGAGTAAATCAAAGAGAAAATGTAATTTGGCAGTGACACAATTACTAAAAGGTTTACAGCACTATACATCCTTCCAACAGCTGTGTTCTGTATCCCCTTCCTTCCCGAAGGATTTGAAAAATTCCATAAACATTCTTAAAGTTTTACCGATCCCCAGAATTTGCATGGGCCTCCCTACCCCATGCTTCATCATGGTCATCCAGGCCTAAACCATCACTTCCTCCAATCCCTCTCACAAAAGGAGTATAAATATCAGCCTTGCAGAAGACTAACTCAGAACTTCTCCATTAACAACAGACTTCTGAATTAGAAGAAAACTAAGGAAGCAAAGTGATATATCTCTTTTGGGTGGATGTCCTGATTCCCTTTAAGCCCAGAATATTTTTTTTCACCCTGGAGCTTATGAAAATCTGCTTATTTGCATGATTTTATTGGTCAAGCTTTAAAAACACATTCTTTCCTGACAAAGACACTCTTTTGTCCTTCTTCTTGCATCTTCTAAGTGCTTGCTCTCTCAGTAACATTTAAAATACTCAACAAGCTTTGTATGTTTACTGGCTTTAAGGGCTGGAGGCACAAATATTTGACTTCAGCATGTGCTTGTTTATTAATTATAGGTTAATTTTCATTTGAATCACGATCTCTCTATCTGCCTACACAACCACAAACATGTACATTCATTGTTATCGCTGTTTGCATCAGAGAGCTATTAATCAATCATTAAAAGTTGTTTCATATCATGGACAGAAGATTATTAATGTCTTATTGTTGAAAGGCTTACCTAAGCTGATGTTTTCAAAACTGAAACAGTTCATCAAGTTTGGCATATTTTGGATTTTACTTAATACACAAGTCTACCTTGTCCAAGTGAAAGTAGCACATGGCAAAGATTACACTAGAAATATACTGATAGAGAGATAGATGCCCCGAGAATGTGTCTAGTTGAAAGCAATGAAATATGTTTCAATGGTGAGAATCAGTAATGAAGACATGAATTGAAAAGAAGCAGGGATAGTTTCATTTTTGAATTTAGTTCTTAGACCAAGATATTTCTATTTTTAAAAATCCCCATGAATATTTTTCATTTCCTATTCTGCTGTTTGTTAATGGTTGCACAAATTATCAGCATCTTGGATTGTTCCAGGTGGGACATATTTTTCAACTTCTAATAATAAGTATCATTCAACCTTCTAAGTAAAACTTATTAGATTTTTTTTTCATCCCTGTCTCTTCAGTAAGTATCTCTGCCTTAAAAATAAAATAAAGCATCTTTTTAAAGACTGTGAGCCACAAGCATACTCTCAGAGGAGGTCTTTATCTAGTTGTTAGAGCAGGAACCTGGCTTTCCAGAGCACTGAGTACAGTTCGATGCTCCACCACATCCTCTGAATTTGTCACTTACTCTCTCAGTATTCCACTTTTCCCATCAGGAAAATGAGGACAGCATTACGTCCCATAAGTGTGAATGAATCTGTGTTGGTAGAGTGTTCTGTGGTTCTCTGATGAAAGCAGATAATGTGGAACCTAGTATTTGACCAGATCCATATTCCCTTGGGGCTTCCCTGGTGGCTCAGAGGTTAAAGCATCTGCCTGGAATGCGGGAGACCCAGGTTCGATCCCTAGGTCGGGAAGATCCCCTGGAAAAGGAAATGGCAACCCACTCCAGTACTCTTGCCTGGAGAATCCCATGGAGGAAGGAGCCTGGTAGGCTACAGTCCATGGGGTCGCAAAGAGTCGGACACGATTGAGCAACAAACTACTACTTCTATATTCCCTTGAGCCTGATAGGAATTAATGAAATAATCTACTCTCAGAGCATTGTGAAGAGGAGGACTTGGCCTCTTATTATGATACTTATCCTGAAAAAGGAAACAGGTCTCTAAGTGTTTGTGCTGTTTTGTTTGATTTTTGTCTTTTTCGCACTAGCAAGAAAGAAATTCAGTAAGTATATATGATTATATATTCTCTGGTCATAAGAATGAAACTCACTGGCATATCATCTTCTGCCATTCAGTGCTAGAATTTCCAAATCTTGTCCTGTGTACATTTATTAATATGAGAACATACGTTCCTATAAAGAGTTGGAGAGGATAATGAAAGTCTGAAAGTGGGAAAAGGCTTATTCATTTTTCTATTGAGAACATTGGAACAGCAAAAAATAAGCTCAAGAGTGAAGGAAATTGGAGTGCAAATAGTTTATTTTAAATGTGCACACACACACACACACACACACACCTATATCCATGGAAGTAAAGGAAATAAGAAATTTCCAAAAAAATAACGAAATCTTACCAGGAAAATCTGTTTTCTATGCTGGTTTTGGATACAAGGAAGGTGAAGACCTTCAGGAAACATTTTAATGTTAAACAAGATCCTATCTATTGTCTAGAGCTAGGAATTGAAAAGACCCAATATCGATTCCTCATTCTGCCCTCAAAGATGACAGCCAGTAAGCTTCACGATCCACTTTATCCTGCAAGCCCAAGACTGTAATGATTTAAAGAGCAGATGCAAGTAAAAGGGGTATCTCTTTAACCTTTGCTACTCAAAAAATAGGCAGTGAAAAAGTTGGAGAGAGGGTAAATCTTTAAAAGACTTAGTGTACAGAGGTGGGAAAAAAGCAAAACTTTTAACAAATGCTCATCAAAGCCTTATAAGTTAAAGAAAAAAATAACAGTTTTATAGAGCGTGGGTAACATACTAAATATTCTCCTAATTACAGCTATACCGTAATATAGGAAAACAAAACAAAGTCATTAGTGTTTGGATAGAACACTACTAGTCATCTAATTCAATGCTCTAATTTTACCAGTGAGAAAAAAATTGAGCCCAGAAAGTGACTTACCTAAGGTCACTCAAGTAACTAGTAGTATATGGGAGAAAACAATTCAGATTTTATGAACCTGGGTCTATTGCTTTTTTTACTACACCACCAATGATGCTTTAAGGAGCATCATTCCTTGTAAGAAAGTCAGAAAACACAATGACAGCATGTCGCAGCTCTGAAATCCCAGTGTGCCCACCAGACAAATGTTCACTCTCATAATTTCTATGAAAACTTTTTCATATGAGTTTCAGTTATTTACCTTGATTTAACAAAAACTAAACAGAGCTATCTTTAATAATAAATATATCCATATTCTCCAAAACCCCAAACTAGATGACATTTCCCATCCCTCTTTGACTTACATATGACCATCTGATTTGACTTTTAGCCAATGAAATGTGAGAAGTGACACAAGCCAGCTCCCAGCCTGGCCAGTAAGAACTTCCCACTTGCTCCCTGTCCATCATATCCTTGATGCAAGTGGGGATGTTGAACTTAACAATTAAAAGTTAAGGATGGTAGAGACACAGCTGGAAGAAGTCTGGGTCCTTGAACTCCAACATGGAACAGAGTCACTCACTCATCATGACAATCATTTTAGACTTCAATGTAGGAGAAAATTAACTCTCCTTAAGATTAACCACTTAGACACAGGGATGTATGTACGATATCAGATAAATGGTACCTTAACTAACGTACAAAACTAAGCATCTTATATTTATCAAGTTTGCAAATGCTTGTGTGGCTTTCTTCCTTCTGCACTGGTAATGCAGCATTTTTCATAAAACTTTGATAAAAGCCATATAGATTTGTCATTATCTTTTAAGAGAACTCAGTACAACTTGAAAATGATTCCATTGTTCATGGCAATGAAATACAAATCTAAATATGAGACATGGATGATTCAAATGAAAAGGAGTAAAAGTTTTAGGCTGTGTAGATAGTTTTAACTCAGCTAGAGCTGCCGTATGCCTGCCTCATGCTTTGTATTTCTAATTACATTTACAAGGAAATTTGGTTGTCGAATTAGGCTTTAATCTGACAATTCCAAAGTCACATATATTAGTGGACTAAGAGAGAGCCCTTGGCATCTGGATGATTTGAAGTGATGCGTATTGCAAATGAAAACATATTGTTTGCAAATGCCCATTTGAATAAAAAGCTCTATAGCTTCTACAATCAAAGATATTGCAAAGATAAGCTTAAATATAGAAATACAGAGACATATGTGTGACTTCAGACACAGGAGGGTGGATTTTTGTGACATGTGTGAATTGTCTGTTGGAAGCCTTTTTGTTTTCTTTTTCTTACTTTTATCTTCTGCCTTCCCTGTGGCAGCTCTGCTGTTGGGATATGAACAGTAGCCATGTTTTTCACTCTAGAGTTGTTTTCTTTGGGTCCAAGGTTCATTCTTCAGTCTTAATAACTGGGAGAAGAATTCTTAACCTAGACCATAAAATTGTACTATTATCCTAGGAGGTTAAAGGCCCTTTGTAACTATGAACACTTAACTTCTGACCTTAAAGCGATTTTAAATATGTAAAACTCTAGACAGAGGAGTCTGAAATCATTCTCAAACTTATCTATGCTGTATTAACAAATTGGAGTGGATATTTAGAAAGTACAGTGGCAAAATTTCAACTCTGCGGTTATTAAACCTAATTTGTCCTAAATCCTCACTGATGGATTTATGTCCCCCTTCACTCTGGAATCAAAAGCTTCTTCAGAGGATAAACTAAAAGAAGCTAAATAAACATCACCAGCCTGAACGGATGGCCTTTTACAAAAGATACTGAGGTATCTAGCAACAGTAGAAACCAGAAGAATGAAAAGTGAATCACTGGGTATTACTTCATAGAAAATCGCAATGAGTTCTCTGTGATGTGTCCTTATTTTATGACAGTAAGAATCACATCATACAAATATGCTGCGGAGAATTAGCTTTGCCTTTAGTATTTAGTGGGAGACTTTATTTGAAGACATGAGATGAGTTCACGTAAACAGAAAAATTGGCCCTGGGTTCAGTGGATCAGAAGCTCAAGGGCTGAATTCTCACTGCTTCTGTTCAGTGCATCCTAGGACGGTGATGGACTTCATGTAGAAAAGCCCTCAGTGTTCCTAGCTCTGGTCTTTTGCAATGCATCAGTAAGTATATGCGTGCTTAGTCATTCAGAATCATGCCCAATTCTGAGACCATTTGGACTGTAGCCTGCCAGGCTCCTCCGTCCATGGGATTCTCCAGGCAAGAATACTGGAGTGGGTTGCCATTTCCTCCTCCAGAAGATCTTCCCAGCCCAGGGATCAAACCCATGTCCCTGTGTCCCCTACATTGTAGGTACATTCTTTACCTACTGAGCTATGGGGGAAGTCTGTATTGATAAGTATCTGATTTGATTTCAGAGAAGAATATGGCACGATATTCAAGCTTGTTCAGAATAGAAGATGTTTTCTCACCTAAAGGTTTATATTCCCCACCTCCTGCAAAATGTTTTGGAGGTCCCACTGTCTTTGAGACACATACAAACTATAAACAATATGCTTTCTTCTACAAGAAAGTCCCCAAATTGCCCAAGGTAAGAATATAAGATATAACATAATTCAGTCAGTTCAGTTCAGTCGCTCCATCGTGTCCGACTCTTTGCAACCCCATGAATCTAAGCATGCCAGGCCTCCATGTCCATCACCATCTCCTGGAGTTCACTCAGACTCATGTCCATCTAGTCAGTGATGCCATCCAGCCATCTCATCCTGAGTCGTCCCCTTCTCCTCCTGCCCCCAATCCCTCCCAGCATCAAAGTCTTTTCCAATGAGTCAACTCTTCGCATCAGGTGGCCAAAGTACTGGAGCTTCAGCTTTAGCATCATTCCCTCCAAAGAAATCCCAGGACTGATCTCCTTCAGAATGGACTGGTTGGATATCCTTGCAGTCCAAGGGACTCTTCAAGAGTCTTCTCCAACACCACAGTTCAAAAGCATCAATTTTTCAGCGCTCAGCCTTCTTCACAGTCCAACTCTCACATCCATACATGACCACAGGAAAAACTATAGCCTTGACTAGATGGACCTTAGTCGGCAAAGTAATGTCTCTGCTTTTGAATATGCTATCTAGATTGGTCATCACTTTTCTTCCAAGGAGTAAGCGTCTTTTAATTTCATGGCTGCAGTCACCATCTGCAGTGATTTTGGAGCCCCAAAAAATAAAGTCTGACACTGTTTCCACTGTTTCCCCATCTATTAGCCATGAAGTGATGGGACCAGATGCCATGATCTTCGTTTTTTGAATGTTGAGCTTTAAGCCAACTTTTTCACTCTCCTCCTTCACTTTCATCAAGAGGTTTTTTAGTTCCTCTTCACTTTCTGCCATAAGGGTGGTGTCATCTGCATATCTGAGGTTATTGATATTTCCCCCGGCAATCTTGATTCCAGCTTGTGTTTCTTCCAGTCCAGCGTTTCTCATAATGTACTCTGCATATAAGTTAAATAAGCAGGGTGACAATATACAGCCTTGACATACTCCTTTTCCTATTTGGAACCAGTCTGTTGTTGCATGTCCAGTTCTAACTGTTGCTTCCTGAACTGCATACAGATTTCTCAAGAGGCAGATCAGGTGGTCTGGTATTCCCATCTCTTTCAGAATTTTCCACTGTTTATTGTGATCCATACAGTCAAAGGCTTTGGCATAGTCAAGAAAGCAGAAATAGATGTTTTTCTGGAACTCTCTTGCTTTTTCGATGATCCAGCGGATGTTTGCAATTTGATCTCTGGTTCCTCTGCCTTTTCTAAAACCAGCTTGAACATCAGGGAGTTTTCAGTTCACGTATTGCTGAAGCCTGGCTTGAAGCATTTTGAGCATTACTTTACTAGCGTGTGAGATGGGTACAATTGTGCGGTAGTTTGAACATTTTTTGCATTTCCTTTCTTTGGAATTGGAATGAAAACTGACCTTTTCCAGTCTTGTGGCCACTGCTCAGTTTTCCAAATTTGCTGGCATATTGAGTGTAGCGCTTTCACAGCATCATCTTTCAGGATTTGAAACAGCTCAACTGGAATTCCATCACCTCCACTAGCTTTGTTCATAGTGATGCTTTTTAAGGCCCACTTGACTTCGCATTCCAAGATGTCTGGCTCTAGATTAGTGATCACATCATCATGATTATCTGGGTCATGAAGATCTTTTTTGTACAGTTCTTCCATGTATTCTTGCCACCTCTTCTCAATATCTTTTGCTTCTGTTAGGTCCATACCATTTCTGTCCTTTATCGAGCCCATCTTTGCATGAAATGTTCCCTTGGTATTTCTAATTTTCTTGAAGAGATCTCTAGTCTATCCCATTCTGTTCTTTTCCTCCATTTCTTTGCATTGATCGCTGAAGAAGGCTTTCTTATCTCTTCTTGCTATTCTTTGGAACTCTGCATTCAGATGCTTATATCTTTCCTCTTCTCCTTTGCTTTTCGCCTCTCTTCTTTTCACAGCTATTTGTAAGGCCTCCCCAGACAGCCATTTTGCTTTTTTGCGTTTCTTTTCCATGGAGATGGTCTTGATCCCTGTCTCCTGTACAATTTCACGAACCTCATTCCATAGTTCATCAGGCACTCTATCTATCAGATCTAGACCCTTAAATCTATTTCTCACTTCCACTGTATAATCATAAAGGATTTGATTTAGGTCATACCTGAATGGTCTAGCGGTTTTCCCTACTTTCTTCAATTTAAGTCTGGATTTGGCAATAAGGAGTTCATGATCTGAGCCACAGTCAGCTCCCAGCCTTGTTTTTGTTGACTGTATAGAGCTTCTCCATCTTTGGCTGCAAAGAATATAATCAATCTGATTTCGCTGTTGACCATCTGGTGATGTCCATGTGTAGAGTCTTCTCTTGTGTTGTTGGAAGAGGGTGTTTGCTATGACCAGTGCATTTTCTTGGCAAAACTATTAGTCTTTGCCCTGCTTCATTCCGCATTCCAAGGCCAAATGTGCCTGTTACTCCAGGGTGTTTCTTGACTTCCTACTTTTGCATTCCAGTCCCCTCTAATGAAAAGGACATCTTTCTTTGGTGTTAGTTCTAGAAGATCTTGCTAAATTTTCAGTGGAAAGTTGGGTTGTTTTTTCTTTTTCTTTTTTTTTTTTTTTTGAATTTTTTCCTCTTTAGGTTCATAATTTATCAAATCTGTAGTTAATCCACTTAAAAAATAAAAAAAAAAACATAGCTATATACCATGGCTGCCCAGAAACTTTATGTCTGAAGATATGTGCTATGAAAGTTTTAAGTGATTGTAGTTTATATTCAGTATGCTTTGTGCTTCTTAAAAACTAAATCTGTAGCAAAAATACTTGGCACCACCATGGTATCTTCGGTTAAGGAGATAGACCCCACATGGATGGCTGCCCATGTGGACAGTTATGTGTGACTAATGAAAACTCAGCCCTCTTGTTGTCCTAAGTATCCAAAACAGGATTCTGGACAGGAGCCATGCTGAAAGGATCCTGAAAGGATGTGTCAGAGGTGATGTTGGCTACTGTGAGGAAAGTGGAGACTGCCTACTTCACTAACAGTAATGTTCATTCCTGTGTCTGGAATTTACAAGTTAAAAATTATGTGGCTACTTCAACCTAGTTCTAAAGAGATGGATGTAGTGTTACAAGGTCTTTTTTTTCCCCCCCACATTTGTTTGGGCTTCCATGGTAGCTCAAACAGTAAAAAAAAATCTGCCTGCCATGTGGGAGATCCAGGTTCAATTACTGGGTTAGGAAGATTCCCTGGAGAAGGAAATGGCTACCCACTCCAGTACTCTTGCCTAGAGAATTCTAGGGACAGAGGAACCTGGCGGGCTACAGTCTATGAGGTTGCAGAGAGTCAGACATGACTGACCTGCTAACACTTTCACTTTTGCTGTCAGACATTATCAAGTTCCTCTAAATCAAATTTTCATAGCCAACTATATCTTGCAAAATGCCCCTTAAGGAGGGAATGTATGAAAATTGACCATATTTATATATTTCCTAGAAACAAAAAAACTAGAAAATCAAATTTAAAATTACATTTAAAATAATGTTAAAACCTAAAATACTTAGGAATAAATTTAATTAAAATGTTCAAGACCATTATATTGAAAATTATAAAACATTGCTGAGTGAAACTAAAGGCCTGAATAAACAAAGATAAGACATAGTTGCTGTAGACTGAGTTGTGTCTTCCCAAAAGTCATATGTGGAAGTCTTACAGTCAATGTGGCTGTATTTGGAAATAAGACCTTTAGTTTATTAAGGTTAGATGATGTTATAGAGTGGGCCTCTAACCTACTAGGGCTGGCATATCATAAGAAGAGAAAGAGACACCAGAGTTCTCTGTCTCTGCCACGTGAGGACACAGCCATGGTAGACATCATCAAACTGGAAAGACTTCAGCTAACACCTTAATCTTGGACTTCCCAGACTTCAGAACTGTGGGAAAATACAATTTTGATTTTTAAGCCACCAGTCTTTGGTATTTCATATGGCAGCTTGAGCTAAGTGAATAATCCTGTATTTTAAAATTTAATATTATTATCAATACTATCAGTATTACTATATTGAATATGAATATCAAGATGTCAATTATCTCCAGACTTGTCTAGAGATTCAAGTAAATCAAGTCAAATAAATATGTTTTCTTGGTAAGAAATAGATTTTCCCCAGAAATTGACAAGTTGATTCTAAAGTTTACCTGATGGTAAAAGCTAGAAGAGAGAAAGCAATCCTGAAAGAGAACAAAGTTGACTCCACTTATCTACTGATTTAAAAATTTTCTTTAAATCCACAGCAGTCAAGACAGTGTGGTATCAGTGAAAGGCTAGACAAAGAGGTCAATGCCACAGAAGAGAGAGTTCAGAAATACACCCACACATACTGATCAACTGGGTTTTGACAAAGGTTCTAAGGAAATTAGGTGAGAAAAGAAAAGCATTTTAAAAATATCTATATCATATGGATATTTCAAGACTGAATATCCATATGAACAAATGAAACAGACATTGACCACTACATCACACCACACACAAAGAATAATTTGAGGTAGATTGTAGACCTAACCATGAAAGCTAAGTCTGTAAATTTTCTAAAAGAAAATATAGAAGAATATCTTCATGACCTTATTATCCAGAAAATACTTTTTTTAGAGAGGACATTAAAAAAACACTAATTATACAAGAAAAAAATGATAAATTGGACTTCATCAGGTTAAAACATCTGCTCATTAAATGGCACTGTTAAAAACAGTGTTAAAAATAGTGTTAAAAACACTATTTCTCAATATTCTCTTCTTCCCCTCTCCCTGTATCTATGTGTGTGTGTGTGAGAGAGAGAGATAGAGAGAGAGTCTGGAAAAGGGTACATCTAGCATATATAAAGAAATCATAGCTCAGTAACAAGACAAACTATTTAAAAGGACTTATTTTTAAAGTTTTCACAAAAGTTCAGTAAGCACATGAAAAGGTGTTCAATATCATCAAAGAAATGCAAATTAAACCTCAACAAGATTCTTCTACACACCCACTACAAAGGATAAAATTTTAAAGACTTATAACACTAAATATTGGCAAGAATGTAGTATAACTAGAACTCTAATATATGCTGATGAGAGTATAAAATGATACAATCGTTTTGGGAAAATGAGAGTTATTATAAAGTTAAACATACTCCTACCCACCAATCCCATTCCAAAGAGAAATAAAAGCATATGTCTGCAAAAGACTTGTACATGGATGTTTATGGATGCTTTATTCATAATAACTTTATTCATATAACATAATATCTGAAAACTGTAAACAACCTAAATGTCATCTCATAGGAGAAGAAATAAACAAGTTGTAGTGTATTTACACAATATAATAGCACATGGCAATTAAAAGAAACTATGATACATACAATAATATGGTTGAATCACATAACCATTATGTTGACTCACAAGTGAGACACAAATAAATACCTACTGTATAGTTCCATTTATATAAAGTTTAAGAACAGGCCAAACTAATCTATGGTATTACAAATCAGAACAGTGGCAGCCTATGGGGATAAAGATTGATTAGAAGAGAACTCAAGGGAAATTTCTTGAGTGTTGAAAATATTCTGTTTCTTGATAAGGATGTTTGCTGCACATGTGTATATATTTGTCAAAATTCATAGAATTGTACACTTAAGTTCTGTGAATTCCAATGGACATATATTTTATTTCAAAAGAAATTTTGAAAAGAAAAAATAGTGAAGGAAAAGTACACCCGAAAAGACCTGAGCTGCTCCAAACTTTGTAAAATACCTCAATCCTGCTCTCCAAATATTCGCTAAGCTCACTATATATTTCTTCTCCCCACTCTGCATCTCAAGGGTCTACTTAGTCTTCAAAAGGTGGACCATACTATGAAACATGAAGGTTACACAGAAAAACACAAAGACCAGGAAGAGTAGAAATATTTTATTCTAACATTGGTTCATCCTTGTTGCAAATATTTAATTAATTGTATCTCTTTCCAGGTCATAATGACTAGTTATGATGATGATAAGTCATTAGTATTTGTATTCAGTTCAGCTCAGTTCAGTCGCTCAGTCGTGTCCGACTCTTTGCGACCCCATGAATCGCAGCATTCCAGGCCTCCTTGTTCATCACCAACTACCGGAGTTCACTCAGACTCACGTCCATCGAGTCAGCGATGCCATCCAGCCATCTCATCCTCTGCCATCCCCTTCTCCTCCTGCCCCCAATCCCTCCCAGCATCAAAGTCTTTTCCAGTGAATCAACTCTTCGCGTGAGGTGGCCAAAGTACTGGAGTTTCAGCTTTAGCATCATTCCTTCCAAAGAAACCCCAGGACTGATCTCTTTCAGAATGGACTGGTTGGATATCCTTGCAGTCCAAGGGACTCTCAAGAGTCTTCTCCAACACCACAGTTCAAAAGCATCAATTCTTCAGCACTCAGTTTTCTTCACAGTCAAACTCTCACATCCATACATGACCACAGGAAAAACCATAGCCTTGACTAGACGGACTTTAGTTGGCAAAGTAATGTCTCTGATTTTGAATATGCTATCTAGGTTGGTCATAATTTTTCTTCCAAGGAGTAATGATTTATAATTGACAGATTATTTCTAATATGTGAGAATCAGTATGCCTTGGTGCTATATTAAAATCTATACCCTTATGTGTTCATTTGCTATTCTAGCTAGTGAGTGTGTATTAAAGAATGATTTGTTTATCCATATATTTGTACTCACGTGGCACTAGAGGTAAAGAACCTGCCTGCCAATGTAGAAGAGAGATGCAGGTCCAGTCCCTGGGTTGGGAAGATCTCCTGGAGGAGGAAATGGCAACCTACTCCAGTATTCTTGCCTTGAGAATCCCACAGACAGAGAAGCCTGGAGGACTACAGTACAGGGTCTCAAAGAGATGGGTATGACTGAAGCAACCTAGCACGCACACAAAAATCAAAAGAATGGTTTCCCTTCTGCTTTTTATTATCACAGAAACCAATTATGCTTCATTCTTTGGATGTTAAAACTTTAGAATCCAGTAAGTTGGAATCACACTGGACAGTTCTGTACTTTAAGCTCTCTTTTGTTTCTCATTTATTCGTTAAAAAACTATTGTGTCCATCAAGTGCTATGCACTGGACATTTTCTCAATGTTAGAGTTTTGTAATAAATACATCCAGTTCTTGCTTTCAGGGACAATTCTGTAAAAAGAAATTTAAATAATACAGTACAAGGACGGAAATGTAAATAAAGGCATTTCAAAATATTATTAGAGTCTAAATGAAGGAGGTGTTAATTGTGTAAGGTCTCTACTTTGAATCTCTTTGGAATAAATTAAACCTTAAATAAGAAAAGGAAAGTATCAGACTGGGATAAGATACCATAGAAAGCATCAGAGACCTTATATTCAAGTCATTCTTGAAGGAAAGCATGATTTTTCCAGGAAAAAAAGTATGTAAGATGGAAAGGAGATTAAGAAAAGAAAAGAAAAGGAAAAAAAAAAAAACCACCTCCTGGCAGAAGAAAAGAATATGAGCAAAGGAATGATAGCACCAAGGACCAGGAGCAGTCCTTTCTCCAAAGGACCTACTCCCCACTGGGTGAGTAGTGACCACGTGCTTCAGGGCAAGAGGAGACAGGCCCAGAAAGAGAATGGGATCAAATCACAATGATCTTAAAATTCCAGGTAGGACACAGATTGATCAGATGAGACTTTAAAAAGATGCCACTGGCCACAACATGTAGTGGTGGCCCTCGGCCAAGGTGTATTTACACAGGGTGTGAGTCGCATCGAAAGCATTTATTGTTCATTGCAGCTAAACAGATGCAGTTTTGATTGACAAGCAATTTTTATACACATTAGAATTAACTAGATATGACTGTCATTTGTTCACTTTTTTCTCCTTCATTCACTTGATAACATACACTGAGATCGTCCAGGTGCCTCTCCAAGCTCCTACTCTCCACCCCATTCTGTGCCCTGGAAGGCTGAACTTTGTGAACGCTAGACTATGTTCATGCTTTCTGGCTTTCAACTGGATTAGGACCATGGGCATGAGCAGGATATGAGAGGGCAAGATGAGAGTGAAGTCAGGATATGTTTTTCCCTCCCATCCTTCTCTGCTAGGCTGGTTCCAGCGCAAATTGGTTGTATTCCTCCAAAGAAGGCCATGGCCTCTGTCAGGCGGTGCCTTCTCATGGTTATCTAAGTCATTGTTTCAGTAATTGTAAGATCATGGCATCCAGTCCCATCACTTCATAGCAAACAAAAGGAGAAAAAGTGGAAATGTGACAGACTTTATTTTCTTGGGCTCCCATATCACTGCGGATGGTGACTGCAGGCATGAAATTAAAAGATGCTTGCTCCTTGAAAGGAGAGATATGAGAAACCTAGACAGCATTTTAAAAAGCAAAGAAATCACTTTGTCTACAAAGGTTCGTATAGTGAAAGCTATGGTTTTTTTCCAGTAGTCATGTACAGATGTGAGAGTTGGACCATAGGCTGAGTGCTGAAGAATTGATGCTTTTCAATAGAGGTGCTGCAGAAGACTCATGAGGGTCCCTTGGACTGCAAGGAGATCCAACCAGTCCATCCTAAAGGAAATCAGTCCTGAATATTCATTGGAAGGACTGATGCTGAAGCTGAAACTCCAATAATTTGTCCATCTGATGCAAAGAGATGACTCATTGGAAAAGACTCTGATACTGGAAAAGATTGAAGGCAAAAGAAGAAGGGAGTGGCAGAGGATGAAATGGTTGGATAGCATCACTGACTCAATGGACATGAGTTTGAGCAAACTCAGGGAGAACGTGAAGGACAGAGGAGCCTGTAATCCATGGGGATACAAAGAGTCAGACATGACTTAGCATCTGAATGGCAATTACCGACTCAGCCAACTGGTGGTAAGTGTCCCCACCTCTTACCAATCTGAAATCCTATGTGACCTTTTGCTCCTTTTCTTAAACCTGACTCGCCTGCCAATACAGGTTCAATCCCTGGGTTAGGAAGATCCCCTGCAGAAAGGCATGACAACTCACTCCAGTATTCTTGCCTGGAGAATCCCATGGACAGAGGAGACTGGTGGGCTATAGTCCATAGGATCACATAGAGTTGGACACGACTGAATATTTAAATAACCCTTGATTTAAATCTTCTTAACTTCCCCAGTTTAACTATGTTTTCTATTTCTGCAAGGATGCTGAGTGATCTACATACATTTCTCTCATGCTTACACTAAGACAGGAATTCATCTCAGCCCTGAGGAAGAGTAGTGAAGATGGCAGAATCCCTCATGTCTTGAAGTTTAAAGTGGAGAAAAGAGTCAATGACAAATAAATAAATATACTATTAATATAATGCTTAGAGATTTGTGTGCTGAAAAGAAAAGTAAAAAGAGAAATAAATAAATATGCTATTAATATAATGCTTAGAGATTTGTGTGCTGAAAAGAAAAGTAAAAAGAGGAAGCAGTTATGAACTACAAGGGCTGGCTTTAGGGGCCAGCTTGGGCTTCAGCTTTGGATAGAGACCCAAGTCAAGTTGATGTTGCTTTTTCCACTAAACTTAAGCTTACCCATGTTCTTGATATGCTTTCTTGAATGGGAGTGGAAAATAAAGAGAAAGGGACAGACACGAGATGTATTTGGAATGTAGAATAAATACATTGAGTGACGTTGTTCAGTTGAGTGAAGGTTGGTTTCTAGTTGGGATTGTTTAATGGTGGCACCAGAAACCCATGTGGGGAGCAAACAGAAAAGTTGATTTGGTGGGCAAGATGCTAGGTTTAGTTTGGGATATAAGTGCCTGTTTGACATTCCATATTTCATCAGGCACTCTGTCAATCAGATCTAGTCCCTTAAATCTATTTCTCACTTCCACTGGATAGTCATAAGGGATTTGATTTAGGTCATACCTGAATGATCTAGTGGTTTTCCCTACTTTCTTCAATTTAAATCTGAATTTGGTAATAAGGAGTTCATGATCTGAGCCACAGTCAGCTCCTGGTCTTGTTTTTGCTGACTGTATAGAGTTTCTCCATCTTTGGCTGCAAAGAATATAATCTATTTGATTTTGGTGTTGGCCATCTAGTGATGTCCATGTGTAGAGTCTTCTCTTGTGTTGTTGGAAGAGGGTGTTTGTTATGACCAGTGCGTTCTCTTAGCAAAACTCTATTAGCCTTGGCCCCTCTTCATTCTGTACTCCAAGGCCAAATTTGCCTGTTACTCCAGGTGTTTCTTGATTTCCTACTTTTGCATTCCAGTTGCCTATAATGAAAAAGACATCTTTTGGAGGTCTTAATTCTAGAAAGTCTTGTAGGTCTTCATAGAACCGTTCAACTTCAGCTTCTTCAGCATTACTGGATCAGGGGATATACTTGGATACTGTGATATAGAATGGTTTGCCTTGGAGATGAACAGAGATCGTTCTGTCATTTTTGAGATTGCATCCAAGTACTGCATTTCAGACTCTTTTGTTGACCATGATTGCTACTCCATTTCTTCTAAGGGATTCTTGCTCACAGTAGAAGATATAATGGTCATCTGAGTTAAATTCACCCATTCAAGTCCATTTTAGTTAGCTGATTCCTAAAATGTCAATGTTCACTCTTGCCATCTCCTATTTGACCACTTCCAATTTGCCTTGATTCATGGACCTAACATTCCAGGCTCCTGTGCAATATTGCTCTTTAAGTATTAGACCTTGCTTCTATCACCAGTCCCATCCACAACTGGGTGTTGTTTTTGGTTTGGATACATCCTTTCACTTTTTTTTGAGTTATTTCTTCACTGATGTCCTGTAGCATATTGGGCCTCTACTGACCTGGGAAGTTCGTTTTTCAGTATCCTATCTTTTTGCCTTTTCATACTGTTCATGTGGTTTTCAAGGCAAGAATACTGAAGTGGTTTGCCATTCCCTTCTCCAGTGGACCACATTTTGTCAGAACTGTCCACCATGACCCGTCCATCTTACATGGCCCTACACAGCATGGCTTAGTTTCATTGAGTTAGACAAGTCTGTGGTCCATGTGATCAGATTGCCTAGTTTTCTGTGACATTCTGTGAACCTAGAAGTTCGTGACATTGTACAAGACACAGGGACCAAGACCATCCCCAAGAAAAACAAATGCAAAAAAGCAAAATGGCTGTCTGAGGAGGCCTTACACATAGCTGTGAAAAGAAGAGAAGAGAAAAGCAAAGGAGAAAAGGAAAGATATACCCATTTGAATGCAGAGTTCCAAAGAATAGCAATGAGAGATAAGAAAGCCTTCTTCAGTGATCAGTGCCAAGAAATAAGAGGAAAATAATAGAATGGGAAAGACTAGAGATCTTTTCAAGAAAACTAGAGCTAACAAAGGAACATTTCATGCAAAGATGGGCTCAATAACGAATAGAAATTATATGGACCTTACAGAAGCAGAAGATATTAAGAAGAGGTGGCAAGAATACACAGGAAGAACTGTACAAAAAAGATCACAACTCAGATAATCACGACGGTGTGATCACTCACCTAGAGCCAGACAACCTGGACTGTGAAGTCCAAGTGGGCCTTAGGGAGCATCACTACGAACAAAGCTAGTGGAGGTGATGGAATTCCACTGGAGCTGTTTCAAATCCTGAAAGATGATGCTGTGAAAGTGCTACACTCAATATGCCAGCAAATTTGGAAAACTCAGCAGTGGTCACAGGACTGGAAAAGGTCAGTTTTCATTCCAATCCCAAAGAAAGGCAATGCCAAAGAATGCTCAAACTACCACACAGTTTCACTCATCTCACACGCTCGTAAAGTAATGCTCAAAATTCTCCAAGCCAGGCTTCAGCAATACATGAACCATGAACTTCCAGATGTTCAAGCTGGTTTTAGAAAAGGCAGAGGAACCAGAGATCAAATTGCCAACATCCACTGGATCATCAAAAAAGCAAGAGAGTTCCAGAAAAAAAAAACATCTATTTCTGTTTTATTGACTATGCCAAAGCCTTTGACTGTGTGGATCACAATAAACTGTGGAAACTTCTGAAAGAGATGGGAATACCAGACCACCTGATCTGCCTCTTGAGAAACTAGTATGAGGTCAGGAAGCAACAGTTAGAACTGTACATGAAACAACAGACTGGTTCCAAATTGGAAAAGGAGTATATCAAGGCTGTATATTGTCACCCTGCTTATTTAACTTATATGCAGAGTACATCAGGAGAAACGCTGAGCAGGAAGAAGCACAAGCTGTAATCAAGATCGCCAGGAGAAATATCAATAATCTCAGATATGCAGATGACACCACCCTCAGTGGCAGAAAGCAGAGAAGAACTAAAGAGCCTCTTGATGAAAGTGAAACAGGAGAGTGAAAAAGCTGACTTAAAGCTCAATATTCAGAAAACTAAGGTCATGGCATCTGGTCCCATCACTTCATGGCAAATAGATGGGGAAACAGTGACAGACTATTTTGGGGGGGGCTCCAAAATCACTGCAGATGGTAATTGCAGCCATGAAATTAAAATATACTTCCTCCTTGGAAGGAAAGTTATGACCAACCTAAACAGCATATTAAAACGTAAAAACATTACTTTCCCAGCAAATGTCCATCTAGTCAAGGCTATTGTTTTTCCAGTAATCATGTATGGATGTGAGAGTTGGACTATAAAGAAAGCTGAGGACCACAGAATTGATGCTTTTGAACTGTGGTGTTGGAGAAGACTCTTGAGAGTCCCTTGGACTGCAAGGAGATCCAACCACATCCTAAAGGAGATCAGTCCTGAGTGTTCATAGGAAGGACTGATGCTGAAGCTGAAACTCCAGTACTTTGGCCACCTGATGCAAAGAGCTAACTCATTGGAAAAGACCCTGATGCTGGGAGGGAGTGGGGGCAGGAGGAGAAGGGGACAACAGAGGATGAGATGGCTGGATGGCATCACTGGCTCAATGGACAGGAGTTTGGATAAACTCTGGGAGTTGGTGATGGACAGGGAGGCCTGGTGTGTTGCGGCCCATAGAGTCACAAAGAGTCGGACACGACTGAGTGACTGAAATGTGAACTTTCAACTTTGACATTCCAATGAATATATCCATTTATTAGTCTGAATTATAGACATGGAACTAAAGGGAGAAACTTCGACCACAGGTATGAGTACATAGTCATCTTCAGTGATGAAGGTAGTAGAGAAGGAAAAAGTACTGTACAGAAAGAATGCTCAAATGAGAAATGGGCTGATATCACATTAACGTTAAGTATGTGAAGACTGAACCAGTAAAAGAGTGAGAAAGAATGATTTGAAGTGTAGAAGGAGAAAAACGATAGGAAAGAGCCTCAGAATAAATAAATAAGTAAAGAGACACAGAATAAATTTCAAGGATGTTGAAGTTGTCTAGAGGTCAGGTAAGATAACACTTGAACAGTTAATTAAATCATTGGGAAAGTTCTGGTTGCACTAACCAGAGCAATTTCAACAGAAAGATGGGAAGAGAAGCTGGGTCATTTACCCTAAGTGAGTAAGAATCTGAAAGAAAAATTAATCTCAAGACTTATAACTTTGGAGACCAAGACCTGGGTTTGAGTTCCTATCCTCTCTCTCCTCTCAGTACATGGTTTACACAAATCACTTAATCCCTTAGGGTTTAAACTTCTTTCTCAGGTGAAAAACAAATAAAAACTTTTCCCCCAGCCACCCAATGTGTTATATTTTTCTGAGAGTCAAATGAATTAGTTTGGTAAATATACATTCTTAACATTAATTTTATGTTCTACAAGGTGAGGTATTGCTGAACTAGTAATAGAGATGCGCTAATGCATCAATGCAACGAATGGTTTCCAGTAAATCTCCATAATACTAGTCAATGTTTTAAATTAGTTGGCCATTTAAAATACCTATGGTGAATCTTGGGGAAAGCAGCAAATCTTTTTTAATGTGAACAGTCATGCTACAATATTTTTCTTTCTTCTTCTTTCCTGTTCTTTACATTCCTCCTTCCTTCCTCCCTCTCTCTGTTTCTTTCTGTTTTCTTCGTTTCACCTGTATGTTTTCTTTAGGAAAAGCAGAACACAAACAAAATGAAGACCTATTGCCTCTTAGCAAAGAGATTTTAATAAATAGTGAAAGGGTGGGACAAAGAACATGCAGACTGAGATAGGCTTGGAAAAGAGAAAATACTTACAATTAAAAATAGAAATAAACTGTTCTTCAAATTGTCACACTTACCAAGACCACAACTGCACAAAGGGGCAGCAACCTTTTGAAATTAGGGACTGTTATTTGGCTAAGAAATACTCATCAGGAGGGGACCTTAAACATCAAGGGAAAAGTATAAAGACAAAGGAAAAAAATCTGAAAAAGAAAGTCAGAGAGTAGAAACAGAAAAAGGAAACAGATAGAGGGAGAGTAAAGAAAAAACAGAGAATAAGATGGGAAGAGGCCTTTAACTTAAGTGATCAGCTTGGATGGGAAGCATGACCCAGCCATCCCCCAGCTTTTTGGCCTTGAACAAATTACATAACCATTTGAGCTTCTTTGCGTGTGTTCTCAGTCGCTCAGTCCTATCTGACTCCTTGCCAGCCTTTGGACTGTAGCCTGCCAGGCTCCTCTGTCAATGGGAATTCTCTAGGCAAGAATACTAAAGTGGGTTGTCATGCCCTCCTCCAGGGCATCTTCCTGACCCAGGGATTGAAGAAGGGTCTCTTGCACTGCAGGTGGATTCCTTACTCTCTGAGCCACCAGGGAAGCCCCTGAGCTTCTTTCCGTGTCTATTAATGTTGACAATCACAAACACTTCATAAAGTGATTGTGAGCATTAAATGAGAAAGTAAGTGCCAAGGGGATGTCTGGTACACCAGAAGTATTCACCAACGAGTACATGTTACAATATTTTTTTTTTAATTAAAGGTCTCTGTTTCGGTTGGAGATCCAGTCCGACTCCACACTCTGAACAGACCAGAATAAGAGAAAACAATTCTGCAACAGTGTGCCTTACACTATGGCTCTCAGGGTATTTGCCCAGCCACGAGGGTGGACTCATTCAAATATTCCTGTGTCCCTTATCTTTTAGTCATTTCCTCTACCTTTACTAGAAATTAACAACTCTTTCCACTGCATCTGGTTTAGAGATTCTGAATACTGTATGTACTAAAAGCTACAGTCGACTATAAACCGCTAAAAATTACCACATTATTTATTCAGAGTCGTCAGCTTCCCTGCCTCTGATGACCCCATATTATCACACTCTGGAATTAGAAACCCTGCATTTGCAATTTGACTGTGTTGGATTTGGGTTTTCACAACATGTAGTTTGCACAGTAATAATACTTATAGATTTTTCATTTTTCTACAGAAATTAATTGCCTAAACCACAATGATTTATAGTCACACTGAACATGATTATTAATTTTCCTGATGATTATACCTGTGGGCGGCAACAAATCTACTCATGATAGACCTGGCTTTGAATTGCTGCTAAAACTAAAATGTCCATAAGGTAATAACAACTAATTTTACCTTAATCAACTCACACTTAAAAGAATTTAATATAGGGCACTTGTGCCTTGTGGGGAAACTTGTTTGAAATATAAGGTGCTGAGTTATTTATGAGAATAATTATATATTTGTTACTCTAGTTTATACTGGGAAATCAGAATCTGAAATTAGTCTGAGATACATTAAAAAAATATAATGAACAGTGGAGTTGCACACACTAAAGAACTTTTGCACTAAGATAAATATATAACCTGTTATAGCTGCTCTGGTTATGGAAAAGAAGATTATTAAATCTCACTACACCATGCAGCCTTTTTTTTTTTTCTCCCCTTGTCCTGCTAGTTCCTTAAACGGCTATCTTCATTAACAAAAAAGGTAAGGCATTTGATACCTAACAGTCTTGTCCTTGCTTCTTCATTACTCACCCTAAAATTGTCTTTAAAAGGATTTCTCTTATATTCCAGTGAGTATAGGTCCCTGTCAATGGCTCATAATGAAGCAAAAAAATGGTAGACTGGGAAAATTGAACCCAGATCAGACAGTCTTGTGTCTTACAAACACTCCTTGTTCATATTATGGTGCTAGGGAGGTTCATTCATTGCTGTAGATTAGTTTCCCTCTATTACAAATGACAAAAAAGAGAAGGGTCTGATTATTGGTTGATATGCATACCTTATATAATTCTGTATGTTCATATCCCAGAAATATTTAAGGCTTTTTCCCTGATTGGTGGCATTATGCAGTTATGCAAATAATGTTATATCTAGACATATTATGCCGTTATGTAAATTATCTATTTCATTTGTATTTCCCACAGAGTAATGGGGTAGGGAAGACATGCTCTTCTGCATTTCCTCTGGTTTTTAATGAGTTGTTCAGATATAATTCAACTGGTGATCAGTCTCGGGATTTCTGGGGCTGGGTGTAAGTTAGCTTTTCTGTCCCATCACCACGACCTGTTCCTAAATTTCCTATTCAATTCAGCAAATATTTATTGAGCGTTTATTGTGTACCAGCTGTTTGTGCAGGTGGGAATGATCCAAAGAAGCTCCAATCTTGCTCAGCTAGGCTCTGGCAGGGATGTTATTTACCTTGTGGTGTTCCCTCTCTGACTACTTGGACACGTGATGAAGGTCAGTTTAACTCCATCCATTTCAGAGTTTCTTAAGTCATATTAGAAAATATTTTTAAAGTTCAAGGAAAAAAATAAATAAAAAGGGAATAATTTAGAAGAGCTAACTGCATGTTATGCAATGAAATATACAGAGTAAGCTAAATAATTTAAATACAGATATGACTACAGACAGCAGGCTACAATTAAGGTACAATTCTTAACTGTAAAGTGGAAGCTGAGTTAAATCTACTGTCATTTGCCTGATACATCACTTCTGATCTCTTGCAATATCACACATGCTAGTCTACAAATCACAGAATTTAGATCAGATCGATTGTTTCCTTTTACCAAGACTGATATGATAATTGTAGAGAATTCTCAACCTCTCTATCAGCATCCATTCAACATGTATTGATTTAGTTAACAAATACTTATTAAGCATCTCTCGCCTTGAGGTGCCAACCCTTATTGGTGGAGGAGAAATTGATCTGAAAATGCGGGCACTGTTAGAATCTAGGAAAAAGAGGTGCTTGGACTAGAAAGTGTCCTGTCAGGGAAGTCAAGAAAAGTCTAGACTTTCACATCCTGAGTTTTTTTCAATCACATTTAACTGAAATCATATGTTTTGATTGGGCTTCCCTTGTGGCTCAGCTGGTAGAGAATCCGCCTGCAATGTGGGAGACCTGGAGTCGATCCCTGGGTTGGGAAGTATCCTGAAGAAGGGAAAGGCTACACACTCCAGTATTCTGGCCTAGAGAATTCCATGGACTGCATCATCCCTGGGGTCAAAAAGAGTCGGATATGACTGAGTGACTTTCACTTTTTCATATGTTTTGATTAGCTATCAAAATTATCCGTGTAAAAACTGGCTTATTTCTCAGGATGGACAATCTATAAAATAATCCAATTTCTTCCCTCTGTGATAGTTTTCAGTTCCATTCAGGTTAGTTCAGTGACTAAGTCATGTCCAACACTCTGCTACCCTATGGACTGCAGCATGCCAGGCCTCCCTGTCCATCACCAACTCCTGGAATTTACTCAAACTCATGTCCATTAAGTTGGTGATGCCATTCAACCATCTCATCCTCTGTCTTCCCATTCTCCTCCTGCCTTCGGTCTTTTCCACCATCAGAGTCCTTTCCAATGAGTCAGCTCTTCGTATCAGGTGGCCAAAGTACTGGAGTTTCAGCTTCAACATCAGTGCTTCCAATGAATATTTAGGACTGATTCCCTTTAGGATGGACTGGTTGGATCTCCTTGCAGTCCAAGGGACTCTCAAGAGTCTTCTCCAACACCACAGTTCAAAAGCATCAATTCTTTGGTGCTCAGCTTTCTTTATAGTCCATCTCTCATATCCATACATGACTACTGGAAAACTATAGCCTTGACTAGACGGACCTTTGTTGGCAAAGTGACGTCTCTGCTTTTTAATACGTTGTCTAGATTGGTCATAACTTTTCTTTCAAGGTGTAAGTGTCTTTTAATTTCATGGCTTCAGTCACCATCTGCAGTGATTTTGGAGCCCATAAAAATAAAGTCTTTCACTGTTTCCACTGTTTCCCCATCTATTTGTCATGAGGTGATGGGACTGGTTGCTATGATCTTAGTTTTCTGAATGTTGAGCTTTAAGCCAACTTTTTCACTCTCCTCTTTCACTTTCATCAAGAGGCTCTTTAGTTCTTCTTTGCTTTCTGCCACAAAGGCTGGTGTCATCTGCATATCTGAGGTTATTGATATTTCTCCCGGAAATCTTGATTCCAGCTTGTGCTTCATCCAGCCCAGCGTTTCTCATGATGTACTCTGCATATAAGTTAAATAAGCAGGGTGACAATATACAGCCTTGATATACTCCTTTTCCAATTTGGAACCAGTCTGTTGTTCCATGTCCAGTTCTAACTGTTGCTTCCTGACCTGACCTGCATACAGATTTCTGAGGAGGCAGGTCAGATAGTCTGGTATTCCCATCTAGGGAATCAATTATAAAAAAATTCCAGATTTTGTTAGGTTTCCCTGGCAGTTCAGTGGTAAGGAATTCACCTACAATGCGGGAGACACAGGTTCAATCCCTGGCCTGGGAAGATTCCCTAGAGAAGGAAATGACAACCCACTCCAGTATTCTTGCCTGGTAAATCCCATGAATAAAGAAGCCTGGTGGGCTACAGTCCACGGTCATAAGAATTAGACATGACTTAATGACCAAGTAGCTTCTTGATTGTCCCCATCTCTATACCCCAAATAAAGAGTGCATTGGCTCATTTCCTCTGCAAATATTTTGAGTGGGGCCTGATTTCAAACCCTAGGGCTGATATCAAGTATTCCCAATGTCCACTCTTTGGGTCTCAGTTAACTTCACAATTCTAACAAATAGTTGACTTCAAAATGTGCCTATGATATCTTAAGGCTGAAGATCATCAGCAGCTCACGCAGAAAACCTACAGAATCCTAGAGCCCAACATTCTGAGTATAACTACATTTGTTGAATTTACAATGGTTGACAGATTCTAATAGCACTATTCAATATTTGGAATTTGGGATAAAATGACATTTTTTACAAAGTGCTCCTGGAAGAAATATAGTGTCATGGTTCTGTATCCATGTAATAATAGAAAGGTCTGATCAATCCATTTCTAAGCCATGTTCTAATATTGCAGGACATACTTGTGTCTGATATATTATTCCCCTAAAATTATCTCATTATACTTTTCTTGTGTTGTTACTGCTTCAGAGAAAAATCACGTTATACTTGTAGTATTTCCATGTTACTCTCTATAGTAGGGTATATTATAAGGGGAGGGAGGGGGGAAGGCAGAGAAAGGGAAAGTAGAGATAAGCTGATAGAAAGGAGGCAAAACAAAAGGAAAAAGAGCCAGGGAGGAAAGGAAAAAGCAGCTGATGAAAGAAGTAAAAAGGAAGAGGCATAATGGAAGAGAAAAGAAGTGATGTGACTTGAGGTAGTAGAAGCTGAGAGAAAGCAAAGAACGTGAGAATCAGCAAGAGAGACAAAAGGTGGTGCTCTGAAGGCAATGTAAATGTAGAGAAAAAACTAAAGGTAATAGCTAAGAAAAGATGAAAATTGAGCATTTTAATATGAGAAAGTAATCATTTAAAATTTATTATTTTATGTTTTGGGCGAGCCACAAGGCACATAGAATCTTAGTTCTCCCCCCAGGGATCGAACCCATTGATTCTGCAATGGAAGTGCAGGATCTTAACCACTGGACTGCCAGCGAAGTCCTTATTTTAAAGCTTATTTTAAATATGAAAGCAAGAAGGAATGTTTAAGGATTTAGGGATCTAGAGGAATATGGTGCCCAAGTGGACAAAACGGAAGTGAAGGTAAGAAGGAAAATGGTTTAAAATAGTCAACAGATGCACATTAGAGGAAATGATGAAGTTAGATATGAGAAACTAAAAAAGCACTGAATTTTTGTTTACTATTATCATTACTTTTTATCTTTTTAACTGTTTATTATTGTAAATGAATAGTACCAACAAAAAAGTATTGAATACTGTACCTCATTCTCTAGGTTATATTACATGTATAAATCTGGAGCAGTATTGGATGAAACGCACCCAAAAGGGAAAGCACATATAAAAGTCAAAGGTAAACTATAACTTGACCATGTGTACACACCAAAAAAAATCATCTGTTCCAAATTATATACCCTTAGCTTCCTTATGCCAACTTTAAATTACATTTGCCTTTCTTGTGCACTTTCTGACTTGTTAAGCAGAATCACAAACTAATATTTGTTTTGCTGTTTGTTTGGGGGAGAATCATCTCTCATTGCAGGGAAGGTGGTGGAATCATACAACTTCACACTCTGACAGATGGAGATGATCCATCCCACATACAGACTAGTTCCTTCTGACTTTCCCCTACATCATTTGAAGAGGGGCTCATATTTCCTTTCATAGGTTTTTCACGCTCTTGTCTCAGGGGATTAAGTTCTTTCCTTTGGGAATAAATCTTGTTTTCGCTGAGTAAAGAATTGAGGCATCACTACCCTTCATACAAGAAATAAAAAGAAAAGATTCTCTTGCGGTATTTGTGCATGGCCTTTGCCTGGCCAGGCTGAAGTTTGCTGTCTTCAAGAGTAGAAAGTCATTTGCAGAATAGGCTGCTTGCCAGATTTAGTCTGGACCTCATGAGCTTGAGATTTACTGTTTTTAATCTTTTTTCTGATGGGCATTCTAAATACCTGTTTCACGTGAGGTTTAATTTCAGCACAGCAGGTATTAGCGTATCCAAAAATGGGAATAAGCCACCTGTTTTCTTGTGTGATGAAATGCCTAAAACACAGCTAGGTTTTTACAACATCTAGTCTTTTATTCCCTTAACAACTGGTTTCCTTAAAAATGATACTTTAGTTGGATTTCTCTGACCATCTCTAAGATAATCTTACGTAGCCCATCTTCCCCCCAAGAATGTGAAGCTCCACATCTGTATTCGTTTGGACGCTTTTTGCACTGAGACTCACACAGAAGAAAAGTTCGAGGTTGTTTCCCTTTAATAAGATGGCAGCCTGAGAACATTAAATAAAGCAATCTCTCTAAATTTTTCTGGGCATATGTTGACAACACCAGGAGAAATTATCTTCAAAGCTGTCAGCAACACCATTAACAGTGCCTTTGTTAAAACTTACATTATCTAAAGAAGTGTTCAGTCCTTAGCACACAGTGAAGACTTCACCTTGATGGAATATGACTTGTGAAGCTAATACATGTGTGTATCCTCAGTCACTTCAGTCCTGTCCGACGGCAACCCTTCTCCAAGTTATATCCATTTCTCTTTCCCCCAGGGTCCCCTCTACAGATCAAATCTGGTAATAATACTGATAAATCACTTTGATAATGGTATTAACAATGTTCATCAGAGCTGCCACTCATTGAGTACTTCACATGTGCAAGGCATTAGAGTACATTACTTCCTGTACTTCCTCTCATCATATCTGTCCCCTGTTGAAATGTCTTTCCTTTGCTCTCAGGATAAAACTCAAACTTTAATAATAGAATAGAGAAGATCTTACTAAATCTAACCTCTCTTTTTAACCTTTTCAGTCTCATTTCCTACTACCTCACGTTCTATACACCAGCCCTCCAGGAAGTCCTTCAGTTCTCCTAAGATACTTTGCTCTCTCTCTCACTTTAGGACCGGTGCTACTTAGTTTGAAGCCCTCAGCTCCCAAGTCACTTCCTCTGGGGAGCTTTTCCTGACCTTATACAACCTGGTGAGGCGTCTCTCCAGGTGGAGCGAGCGCCTGTGTTCACTGTTATTAATGCACCTGTGTGTGTGCTCAATCGTGTCCAACTCTCTGCAACCCCCTGGACTGTAGCCCACCAGGCTCCTCTGTCCATAAGATTTTCCAGGCAATAATAGTGGAGTGGGTTGCCATTTTCTTCTCCATTTTATGCACTTATTTGGATGTATTATCATTTCCTGCTTCCATTTTCTCTATTAGAACATAAATTCCATACAGACAGAGAGACTGAATGCCAGAATTACAGATTGTTTCCATTAAATATTTATAGAACTAATGAAGGTAAATAAATTCCCATTCGTGTGTATTTCTTTAAGGGAGGGAGAGGAAGCAGAAGTGACTCTCTTTGTCTATAATGCAAGCTTGTATATGTATGCTAAGTTGCCTTAGTCCTGTCTGACTCTTTGCGACCCTACGGACTGTAGCTCTCCAGGCTCCTCTCTCCATTTGATTCTCCAGGCAAGAGTATCAGAGTGGGTAGCCATTCACTTCTTCAGGGGATCTTCCTGACATAGGGATCAAACCCAGGTCTCCTGCATTGCAGGCAGATTCTTTACCATCTGAGCCACCAGGGAAGCCTCATAATGTAAGCCTACCTTCCCCCAAATAGGAGTACAGAATCCAGCATCTCCGATAGTCATAATATATGAAGTCTGTTTACACTCAGAAATTAGTGGGGTGTTTTCCCTGTAGTCTAGCACATTGTTTTGTAAAATGGCTTATGTAAAATGACAATTTGTTATGCAGGGTAAAATATTGTGATGTTCATCTATATTTACATAGAACTAAGTTTTGTAAATATTTTCCATTTGAATCAACTTTCGCGCCCATCCAAGTCTGTATGTCCATCAGGCAGCCCTGAGTGGTGTGGCAACCACAAGATTCTGAGGAGAGGGAAAGAAAGTACATGCAACATGCCGTTACTGAAGGTGAACGTACTGATGAAGCGGATTCATGGAGCCTGTTATCCGACTTTAGTTACACTAACCTCACAAAGTGGACACCTTATGTTTTTAAATTGCTGCAAACTACACCTTGAAATTAATGCAGATTAAAAGACTACGGATCAAAGATGAAAACAGTAATGTAAGCACAAGCTTGAGCTCTTCAACACCATATTACTAACTAAAAGAAGGGCAATATAATTTTATATGGTAATAAGTCAACCAATGAAAAACAAAAAATGTTTTAAGGCAGCTACATTCATTGTTGAAAATGGTAAACTTAGCCTTGGACTTTGTGTTTGAGGTGTTAATTGATGATAGTGGCGCATGTATACAATTTATAAACAAACATGTATAGATGTCTATGCAAAGGATTTTTTTTTTTTAATTAGGGGGTGTTCTTGAAAGAATTTGGAAACATTTGTCCAGGAAAGAGCAAGTCCCTTCTTTCTTGCCCATTCCACATCCCACCTTATCTTCCTCTGTTCTCTCAAAGCCTGAAGCCTGCTACTTTAAGGGCAACTTTATGGTCCATCCAAGAGGCCACTTTATAATCCATCCAATCTCGCAATGCCTACCCACTTCTCATCTGAGCCAACCCTCTGCTGTTGTAGAAATAAAGCCACTTAATCAATGGCAAGCTGAGGCCTTTAAGTCAAAACTACAAGGTACTGGGAAAATATGTCCATTGGATATTCCTTTAATATCTTTGTCAGTGCAAAATAGACACTAGCAACTCCTGAAGACAATAAAATATAAGCCATAGTCCCTCCCTCAAGGAACTGGTTTAAAGACATACTGTGAAAACTAGTGAATATTTAGAAAAGATTGCCCTGACTAGTGTCCTGGTCTTCCTTCTTTCTCCTGATCTCAAGACCAGTAACCAGGCCTCCTTCCATGACCCCACATCTGGAAGTGTGGCCCCGAGAACAGAGCCCTCCTTATTCTCCTCTCTAATATTCACTAGTGCCATTGCAAAGGTGTTTACCTCATCACACAAAATGTGTTATAAAATTTCACGGAAGTCAAAACTATCAACAAATAATGATTTACATTTTATTGACTTTGGATTAAAACTATCGAGGTTATCAGTACACAAGGTTTTGATGAATTTCCTGCAAATTCCAGAAATAGTACAGTTGTCTTAAAGGGAGTACTCATTGAGAGTTATCATAGTGAAGGTTTATAAGATCCCTGCTTAAAATTTGACATATTAATGATCTACTATTCAACCCAACATTTCTTGCTATGAAACTATTTAAAGGAATTCACTTCCCATTGTCCTTGTTAGCTGGAAATGAACGCTTATTGATCCCAATATTGATCTACCACTTTAGACAAAAACAATACTTTTCAAAGCACACTCAAAAGAGTTTAAGGACTAAAGTAAAAATGTAACTTATGCGGGTTACTAGGTGATTGATCACAACTGATTTGGCTCTCATAGAACATAACTTACTGTCACACTGCTTATCTGGGCTCCAAAGTCGGCCCTCATTGAACTGTGCATTTTGTATGAATGATTGATGTGGATTTGAATATTTTGTTAGATTCACCTTTCAATCCATTTTACAGAGCTGACTTCCAGAAAAGATGAGTCCTACTGAAAAATTCTACGGGAGGAATGTAACAATTATGAATTTAAGTGATCTCTGGTGATTTTATTCACCTGATTAAAGTAATTTCTGCTTTGTTTAGAATCAGAGAACTGAAGTCATGCCTGGCTCTTTTGGGCAGTATTTTTCCAAAAGAAATATCCTTTTTGTCTGTGTCAGAAATTTAAAAATAAAAACTGGCTGAAACCCTTCGAAGGTCAGAGAAAAAAGCATTCAGGTGTGTGTGCATGAAGAGAAACAGCAAAAGATCTGTCTCTTGGGAGCTGTAACATTTGACCTTTATATCCTGACCCACCTTAATTCAACCCTATTTATACATATCATTGTAACTAACTGAAATATATATTTTTAACATTTGCAAGGGATTAGATTAAAGCCCATACAAATGGCAGTGGACATACAGTGATATAATGCCTTCTCCATCAGATTATAGGATGTGAATTCATGATCTCTTTGTCCACATGAGAACACAGTTTGACGATGTTAAATGACAGCTGTTTTCATCTAGCTTTTCTTCGCAGTCAGTTGATTTCACACAACAGTCCATCATTAGAGATCATTACTGCATTACTATTGTTAACAAGGAAGCATAAAGCCTATGCCTTCGTCTCTCTTAGTTATAATAAGTCTAAGGGAACAAGAGTACCCTAAAGGCCCTTCACTTCTAAAAATGATTAAACTTCATTCAAATCACAGCCTGTAGCCCACTTCTGGGCATAGTATCAAAGTCAGCTCCATAGGTGTGATCTAAGGCGGGGTACTGTTCCTGCCTCAGGTTTTGCACAAGAGTAGTTTGCATGCATTATCCTCAAAGAACAGATTGCCTTTTACCAAAATCCTATGCATTTTGGCACTTGGTGAGTGTCTTAGATGGCATTAACTGTAAAACATTTCTTTTTACATAATTATGGCTTTGTTTTGAGTGTGTGCTAAGATGGTTGTAAAAGTTTTAAATATGAAGGGCTTGGGGAACCGGAGAAAAATCTCTGAGCAAAAATGAAAGCCTGTTGTTAACAATTAAAGTTCAACATTTTCCTGACAATCTTTCAAAACTTAAGGGAATAAAAAAACTCTACATGGTTATTTTAATAATTGTTCCCCAAATTATACCATTATTAGAAATGTATAGAAAATACAAGTTGTGATGATTGCAAAACACCTGGAAAATCAGAGCTATTGTTTTCTGGGTATATTTATGTAGCAATAAGACCATCTTTGTCAATAACTGATAAAAATAAATGCAGAGAGACCTAGTGTTCATTCTAATAATGAGAAATCCTTCTGAGCACTCAGAAAGGTCTTTGCCTCAGGCATTTACTCAGATGCCTGAATCCACCAACCTTGCCATGAATGTGTTAATTGACATGCTTGTATAAATTTTAGTAAAGCCATAATATTTTTGCATGGCAACTATTAAAAATATTTTTTCTCTTAATTTCACCAGGGAAGCTGAGACTGAATTTTTCCCCCTTGCAGGAGGGAATAATTTAGATTTTCTTCCATCCCTGTCAGAAGTTGAACAGACGAACAAAACAGATTCTTCAGAGACAATTTTACACAGAGTTACATCCATCCAATTCAATTATAAATTAAATTGACTAACGAACCATAGCTCATTATGGGAATCAATTACTCAGAACTGTCTTTGGACCAAAAATGTGGAAAATAAAAAATAATGGTCATACTTCAATATACCAGATTGTCAACGTTTGAAAGCTCTGTTTTTCTCTAGCTTGGCATAGTCCAACGCCAAAAAGAAATGATAATCATTTGTTTTACAGCTCCTAGAGATGTTCTCGTTTTCTGAAGACTAGTTAATTCTTGAGTTTTGATCTCTTTGGGACGAGTACCTCAGGCTTTTCTGAGATGACAGGCCAACCCTGGAGTCATGTAATCGCATGGGAATCTTTCAGATCAACTTATGCAAATGCATTATTAAAAGGAACCTCATTTTAGCCTCTAGTGCCACCCAAGCAATAAGAGTCAAAATCTTGGGAGGTCATGTTAAAAGCATTTTATTAATAAAATGATTCCAGTAACAGGATGGGGGTGGGGGCATCACCCTCTGGAGCATTTTCATTCCAATTGTTTGGTAAAAGTAAATCCATGGAGATTCCAACGGCTGCCTTATTTACCGAGCAGTAGGGCCTGATAAAAGGAATAGTATTAAAACAATGAGACTAAAATATTTCCCCTTTGGAGGCCCATAGCTCAGAAATATTCTGTTACAGTGAATTAAAAACCCATTCTGCTTTGAACATGTGTAGGTGGGGTCAAGGGGCTTTCCAGATTGCTCAGTGGTAAAGTATCCATCTGCCAGTGCAAGAGATATCTCCTGGAGGAAGAAAAGGCAACTCACTCCAGTATTCTTCCTGGAAAATCCCATGGACAGAGGAGCCTGGTGGACTGTAGTTCATGGGGTAGCAAAGAATCAGACACAACTTAGCAGCTGAGCATGCATGAACACAGGTAAAGGTGAGACCACAAAGCAAAGCACATACATGTATCAGCTTTGGAGATGTGTGATAACACAGTGTGGGAGTCTGTTGCCCACAAAACATATCATGACAAGGTGGTCAAAGAACAAGGCTAAGACTTTTTCATGAACTGAAATCCTAAAGATGCCTTCATTTTCTTTTCCTCATGTACTTCTCATACTTATACACTGACACTTGGAGGATAACAAAAATAGATATTTCAAATTCAAGCGTTCACCTAAAGAACTAAGATCTCACTAAGAAAAAAAAATGAATTTGTGTATTTTTCTCATCCAAGGAAACCAAAAAGAAATTGTTTACCCAGGAAAAGCACTACTATACATGAAAGCAAGTTAATCCTCATAAATATATAATTCAGTATCATTTTGCTTAGAACCTCATATTTTAAAACATCACTTCTTAAAATGGATTGAGTCTGAGTTTGTTTCACTAAAACATTATTTTTTAAAAAACATCAGACATAGAAGAGAAGTGGCTGGAAATTTCCAAATGTGTGTTTTGGCTAATACAGCGAGGTAGGGGAGAGGGCCTTCCTTATTTGTTTACTTTTTTACCATTAGAACAAGAGAAAGAACAGTTGCATTTCCCATTATGTTCAACAGATAGGGAAGAAGGACAAATGGACACATAATTAAAAAATAAGCATTTAATGAAAGGTCCCTAGAAAAATCATTTCAATAAATGGGGTCAGAATTCAGGAATTCAGGTTCAGGGTTCATAACTCAGAGTTCAGAGGTTACATAATGTCTTTTGGACTGAATCATTTAAAAGGGAGGCTGACTTGTTTTTGCTATAAATAAACACAGCTTAACTCGCTATCTCAATGGCTTTCTCTTTTGTGAACAGCTCAAGCCTTGGGGACAGGCTTAAATTCAAGTCCTGACTCTGCCCCTTACTGTCTGAGAAATAGTGAGCAAGTGAACCTCTGTACAGCTCAGTTTCCTGACCCCCAAAACTGAAATCATAGTAATTCCCATTTCCTAATGTTTCCAGAAGGCTCAAATAAGGCAGGTACTTAGCATGATGCCATATGTGTTAGCTATTATTCCTGTTATTGTTGTTCTTCTTATTCTATCATTTCACAATAGGCAACAGCACAATTCCAAACCCAAAGAGAAGAGAACATCCATTCTTTTTCACCCTATTCTCACACACTCAAAACCGGACCATGCCGTATTTCTCAAATCTCCTGCCAAGGTAGGCCTTGACTAGTTTGTAGGGCAGCTAACAAAGACTGAAGTGGTGCCCCAGGGACGTCTATGGAGCTTGCAGTGCAGCTATCTTTGTTCAGTTGCCTCGTCCAGCTGGTGGTTCCACCACTGCCCAGATCTCAGCCACATCCCCAAACCAACCCATGTTCAAAGGCCACCTCTCACCCAGGAAACCATCACAGAAGGTCACTGCTGTCCAAGGGAAAGCTGCCTTGTAGGCTGTACACATTCAAGACTGGGAAACTTGATAACATTCCTGATCACCTGTCAGAATTTTGAAGGAAGACCTCTTATAGGCCTCAAGCATGGATACAACAGTGTACTGCACGAATGTCTTGAGTGGACAGAGGAGCCTGGGGGGCTGCTGTCCATGGGTCGCACAGAGTCGGACACGACTGATGCAACTTAGCAACAGCAGCAGCTTGCTCTCCAGCCCATATGCAACTGAATATGAATGCTATCAGAAATAATTACCTTTCTCTTTACTCCTCCGTGTGGCGATAGGCAAAGAATCTGAGTTTGAGAAGCTGAAATCAGACTTGCACTCCATCGCAGGAATTCTTGGCAAAGCCTTCCAATTTTAACCAATTAGAGGAGCCAATCTTCTTTTCGTTCAGAAATGTATTAAAAGATATCACATTCAAAGGCTGGACATTCCCGCAATTAATTACTGGTGTCCAGCTAAAGGTCTATCATTAGCTATTGCCATGACAACCTTTAGAAGGCCTTGGCCCACCTGTTGCAAGATAGAAACAGCATTAGGCAGTTGGTTCCTGCACTTGGCCTCCCTCGGGCCTATGGGGAATTCGTACTAATTAGAATTAGTTGTCCTTCTGTAGTCCAGCTTCTGACACAAATTGCATTCTGTAGCTTTTTGTTCCACTTGAGTTCACAGACAAAATAGCCCATGCCATGTTTGAAATGAAGCAAGGCAATATAAAAGGATTTTATATAATTGGCTAATATACTTTAACATTTTAACTAATATCTTCAGTGTTGGTTTCTTGGAAGGGAACTTGTTTGCTTTCTTCTCCTTTTACTCAAGAGTTGTTTATGAACCTGCAGCACGTAATTTTAAAATGGCTTGTTCAGGTGTCATTAACCCACTGTCAGACTCAACTGCATATAGAACAAAACAAGTGACCTTTAAAAATGATAGTTTGGAAGGGCCCCATGGTGATGGCAAAGAGAAGTACAAACAGCAAAGAAAACAAAAGGACCCTTTCTCATGTCTCACTAAAGAGAAACTTGATTGAAAGCAAGAGCTCATAGAGGAAGAGTCACAGTAAAACAGAAAAGCCAGGAAATGAAAGAAATTATTAGGATGTCAGCTTGCATGGTTTTGCCAGAAAGAGTGGGCCACAAACTCAGTGAGAGCCAAAGAGATGCAGCCGCAGGACCCACTGAGAGACACTTGAGAAGAGAAATACTAGTCAGTGTTGCCCAGGAAAGAGTAACTTTGAACATATCAGGATTTTAGGAATGAACGGAGGAGATGCAACAAGTGTATCTTATGTGTAGAAGAGACAGGCATTGGCCAGGGTCATCTAAGAAACCTATGTGGTCTTTATAATCTCACTGTGGAGTCATTTTAGTCATTTTTAGGAATAGCAAGACTCCAAAACACAAAGCAAAATTAATGGTCTAAGGAATTCCAGTTGGATTTTTCACAGGGCTGAGGGAACCTGGAAACCTGTTTGCTCAGCTCATTTTAGTCACGAACTGGAAATAAGAGTTAATTCTATGCTTCACCTTTCTTATCCAGGTACCTCAGTTTCCAGGAACTCATGAGACAAATGATCTTATGCTTGTTATTGACTTTCTCTCTATATAAGAGGTTTTCTAAGCAAAAAAATCTTAATCTTCCCACAAACAAGTACAATACAGTTTTATTTTTATTTTAAAAATACGCACTGAGAGCTAAGAGAGTGTTCCTTTCACAATAGATGTGTTTTCAGTTGAGGAAGATGGTTGCAGAGCCACCATTTGCTTGTTCATGAAAGGAACTGTAAGTAGTTTTAAAATAAAATCTATACACATCCCAAATTCATTCTCCAAGCTACCATATCAGCCTCATATTGTTCAGAATGGGACTGAAGCCAAGACCAAATATCTCTCTTCCTTTCCCTGACTTTGAATCTGAATTCTGAAATGATAAGAGGTACTTTAAAATTCTTAAAATAGATGGATTTAGGAATGTCTGAGCCAAGGTAGCGCCTAGTTACTCACAGATAAGCCAGAACTGCCTTCGTGAGTGTATTAAATGGAAAATGAATAAAATGTGCAAAATGTGCAAGAAAAATCAGCACAAAGTCCAAGGAAATTTTAAAGTCTCAATTTAACTGAGAAAATTACCTATCTTTTCAATCTTTTCTGTTCTAAAGTACTACAGAACTACTTGAGAACAATAAGAAAGTCATTTGTTTGAAAACAAAAACCTTCCAAATGAAAATGCCAGCATGTTTGTCAAAGAACAGGACTGTCTATATTTTCTGTGTTGAGAAATTTTAAGTTTATTTATTGGTTTGGAAAACTCTCCTTTTCCTTGAGCCTAGCGAAAGAGCAAAAAAATTTATTTTCACTACGACATCCATAACAGATAACATCAGTAATAATAACATAAATGAAAGTTAACCACAAAACACAGTACAAACCACATCACACCCCCAGTTGAGTAGGCTGGGTTAGTTAATTGACTTACCAGCATGAACAGGCTGAGCAACACACAGAAGCTTCTCCAGTGACTTGCCAGAGTATAACATGGGCAACCCTGAAAGATATTTCAGTTGGTCCAAAATCTTTTGTTGATAATTTCTCACTAAGGATAGAGATTTCATGGGAAAGATGCAGAGTTAGTCCCTCTCTAATAGGAATCAAATCATATTTATATCAATAATATTTATAATATAAATCACATTTATATTTATCCGGGGGTCACCTTTTCCAGCAGGGCTTTTCTCCTCCTCCTTACAACACTTCCAAATTTATTTATTTTTATTTTTTCTACAGTAGACCCTTGTTGTTTATCTATTTTAAATATAACAGTGTGTACATGTCAAACCCAAACTCCCAATCTATCCCTCCTTCCCAGCCTTCCCCCGGTAACCATAAATTCATTCACTAAGTCTATGAGTCCCAAATTGAGATGAAGTACACCTTCTTTCCCCTTCAGTGACAAAATGTGCCTGTCTCTAGCTTCATTCTTCACCTTTTTTTGGCATTCTCTCCAATCTATAGATTTCCAAAGCAAAGGAGCTTAATTTTTCCCACAAAACCAAGTAAGCTTCAGAGGGACTCAATAGAAGAGCTAGAAAAAACAAACAAACAGAAAAAAATCCCTACCAGAGTTCTGTGATCTTTTTAAAATTATTTATTTATTTATTTATATTTGACTGAGCTGAGCCATCATTGCTGCACATGGGCTTTCTCTAGGTGTAGCGAGTGGGGGTTACTGTCCATTGCCATGCTCAGGCTTCTCGTTGCAGTGGCTTCCTTTGTTGCAGGGCACTGGTTCTGGGGCACATGGGCTTCCATAGTTGCAGCTCCTGGGCTTTAGAGCATGGGTTCAGTAGTTGTGGTGCATGAGCTCAGTTTCTTCAAAGCATTTGGTATCTTCCTAGACCAAGGATTGAACCCATGTACCCTGCAACGGCAGGCAGATTCTTATCCACGGTACCACCAGAGAAGTCCTATAATCTGACTATGTACCTGTCTCCCATACCTGTCTTTGAGCACTAGAAGGCAAAATGCGGGTCCTCTGATATCCACTATCATGCCTGGGGCATAGTAGTTGCCTAATACCTGTCTGATGAATGAATGAATTTCACCGTATCCTGACAATCATGGTAAAATCAAAGTAAAGTTCAACATTTATCTTTACTTTACCTGCTTCACAAGCTGGGTAGAAGAAAGTCATTTTGGAAGATCAGCATCTTAGTAAAGACTGTGTGCTTTGGAACAGCGCAGCAGCCAAACCTTTCCAGACATTCTGCCTCAACAGACACAAAGTGTTTAAATTAGCAAATAATATGTCCCCTTTAGTCCTGACAGAGTTCATGACAATCTGAGAGTACATCTCAACTGTGACGTAACATTGGGGAAAACATTTGGGAAAAAGCCAAGTCACATTTAAGGTAAATCTGGGCTGACAACTCCTCAGCCAATCACAAAAGCCTCTTAAGTTTTGCTTATAACATTCCAGGGTTTTGGAACACCCTTAGAGTGAAAACAAAAGGAAAGATGAGGCTCCCTTTGATTGATAGGTACTTCTAAGGCCTGCCTGATGTCTCTCCACATAGTTAATCTTGTTGATATGACCTTTCTTCACATTTCTTTATTTTAAGTCACCAAGGCATTTCTCTGAAAAATCATCTGTTGCAAAAGGCCCCAAAGCAAGTATAAAGGAGAGAATAAAATCATTTATCAAAATTGTATGAATTTGTAATTTATAATAGGCAAGAAGCAATTTAAAAAGATAGTTTTCTACCACTGACACAGCTACCAAAATAAATATGGGGAAGATAGTCATACTAATTAACAGAAGAGTTCATTTTACTTTGTCATGAGATAAGTTTTAATTTGATTTCTGATTAAGAGAAAATCAATACAAAAAATACTTTTTTTTCATTGTTTTAATTATTATAAATTTAGAGTGGGATACCTATGAGTTTCTCAGCCCTTGCCTTTCACTGGGAAAATTCTCCATCAACACTTGAAAATGCTTCAACCACAGCCCTTAGCTCTTTCCTCCCATCTCCAATCCATGCTTCCTTCACCTACGCAGCAAAGAAAGTTGATATTATATTCTACTAAGCCAAACACCAAAATGTTAGGCCCCAGAATATATTTTTCAAATTGAAGCTGTTAGCTTTCTTGCCAGAAAATAATGTTCTTTGAAGAACCCCTGAGCCTGTTTGATTATGGTCATCCAAGAATCACAGAATCCAGCAGCGACTCAAATTCCTCTAGCAAACAAACCTCAGGAGTGATCGCATTCTCCAAGTTGGAGTTTAACAGTAATCATGGGGTCAGTTGAGAAATTGGTGTTTTGTAAGACTAATAAGCTTCAGGCTGAAGGGGCAAGCATGAACACACATCTGTCTGTTGGAGAACTCTTGGCATATATTTAGCCTGCAGTGAGGGTTCAAAACATTATAAATGGGGCAGAAGAAAATACACATACTACACATCTTTAGTAATTGAAGCAATTTGATAACCTCGTTCTTGGATGCGTATAGCATTCCTCATGAAGTTTGACTATGTTTATGAACATTTGTGCCAACTCTACCTTTTAAAAAGGGAAGATAAATGAAAGGCTAGTTATCAAAACTTGGTTGGGAGCTCAGAGATGTGCCACAAACGTAAAGGGCCACAGTTCTCTTCTGGTACAATACAAGAGCAGACTGTTCTCTTGGGAGGAGATTAGTTGACCTTAAGGAAGTTATAGCACATCTCTTGGCTCAGTTTCCTGTCGAGAATTATGTGGGGTGGGCATGGGTATGGGCAGGTGGGTGGGACTGTAAAGATGATCACTAGGTCAGTTTCTAGTTCTAACATTTAGTGAGCTAGTGACCAGGGCAAGATTGGCAATGACTAGAAAGCTAAAGAACTGACTATTCCTCCCCAAACAAAATGCTAAGCTTTCTAGATAAGAACATACACAGCCTTTGTTTTTGTTGTTTGGGTAGAAAGGGAAGAAAATTGAAAGAAAAAAAATGTCACCATATCAGTTAGCAATTGCTCTATAACAAATCACATCAAAACTGAGTGGCTTCAAACTAAGTATTTATTATTTTTCATGAGTTTATGGATCAGTTGAAAGTTGGCTGATCTGGGCCAGGATCAGCTCACTTTAGCAGGGCATATTCATCTGTGTTCAGCTAGGAAGTTGGCTGAGGGTTGCTGGTGTAGGTTAGGCTTCCTCACATAAGTGGTGTTTGGCTGGGTATTAGTGAGGGAGACAAAGAAATGATTGAGCCAAGGGTTCTTGTCATCCAGCAGGCTAGATCAGGCTTGTTCTTTCTTGAAATATAGTCTCAGAACTGGCCTACTATCACTTCTGCCATGTTCTATTGGCCAGAGCACATTCCAGAAATCAGGAAATAAGATCTGCCTCTTGATGAGAGACACTGCAAGGTCATACGGCAAAGCTGTGGATGCAGGAAAGGGTGAAGAATCATAGTCACTTTTGCAATCAATCTACAATCTCACAAATAATGTTTTGATGGCTGTGAGAATACAGGGGTGATCAAGATCCAATCATCTCCTTCAAGAAAGTCATAATTTAGAATGGGGTAAAGAACCTAACACAGCTAATTAGACTGTAGTGTAATAAATATCCTAACCATGGAGATACTATGGGATCTAGATGTGGGCAACTCCTGCTCAAGATACGCAGGGAAAGCTTCTCAGATGTGGCAACCTTTGAGTCAGGTCCTTTCGGGGACTGGATCCCAGTGCCTGAGATGGTTCCTGGCTTAACAGTAAACACTCAGTGAATATCTGATGAATAAATAAATGGAGAGTGAGAAGCTGACACAAAGATAATGATTGAAAATCATTCCAAGAAGAACCAGCATGAGGTAGGAAAAAAGGATTCACCATTTCATCTCAAGAATATTTATTTTTTCAGCATATGTTTGCTAACTGTCCACTAGGAATAAGGAACATGAACCTCCATGGAGGAGGAGGAAGACCAAATCCTTGTTTATACTTTCCTCGATGTGAGAGAGCATGCCCCCTCTTCCAGCCCCTGTGCCCTGCTCACATAACATCGCCACTACTACTCTCCATGTGATGAAATCAACACTGGTGAACTCAATGAGAACATGAGCTGATGGCATTCGCCAGGATGCTCAGAACTCAAGATGCACCCACTCCATAGCAGCCAGATCCCTGGTGAGCATCTCGTCAGAAGCCCTCATTTTTATTTCTTTTTTAAAAAGTGTTCAAGAAGGATGCAATCCATAAGTAACATTACTAGTTGGAACCCCAGACTATCTTAGAATACTTTCTAGGTTTTTGGAAAGCATATTTCGGTACTGGGACACATATGTGCCTGGTATAGTTTTGCAGATCATGTAAATATGTCAGTGTTCTAAATGGCATGGGCTGGGTTAAGCTTCATTCTTTTTGACCTATCACATATTTTTTAAGGATAGTTGTCAAAGGTACTTTACCATAAGAGGTTTGCAGGGTGTTTGGGCAATTCAGGGACCTTTGTCAGTAGCTGGCAGAGTAGTATAACTTGTGCTTTATCCACGTACATAACACTCATCTTAAGTGGAAAGCTTAAGAATCTTTACCAAACATATCCAGAGTAACCCATAAGGCATAAATAGAATACATAGATTAAAAGTATTAAATGGAAGAGAAGCGAAAAGCAAAGGAAAAAAGGAAAGATATAAGCATCTGAATGCAGAGTTCCAAAGAACAGCAAGGAGAGATAAGAAAGCCTTCCTCAGTGATCAGTGCAAAGAAATAGAGGAAAACAACAAAATGGAAAAGACTAGAGATCTCTTCAAGAAAATTAGAGATATCAAGGAAACATTCCATGCAAAGATGGGCTCAATAAAGGACAGAAATGGTATGGACCTAACAGAAGCAGAAGAGGTGGCAAGAATACATGGAAGAACTGTACAAAAAAGATCTTCACGACCCAGATAATCACGATGGTGTGATCACTCAGCTAGAGCCAGACATCCTGGAATGTGAAGTCAAGTGGGCCTTAGAAAGCATCACTATGAACAAAGCTAGTGGAGGTGATGGAATTCCAGTTGTGCTATTTCAAATCCTAAAAGGTAATGCTGTGAAAGTGCTGCACTTAATATGCCAGCAAATTTGGAAAACTCAGCAGTGACCACAGGACTGGAAAAGGTCAGTTTTCATTCCAATCCCAAAGAAAGGCAATGCCAAAGAATGCTCAAACTACTGCACAATTGCCCTCATCTCACACGCTAGTAAAGTAATGCTCAAAATTCTCCAAGCCAGGCTTCAGCAATATGTGAACCGTGAGCTTACAGATGTTCAAGCCGGTTTTAGAAAAGGCAGAGGAACCAGATATCAAATTGCCAACACCTGCTAGATCATCAAAAAAGCTAGAGAGTTCCAGAAAAACATCTATTTCTGCTTTATTGACTATGCCAAAGCCTTTGACTGTGTGGATCACAACAAACTGCGGAAAATCCTGAAAGAGATGGGAAAACCAGACCACCTGACCTGCCTCTTGAGAAACTTATATGCAGGTCAGGAAGCAACAGTTAGAACTGGACATGGAACAACAGACTGGTTCCAAATAGGAAAAGGAGTACGTCAAGGCTGCATATTGTCACCCTGCTTATTTAACTTATATACAGAGTACATCATGAGAAATGCTGGGCTGGAAGAAGCACAAGCTGGAATGAAGATTGCTGGGAGAAATATCAATAACCTCAGATAGGGAGATGACACTACCCTTATGGCAGAAAGTGTAGAGGAAGTAAAGAGCATCTTGATGAAAGTGAAAGAGGAGAGTGAAAAAGTTGGTTTAAAGCTCAACATTCAGAAAACGAAGATCATGGCATCTGGTCCCATCACTTCATGGCTAATAGATGGGGAAACAGTGGAAACAGTGTCAGACTTTATTTTGGGGGGCTCAAAATCACTGCTGATGGTGATTGCAGCCATGAAATTAAAAGAGGCTTACTCCTTGGAAGGAAAGTTATGACCAACCTAGATAGCATATTCTAAAGCAGAGAGAGACATTACTTTGCCAACAAAGGTCCATCTAGTCAAGGCTATGGTTTTTCCAGTAGTCATGTATGGATGTGAGTTGGACTATGAAAAAAGCTGAGCGCCGAAGAATTGATGCTTTTGAACTGTGGTGTTGGAGAATACTCTTGAGAGTCCCTTGGACTGCAAGGAGATCCAACCAGTCCATTCTAAAGGAGATCAGCCCTGGGATTTCTTTGGAGGGAATGATGCTAAAGCTGGAACTCCAGTACTTTGGCCACCCCATGCAAAGAGTTGACTCATAGGAAAAGACTCTGATGCTGGGAGGGATTGAGGGCAGGAGGAGAAGGGGACGACAGAGGATGAGATGGCTGGATGGCATCACCGACTCTATGGACATGAGTTTGAGTGAACCCTGGGAGTTGATGACGGACAGGGAGGCCTGGCGTGCTGCGATTCATGGGGTCGCAAAGAGTCGGACACAACTGAGCGACTGTACTGAACTGAAGTTTGCCTATTAGGTTCATCTTGACTTCTTTTAAGGTCTACAGAAATGTCTATGGGCTGAAATACAGTCCTCAAGTCTTTCTACTTGACTTTGTAATACTAAATAGACATCTATGCTATTCAAATACTTAACAATCAGGAGGATTTAAGTACTGACCAATCAGAATGGATATATGGAGCTTTCAGGTGTGCCAATCATTAACCTTTAATTGTTGGGTGTCAGGGAATTCTAGAGGTGATGTGGGGGGAGTGGTGCTCAGGTGGCCAGAATGGTGTGGGTAGGGGTACTTTCAGAACTCCTGGATGCTGTTCTTGACTAATGATAACAGTTGGCCCTGAACTGTACAGTACGTACCTGATCCACTTTGATGAACACATTTCTCTGGTTATGTTCAATCATGATCAATCGCATCATAACATACTGAAGCTGAAGCTCCAGTACTTTGCCCACCTGATGCAAAGATCCACCTCATTGGAAAAGACCCTGATGCTGGGAAAGAATGAGAGGAGAAGGAGAAGGTGGCAACAGAGGATGAGATGGTTGGATGGCTTCACTGACTGAATGGACATAAGTTTGAGCAAACTCTGGGAGATGATGAAGGACAGGGAAGCCTGGAGTGCTGCAGTCCATGGGTTCGCAAAGAGTGGGACGTGACTTAGCGACTGAACAACAAGATTGCTAAATCAACTATACTTCAATTTTTAAATTACTGATTTCTAAAATCTAAGGATAAAGCTGCTGTTGGCCATGTACAAACTGACAAATTTTCTTTGCCTTTATTTCTTTTTTTTTAAGTCTTTATTGAATTTGTTACAATATTGCTTCTGCTTTATGTTTTGTTTTTTTGTTTTTGTTTTTTTTTTTTTGGCTGCAAGGCATGTGGGATTTTGGCTCCCTAACCAGGGCTTAAACCTTCACCCCCTGCACTAGAAGGCAAAATCTTAACCACTGGACCACCAGGGAAGTCCCGCCTTTATTTCAATTAATAGGAACAACCTGTCTTTTTATTGTAGGGAATAAATTATACATATAAGAAGAACATGATGAATAACAAACAGTAATGTGAAGTCAGCTTGCTAAATGTGTCCGTAAAGTAAAACAACTGCCAAAGTCATGTTAAACCAGACCTTGCTGTGGGTTAGCAATATCAAGACCTCCTTTCTCCTCCTCTGTCTCTCCCCCATAGCCTTGGAAGCTCTCAACTAGCATGTCCTTAGCTTATGTGGCTGGAGATCTGAGCTCTAGCAGTGTAGGCTTGTCATAAAGAACTCATGGAAAAACAATCCAAAGATCCATTCTTTGGTGCAGGCACTGGGCTTCATTTCCATGTTGTTGTTTTTCTGGTCTTTAAAAGCAAATTCTTTACTGATGTAGTAAGACTGGAACTTGATCAACAGAACAAATGTTACTTTAAACACCATAATGGTAATAATGTAATCAAATGTGATTAGCTTTTAATAACTTTATTGGCCCTTTCATTTTGGCCCAAAAGCAGCCACGTGAATGGTTTGCTTATGCATTTTTAACAAGAGAGGAAATAAATGTTTTTGCTTATAGGAACAGAAGACTAATGATGCTTTTTCCCACACTCTTTGTTTCAGAGAACTAAGTCAGATGACCCTGCCATTAAAAGTGATCAGTCTGAAACTCCAATCTTGATAAAGCCAACGGCAGCATTGGGCCTGGTCCTTTCTCTGGACCTTGAGGGCATCCACCAGCTAGATCAATACTATCATTTTCCCTGTACCCAATTGTTTACAAAGCACTTTCACTAACATGCACTCTCTTAAACCATATGACTTTGATTTCACAGAAGAGATACTCAGAGTAAAATGGACTTGACCAATGCCACACCATGAGTAGTGGTGGCACTGGGCCTTTAGTCCTTCAAGCTCCCGCCTCTGCATTATGGCAGGTGGTGTGTTAATGAAATGAGCTTAGGTGGTCCATGCTGTAATTGTGCAAAGCACTAAATCCTATTTATTCCTAAACCAAACCTTCTCATACCACAGACTGTCTGAAAAAGAAAATAAAAATAAATAAACAAGTCATCATTAAACCCGCAGACTCCTGGGTGAATAGACTTTGCCAGGATACTGAGTTGGAATGATTCACATTCGAAAAGTTCATCCACTCACACCTAAAGGCCTCTCTCATTTAAGGGGTTTAAAACAAAGGCGATATTGTTTTTGAACAATCAATGAATGCAGGACTGGGCCATCATTAAAGCAGTTGTGGGTTGTTAAAGAACTTTCGTTCTGCTAGAATCCAAAGTTCATGGAAAGGATTGCCCATATTTTACATTTAACCCTTATTTGTAACACTTACTTTACCAAAAATACACTTTCTAAATTAACTTGAAGTTGTGAATTTCAGATAGTCATGCCACAAACCAAATCAAGAACGAATTGGTGAAATTTGGTGATAATGCCAGAACACAGTTTTGATTACTTAAAATTGATTATTAAACAAAGAACAAGGGCAGGCAAGGGGGTGGGGCAGAGGTTGGAAATAAAAGGGAACATAAGTTACAATGGATCCCCCCAAGAGTCCCCTAAAAATGGCTTTGAGAAAGAAAAAGGTGACTAAAAGGAAGTTTATTTATGCTTTTTAAAAAGCACTGCCAATCCCAATTTATCAGTTACTGTCTGTGACAATTTATTCATTGTTCACTGTTAGAAGCCAGAAGTTACATAGAAATGCATGATTGGTGATAGCTTCTCTATTTCAATATGGTATAATAGAGATAACACAGTGCCCAAAAGCTCTGCAGCCGACTTTTTGTCTGCTTTGTCTCTTTTCATTACTCTATCAGAATCTTCATTTAATATAATCCAAAAAAGCAAGGTAATTGCTTCACTTATCGGTTATCATCGCTCTCGCATACTTATCATGTCAAAATTATTTATGTGGATAGGCTAGGTTGATCTTGCTGCATTCAGAAGCTTGAAATTTGAATAACTGTTCTGCCAGTTAGGTTATCAAAATTGCGGTATAAGCAATGAGCCTCTGTTCTGGATGTTGGAGTGAGGAAAAGGAATAACCTCTTAGGTGTGCAGGTGTGAAGGGGAGCGCTGGGCCAGGGTGGCCCTCAGAACCAGCTCTTTTGGTGAAAGGAGGGAGGAAATGGCCACAGGATGAACAGGGTAACTTGAAGATTCATTGTGCAGCTCTATGACCAAGTAAAAGAGAAATGAAGGCAATTGAACACTGTCTTTTGATGTTTTTCCTCAACAATCATTCCCTGCGTAACTAATACAATTATTCTATAAGGCAAGACACCTTCCAACCTGGGTATCCTATACCTACCCCTCCCTTTGTGCTTGACTCTCCCGTAAGTAAGTGTTGCATTTTTCTACATGTTACTGATTTTTTGGTCAAGCATTTTGTTGCTTTAAAGTTATATTAGGTTAATGTGGAAGTTGGCAGATTTTTAGTCTAGAAGTAAAACATTCTTTTCTACAAAAATAAGTGTAGTTAGACAAGCTTTGTTTTGAGGCTTTTAGGAATCTTTTTCTTTCGCAAATGTTAATGGTGAAAAGAAGTTACTTTAGATTGTTCATTCTCAGCTCAATATCGGGGTCTGTGGTTATATTAGCAGAAAATGGTTAAGTCCATGTAAATTTTGATTCTTGCCAAACCTTGTATGCTCTCTTCAAGGAATGGGGACGCTATATCCTAATTCTTCCTGAGCCACTAACGCTTTCTTAAAATGTCTGTGGATTCTGAATCATCCTGATATAGTAGGACCTGCTCATATTCAGCCAGTGATTCTCAGATCCAGTCAGGGAATGACTACAACTGATAGCTGATGTTCTCATGACTATCTTAAGATCATCTCTGGCTAGGTAATGGGTACCTTTTAATATTTCTCAAATTCTCTTAATGTGACAGATAATATTTTAAACTTATTTACCCAGATCCTGCCATGCTATTAGCTAGGATTTAAAATCGATAAGAAAGTTTTACCTAGGCTAATTGCAGCTTATTTCAATGAAGCTGATCTTTCATTGCAGCTTTAATTCTTCACTTATGGTGGTTAGCCTTGGAGCTGGCAACATGTGAAAGAGAGCACTGGGACATATTTGCAGTTTTCTCACTGCTGTTTTGATAAATTTTTTGAAAATGGGGTGAAGAAAACATGCTTAAAATTCAGGGTTTATATTAATTCCCTAAGTGAGTAAGTGATAAGTCATCGGTCATGTCCAACTCTTTGTGACCCTATGGAATGCAGCTCACCAGGCTCCTTAGCATAAGACAGGGTATAAGAGATGTATGTTCATCATGACAATACAAAGTGGTATGTGTATTAGTACTATAGGAGTACTAGTGCCAGTATTAGTGCTATAGGAGTCAGCAGATAATGTGCCAAGTGATCAGGAAATGCCTGGAAGGAGTTGGTCTACGAGCCTAGACTCAGATAGGCCTGTTTCATGGTGGTAATGGTGGTGGTGGTGGACTTTAGTCCCTAAGTCAGGTCTGACTCTTGTCATCCCACTAGGCTCCTCTGTCCATGGAATTCTCCAGGCAAGAATACTGGAATGAGTTGCTATTTCCTTCTCCAGGGGATCTTCCTGACCCATGGACTGAGCTGGCGTCTCCTGCATTGCAAGCAGATTCTTTACCGTCTGAGCCACCAGGGAAGCCCATTAATTCCGTAGTAGCTGCTTTTACCTTAGAACAAAAGACTAGGTGGATATCATGACCTTTAAAGAGCCTTGCCAACCCTAGAATTCAATTCTTATTTAAGAATATAGCACAATGAGAATGTATTTGAAGAAGGGCCCACACCTAGAAAAATAACCAATGTCCCAGTGCCTAGAAGAGTCTGGTACCTAGTTTGCAGTCAAATATGTGCTGGGTGAATGAATAAAATGAGTGAATAGTTTTTCCTCCTAAACTTTAACCTTCAAAATGCCACTCAATACTGAACGAACATTGAATACCTCTACCACCTAACAGACCTATCTAAGGCCTGGTTCATACATCAACCCTTTCCAGACATTTCCTGATCACTTGGCACATTATCTTCTGACTCCTATAGCATTGACCCGTACGATGAATACACATCTTTCAAACACTGTCTCATGCTGAAGTCAGGAACTTGGAGTCAAGGACTGTATACTTTATTTCCCCCTTAATGACTGATGAAACACCTTTATATGGAATAAACATAAGTAAATACCTTATAAAAGAATGAATTGGCCTCAGATTCTTCAATTGGTTAGGTGCTGATAATCATGATGCTGCTGCCGCTGCTGCCGCTGCTGCTAAGTCACTCCAGTCGTGTCCGACTCTGTGTGACCCCATAGATGGCAGCCCAGCAGGCTCCCCCTTCCCTGGGATTCTCCAGGCAAGAACACTGGAGTGGGTCGCCATTTCCTTCTCCAATGCATGAAAGTGAAAAGTGAAAGTGAAGTCATTCAGTTGTGCCTGACTCTTAGCGACCCCATGGACTGCAGCCTACCAGGCTCCTCACTGAGGTATACTAATACAGCTATTATTTCATGATGCAGTGCCTGGTAGGCAGGAGACACTCAACAGATGTTGGCTGTATCTGAATGTACAAAAGAGCATAGAACAAAGCAAACTAACTCAAAATGCAAGGCAAGAAATACTCCACAGGGTTCAGATTGGACAGATGAGTAGAGAATTTCTAAGGGAAAGAAAGAAAAGTAGATCCCAGCAGAGGAAGCATTATAGACAAAGATCAGAAGTGAGAAAGATCTCATCAAATTACAGAATCAGTGGATAATGCTACCTGGGAACTCTGAGGGACCTCTGATCTTTTTCTCCCACTGAATTATTACCTAAACACGTGAGTGTCCTTAGTCATTCAGTCATGTCCAACTCTTTGCAGCCCCATGGACTGTAGCCTGCCAGGCTCCTCTGTCCATGAGGATTCTTCAGGCAAGACTTTTGGAGTGGGTTGCGATGCCCTCCTCCTGGAGATCTTCCCAGCCAAGGGATCAAACCCAGGTCTCCCACTTTTACAGGTACATTCTTTACCAGCTGAACTACCATAGTTATTCTCAATTTAAAAAGGGGGGATTTTGTTTGCCTTCTTAATTAAGACACCCTATATCAGCACATGTTTCATTTTATTTGAATAAGACCTGGTTTATTGGAATCATTTTGAATGTAATTTTAAATTCTAGAGTAAGGCAGCCACCATCAGTTTCAGTCATATGTGCAAAACGTTAACATATCTTACATACATATTAAGGAAAGATTTGGCATCTGAATTATGACTCTGTAAATAATTTCAATTCAGCATCCTATGTTTGTATAGTTAGGAACATCTAAAAAAACCAATATATACCTGGGCAAAAATGGAGAAATGTGGCCAAAATCCAGATGTTTTGAATTATCTAGATGTTTGACATGATATGGATTTAAACATTAACAAAATGATGGTAATAAATAAAAATCCAGCATTTTTACATTTAAAAAATTTATCTAGTTTTGGATACTTAATTTTGTGTTGATATAAGAAATGGATACACTTCTGTTCATTACTGCCATTACCATTTAAGACTGTCTAAAACTTATTTGGGTCAAGGTAATTGGTACACACTGCTTTTTTACTCTGTAAAAGGTCATTAAATCTCAAACAATTTTTTATGGCCTTTTAAAAATAGGTACTCCATTGGCTTTTTCCCAGTAATCTGGGGTTTTGCCAATCCTCCACAGATCTTCACATGTTATCATTCTTGGCTCTTGATTACATCAATTATTTTCTTGGCAAATCCAAGGCAGAATTGGTCAAGCTCAACTAACATAAAAATATGCAACACCTCAAAGTAAACTGTAGGCCAGTTCAAATTCTGCTTTAACCTTCATTTTTATCTTAGCCTTCTTACTTCAGGCGCATCTCTATAGCTACTTTGCTTTATGATCACTGTCTTCTGTATACACATGAAACTGCCAGGAGGCTCAGGGAACAATTTAAAATCACCCAAAGCCCTTAACACTATTAAATCCTACTTGATCCATGAAGAATAATTAGCAAGGTCTAGGGAACTTGTATGGGAATTTACCTATTTACAGTTAGGTCTGTCTGTTTGTGAACAGCCAAGTGTTTCAGCCAGGTTCAAATAAGCATTTAGAGTAATTCTGAGACAGCTACATAGTTTCTTGGGTCAAGATGATGGACAGGCCCCACGCTGCCTTCTCTCCATTCCACATTCCTATTGAAACGACAATACACACAGAAAAATAAATAAATCGCTGGCCGCACTTGAAACAAACCAGAAAAAGGGAGGAGAAAGGGGGATGACATTAGCAGACTAGAAAGTTTGATGATGTCTTGGAAGATAGAAAGCAGATTGGATTATATTGTTAGATAAACTCTAGTAGAATAAATCACAACCCAAAATGCACACTAAGAGATGTAGTAGAGGTAGGGATCATTTTCCTTAAAATATCTCTGGAGAGGCCTCAAGCAGGTACAGATTGCAGAAACCCTAAGGCACAGCAATAATGGTTTGTAAGTGGAAGACCATCTTCAGAGCGCCTGGACTGGATCTTATATATAGAGTAGTTGGCCTCTTTGGCAGTGTGGTGTCCTAAACCTGTTAACGTACTTGAAAGAAAAAAGCCATTTGTCTATAGGATTCACCCCTTGACACAGAACCTGAAGGCAGCCCTTCCATTCAGGAAAGTGGCCTTTTGGGTAAAACAGTGTATATGACTTAAAATGATATTTATGACAGCTAAGCAAATTAAGAAAATATAGTCCTTTATGCCAAATATTAGAGATTAACCAAGGATTAACCATAAATTTAATATAGACTAAGTAGAAGCAAAAGAAAACCAAAGTTGAATTTTAAAAACTGACCACAGAACAGAGACTAATAATGGAATAAATAGAAGAGAACAAAAAATTTCTAATCAGTATCCTCAAACTCTTAAGAATATGCTATTTTTGTTATATTAGAAAGGCTGATATGGGTTCTTGGAAATGAAAATATAAATCATCTAAAAATAAACTATGGATTGAACAATGGCAGACAGAAGTAAATATTCAATTTAATTTTGAAGGTAGAATTGATACAATTTTCCAAAATGGAAAAAAAAGATAGAAAAATATGAGATGTCATTTCAACAAATATAAAGCTTCTCTATTCAAAATGTGGTCCTTTCAGCAGCAAGATTGACATCATCTGTCTCATTAGAAATGCCAAATCAAAGGCTTCATCCAGACCTACTGAATCAGAATCTTCATTTTAATAAGTCCCCAAGTGATTTTTATGCATTAAAATTTGAAAAGTACTGTATAGAACATAAATTTTAGAAAGACCAAAAACGTATGTAAAAGATGATTTAGAAGAAGATAATATAAACAATAAAGGAGCTGAAATAACAAAAGAAAATACATAAAGAAAATTTCCTGGAAACAATATCGGCCTCACAATTGGCACATCCAAACACAAGCCAAGTGGAAAAAGTGCACTATTTATATATATTTGTATATATTGAAAGCACTAAGCATGAAAAGAAAAGTCCTAAAAACTTTCAAAGAGGGGAAAAAAGTGATTACTCAAAAAGAAATAATCACCAGATTGGTATCAACATCTTATCAACAACATAAAGTATTAAGACTAAAAGAATCTTTAAATTTAGAATTCCATATAAATGACAGTTATAAATAAAGTTTAAGTGAGAAATAAAGGCATTTTTAAACATGAAATAACTCAGAAATGCTACCTCTCATCTATCATTTCTAAAGATATTATGAAGATGTACTCTAGTAATATGAAATAATAATCAAAGAAAGAGGAAGAAAAGGAATCTAAGAACATCTTAATCTAATCTAGAGGTACAATAAAAGAAATCTCAGAGGGAGCCATAGGTCAAAAATATAATTAGTCGAAATCAGAAGGAAATCAGAAGACTTTATGAAAAAAAATTGTATTAATTGGAGGTGGGTTGAGGATGGCAGCATGCATGGAAAAACAAGTAAAAAAAAAGTCATTGTGAAATAGAAAACAAACTAAAATATAATATTATTTTAACAATATTGGTATATATAATATGTACAACATATATGTACTTTATTTCTTTATTATAATAATTTTAAAGTAAGATATAGTATTTGCTATATAAATTAATCTTTTGGACTTTGGTGTTTGGAACTATATGGGATTATATCACCAGCTCTGTGTGCTTAATCATATACGTTCTAGTGAAAGTAATATTTAAATATTGTTTTCTTTCCAGATATTTATGTTTTTAAATCAAATTATAGACAAATCATGAAAGATACTGGATACAGAACCAATATGTAAATGGTATAAATGTAATGATACCAGTGTGTAGGTTAGGTTATTATAATAATAATCGTTGTCTATAAATTGTATTAATCTCTAAAAATGTAAAATATAATGATTTAGCAAGGAGGAAGAAACGCTGAAAGTGTAGGTGCACTGATTTCTTCATCTCTTCTAATACGAGGAAGATAGAGTAGTCTAGAGCTGGTGGCTGGAAAAAATAAGTATATTAAGAAATAAAGGTAACCAATAGAAGAACTAAATCGAAACAACAAAACAATAACAAAAAAACAAACCCTGAACTTAGGGGGAAATAGTGAGAAAGGAAAAAGAAAAATGTAAGTGCACAAAATTTCTCATCTTTCATCTGGAAATCAATAGATACTCTCTGAAGTCTTAACAAAACCAAGAATAGATTGTGTTGTTTAGAAATATGATGGTATATATCTGAGTAGCTAAAAAGAGAAACAAAGTCATTTTCTTTAGAAACCTTTAGAGTTCAGTAGAGGACAGTGAGGATAAATTTTATTTTTCATCCATTCTCCATGTACACAAGTTTTAATATTTTAACCATTACATATAGAGTGGTTTAAGCAACATGTAATAGATATCTTATTGCAACGAAGCAGAGTAAGCACAGAAAATTTACTAGTAATTATTACTATCTGTTGATTTAGTAAATTTCTTGAGTATCTACTCTGTATGTTCTTTGCTAAACACTGATCTGCAACACTGAGTCAGACAGGTCTGGACCTTGTCATACTGGAGTTCACTCTCTATCTGTAAAGACAGACATTAAACAAATAATTCCACAAATAAATTGCTCAGTACTCTTGTGTTACATGCTGTGAAGGATAAGTGTATAATAAAAAGATATAACAGGGGAATTTAAGCCTGGGAGCCAGGTTGCTTTGGATGAAGTTGTGTAACAAACAAAGTTTAACAAATTTGATTTCTTGATACTAACATATAAAGACTATTGGACACACAGGAAAAAACCATTAAGAGACAATTGTTTAAAGATAACTGAACTACTTCCCATTAAGCACAGTTCTGTCCCTTACTCTATGTAACTCAAGTCAAAAATAAAAGCATTTACAGATGTTCATCATTTTGAATTTTCTGAGCTAAGGAAATTTCCCCCAAAGGTGAATCAAATCACTTACTTTTTTTTTTTTTTTTTTTTTTTCAAAAAACAAAAAGGATATATTGAAAGCTGACAATTTGGCAATCAGCTAAAGCTAGGTGAAGATCAACCCACTTTCACATTTGAAAAAAGCCTAGTATTTCCAGAGATGTCAGGAACTTCAAGTTGTGAAGGAAGTAATTTGATCTACTGCACTTAAAAACTATTTACTTACCCATTTCCATCAGCATTCACTCACATAAACCAAGTGTGAGGACCAGAAAGCATATTTTTATTCATCCTGCATCCAGCTGAGACATGGCATAGAGTGTGAGAGAGGAGAGGTTTTTTTGATAAGACCAGAGGCCTGGCCAGACAGGGAAGCCTGTCCAGAGAGAAAAAGGAGTTTCAGGGGGTGGGGGTGGGGGGGGTGGGTGGGAGGAGGGCAAAAGCAGAATACATTAAATAACCAGGAGGGCCATTTTATAATTCATAAAAATTTCATTCTTGACCCTTAAAACAAGTTTGAGCTTTCTCATGTGCTATGTTGAAATCGACATGGTAAGGCCAATTGTAACTGCAGAGGCCCCAGAACTGGTCACCTTGTGTACAATGAATCTGTACCTTTCCGCATTCACCTGACTCTGGGTCCCACCACCATACTATCTACACCCACATGCACACCCAAAGTCATACCCATTTTTGATGCTTCTGGTCTGGCAACTTGATAACCATTTGATCAGACCAGAAGAATAGATTGGGACACTGTTACTGGTTATTCCTTTAGAAAGTATCGATGTCCATTTCAAGCCCAAACTTCTGTATGTACAGATGCACTGGATCGAATATATGGGGAGAGTTCATTTTTGTGCAAACCAAGCCAAGGCAACTAAACAAGAAGCTGTCTTTCCCACAAATAAGAAGTTAACTATGTACTATTGTTCTTAAAACAACAAATGTAATAATGGGCGAATCAAATTCCTTTAATAGAAAAATCAGTAGACTTAGGTTGCTGATGGCCTCTATGTGCTTCACAGTTTTTAGGAATTTTTCCAAACCTCTAGAAAACTAAAGATGGGACAATAATTTCAACGAAGGTTAAATTTTATATTGACTTCCTTTGCGAAACCCAAAAGGAAAAGTATTCTTTTCTCAATGCTTCTTTATTTTTTTCTTTTAGGAGAGTGCAGAGTATTTTGTTCTTGTTAAATAATTTCCAGCATTGTGATTATACACATAATGTGTATCCCTGCTTTGTGATTATACACACAATAATCCCTGCTTTGGGAACTATCTGATATTTTATAACAGTTTTGTTGCAGAATCATTTTAGAAATACATATACAGAACCTATTATGTGCCAGGACACTGAGTGCTTTATATATATTAACATGCAATATTCAAATAGTCCTAGAAAGCTGGTATTCAGAGATGTTGTGGAACTCCTCCAGTGGCACACAGCTGAATGCATGGTGGAGATGGCATTTGAAACCAAGCAGTCTGCTTCCAAGAGGTCTAGTTTATAAAGCATATCTTGTAAATACATGTCATATTTTCACTTTGACTTTCATTATTGTTTCATCAATGTTATCTTGAGACTTGGTAAGCCTCTGAGTGTCACTGATTCCTCTGTCTCTTGAAACATTCTCTCCCTTCCCCTCAGCTCTCTCCACCTGCATTTCCGGCCTGCCTGTCAAATAGTTAATGATCTGCACACAAACACTTACATGAACTAGTGGAGCTCAGCCTTTAAAAGAATCCTAGGGGAATCCTTTAAAGACTCTTTTACAATATGAATAATCACCCCCTAATCTGTTTATCTGTAAATTTTTGTTTTACATACAGTAGGTTTTTATTCAGGTAAGGCCAACATGAATCAGGCTCTCTTTTAGTTCTCAGATGCATCATCTTTGCTGTGCCATTTTGTAATCCAAGAAACCAATTATTTCAACATTCACAACAGCCATTCTCCTTTTAGAGTTTATAAAAGTGAAAGATACACAGCACAAAAACTCTTTGTTAAGGACTATTTCTCATGAAATGGAAATTTTAGTTCCATGTACTTACTTGGAACGCTTATTTGTTCAGACACAGGACAGTGAAAATAAAATTTATGTCCAGAATATTACTTCTATTCATTTTAATTTTGTCAGGCCAGATCCAGTTTCTATAGCAGATGAAATTAAACTTTTATATCAGCTCACTTCTCATTTAATGTCAGGAAATTCGCCTTTCTATATACTTTGACTTTCGAGTAAATATCAGCTGACCCTGATTGTTCTAATTACCTCTTTCACAGATTTACTTCTTTGACTCATCTACCTTCTGGCAGGTTTAGTTTTCTGAGACCAGCAACAAAAACCAGACTAAACCTTATCTTTAAGTGCTTTGAACAAAAACTGAAGAAACCCAATAATGGCAAACATTTCAAATTTACCACCAAGTCAATCAGTGATATAGATGTATAACTTCATCGTGGAAGCATATAATGGTTATTGTCTCAGTTGCTGTGGAGTACTGAGCTGTGGAGTAGTTGGATTTGGAGTACTCCAGGTTCAAGGTTGAAATTGAGCTATACTGTTGTAATATGATGGCTTTCACAATTAATGGCAAGGAGTGGAGATCAACATTAATAGGGAGATCCTGTTCACTTTTCCCAGAGGTCTCTGAAACACATTTTCCAAATTCATCCATGTGATCCAGATCATGTTATGGATTTGTTAGCTTTGCAATACATTCGATTGAAACATCATAATTCTTTCCATGACAACAGTGTCTGATGTTACAGATGCCTAACCAGCAAGGTCAATAGTTGGCAGATGGAAGTTGGAGCCACGCAATTACATTTCCCAGTACAAAGAATGTAACTGAAGAGAGGTGGGACCCATCTAAAACACACCAAATATTAAAAAGCACAAAAATAATTGCTTTAGATTGAATGAATCTTTCTTTGATACAACAACCAATCCAAGAATCTCTGAATTCCCTTTCTCTTGTAAAAGTCAAAACATTTTGAGCCAGTGGCAGTTTATCTAAATTATTGTTTTCCTTCCATCAGTCTTTAGGCTTAATTTCATTTGCTTTTATGGATATGGTAACCCTTTTGAATAGCTTTTAACCTTTTAAAAGTCGCCTTGACCCGAAGAACCTAAAAAAATTTTAATACAATATTGAATAATAAAAATTGAACAATTGAGTGCTTTTCTTACCAGCAGTCTACTTGCAGGGCTCTGGGTCCTAGAGCAGAGTTTCTGAATAAAATGAAATTAAAATACCTGTATATAGCTTGCTTCTAGCAGAAACCTTCAGCTCTGACCTCTGTTTCATTGGCTCCATTGTTCTTCTGCCACAATATATTGGCTTTCTCTCCTCCAAAGGAAGAGTGTGCTTTATCCTGCAAGCACATCAGTTTCAAAGGGCTCTTACTTTAAGTGTCCAGAGCATCATTATGGTAAATTTAAGAAATCTTCAGCTTTAGATTGTCTCTTTCAATAGCATATAATGTAGATAACTTCATGACTACATGTTATAAACCAAGCCTTTTGTTTGCTTGTTTTGTGTGTGTGCGTGTGTGTGTTTTCCCCCTCACCATAGTCTCCAGGGCATTTTCTATTTTCTGTTTGTAAAGTTGCAGGACAAGAAGATGATCCACAAGCACAACTCTTTTCTCATCTTTGTGATGTGGAATTTAATTATCAGAGTAAAAGGAAAAAAAGCAGGATGGCATTCCTGCCAGCCTGTGAGAGGGGTAAGGACCCTCCAGTGGCAGGCTCGTGGTGAGAGCTGGAAGAGAGGGTCGCCTTCCCTGGGAAGAGCTACCGACTACCCGGCAGACCCGGCTGGGGCCCACGCTCCTGCATCCAGAGTCGAGAAGCACCTATTGTTGGGAATGTCAGTCCGCTATTCTGCTTCTCTCCCTCGCTATCTGAGAAGGGGATCTGCATTTTCTAAGCCAGTTGGCAGCATGCACCTCAAACAGCAATGCACTGCAGGCCCACGGTATAGACTGTCACCCTGTGATAAGTGTGCCAGCTCAGTGGTGCAAGGTTTTCAGATACCCTCCCTTGGGCTATCATTCTCTTCCTCCTCCTTCCCTCTCCCTCACACACAGTGAGCATCGGGCTCCCAAGCTCACTTCTCAACACAGTTAAAATAACCCATCCCAGCCAGTGATGCTTAAAATTGAACCATGGTTCAGGGAAGCAGTAGGTTCTCCCTGCAAGCTCCCTAATGTGTTAAACAGCCATGCCAGGTAGCTCTCTCCCTTCTCAGAATCAACGACTTATGGAGACCATCTGTCAATGGAAGTTAGTTTTTATGCAAGTCCTCTAAGCTAGTGTTTGAAGGATAAACACCCTTGTACTCATATAGTTTCTTTAAGAGCAGTATCTCCCTAAATGTCCGCTCTAGCTGCCTGCTTCAACTGTGGGCCTAAAAACAGGAAAGCAGTGTAGGTTTCCGAGCCCCTCTGTGACTGAGCGTGTACCTCCAACATGACTACGTTTGTACAGCTGAGGCTCGGCATGTAGAGCTCTTTAGATGGTTGGAATTATTTCATTTGGCACCGTGATTGCCTCAAATGATACATGTTTTCAGAGAGAGAAACACTGCAAAAGTAAACTCGAACCAATAGGGACATTTATTCTCCAGGTTTAAAATTAATTTCCTGTATTTCTCTGGCTTAAAAAAAAAAAATTCTATTGGAACTGCAACCTTATGAGAAGAAAAATCAGAAACTATTTCTTTTACACTGAGCCCAGTATCAGATGAAATGGAAATGTAAGGATTTCCTTAGCGTTAACCCACTGGAATTCTCCAGCTGAGAACTGAGGTCTGCAGGCTGTTTTAGGTTAAGACCTTGCTCCACTCCATGTTAGGTAATCAGATGTCATTTAGGCAAAATAAATGGGAAGTACTCAAGGAATCAGAAGAGGTGAAAGAGCAGAATCTGGTTTGGATAAAAGTTTAATTCTTCAGTTCCAAGAGGCATGGCCCTTCGAAGATGCTGAGCGAAGGCAGACAGGAGTGGCCGAGTAATGAAGATGGATGCAGCTTGTTATCAGCAAGCCGTTTACTAGGGCTTGACGTAACCTTAAACATTGCAGATAGCTCAATGGCACTTGCCACTAAAACCCTAATTAATGAATAGCAGGCCCTAAATTAACAATGTACATTTACAGATGAATTCTGGGCACTCATTAAATGATGTTCAAATACCAAGCAGAGACTGTTAGCTTATTCCTGCTGGAATGCTCCATCCACTGGGTGTTTGAGAGGTGCTTCCGCCCAGGTTTTCCTGTCTCTGAGGCCTGGATACCAGCAGTGGAGGAGAAAGGGACACCGTTCTCAGGACGTAGGGAGCGCAGGGATGCAAGCTGAGTGGTGACACCTGTACTGCCATTAATAGGGGATCAGAAACAATCTCATGTTTAGCTGGTGCTGCCAATAAAAGTAAAAAAAAAAAAAAAAAAAAATAGTTTCAATTCTAATCAACTCTGCCAAGGACGGAATAAGACTTTTCAGAGAGCGGCCCCACAGTGCACTTTCGTGGGCGGGCTGGAATGTACTCTGGAGGCTGGAGGCGGAGGGTTTAGACAATGTGTAGATTTGTTTGGCAAAAGCTTCATTAATAAACAATTAAGGGCTTGTGGTGAGAGAGCTGGGGTCTGGCTGCTGCAGGCCAGGGTCCTGCCTGCCCCTCCATTTAAGCGGAGGCCCAGCCCGAAAGCTGAGGCGCTGTGCCCAGAGCCAACAAGAAATGTTTTCTGCAGCAACAGTAGCCAAGCTCATTATCTTGCCCTGGTCTATTGGGGTGTTTTCCCTTGATTTCGAGGAATAAAATGGGGAGCTGAAGACTTGTAATGTAACAAGGATGTAGCCCTCATGTGGAAGGTGTATATATGACTATTAAATAATATTACCTTCAACTGGCACAGAAGTCAAGACAGAAGGCAAGTATGAGTAAGAAATTGGAAAGTAAATTAAGTGAAAAAGAAATATTTTTTAAACATTTGTGGGATGTGGCAATGAAAGAGTTTCTTGCAAATCTCTGGTGAGGAGTAGAACAAACAAATTTGAAGGGAAGGGATGTTCAGGAAGCATCTTCCTTTGAGATTTTTGGCTCCAGCTAAAATCCTGGGGCAGGGCCCTTCTGTTATGAGGGGAAAACCTCAGAGTTTTCTGAGCGGTCACTCTGCAGAAGCATCCATACTAAAGAAAGCACAGCTGCCTGCTCGCCGGGGGCACAGGGTAGAGGCTGTGGAATAGCCTGGGCAGATTCCCCACACGGCGGTGCCAAGACCCATGTATGGTCAAAAGCAAAGGCATTCTCTTGTTTCTATGGATCATTCCCACATCAGGCTTTTCAAACTTGTGTTTGTGTATGTTCAGGGACAGGGTATTCCTATGGTCCCATAGAGACAGTAAAAAGCAAACCAGCTTGCCAAAGGAGAAGAAAAAATACCTCTTAATTTTTAAAATCCCAAAGGGACTTGTGTTGGGGCAGGGGCCGGGGGATGCGGGGAGGGGGTTGTACCCTTCCTGTCTGCCAGCTAAATGTTCCTGAGTAATTAATGGGTAGGCATTGAACTGAGTGGGGGGAAAACAGGTGTTTCCTTCTCCCAAGGGCATTTCTCATTTATTATATATCTAGTCAAAATTTCTTTTTGAGCAGACTTTGTCACATACAGCTAAACAGAGGCTGTGTGAAAAAGCACCCTGAGCAATCATTTTAAGAGCTGCCCTCATTCCACATTGTGTGACTGAATACAAATCCTTTATTCTCTCTGGTTTGATGATGAGATGGAGATTTAACCTCTGCTTGCCATCATTATCAGTTCACTGAGTTTCTGAGTAGAAACGACAAAGCTCCTGAAAATGTAAGTTACTGGATGTTTGCCCTCTCCCCATTCCCCCCCATGCCCAAAGCAATCCAAATACAGAGCTTACTGGGAGGGGAGAAGATCAATAGGGAACAGTTTCTTATTACAACATTCCACTGGATTTCTCAGAACTCCGTCCATCGGATCTCTAGTCCCAGTGGTCACACAATTAGAAAAAAAAAAAAAAGAGACTTCAGACAATAAAAAAGAATGAGCAAAAGACAGACACAAATCACAGCATCTTTTTCTATCTCCATTATAAGCTGCATAACCCAGCTCATCATAGTGTGTGTGTGTGTGTGTGTGTGTGTGTGTGTGTGTGTGTGTGTGTGTGTGCCTCATTTCCTCAGGTTTCAAAACCCTGATGGTTCAATCAGAAATGTATGTCACAATAAAGCAACAAAAGAACTGTGCTTTACATAACCCTCACTGGCAAAATCTCCAGATTCCCTAGCCCATTTTGATTCAAGGAGTCGCTGGGGAGTCTCATATGTGTCCCAAATCACTACAAGCATCCTCCACTACCACCTATGGCATTTTCTCAAATTTCTCTGCTATTCCTGACTTCCAGAATGACTCTCCAGGTGTTAAAATTAACATTAATCTTCTAGCTAGTTATTTCCACCCTTGACATAGTCTCTTTTAAGATTCTGACCTTGGCCTAGAGAAGTTTTCTCGTACCTACATAAAAGGAACCCATTCTTTCTCAGTCTAACATATTATCTAGGAAGTTAAAGGCTAGTCATTTATTCTTGGGAGGGTCTTCTCCTTGGGGAACAAGTCATTCACCCCAATCTGACAGCTATTAATTCCCTCCTCTGTCCAAAGGGAGTTTCACCAGTTCATTAAACCAGTGCAGAGAATAATGTCTAGGCACCCCACTCCAGTACTCTTGCCTGGAAACTCCCATGGACGGAGGAGCCTGGAAGGCTGCAGTCCATGGGGTCGCTAAGAGTCGGACACAACTCAGTGACTTCACTTTCACTTTTCACTTTCATGCATTGGAGAAGGAAATGGCAACCCACTCCAGTGTTCTTGCCTGGGGAATCCTAGGGACAGCGGAGCCTGGTGGGCTGCCGTCTATGGGGTCGCACGGAGTCGGACACGACTGAAGTGACTTAGCAGCAGCACACCACGTTGGTTGCTTAGACAGTATAGATCCTCACTCTGAGACCCTCAAATGTACATGATTAGGTGAAATAAATTTACCCAAACTGTGGCTACTACATAGAGGAAAATGTATGGATGCAGATATTAGCCTTATCCTGTCACACTGCTTTCATAGGACTGCTTCTTGTATTAAGGTAATTCTATCTGTTGTAACAAAAGAACTCAAAAATGAGGCAATAGATCAAACAAAAGAGTTTATTTCTCACTCACAAAAGAAACTGAATGGGTGATTTTTCAGGTAATTATCCAGGGTCCCAGACTCATTTTATCTTCAGCTCTGCTATCTTTAACATATGGCCTCCAAATTCACCATGCTCTTTTGCATTAAACTGAGAGAAGGGGAAAGAGAGGAATACTGTTTCTTAATGCCTTTAATTCAGCTTCAATACTGCATAAAATCCATTGATGAAAGTCAATTGCATGATCCCTCTTAGATATAAGTAAGGGGTGGTGAGTGAAAACACAGTCCATGGTGAGGAAATCATTTCCAAAGGACACCTCTACACCCTGGAAAAGGAAGTACAAATGTTGAGGAGAGTCAGGTATCTCTGCCAGAGAACTATACAGAAATATATATCTTAATAAAAGAAAAAAATAACACAATCACAATCATACAGTTGAAATTGTGTATTCAATTTCAACTTATCCTGATTTTGAACTCTTTATGTTCTAGGTGTATTATCCCATTTAGTTCTTGCCATAAATCTAAAATAAGTCTGGTTAGGTATTATTAGTCCACTTTACAAAAAAGAGAAAGTATGGAAACTTAAGAAATTTGTTTAAGAATAAACATGATTTAGAGATGATGATGTCAATGGGAATGTCAGAGTAAGAACTTCCAAAAATCTGCCTCTTGATAACGCAAAAAGAACACTGACAAAATTGCCAAAATTGCATTTTTAAAAACCCTGGAAATTAGCCAAAGGTTTGAAATGAGGTGTGTTTACTCAAGAAAAACAGCTGAATATCCATAAGAAAATCAAACTTTATGGTTTGCCCTCTTCCCATCCCCCTCTTCTCAATGCTGATGTAACCTTGAAAACCAACAGCCCCACAATGACAATAAAAATCACTGGTCTAGCAGTCACTAGAGAGCTCCCAGAGAACTCTCATTATTTGACTGGTCTGCCAGTTCACTGGAAATTTCACTTGAAGTACTATCTGCATTTGATCTGACTCAAAGCTAACTAAGTGTGAACAGCCTTTTCCCTGAAAATGTTTATCAAAAACAACAGGCAACTGGGACTTCCCTGGTGGTCCAGTGGTTAGGACTCCATGCTTTGACTGCAGGGGGCACTTAGTTGGGGGACTAAGATCCTACATATTACATGACAGCAGTTGTATAACCTTACAGTTGGCTGAGAAAGAGATAACATTTGGGGCAAACAAGAAGCCAACCAAAAAACTTAAAAGAAAACTCTTGGGGTAATATTTATTGAGACTTTAAAAACCTTTGACATATTTCTGAAAATTTAGAAATCCATGTGCATGTATAAGGCTGCGCACATCTCTAGGTAAGACCTAACAAGACCCTATATTCCCATTTATGGCTTACCCCGGGGCTCTGTGGAAGCAAAAAGTGAAGGCTTATGCAGAGTTATAAATTACCAATCTGTGAGTAAAAGATGTACCTCAATACACAAAGCCTTTAGGCAAAGGCTGAGAGACATACTGGTTCCAAGCATTTAGGAAAATATCTTTCCATTTATTAGCTTACCACCAAGCTAACTTTGCAGTGATGTTAATGGCAAAACTTGACAAAGAAAACTGATATTACATAATTAGTTCAAGAGGGTCCCTAAACAAACAAACAATAAATTCTGGGTTTGATTTCCAGAGTTGCCATATTGTATTACTTTAAATATCTGTTTTTCAGAGAAAAATTTGTAAAACACGCAAATAAGCATAGAAGTATGGTCCTTGCATAGGAAAAAAAAATCAATCAGGAGAAACTGTCCATTACGAAGTTCAGATCTTCGATGTACTAGTTGGACAAATCAGATATTTAAATACATTCAAAATCTTTAGGGCACTACATCCTACAGAATTAATGAGAAGTAGAGAATAATGTCTCACTAAATAGAAAATATTAATAGGTTGACATTTAAAAAAAAACTGAAACAGATACTCTAGCATTGAAAGGTGCAATAATAGAAACAAAAAGTCACTTTTGTAGGTCTCAATATCAGATCTGAGCTGGCAGAAGAAAGAATCAAAGGATTTTGCATATCTAGTCTAGAGGAAAAAAAATGAAAAAGAATAAAGGAAAATGAACAATCTCAGATACTTATGGCACATCAAAAGGGTGCCAACATATTTGTAAGAGTCCCAGCAGCAGAGTGCAAAATGACAGAAAGAATATTTGGAGAAATGATGATCAGAAACTCCCTAAATATGATTTAGAAAACATTCATTTCCACATCCAAGAAGTTCAATGAACTGTAAGTAGGATAAACTCACAGAAATCTATACCTAGAAACATTGTAGCAAAATTATTGAAAGGCAAAGAGAAGATCTTGAAAACATCAAGAGGAGGTGATTCATCATGTGGAAGAAATCATGAAGATTAATATCCAATTTTTGTCAGAAACCATGGAGGCCAGAAGGCAGTGGAATAACATATTCAAAGTACTGAAAGAAAAAGAAAGAGACTTATCAAGCAAGAATTCTATATCCAGCAAAACTATCTTTCAAAACTGAGGGGAAATTAAAGTATTCCCAGATAAACAAAAACTAAGAGAGTTTGTCACTAGCTGAACTGCTCTATAAGAAATATTAAGGGAGTCTGATATGATGAAATAAAAGGATACTAGACAATAAATCAAATACACATTTTTAAAAAAACAGAAAATGCTGGTAAAGGTAAATACATAGATAAATATAAAAAACAGTATAATTCTATTTTCTGTTTGTAATTCTTTTCTTCTCCTTTAAGAGTAAAAGACAACTCCATTAAGCAATAATTATAACTCTGTTGATAAGCAAATAATGCACAAAGATGTCATTTTTATGACAAAAATGTGGCATAGGAGAAGAGAAAGAATGCAACTAGGAACAGTGTTTGTATAATATTGAAATTGTCTATAATTTTAATTGTAATCAGCATTTTAACTATTAAGGAATTAACTCAAAAAATATCATTAAAAAAACAACAAAGGATTCAAATGACACAGTAGAAAATATCTATGTAATATCAGTTCAGTTAAGTCCATCAGTCGTGTCTGACTCTGTGACCCCATTGACTGTAGCACACCAGGCCTTCCTGTCCATCACCAACTCCAGGAGTTTACTCAAACTCATGTCCATTGAGTCGGTGATGCCATCCAACCATCTCATCCTCTGTCATCACCTTCTCCTCCCTCCTTTAATCTTTTCCAGCATCAGGGTCTTTTCCAATAAGTCGGTTCTTCACATCAGGTGGCCAAAGTATTGGAATTTCACCTTCAGCATCAGTCCTTTCAATGAACATGCAGGGCTGACTTCTTTTAGGATGGACTGGTTGAATCTCCTTCAGTCCAAGCGACTCTCAAGAGTCTTCTCCAACACCACAGTTCAAAAGCATCAATTCTTTGGCTCTCAGCTTTCTTTCTAGTCCAACTCTCACATCCATACATGACTACTGGAAAAACTATAGCTTTAACTAGACTGACATTTGTTGGCAAAGTAACGTCTCTGCCATTTAACATGCTGTCTAGGTTGGTCATAACTTTCCTTCCAGGGAGTAAGCATCTTTTAATTTCATGGCTGCAGTCACCATCTGCAGTGATTTTGGAGCCCCCCCCCCCCCGAAAAAAGTCTGTCACTGTTTCCATTGTTTCCCCATCTATTTGCCATGAAGTGATTGGACCAGATGCCATGATCTTAGTTTTCTGAAAGTTGAGCTTTAAGCCAACTTTTTTACTCTCCTCTTTCACTTGCATCAGGAGGCTCTTTAGTTCTTCACTCTTTGCCATAAGTATGATGCCATCTGCATATCTGAGGTTATTGATATTTCTCCCAGCAATCTTGATTCCAGCTTGTGATTCATCTAGCCTGGCATTTCGTATGATGTACTCTGCATACAAGTTAAATAAGCAGGGTGACAATATAAAGCTTTGATGTACTTCTTTCCTAATTTGGAACCAGTCCGTTGTTCCATGTCCAATTCTAACTGTGGCTTCTTGACCTGCGTACAGGTTTCTCAGGAGGCAGGTCAGCTGGTCTGGTATTCCCATCTATTGTAGAATTTTCCACAGTTTATGGTGATCCACACAGTCAAAGTCTTTGGTGTAGTCAATAAAGCAGAAGTAGATGTTTTTCTGGAACTCTCTTGCTTTTTCGATGATCCAGTGGATTTGGCAGTTTGATCTCTGGTTCCTCTGCCTTTTCTAAATTCAGCTTGAACATCTGGAAGTTCACGGTTCATGTACTGTTGAAGCCTGGCTTGGAGAATTTTGAGCATTGCTTTGCTAGCGTGTGAGATGAGTGTAATTTTGCAGTAGTTTGAGCATTCTTTGGAATTGGAATGAAAACTGACTTTTCCAGTCCTGTGGCCACTGCTGAGTTTTCCAAATTTGCAGGCATATTGAGTGCAGCACTTTCACAGCGTCATCTTTTAGGATTTGAAATAGCTCAAATGGAATTCCATCGCCTTCACTAGCTTTGTTTGTAGTGATGCTTTCTAAGGCCCACTTGACTGCGTATTCCAGGATGTCTGGCTCTAGGTGAGTGATCACATCATTGTGATTATCTGGGTCATGAAGATATTTTTGTATATTCTTGCCACCTCTTCTTAATATTTTCTACTTCTGTTAGGTCCATACATTTCTGTCCTTTATTGAGCCCATCTTTGCATGAAATGTTCCCTTGGTATCTCTAATTTCCTTGAAAAGATCTCTAGTCTTTCCCATTCTATTGTTTTCCTCTATTTCTTTGCATTGATCACTGAGGAAGGCTTTTTTATCTTTTCTTGCTATTCTTTGGAACTCTGCACTCAAATGGATATCTTTCCTTTTCTCCTTTGCCTTTCACTTCTCTTCTTTTCACAGCTATTTGTAAGGCCTCTTCTGACAACCATTTTGTCTTTTTGCATTTCTTTATCTTAAGGATGGTCTTGATCACTGCCTCCTCTACAATGTCTGTGTAATATAAAATTCACTATTAGTATTGTAAAGTAAAATAAAGTAGAAATAAAAATTTAAAAAAATTCACTATTAGGAAAAAGTAGAAACAAAGAGACATTGGTCATTCAGAAAACAAATGGAAAAATAATGGACATCAATCCTAACTTATCAGTAATTACATTAAGTGTAAATGGATTAAACACTTTAATAAAAAAACAAAGATTGGTAAGATGGATTTTAAACAGCATAGTTTAACTCTGTGTTGTCTACAGGTGACACAGTTTAGACTCAAAGATGAAAATAGATTGAAAGTAAAAATGCAGGAAAAGATATACCAACAGCAACTAGAAGAGAGGCTAAATGGCTATACTAATATCAGAAATAATAGACTTTAGAATATAACGTGTTACTACAGACAATACAGAATGTTATATAGTGATAAAAATGTCAGTCAATCAAGATGACATCATCATAGACATATATAAACCTAAGAACAAAACCAAATAAAATCCATAAAGCAAAAGTATATTTTATTTTATGGCTGAATAATATTCATTACATGAAAATAATACATTGTGTTTATTATATAATAGATAAATCTTGAAAACACTATGCTCAGTCAAAGCAGCTGGACATAAAAGGCCACATATTATATGATTTCACTTATATGACATGTCCAGAATAGGCAAATCCAAAGAAACAGAAAACTGATTTATGATTGCAAGAGTTATAGAGAGGGAGAATGGGGTAGTGATTGCTACAGGGTACAGGGTTTCCTTTGGGGGTGATAAAAATGTCTGGAATTAGATAGTGATGTTGGGTGCACAGCCTTGTGAATACAGTAAAAACCACTGAATTATTTACTTTAAAATGATGACTTCTGCAGATTATATCTCAATTTTAAATCTGTAATAAAATTTAACTTATCCATATTTCTCTCTCTCTCTTTTTCTCTGTCGCTTTCTCACACACACACCCACAATAACATGGGTTACAGGTGAATGGAGATTTGATTACAAATATGTCTAACACTGAAACTTTGCTTGTTTTGTCATTGTGTGGTTCCCCTTAACATAGAATAAATAAAAAAGAAAAACACTAAAATAGTTCAAAAACTTCTGCTGTTAATTAGCTATTATCCTAGGAAATCTTTATTTTACTTTATTATTTATATAAATTTTTTATTGTTGCATAACAAATTACCACAGTTGTAAAGACTTAAAACAACACATTATTATCTTGTGATTCTCAGAGGTCAGGTGTCTAGGTACTGGTGAACTGGGCCTTCTGCTTAGTGTATCACCATTTTAAAATTAAGAAGTCAGCCAGGGCTGCAGAACTCATCTGGGCACCAGCGTCTTCTTCCAAGTTACCTGGCTGTTGGAAGAATTCAGTTCCTTGAACAGTAGGACTGAGACCTTCAGTTTGCAAGGGACTTCCACCCCTCCCCTACCAAATGGCCCTCTGCATAACTGGGAGTTTGCTTCTTCACATGAATAGGAGACCATCTCAGCTGTTTTTTCTGATCTTGAATTCTAGACTCTCTTTTAAATTATTTATCTAATTAAGTCAGAAAAGCTATGACATACCTAGACAGGTATTAAAAAGCAGAGACATCATTTTGCTGACAAAGGTCCACATAGTCAAAGCCATGGTTTTTCCAGTAGTCATGTTACAGATGGAAGGGTTGGACCATAAAGAAGGGTGAGTGCCAAAGAACTGATCCTTTTGAATTGTGGTGCTGGACAAGACTCTTGAGAGACCTTTGGACAGCTGAGGATCAAAGCAGTCAATCCTAAAGGAAATCAACCCTGAATATTAATTGGAAAGACTGATGCTGAGGCTGAAGTTCTAATACTTAGGACACCTGATACAAAGAGCCAATTCACTGGAAAAAAAACCCTGATGCTAGAAAAGATTGAAGGCAGGAGGAGAAGGAGATGACAGAGGACAAGATGGTTGGAGGGCATCACTGACTCAATGGACATGAATTTGAGCAAACTCCAGGAGATCGTGAAGGACAGGGAAGCCTGGTGTGCTGCAGCCCATGGGATTGCAAAGTCAAACAAGACTTAGCAATTGAACAACAATAATCCTCCTTTCATTAGTTTAAAGTCAACTGATTGGGGACCTTAACCACATCTGTAAAATCCATTCACCTTTATAGTATCATGTAACCTAATCAAGGGAGTAAGGATCTGATTAGATTCACAGGTCTAGACCATATTCAAGGAGAGAGGAATATTTAGGACATGGGTCATTGGGTTATCTCAGAATTCTATCTCAGAATTCGCCTACCACAAGTAGGTTGTTCATTATATGACTACCAAGAGTGGATCTTGCTAAGTTATGAATATATATAACCACGGTCACTACTTGGACAATATTTAGGGAGACTTGGTCAGCCACACTCCAACAGAGCCAGACTCACCGTAAGCAGGAGACCTAACAGTAGCTTCCAAACCTATCAGAACAATCTGATAAACCGTACATTCCACCTCCTAGAAATTCTGACTCAATATAAAAGGTGTAGCTGTCTCTGTGTCATCCCCTACAGGCAGACACACATACTATGTTTTCGTGTAGCTCTAGATGAGTAACAAGGTTAAGAACTATTATGCTTAGATTCTGCAAGCCACGATTAATTAAGAATAAAAATAGTACTATGAGTCAACTATATGCTAGCTTGCAAAATAATATAATTTACATATACAAATAGCTACTTACAATATTTAATCACTGATTCCACCTCACTTTTTATTCATAGGAGGAAACACTGTAGCATAGGAAAGGAAATCTAAGGTTTAAATGGCAGATATATTTGAATTTAAATCTCCACTCCAATTATAACCCATTTTTAATCTCCATAAATGACTAAAGGTCTCAGTGTCTGGTTCCACATCCAGGAAGTGAGACTATCAATACCTATTCCTCTGCCTCTTAGGTGGATGCTGAAAATGAAAGATTGCTAAACTCTTCTAAACACACATTAGTAGAGACAATCTGAGTCTTTGTCTTGCAGTCTCCTTGGCTTTTGAACTACAACAATTCCTTGGGTGTGTTCTAGGAGCATCCTGGGAGAACTGGTCCTCCTTCCACTCCTTCCTCCTTTTGGGAAAAGGGAGAAGAGCCTCCCAAAAGAGGACTTCTAGGAAGCCTGCCCCGTTTGCTAAGGCTGCTTTCCATTCCCACTGTTCATTCTCCCTTTTATGGGACCTGTTTGACAGGGAAAGAACCATCTGTGAATGTTAAAGTTTGTCTGTAGGTAGGTGAAGGGATATTCTCTAGAAAATTTTAATATCACATAATACACTTCCTTCACATTGATTACACATGAATTGGGCATGCATGGCCAATTATAGGACAAAATATCACTCCCACACCTACCACATCCACCTGGCTAACTGTGATTAGTAATCCCTCAGAGCCAGCCCACTGCCACTGGCTTACCCAAGTGTCTGGCTTTCAATGCTTCACTCCTTCCAGTGGGAAAGTTTAAGAAAAGAAGGATTTTTGGTTTGACATGAAATGGAAATATAAAATGCTGTGGAAAAATAGGAGCATTAACATTTGAGCATTTATTTTCCTCAAACTTGCAAATAGTAATACTTGCTTTATCTAACTTGAAGGATTGTTCAGAGGATGAAGAGATATAACGGTTGTCAACTGAAGTTTGTGCTTTGTTAGGCACTAAATAATCATATGGTTTCAGAGTAAGATCTCAAAGTGGGTCAAGTAAAATTAAGGAGTAATTTTCATTCCCTCAAACCTCTTCCCATGTGTCAAATTTTAGTGATTGTTGTTTGTGAGTATCTAAATCACTTTATTGGACTATAAGCTCTTTCAGAGCATGGACCTTCATGTTTGTTCAAAATGTTGGCTTTTACTATGAGTGAGAATAAGGTACAGGAGGGTAGATGCTTATTTGTCTGTGCCAGGCATCCTTGCTGCATATTTATAATAACCAGGTATATTCAGAATGAAGTTTTCCGAGGTGGCATTAGTGGTAAAGAACCTATCTGCCAATGCAGGAGACCTAAGATACGTGGCTTTGATCCCTGAGTGGGGAAGATCCCCTGGAGGAGGACATGGCAACCCACTTCTTGCTTGGACAAGTATTCTTGCTTGGACAATCCCATGGACAGAGAAGCCTGGCGGTCTATGGTCCATGGGGTCGCAAAGAGTCAGACACGACTGAAGCAAATTAGCGCAGCACAGCACACACACAGGCAGCCCAAAGAGGGTGAGGAATTTTATCTCTTTGGTCTACTATATCCCCAGCACTTTAGAGCCATGCTTGGTACAGAGTAAGCACTCAATAAATACTTATTGAGTAAATGAATGAAAAAATATTTGATGGCTTGAGTTAAAATCAGTAAATTTAATTTGACAGAGTGAAATGGCAGCTCTTTTAATCTCTAAGAGGGGCTTCCCTGTAGCTCAGCTGGTAAAGAATCCATCTGCAATGCAGGAGACCCTGGTTCCATTCTTGGGTCGGGAAGATCCACTGGAGAAGGAATAGGCTACCCACTCCAGTATTCTTGGGCTTCCCTGGTGGCTCAGCTGGTAAAGAATCCACCTGCAGTGCAGGAGACCTGAGTTCGATCCCTAGGTTGGGGAGGCTACCCACCCCGGTATTGTGGCCTGGAGAATTCCATGGGCTGTATAATCCATGGGGTCACATAGAGTTAGACATGACTGAATGACTCTCACTTTCACTTTAACCCCTAAGAGAGGAGCAAGCAACAGTAGCTGAAGGCAAAGTTCAGTCTTTGAGATGCTGCCCCTGTGCTCTTCTCAAAATGGCTCTCTCACCCTCTGCATCTCTGCTTCTCTCCAATTTTCCCCAACCTAGCACATTTTATATTGTTCTATGACTACTCAAGACCCTTGCCTTGGAATCTGACCCAGGCCTCCTCATTCCTGCTCCCAAATTGCCTTCACCCTCAGGCTCTTTCCCTTCACTATTTCCTTAACAACACTACATGCACAACAAAGCTGAGAAATCACACCCAAACAATATATGGAGAGTGTAGTTGTTTCTGCATTTTTATGTCCTGTTTCTTGAGTATCCTCCCTGCCAGAACCCCAGCCCCCTTCTCCAAACCTCCAAGAGTACAATCACTACAGCCATGTCTGCCTTGCCCTTTGCAGCTTACCATCTATCTTACTGAAAGGATGTTAGTCAGGGCCTCCAAAGAAATAGGACCAACAAGATATATTTGGAGAGAGACTGATTTTAAGAAATTGGCCCACATGATTATGACAACTGAGAAGTCCCAAGCGCCACAGTTGGCAAGCTGGGTTCTCAGGAGAGCTGGTGGTGCAGTTAGTTCCAGCTGGAAGGTTGGCAGATTTGAGACTCAAGAACTGATGTTCCACTTTGAATGGGAAGGTGGACAAAAGCTGATGTCCTAGTGAAAAGGTGGTCAGACAGGAGGCATTCCATCTTATGCAGGGGACGGTCAGCATTTTTGCTCTATTCATACCTTCAACTGATTGAATAAGTTCCACTCACATTGGAGATGACAATCTCTTCTACCCAGTCTTATGATGGATGTGAGAGTTGGACTGTGAAGAAAGCTGAGCACCAAAGAATTGATGCTTTTGAACTGTGGTGTTGGAGAAGACTTTTGAGAGTCCCTTGGACTGCAAGGAGATCCAACCAGTCCATTCTGAAGGAGATCAGCCCTGGGAATTCTTTGGAAGGAATGATGCTAAAGCTGAAGCTCCAGTACTTTGGCCACCTCATGTGAAGAGTTGACTCATTGGAAAAGACCCTGACGCTGGGAGGGATTGGGGGCAGGAGGAGAAAGGGACGACAGAGGATGAGATGGCTGGATGGCATCACTGACTCGATGGACATGAATCTGAGTGAACTCCAGGAGTTGGTGATGGACAGGCAGGCCTGACATGCTGCAATTCATGGGGTTGCAAAGAGTCGAACACCACTGAGTGACTGAACTGAACTGAACTGATGATTAAGTATTACTCTTATCCAGAAACATCCTCACAGACACAACCACAGTAATGTTTGACCAAATATCTGAGCACACCATGATTCAATCAAGTTGACATAAAACTAACCACCACAGATATAAACTTGTCACCTACTGAACCCTAAAATAATCTTCTCTGAGGCACTTGCTTTTTTTTTTTGTCTCCTGGAACTGAAAGGAGTCAGGCTTAAAGCAGGTGCCATGAATGGGAAGAGATTCACCACCCCAGCTTCCACCCTGTTTCTCTTCCCAAGCTGGGGGGCCAGAACTGGCTTCAAACAGGACAGCACCCTCCCGAAGATGAACCTGCAAGGAAGGACTGTTGGGAGGCACAGCCTCTTTATCTCTCCTTCTCCACTCACTCTCCAATCACTCCTACAAATGTTGACTTTTTGCCTGAAACACATTCACCCTTTTTACTTGAGTAACTTACCATGGCTGTCCAAGGGCCAGGCAGCCCAGTCACCCATAGTTATGCTGTCAAATGTGTCAAAGAAACATTGTAAGTTTTATTTACTAACGAGCACCGTGATCAAGTTGAAAAGACATGGGAAAAATCACCAGAAGACTTGAGTTTGAATACTTGCTAGAAATAAGAAAATGAACAAAATCTAAAATCTAAGTTTGTTAAATCCCAGGATATTTTCCCTTATCTATCTTGCAGCCACCCCACTCCAGTACTCTTGCCTGGAAAATCCCATGGACAGAGGAGCCTGGTAGGCTGCAGTCCATGGGGTCGCTACTGGTCGGACACGACTGAGCGACTTCACTTTCACTTTTCACTTTCACTTTTCACTTTCATGCATTGGAGAAGGAAATGGCAACCTACTCCAGTGTTCTTGCCTGGAGATTCCCAGGGACGGGGGAGCCTGGTGGGCCGCCGTCTACGGGGTCGCACAGAGTTGGACACGACTGAAGCGACTTAGCAGCAGCAGCATCTTGCAGCACCAATGTGAGCATAAATGAAGAAAGGCCAATCATCATAATAGAAGTACTTCATAAATGATGAAGTGTTATTCCAAATATAATATATTGTTCCATGATTTTCAGTCTTCACAATTTGTTGTTTACAGAAGCTGCCACTTATTACTTAAAAAATAAACTTTAAAAGGTCTCTGAAAGACAGGAACTTCAAACAAACTCTCCTGTAAAGCCCCAGAAATCAAACAGAAAAGGAGTGAAAGAAATATACACAAACTTTAGGAAATGCAAAAAACCAAAGAGCAGAAATGGCTGTGCAATAGCTGTGACTAATAGGAAGTACCTTGTCCTTAGAGGAGGCATTCTGTTCACCATTGCAGGACAGAGATACTGTACTTTAAGAAAGGCCTTCATTTATCATCAAAATGATATTGGGTATCATGGAGACCAGCTGTGAGGCTCTCCAAGGGTGAAAGAGACAGGACAAATTGTGTCCAAGTGTGGAAGGAGGGGGGTCACAACTCTTCCAGTGCAACCATGTAGCCCATGGGGCAGCAACAATGAAACAGCCCCGACTCGAATGCCGGCAAAGCAAAGGTGGGATCATGTCAGAGGCATATACAGGGAGAATTCATATCTTTGCTTTATAATGGATGTTCTCTTGTGCTCAAAAACCTTTGGTGAATTATGAAAGACATTTATCAGACATTAGAAAAATTCCAACATTGGAAAAAATTTACCATCATTTATCAAAGGCTTGAAACTACAATGTATTTTTCATTATGTGATATGGAAACACATGTGCATGAGTGGGTGGGTTTCTGGTTCAACACCAAACCCACACTGTCCTGCTAGTAATTGGATTCAGCCAAATACAGGACAGAGCACTCCAGGTCACTGAGCATCTTAAAATAAGAAACAAAAATCATTCCAAATGATACTTAAACCCAACCATGATAACTGGAATGTCTATACCAAAAAAGTTAATCTTTGGTGTCACATTATGATAAAGGTAATAGGCTTGAACATGACCTGTTGCATATCCAAGTTGAATGCATCTAATGTTCAACTGCAGGCATGATAAAGTCCATCTTAGACTGTTCTCTCAATGTAAAGTTGCTGAGGCTTTTCACTTTTGATCACATCTGCTTCATCATGGCCTGATCAGCACTTAATTGTAGTTAATTGATAGCAATTTGTACCTTTGAACTGGTACATCACAACCTAATTTAGAAACACAGTAGTGTTTCACATATCACTGTCTCCTTTGATCCTCCTTATCGTCTTGTGGGGGTGTCAGAGGTGTCTGGAGAAATATTTTCAATCTCTTACATAGGAAAAATTCAATCAAAGAATGGCTGCTTCAAGATCTTGTTCAGTCGCTCAATTGTGTCCGACTCTTTGGGACCCCAAGGACTGCAGCACACCAGGCTTCCCTGTCCTTCACTATGTCCCAGAGCTTGCTCAAACTCATGTCCAAGGTCTAGCCACTGCTAAATCTCAGAGTTAATAGGAGAGCCCAGATTTTGTGACTCCTTACTCCAATACTCCTTAAATATGGAAGAGAACTTCTCAGAGCTTAAGGCTGTGAGACCCTCACAATGTGCTCCTCCGGGACATCTCGTAATTTCCTCTTCAGGAGCTCCTTAAGAATAGCATAAAGGCATATCCAGCTGGAACCATTTACACAAACTGTACAGCCTGGAGGCAGGGGATGGACTTAATGACCCTAGGCTAATCAATTCCTGCTTCCTAACACAAGGAGTGATTGCAAAGTAATGATCCACCAGGCCCAGACAAACATCACAGTTATACATTAAATGAAGTTTCTGATTCCTCATTCCATGATAAATGTATGGTTAATCCTGATTCCTGATCCATCATAAATTGCTCTTCTCTTCAGGGTCACTAAGTGACATTTGACTGTGAGTTGTAGAGGAAGTTGAGCAGGAGAGCTTCAGCTGGAGTGGGCGCAATATTGTAGGTATTGTAAGTGTTCGCATTAATCTGTTGCCATCTGTCTTTATTTTGCTAACCCACTCAATCGGACACCATAAATGTTAACAGACATAAAAATGCTTTTCTTCAACATTAGGCACACATATCTTCTTGCTTCACCTCCTGAATCTCAGACAGCCCTTGATTATCGTAAGCAATGCCACGATGATCCCCTAGCTCCCTGAAGTGGCTCCAAACAGTCATACCATATAAGGCATTGTTCCAAATCCACAACCAGTTTTTGGATTCAGTCTCAAGGCTCCAATGCTCCTGTACTTGGCAGCAGATTTCTCCCTCTCTTACACAAAAGATCCAGAATTCAATCTTTAGCTCATCCTCTAAGAATGTGGACTCAAGCTGGGGTGGTGAAGGTTAAGCCAACCGTTTTTATTCTTCCAAGCAGGTTGTGATAAAGACAGCTATACTCCTACCCTAGTCCCCCAGCCACCCTACATATCAAAAATCAGAAGAGCCCCTGTCTTTCTGCTACTATATATTAAATGGGAAAGCTATTTATTTGATGACTTGTAAAAAATTTTCTACAAATGTGAAACATTTGCCATACAATTTCTAAGAGATCTGCCATCTCTGGGCCATTGAAGTTTCACTTTGAAATCTGTATAGCTCTGGTACACTCTGGCAAATTTTGAAAGAATTGAGTAACTTTAGAAGTCTAATTTATATTGCAATGGATGATGTTCGGGGACTGCCCAAATCCATCCTCTGAGACTGAGACACCCATTCCCTCAGCTCTCAGCTGAGTCCTTCTCTAGGATTTGCCCTAGAGACCCACCTCACCCAGGGTCACAGGGCCACCCGCATCCCATGACTGGTCACTGCAGGGGTATAAAGGCCCAGTCTTCTACCCCATTTCAGGGCAACTCTGCAAAGCTAGCCCAGTTTCAGAGATCCCCAAAGGGCATTTGACAAGGCTCACAGGAACCTGAAGCTTTTGATAGGACTGCATCACAGTTTTACTCCTTCCTCCCCCTGATCCTATTTCCTTCCCTTCTGTCAAAGGCAGGGTACTTACTACCCAACAGATGCTCCAGAGTCTATTTGCTGACAACATGGATATTTGAAAGATAATGAATTGATCAACTGAAAATCAAATGCATAGCAGTTTGTTAACTTGTTTTTTTCTCTTCAGTATGACTAATAACTTTGAGCTTTGTGCTAGAGGGAGAATTTATTCTAGAAAAATGATTTTCACAGGAGATAAGGGAATATTGCTGAACCAGGTAAAAAATATACAAATGTTACTCTTCCAAACACAACTAATTTTACAGTGTTAACGCTATATCATTCTGAGTCAGCTGCCAATCCTGTATCAATTCATGTAGGTCCCTGTGTGGAAGAGGGTAAAGAGACAACTCATGTGCTGTGCCGTGCTAAGTCACTTCAGTCATGTCCAATTCTTTGCTACCCTATGGATTGTAGCCCTCCAGGATCATGGAATTCTCCAGGCAAGAATACTGGAGTTGGTTACCATGTCCTCCTCCAGGGGATCTTCCCAACCCAGAGATTGAACTCCATCTCCTGCGGCTTTGCAATGCAGGCAGATTCTTTACTGCTGAGGCACCAGGGAAGGCCAAAGAGACATCTGATTTGTTGTTGTTCAGTTGCTAAGTCCTGTCTGACTCTTTGCAACCCCATTGACTGTAGCACACCAGGCTTCCCTGTCCTTCACCATCCTCAAGAGTCTTCTCAAACTCATGTCCCTTAAGTCAGTGATGCTATCCAAAGATCTCATCTTCTATCACCCCCTTCTCCTCCAGCCTTCAATCTTTCCCAGCATCAGAGTCTTATTGCAGGCAGATTCTGTTCTGCTGAGCCACCAGGGAAGCCCAAAGAAACAGCTAATACTCCCCAGCTACTCATACTTATCCTTTATCTGAACTATCTGTCTCCTCTGAAGGTCAAACACTGGGGGGAGTCTTGTTCCTACCTTTCTCTTCATATCTTTGGGGACCAAATCCTAACTTGTCAGTAAAGTCTTATGATTGTTTTGGTAGTAATAGAACCAGAAGGAAGAGTAAGCATATCATGTTTGAACAGCTCAAGAAGTAGCTCCTTGCTCCCTAGTCCAATGGCTGACAGTATGTCTCGTCTTCCTTCCCTATGTTCCTTTATCCTATACAGCTCCTCATGCCTCTAGACCTATGTTTCTTAACTCTTATAGCTGTCTTCTTTATCTCCAGGGATGCTATGAAAACCAAAAATTATTGAAATAGGGAAGGTTTGAATTTACTAACTGGAAAGTGTATATTTCCTATATTACCATTAAAGATAGTGAAAGTGATATGAAATCAAGATAACATCCCTAAGTTTCACAACTCTCAAGCTATTGTGCATCATTTTATCACTCTGACCCACAATTACTGCCTGTGTCTATCCGGTTCCATTGAAGAGCCCAGTGAGAAGATGAGAATAAAGGCTAATTCCAAATTGTCTCCTTTTGAAATCATTAACTCTATCAGTTCCTTTTCCTAGATAAAGTGCTGTGCTGTGCTGTGCTTAGTCGCTCAGTTATGTCCAACTCTTTGCAACCCCATGAACTGCAGCCCCTAGGCTCCTCTGTCCATGGGGATTTTCCAGGCAAGAATACAAAGGGTGGATTGCCATGCCCTCCTCCAGGGGATCTTCCCAACCCAGGGATCGAACCCAGGTTTCCCACATTGCAGGCAGATTCTTTATAGTCTGGGCCATCAGGCAAGCCCTAGATAAAGTGGGAAATACTCGAATAAGACTGTCACCATTCAGCCAAGGTAACTTACATCTCTTTGTTGACCATGGTATGTTATTTCAGTTTTTGAAAAGAGCTGCTTAGTTATAAGCCTTTAAATTTAATGTCTAACTATAAAAACAAGATAAACCAATAATCTGACATAAATGTTGACCGAAAAGGAAAGAGTATGATTAGACAAGAAAAGAAACATACCTTATTACTCATCTATATAACAATGTCATTTTTATAAAAATCTCAATGGCATTTTTCACAAGGATAGAACAAATGATTCTAAAATTTGTATGGAACCACAAAAGACTCCCAAACAGATAAAGCAATCTTGAGAAAGAAGAACAAATCTGAAGGCATCACATTCCCTGATTGCATACTGTACTATAAAGTTGTAGTAATCAAAAAAGTATGTTTCTAACATAAAAACAGACACATAGATCAATGGGACAGAATCAAGAGTCCAGAAATAAACCCACACATATATGGTCAACTAATATTTGGCAAGGGAACCAAGAATGTTAAATAAGGAAAAGAAAATCTCTTCAATAAAAGGTGCTGGGAAGACTGATTATTCACATGCAAAAGAAGGTAATTGGACCCCGTCTTACCACTCAAAAATTAACTTGAAATAGATTAATGATTTAGATGTAAGAACAGAAATCATTAGATGTAAGAACTGAAAGAAAACTTGGGAAGAGTCTTCTTGACAGTGGTTTTGGGAATGATTTCTTGGATATTATACCAAAAACACAAACAAAAGGAAAAATAAATAAGTGGGACTACATCAAATGAAAAAGTTTCTACACAGTAAAGGAAACATCAACAAAATGAAAAGGCAACATGTGGAATAAAAGGAAATATTTTCAAACCATATGTCTGATAAGGGGTTAATATCCAAAATATATAATGAACTCATATGACTCAATAGCAAAACAAGACCAAGGTTTAAAAACCCAGGTAATCTAATTTAGAAATGGGTGGGAGACTTGACATTTTTCCAAAATAGACATACAAATGGCCAACAGGTACCTGAAAAGATGTAGAACATCACTTATAATCAGGGAAATGCAAATCAAAATCACAAGGAGATATAACTCACATGATTAGAATCACTATTATCAAAAAGACAAGAGACAAATGGTGTTGGCAAGGATGTGGTGAAAAGGGATCCCTTATTCACTATTGGTGAGAGTGTAAGTTGATATAGCCACTGTGAAAAAGAGTATGAAGGGATTCCTCAAAAGATTAAACATAAAGCTACCGTATGATCCAGCAATCTTATTCTGGGTATATATCTGAAAGAAATGAAATGATCATCTTGAAGAGATGTCTGTGTTATTGTGTGCATTGCAGCATTAGTCACCACAGCCAGGGCGTAGAAACAGCCTGTCTGTTAAAGGATGAATGGGTAAATAAAATGTAGTATTGGCACACAAGGGAATATTATTCAGCTACGAAAAAGGAGGAAATTCTGCCATTTGGAACAACATAGATGAACCTTGAGGGTATTATGCTAAACAAAATAAGTTGGGCCAAGAAAGATAAAAAATGTATGATCTCACATTTGTGGAAGCTAAAAAAGGCAAACTCATAGACAAATGGAGTAAAAAAATTGTGGTTGTCTGGTGCCGTGGGGAGAGGAAATGAGACTCTGGTCAAAAAGTACAAACTCCCAGTTATAAGATAAATGAATTCTGGGAATCTAATGTACAGCATGGTGACTATAGTTAACAATACTATATTTTACACTTGAAAGTTGCTGAGAGAATAGATCTTAAATGTTCTTACCATACACACACACACCCCCATATGTAACCATGTGAGGAGCGGGATGTGCTAAATAACTATATTGTTGTAATCATTTTGCAGTATATATTTGTATCAAATCTTCATGTTGGACCCCTTAAACATGCACAATATATGTCAATTATATTTCAGTAAAATTAGGATAAAAAATAAGAGAAAGGAGACTGAGATGGAAAAAGTAATCATACAATGGCTTGTTCTCTAGTTTTCAAAGGCTTTAATTGAAGCATTTCTGTCAGTAATGCTGCCTTCACAAGTGCATGGCAGTAAAGCATTTGAAGTAACTTTTGACACTCGAAGCATAAAAACTTACACTGAGGTGAGGGGTTTATAGAAAGCAACTCCTTCAGTTGCTCTCTGCTCCAATGCTAACTGCTGTTGGAAACAACATTAAAAGTGTATTCCTAAAGTTAAATGGGCAAAGTCTCAACTGAGAAAGGGTTAAATAGAGAGACCCAGATTCCAGCCAGTCAGAGTCTGAACACCAATAAGCATTTCTTTAAATGATGTCATGCTTGAATCCTGATATCCTTTTGAAAAGAGCTTGTGGTTGAAGTTTCTATAAACCAGACTGAACTGGAATTTCCTCCCATTCCTCTCTCCCTCCTACACAATTTTCTTAGGTAAGCTTGTTCAAATGTAGTCATGTCCCTTCCTAATGTTTGACAAAAAGCACTTTTTGTGATTGTGGTTTGCGTTTGGAGATTTTCAGTGATCCTCGTCCACTGATGTCCGCGGGCCCCTTTCATCCTTCCTTGGCAATGACACAGGAATAAGTCCTTAATGCAAAATTCAAAAAGACACCATCTCCTCTGGTTCATCCTAAATCTTGACTCTCCGTTTATGTTCTTCACACAGATCTCGAGGTGGGGAGTCCTGTGACAGATGAAAACAGAGACCATCACTTTCAGCTACATAGCAAGACAGAAAGTTGTTGTGGTCTGCGTGGCTTTCGCCTCTTCTCCAGTAGCTTCTTGTTGAGAACCCAATAAGCAGGACATTCCCAGGTGACAGCAGGTCTGGTGAACTCAGGAAACCCACTCAAAGAAACAGTGAAGCTGTTCACTCTCTGAAAGCCTTCACAGCTGATCTACAGACAAACAGCAGACATGAAGGGACAAGGGTCATGTGCTCTGAGTTTCGTTTTAGGCATTCTTCTACCCTAAACTGTGAGCTATCGAGAGAGTTAGGTTTATAAAAGGACTGGAAGATTGCTAAGGAGTCCTAGGGCCGGGCAAAAATTGGCATGGTTGGCTGAGAAACAATGTCCTTTATACAAACCATTTTTTAGATTTAAAGAAAACTTTTTCTGAAAGAATTAATTCATCTTTTTTTTTGCTATTTAGTTGCTAAGTTATGTCAGACTCTTTTGAGACCACATGGACCGTAGCCCATCAGGCTCCTCTGTCCATGATATTTCCCAGGCAAGAAATAATGCAGTGGGTTGCCATTTCCTTCTCCAGGGTATCTTTCCAACCCAGGGATCAAACCCATGTCTCCTGCATTGGAAGGTGGATTTTTTACCACTGAGCCACCAGGGAAGTCCAATTCATCATTTACCACCCCATAAATCAAATCTTAAAATCATGGTTAACCAATACTCTCTTCTAACTTATTACATCTGGAATATACTGAAAAATAGCCATTAGAAGGAAATACGTGTCAAACGTCATGGCATTAAATGAGCTAATATATACATGTGGTAAAGAGTCTTTGGAAACAAAAAACTATAAAAATAGGAAGCACTGTTATTTTTAAGATTATTGGCTCTTATCGTCATTATTGTCTACCTGTAGTGTAGTCTCCAAGGGAATAGGAACTACATTTCTTTTCATCTTCATTGTATCCCTGTTGCTTAATACAGTGCCCGCAACATCATAAATGTTTCCTACGCTGAATTTAAATTTGAATCCACAAATCTTTATTAAGTACCTGGTATATAAGGTGCTGTGCAGATAGGTAACTGCAAAATTGAGTACAGAAAGAAGTTTCTAGCTTTTTCAGAAGAGAATTCAGTTTAATCCATCTCCAAGAGCTCTATCACCCCATATTGCAAGGTGATGACTGCAAACACAATTGCCTTCAGAACCAAACAGAAAACACTGCGTGGAAGTAGGCTGCTGATTTTAAGACAATAGAATATTATGAGCGTAGTGAAAACTGGAGAGTACAATGGTTGCTTAAAATTATAGCTATTCAACTTCAAATATTTTGTAATCACTCTACTAACAAAAATATCAATAGTTTTGTCAACTTTCTGTCAGATTATTCATCCATGGAAAGAAATTAATTTCTGAAATACGTTAGAATACAGATGAAATTTGAAAATATGATGCCAAGTGAAATAAGCACAAAATAAAATAAGCACAAAAGATAGATATTGTCTGATTCCACCTACATAAAATACCAGGAATAAAAAAATTCATAGACACAGGAAGAGGGATATGGAAAGTTTTTGCTTAATGGTTCCACTTTCCATTTGTGATGATGTAAAACTCTTGGAAATCAATGATGATGGTTGCACAACACTGTGAATGGAATTAATGTCACAGAATTATGCATTTTAAAATAGTTAAAATAGTTATTTATATGTTACCACAATAATTTTTGATTATGCATTTATTTTTATTGGAATTTAATTGCTTTTCAATGTTGTGTTAGCTTCTGCTATACAATAAAGTGATTCTGCTATATGTATACATATATCCCCTCCCTCTTGATCCTCCCTCCTACCCCAACTCCCATCCCTCCCCTCTAGCTCATCATAGAGCCCTGAGATGAGCTTCCTATGCTATGCAGCAGCTTCTCACTAGCCATCTCTCTTATACACAATAGTGTATATATATATACGTTGATCTTACTCTCCCAATTCATTCCACCCTCTCCTTCCCCACCCCCACCCTCCGTGTCACCTGGAAATGTCCCCCTTATTGAGTTGTCAACAATAGGCTACTGAAAAGAGGATAATGCCACGCAGACCACAACAACTTTCTGTCTTGCTATGTAGCTGAAAGTGATGGTCTCTGTTTTCGTTTGTCACAGGCCTCCCCATCTCAAGTTCTATGTGAAGAACATAAATGGAAAGAGTCAAGATTTAGGATGAATGAGAGGAGATGGTGGCCAGATGCCCATTCTCTGTCTGTGTCTCTACAATTTTTTTTTTTTAGAGTCAGGCACAATCTACTCAATCCAGCTAGCCAGTTGAGACTCATGAGTCCTGGCACAAGGCTTTGTTCAGTATTTATTTGCCAAATAAAGACATAATTTCCTCATGATATTCCAGAGTATAGTGGAAAGAACAGAGTATTTCAGTACAAGTGGTTATTGATCTTGCTATTTCCTAGCAGGTAAGTTAATCTCCCCATACCTCAGTTTCCCTTTCCCACTAATAATTCAGAGATAATTATGGAACCCACCTTCTAGGATTTTCGTGAAGATTGTATGGGATAATTTTTGTAAAGCTCTTCTCAAAATGTCTGACTCATTATCATTATTAGCTATTATTAACATTAGATAAACTAATAAGAATTAACCATTATAATAATTAGAAAGACTAGAGAAATAATGATTTGCATTTTTGTTCCAAATCTAATGATTTATTTATTTACCTGACTTTGATTTTCCTCTTAGGAACTACATATACATCAATATAAAGTTCATAATCTGTGTTTAAACATCTCAGTTTTATCTAATGATGTTACTGACTGGCTGAAAATCATTTAATGATGCCTGTGGTTTTAAGAATCCCCAAATCCTTTAGCACAGGCCTGTCTTCACCTCTGCAGCCTTGTAGTGGACTCTTCATCACCATTTGATGCTTCCCATCAGTCCCACTTTCTGTCTTAATAATCTCTGTGCTTCCAGAGAAGCTAACTCTTACATTGGCTCCAGAAAACAAACACCTGGCCCAGCCCAAGCTAAGCAGGATTTTCCTGTCTCCTCAACCCTGTGCATGGTCCAAAGCAGAGTATGTGGCTTCCACTGCTCCAATTGAAGGGCATCTTAGGCATCTTACTCCCTGGAGAAGGAAAAGGCAACCCACCAGTATTCTTGCCTAGAGAATCCCATGGACAGAGGACCCTGGTAGGTTGCGGTCCATGGGGTCCCAAAGAGTCGGACACAACTAAGCAACTTCACTTCACTTCACTTAGGCATCTTACTAGGACTTCTGTAACAACTTTTTCTCTCTTCTGGGTGGTATAGAAGGCAGATGTGAGGGCTGGCGCTGCTGCAGTCACTGCATTACCTTAGGATACTCAAGTCAACACACAGGGGAGATTAGAGCCAAGCAAACCCAAGAGGAATAAAGAACTTCAATAATGTTTTGACTGAAGTCATCTATCTCTGAATTTTTCTGTTTAATGAACCAATAAATTTCCTTTATTATTGCAACTAAAATGTCTTATCTGATTTTTTTTTTTAAAAAAAGTCTCATGTTGCTCCACAGCTCCCCACCTCTTTCCAGTCCACCAGATCTGGTTTTTGTTTCAGAACATAAATGAGCTTTTTTATATCTAACTGTTCTCAGCAATACACTCTCTCCCTGGATCGTATATTCATCATTCTCCTTCTTATCATTTCCCTACTCTGCTTGCTCTGGTTAATTGTCAGTCACCCTGAATACTTCAGCTCAAATATTATTTCTCCAAGAAAGCCTTCACAGATCCTTCAGTTTAGATAAAGTTCTCCTATCATGGTCACCCATAACATTTTACATTTTTCCTTTGTAAGTCTTGCTATCATGATAATGAAATAATTGTCTAATTCACTGATTGATGCCTATCTCCAACAGTTTACTATTTTGTTCACTGCTGCCATATCTCTAGTGCTTAACATAAAGCCTTCTCCGTTAAAAAAAAAAACAGTAAATAAATATTAGTTGGACAAATGACTAGCTTTTAGTTGTCAAGGCTAATTGTTAACGCATTGATGTAGACTGCTTGATTTTAAAAAAATAATAGTTGAGAAAAGAAGGGTTAAAATAAGAACAAAATTCTCATTTCTGGCTATGGATGAACAACTATATTCAACAAATATTAGTTGGGCACAAAACTGGGACTGAGGTACAGAAGACATTAGCCCTCCCCGTCACAAGCTCTTTGCTGGATATCAATTAGCTGGACTACAGAACACTGCTACCGTGAAGGATTCCAAGTCACATCTATTACTCATTGCTTTGGTGCTTAGTTCAAACAGGGTCAAGCCTACATTTAGCCTTTTAAAAAGTCTGGATTTGCTAGCGTCCTAAATAGCAGAAAAAGCATGACTCTTAAGCTCTCTTTCCTTACAGTTTCCTTTGACTTTACCTTCATTCTCTAAGGCTTGGTGACAAAGAGAAGGATGTTCGTTGCCTCCAAGTCTATTCTCCCCAGGTATATGAAAACATTTTGGAAATCACAACCCACTGTCCACATTTAAGTTCTACTCTGTCATCATCCAGCAGTCAGAGATAGCAAGAGCCTCAGAATGAGACTGGATTCTAGTGGGAAGCTGAGACAAGCCAGAAGCCAGGATCAACTTTAGTTCCAAACATTCAGGACAGTGATGGCTCTGGTGTCTGAGTAAAGCCAGGGATTGATCCTTCCAAACTCAAGTTTTGTCCCTTAACTAGCTTTGTGATCTTGTGAATGTGACTTATGATTTTTGAGCTTCAGTTTTCTCATCTACAAATCAGGGATAAAAATACCTAGCTTCATAGGATGGAATGAGACAAGAGGCATGAAATACTTTGCACAAGTTCTGGCACATAGGAAACCTCCTTTTTACCTCTCTCTCTCTCTCTCTCTCTCTCTCTCTTTTTCTTTTTTATTCCACCAAGAGAAAGGTAACAGATAAGAGTGTAAACTTTCCCCCGGCTTTTGTTTTGAGCTCAGGTTGCTTTATTCAGTGATGACCTGTATTGATTCCATAAGCAGATACTTCCTTGGAGATTTTAACTATATTTTCCCCCTGGGCCCACTTTACCCTGAAGCAGCAACACGAAAGGTGAGACAGTTCAATGCCATTGCTTTACATCATGATAACAGCGTTGTTGACATGTCAGCCCTCTGTGTCAAAATATTATGACAACCATAATAAGTAAAATAAATTTAAAACATTTATTGGTTTTAAGTGTTATCATTTCCCTCTACTGTCAGTGACATACGATGTCAACTGTGATCTATTTGAAGTATATTTTAAGCAAGATAATTAATGAATTGAATTTAGGAGCTGAATATTTAACATATTTTTATGATGCAGTTTGATGAAAAACCCCCATATGTAAAGACAGTTCAATAAAAACTCCTGGCCATAAGTCTAGATTATAGTCCAAAGACATCCTTCCTACTCAGGCCCCATGCCCACACACACAAGGGGAAGGAGACTGTCAAAGTATGCTATTTAAATGGCTCACAACATCTTGGTAGATGTGTGTGCATGCATGTTAAATCGCTTCAGTTGTGTCCAACTCTTTGTGACCCTATGAACTGCGGCCCATCAGGTTCCTCTGTCCATGGGATTCTCCAGGAAGGAATCCTGGAGCAGGTTCCCAAGTCCTCCTCCAGGGCATCTTCCGTCCCCAGGGATCAGACCTAAGTTTCATATTCCCTGCATTGGCAGGCAGGTTCTTTAGCTCTAGAGTCACCTGGGAAGCCCCAACCTGGTAGACATCAACAGCCAATTCAGACTTGGTTAAAAAAAAACCTTGGGTTTGTGGCCTTTTACTCTTCATTTGACCCCAAGCCCATCATCATGACTTATTTTCTCTCAGCTGATGGTTTCTTGGGCAAGGATAGGGCTAAGCTGGGCCTCATCAGGGGGACATCACAATGTCATGAGCAAAGGCTCTAACAGTGACAAAACCCAGGTGCTCCGGAAGATGAAAGGCCCAAGCCATTCTGCACCAAAGAGTGGCCTTCGGTTCAACAGTGGAGAAAAGAAGCAGGCAGGAAAAGGGGAACCAAAGTGTCAATGACAATTAGATTTTTCCCGACAGGGCCTGTACTCAACGAGTTATAGAGGCAATTACCCTAAAAATTGTGAAGCGGCCATTTCCTCAGTAACCTAGCCCGACCTGACACCCCAGCAGAGATTGCCATAAGCAGGGAATTTATGTTATTGGAATGCCAGTTTAGCATAAATTACCTCCGGGAACAGATTTAAACCACTTGTGTTTTTTTAAAAGTATGCAACAAGAAAAAAAAAAAAAAAACCCCAGCAACAACAGCAAAATGAGTTTATGCAAACTCAGTACCATTTGCAGGATGGAGCCCTCTAAGTCTTTATCTCCAAAGACGAGGCCCTCCCCCTCTCCTGTTTGTTTCCCCTCGTTGGATGAAGATTCACAGCATTAATCCATAATAACTGTATCTCACTCCATTACAGGTAGTTCAAGGCCGCTCCGCATAAACGATATGCATGGTTTTGTGTCTTCATCTTTAAAACCACCAGATATCTTAGTTGCAGATGTATGTTTGGTTTAATACATCCCCTGCCATAAAAGTGTTGCTTAAGACTAATGAACAAATGAATGTTTGTTTAAACCTCTTTGTGAAAATCAAACAAGCTTTCAACAGCTATTCACATATTTATTGTCAGATGTGAATCATCACTTAGGTGCTTTGCCCTGAACTATTACCAGCTAATGCTTGTAGTTTCACGGCATTAATTCACTTGCTGTGGTTTGTGTGTGTGTGTGTGTGTGTGTGTGTGTGTGTGTGTGTGTTTCCTCTCTCTTCTCCCTTTCTGTCAATGCCATCTCCAGAAAGGCTGTGGATGAGGAGTCCCATAAGGTTACTGACAGAAATAACACTTGTGCTTCGCATAACCATGGTGTTGCCTTCTCAAGGGCCACAGCCTCTAGGGACAGCCAGCCAGCACTATACTTCACCCAGCATCTGCCTGCCTTGGAAGGTGCCCTGAGACACCCCCACCCCAAGCACATGAACACAAGCAGGGCCTGTGTCCTGCCTCTGCCCCCGCCCCTCCTGCCAAAGTAGCTGTTTTTTTCAGACTCAGCAGCACCTGAAAAGCTCCCACAAGATTTCCCCATTATATTAAATAACAAGTTTTAGAAGCTGGGAACTGTTATTCTAGTGTGGCTGGGTGTCATTAAGGTTGCACGTCTATGCTTGTTTAATTTTTCTTCTGCCATTAAGCAAACTAAATGCTAGGAGATTTTTTTTCTGTCTCAGTGGGGTCCACCCAGAATAGAAAAGAGAATAAGTGTTCTAGGGTTGTGTAACTGGGTTTTTTTGTTGCTTTCATTATGAGGAAGGAATTAAAAATCCCTCCTAGTCAGTACTTAAAATATCAAAGTCATTGTTTAATGCCTTTGAGTCACTGTACAACTAATTCAATTGCACAGTGCAGCGCCGTTTCACGGTGTGTGAAACACAGATAGTACATAGAAGTGATTGCAAAGTTGAATAAACACCAGATTAGTTTTTAAAAGTCTGCAACTTCCCGGTGGAGCCTTTCAAACTGAACTGTGCTATTGTCTGACAAAGTCGATGGTCGCCAAAATATTGCATTACCTCCCACTAGTGTTCACGTGAGAGGGTATCTGACTCTGGCGAGAGGAAGAGGTAGTGGTCCTCCGGGGGTTGGGGGGGGTGGGCTGACAACTCAATATCACCTGCCCACCTGTCACTTGGGGAGACATCCCAACACAGCCCTGTGTGGGAAAGCAAGGGACAAGAAGGGCAGTCACAGAAAGACCATGGCCAAAGGAGAGACCTCAAGATAATTTTTAACACAATGTGATGTCAGTGCATATTGTGACTTGAGAGTTAGAAAACTAGAGTGAAGGCCCCTCTCTGCCGCTCCCTGGCTCCGAGACCATGGTCAAGCCACCTCACATTTCCAAGCCTCAGTCTCCCTACCTGAGCCCACAGTCAATAATAGCAATTATTGACTAACTCCTGTGTGTGTTCTAATATCAAATAAAACAAGCAAGCCCACATCCTCAGTGATGTTTATTAGCTGTTATAAACAATTGTAGAAATCAAAGAAAACCCAATGCTTATTGATGGCTTAGTCTGTGACAAACACTGAGCTGAAGACCAGAGGGCAACTGCACACAAACCACAGCTCTCATTTGCAATCATTCATTCATTCACCCACAGAGATTTTTGAGGACCTGATAAGCACCAGGCACAGGGATTATAACGGATAAAAAATGAAATGTCTTGCTTTATAAAGCTTTTATTCTGATTGGGGAAGATGAGCAAAAAGCCAATAATCAGCTCACCTCTTTCAAGTGTTTGCTCATATATTCCTTTCTCAACAAAGCCTTTTTAAATTTTTAGCCACCATCCAGTATCCCTTCTCTTTTCCCTGCTGTGATGGTTCATTTTATGTGCCATCTTGACTGGGCCTGAGGTGGCCAGACATTTGTTCAAACATTATTCTGGGTGTGATGGTGTTTGGGATGAGATTAACACTGAGTCAGTTGATGAGTAAAGTAGTAATGTGGGTGGACCTTATCCAATCAGTTGAAGGCCTGAATGGAGCAAAAAGTTGACCTTTCCTAGAGTAAGAGGGACTCTTCTGCCTGATCACCTTCAAACTGGGATGTGAGCTTTTGCCAGTCTTCAGACTTGAATGGAAACATTGGTTCTTTGTGGCTCTTGAGCCTATCAGCTTTCAGAGTGGAACTTATGCCATCAGTTGTTCTGGTTCTCAGATTTCAGACTTGAACTGGAACAACACCATTCTGGGTTTCCCTGTTGCCGACTGCAGATCTCCATAATCACATGAGGCAATTTCTTACAACAAGTATTTACATATCTATTCTATTGGTTCTGTTTCTCTGAAGAACTCTTACTATTATGTCTGTTCTTTGTCCTTTCTCCATTACACATCACTTTCCAACACACTTAATAATTCATCTAATATGTTTTTTAGCTTATTATTTGTTTTCACCTGTAGAATGAAAATTTCACAAAGAGCTTATTCACTGATACAAGGCTGGCACCAAGTAGGCACTCAATAAATAGTTGTAGAAAAATAAAACAAATAGATATATGTCAAGGGGAGATATGAACTATGAAGAAAAATTAAACCAGGTAAAGAAAATAGAGGGAACCAATGGAAGTTCTTTTTTAGACAGTGGTCATGTCCTGCTAGGATCATGCATCCTGCTTCTTGGATGATCATACTATCACTTATCTTTCAAGTTCACTTATTTTCTTCGTCTCCTTTTAGTATAACTTCGTATCTTAAAATCATTGCAAATTCACGTGGAATTGTAAGTAATAACGCAGAAAGATCCTGTGTACCCGCTATCGGATTTTCCTCAGTCTTGCAAAACTACAGTACAACATCACAAATAAGTTATAGACATTGGTGCCATCCACTAATCTTATTCAAACTCACCCAGTTTTACTTCCTTCTCTCAGGCTACAACTGATCAGTCCTCTATGCCTATGGCTTTTCCCAGCTGGACATTTTTGAGAGCAAATGAGGACTGTTCCTTGCAAAACCTGACAGATAGCCACCTATTTATTATATGAGTAATATATAGTAATGGGTCTTCTCAGGTGGCACTAGAGGTAAAGAACCCACATAAGACATGGGTTCAGTCCCTAGGTTGGGAAGATGCCTTGGAGGAGGGCATGGCAACACACTCCCATATTCTTGTCTGGAGATTCCCACGGACAGAGGAGCCTGGCGAGCTACAGCCCAGGGGTCACAAAGAGTTGGACATGACTGAGTGACTTAGCATGTAGCCTATAGTAACAACAATAGTAATAACTGCTAACAGTCATGGAATGCTTGCAGCGTGCCAGGCACTGTATTAAGCCCTGTTCAAATTATTAGTTTTAAAACTCAGAACAGCTGTGTAAGGCCAATACCTTTATTGTTCACATTTTACAGACAAGGAAACTGAGGCAGGGAAGCATTAAGACATTTTCCCGGGGTCCCAGGGCATACAACTTTCAGAACCAGAAATCATAACAAGGTCTATCTGGTTCCAGAATGTGCCTTTGAAACTCCCACATATTAAACAAATAATTACAGTAACTAAGCTGTTAAATAATGACAAGTGAGCAAAATGTTTTGAAGGAGAAGTCGAAAGTGCTACTGCTTATAAAGTGAGAATTGGAGAAATACTTACCTCACACAGAATTATCTTAAGTATTAAAAAATATTAGTTGAAAGATTTGTATACAAAATAGAAACTAAAAAATGTTCAGCATTGTCAACCTGTATGCCAGAAGAAATGGTCTTAAGTGGTCATTCATCATCTTGAATTTCCAACATTTTAAGAGCAGTCTCCTTAAAAGCACAGTAGCTTCCCATATATTCTCTGAAATGCTGACATCAAACATTGGGTTTTAAACTTTAAAAGATCTACAGTTTCCAACAGCAGCTTAAAGAAAGTTCCACTCAGCCTGACACCTTAGCTGTGCAGCAGAGTTCACCCCCCAAAGGAAATCATCTCTGAGTTCCCTCAACTCATAGGGAGAGGATCCATCACTGAGGGACTGAATCTCTGATTCAAAATCAAGTGGGATGTCCTGGAAGGAAAAAAGTAAAGGGTGTTCACTAGTCACAGAGAAATGGATCCAGGAGCAATTCTGTCAAATTTTATCACGTGTTTTCTCAAAAAGTGGAGCATTGAGGATCAGCTATCTGAGCACACACTTAAAAATACTTACTTGTAAATAAAAATCCTCACTGTCTTAACACAGCAGTGGGAAAGCACAATCAAGAGAACAGCACTAAAATGAAACAATACCATTTGCGGCAATATGGATGGACCTGGAGATGATCATACTAATCACAATAAGCCAGGCAAATGCCATATGATACCACTGATATGTGGAACCTAAAAAAAATGATACAAATGAACTTATTTACAAAGCAGAAATAGATTCACAGACATAGAAAATAAGCATGATTGCCAAAGAGGATGGCTAAGCTAAGTCACTTCAAGTCGACTCTGTGCGACCCCATAGACGGCAGCCCACCAGGCTCTGCCATTCCTGGGATTCTCAGGCAAGAACACTGAGTGGGTTGCCATTTCCTTCTCCAATGTGTGAAAGTGAAAAGTGAAAGTGAAGTCACTCAGTCGCGTCCGAGTCGCAGCGACCCCATGAACTACAGCCTACCAGGCTCCTCCATCCATGGAATTCTCTAGGCAAGAGTACTGGAGTGGCTTGCCATTGCCTTCTCCGAAAGAGGATGGAGGGGAGATGAATTAGGAGTTTAGGATTAACATAGACAACACTGTACGTACAATAGGTAAACGGCAAGGTTGCTGTTTGTACATGCTGTAAACATATTCTTTTTCAGATTCTTTCCCATTGTAGGTTTTTACAAGATATTGCACATAGTTCTCTGTGCTGTACAGTAGGTCCTGGCTGTTTACCTATTTTATGTACAGTGGAAACATGAATTCAATCCCTGGCTTGGGAAGATCCCCTGGAGAGAGGTGTGGCAACCCACTTCAGTATTCTTGTCTGGGAAATTCTTAACTCTGGGGTCACAAAGAGTCAGACACAGCTGAGCAACTAACACTTTCACTTTATATATATACATATTCCTGAAAGTAACACAATGTTGTGAATTAACTATACCTCAATTTTAAAAAGAAAAAGAGTATAGCATTGGGCTAAGTTAGAATACTGAAGACAGAATCGCTTTATAGAGTTGTCTCAGATGTTCCTATTCTAAACTGTTGGATTTGCTGAGATCTGTTGATTTCAGCCATGAAATTAAAAGATGCTTACTCCTTGGAAGGAACGTTATGACCAACCTAGACAGCACATTAAAAAGCAGAGACATTACTTTGCCAACAAAGGTCCATCAAGGCTATGGTTTTTCCAGTAGTCATGTATAGATATGAGAGTTGGACTGTGAAGAAAGCTGAGCACCGAACAATTGACGCTTTTGAATTGTGGTGTTGGAGAAGACTCTTGAGAGTCCCTTGGACTGCAAGGAGATCCAACCAGTCCATTCTAAAGGAGATCAGTCCTGGGTGTTCTTTGGAAGAAATAATGCTAAAGCTGAAACTCCAGTACTTTGGCCACCTCATGCGAAGAGTTGACTCATTGGAAAAGACTCTGATGCTGGGAGGGATTGGGGGCAGGAGGAGAAGGGGATGACAGAGGATGAGATGGCTGGATGGCATCACCAACTTGATGGAAGTGAGTTTGCGTGAACTCTGAGAGTTGGTGATGGACAGGGAGGCCTGGCATGCTGCGATTCATGGGGTCGCAAAGAGTCCTACATGACTGAGCGACTGAACTGAACTGAACTGAACTGATCCTGCAACCACTGATGGAAAATCAGAATGATTGAATCCTCCAGAAAGAAAGACCATGAGCCTGTACAAGTCAGCTGCTATGTGTAGGGGTCAGCATGGGGTGAGGGACAGGGGTGAAAATTGGTGAAGAAGGCCATTTCAACACTGAAACAAATACTGGCTTGGAGCCAAAAGACTGAGTTTGAGTTCCAAGCTCTAATAGCACTGGGTGGTCCCAAGCAAGATCCCCAAGTCCCAGTTTCCTCATCTATAAAATAATGATGAAAGTATTTAATGGACAAAGTTGTATGGGAATTAAATGAGAAAAGTATGCTCTGTATACACTCTAAAATTTTATATAAATAAAAGCATTCTTTCTGTTGATATTTGAGAAATTGAAGTGAAGGACACACTGAATAGGAGAAATAGGAGGGAAGATAAAAGCATGAAGGAGCCCCACAGAAATTCTTAAAGGAGAGGTTTACACAGGAGCTGAGGTCCTTTCAAGCACTCTGCTTGGAAAATTGCACCCTCACAAATCTCTGCACCCTGTTTTTTTTCTTACCAGCAGGATTTTGATCACTCCCCAGGCTAGAAAGCTTTTTGTTATCTTTTTCTGCTTCTACTCCTGATGACGATAGGCCGTAGACAAAAGGTGGCTCATTTTCCCTTTAGCAAGGTCTCTGTTCAAATATTACCTTACCAGATGGGCCTTGGTTCATTTTAAATGGATCACACTCTAATATAGCAGCCTCTCTGGCACACGGTTGAACTCTTACCCTGCCTTTTTTGTCTCCAAATCTCAAATCACTCCCTGACATGATTTTGCATGTTGATTTGCTGATTATCGCATGTTCCATCACTGGAGTGCCAGGGCCATGGGAACAGAAAGACCTTGTCTGTTTTGGTTACTAATGCCTAAGAGTCTGCGGGACACACTAGATGTTCCATGGATATGTTTTGAGTAAAAGAGGGAATGAATTCCATTCTTGGCTTTTTTCTACTGACATTGTCAGCTACCTTGGGCAAATCCGAAGGCTCTTTTGCTACTTTGCACGGTGTTTAGTTTATTGTCTTTCTGTGTCCTTTGAATCATCTCCTTACTTAGTTTTTGTTGTTCAGTCTCTAAGTCGTGTCCGACTCTTTGCAACCCCATGGACTGCAGCACGCCAGGCTTCCCTGTCCTTCACCATCTCCCGGAGTTTGCTCAGACTCATACCTGGTTTAGGTTCTCCCAAAAGTAGAGCCTGAGTCAATGGCTTTGGTGCCAGCTGTCAATTTTGAAAGTGATCCCAGGAGTTGAGGGAAAGTTGGGGGTGGTGGGGTTGGTGGAGGGTGGGGTGCGGGCAGAGGAATGAGAGAGCCATTTCTAGGTCGCTGGTATAGGCACTGGTCACTTGATTCTGCCTGGATTTCCTAAGGGATACACAGAACACCTTCCAAAATACAGAAGATGAAACACTGATCCACAAAAACTGAAGAATTTGAAAAAAAAAAAAATTTAGTCCTTGCCCTTGAGAAAACTTCGCTCTGAGTGAAAATGAAAACATGAAATACTTATGACCTATTTATTGTACTGAAGGGAATTAAATTTTATTGAGTGCCAAACATGAACCAGGCACTGTGCTAGGCGATTTATATAGATTATCTTATTTCATTTCAGCAACAAGAGCTGCTGTATATTGGCTTCTACCATTTAGTCAGGTTCCTCGCATACATGATCCAACTAGTTCTCACAATAAGGGTTTTCATCTTCATTTAAGAGAGAAGGAGAGGGAGACCTAGATAAAAGAAATCATTTGCGCTAAGCCACACCATCAGAAAATGGCAGGTCTCTCTGACTCTGTTGCTTGTCCTATAGAGAAATAATTGTAGAGAAAGTCCAGGGGAGCACACTCTTGAGTGAGTGACTGTGCTGTGCTTAGTGGCTCAGGGGTGTCTGACTCTGTGTGACTCCATGGGCTGCAGCCCACCAGGCTCCTTGATCCATGGGGATTCTCCAGGCAAGAATACTGGAGGGGGTTGCCATGCCCTCCTCCAGGGGATCTTCCCAACCCAGGGGTCGAACCCAGGTCTCCCAGATTGTAGGCAGAATCTTTACCGTCTGAGCCACCAGGGAAGCCTGAGTGACTATGACACAGACATAAAAACTATAAGGATGCAGGAATGGGAAAAAATGTTATGAACTAGACTTCACCTTAGCAAGATTTCATTAAGAAGGTGGATCTTGGTTAAGTTTTTTTAAAGACATTGAGAAGATAGGAGAGACATGGAGAGGACAAAGGGTTGACTCTAGCCCAAGAAGACAGCTGGAGAGAAAGGCATGAAAACAGGGTGACAGGCTTCATTAATCCAGACTCCTTGGTCATCAAAGAGTTCACCCTACAGTATCTTTCATAAATAAGTAGCGTGTCATGGAATTATGGAACATGAAATGTGGATTTAAAACATGATCTAGGTCAAATGAGAAAGAAGAAAAAAGCTACAACAAAGAACAAAATCCAGATTTCAGTGATGATTCTGGGGCCCTTGAACCTTAGGAACTCTTAATTTTCCCAAGCTTATTTGAAAAGACATATATTCTGTTTTTGTAGCCTGACAACAGTGGAATGCTAATAACGTTTAATTTCCTTGACTTCTAACCTTCTTAACCTGCTGTGCTGTGGAAATGGCACGGTAAATCAAAATACACTGAATTGTATGGGGAACATGTGTATTGAGCCATTCCATACTGCCTGGTGATTTTTAAAAACACCACTCACAATGGCATTTATGCTGTTTTTATTTTTCATACATCTTTCTTCTCACTCCTGCCACAACTGGTTAGTATAGGCATCAAAAACAACACAGAATAAAGAAGAAAGCAGAAAAGAAACTCGGAAAATGTTGAGGGAAGCCAAAATGTCCATGATATCCCTCTCCATCTCAATAGTTCTAAATATTCTTCCATTTTCAATGAAAAAAAAAAATTGGAGTATTGCCTTGGGCCTACTAAATCACTAGCAAATTAAGAACCTTTTTTAAATAACATTTAACTTGTAAACAATGCATTAATTGACTAGCCTGAATGTTAGCTTGAGCATTCGAAACTCTGCTACTAAATTTGTAATGAAAGAAATGTGCTGTAACAGAAGACTATATGGTGAATATAACAGATTAAATATGACAGTTGATATTTGTGAAAATGGGGTTATAATTAGAGGACACCTGCAGCTGTTTTCCAACCAAAACAACAGAAATTAAACATGCATAAAGTGTGTGCGTGTGGGTCACATTTTCTGTTGGCGTCTTTCTTTTGTTCTCCTAGAGTCCTGTGTTGGGTTTTTTCCCCTGTCTTTTTGTCAGGCCATACGTCTAAGCAAGCAACAAGTGGCTATTTGTGGACACACTTTATTGGATCTCTAAATGATACATCCTGGGGAGTAAAGAAAAAGGGCATAAATCTTTTTGTCCTAAGAGTTAGGAGTTACTAAAAAAACATGACTGATGACCCAGCATATTTATAATGCTCAGAATTAGAGGAAACCATATGAAAAGGAACCAGCAGCTTCCTCAGTCTAGCTTGCCTTACCCACAACTATCTAGTAGGATTTCTGAGATGGGAACATGAAGAAGGTGGCACCCTGCAACTTATATGTGATTAAAAATGTATGTGGCAGCGGGTGGGGTAAAGAAGTTGCTGAAAGTGAGGATCAAATTGATTATTGGCAGTGACTAATAATTAACAAAGTGTTGCAATTACATCAGTTCATTCTTTCATTCACTCAACAAACATAGATTAAGTACTTTCTGATGCCTACACTGTGCTGTGTTCTGAGACACAATGAAGAGAAAAGAAACTATGAAAGTCAGGGAAAGAAATGAAATATGAAGAAGCAAATCTTGGCCCATCCTGTCACATGCAACAGGGAAGTTAAGTAAGATAAAGATTAGAAAGCTTCTATTGAATTTGCCAATCAAAGGTCATTAGCGACCTTGGCAAAAATAGTTTTGTGGAGTGTTGGGGACAGAAACCAGATTACAGTGTGTTACATAATGAGCAAGAGACAGAACATGAAGAAAGTGGGTGTAGACTGCTTTTTTCAGTCTGACTATGAAAGATTAGGGAGGAAGGATAAAAAGGAAAGAGAAAGACAGAGAGAAAATGTATTAATATAAAGAGCCAGTTTTCTAGTAGCATATGCCAAGTAGTGGTCAAGGCCATGGCAGAGAATCTCGACATATTAACATGCATATGTGCAGCTCAGTTATACTTTTTTCCTCTCTCTCTCTCTTTTTTTTTTTTTTTTTGCTATCATGAGTTGAAATTCTCTTCCAAATTAAAATTTTCATTTAATGCACTATTTGATCTTCATTTTAAAAAGGATCATATTAAAACTTGGATATGCATTCAACTGGATGAATCACAAACTGGAATCAAGGTTGCTGGGAGAAATATCAACAATCTCAGATATGCAGATGATAACACTGATGGCAGAAAGCCATGAGGAACTGAAGAGCCTCTTGATGAAGGTGAAAGAGGAGAGAGACAAAGCTGGCTTAAAACTTTACATTCAAAAAACTAAGATCATGACATCCCATCCCATTACTTCATGGCAAATAGATGGGAAAAAAAAAAAAATGGGAACAGTGGGAGATTTTATTTTCTTGGGCTCCCCCCAGTGACTGCAACCATGAAATCAAAAGACTCTTGCCCCTTGGAAGAAAAGCCATGACAAACCTAGACTGCATATTACAAAGCAGAGACATCACTTTGCCAACAAAGCTCTGTGTAGTCAAGCTATGGTTTTTCCAGTAATCATGTATGTATGTGAGAAGTGGACCATAAAGAAGGCTGAGAAAAACTGATGCTTTCAAACTGATGCTGGAGAATACTCTTGAGAGTCCCTTAGCAAGATCAAGCCAATCAGTCCGAAAGGAAGTCAACCCTGAATATTCACTGGAAGGACTGTTGCTGAAGCTGAAGCTCCAACACTTTGGCCACCTGATGCAAAGAGCTGACTCATTGGAAAAGACCCTGATGCTGAGAAAGATTGAGGGCAGGAGGAGAGGGGAGTGACAGAGGATGAGATGGTTGGATGGCATCATCGACTCAATGTACATGAGTGTGAGCAAGCTCCAAGAGATAGTGAAGGACAGGGAAGGCTGGCATGCTGCAATCCATGGGGCCACAAAAAATCGGACACAACTTAGTGACTGAACAACAATGCATTCACCCCTACTACATGTTATCAATGAGTTACCATTAACTCAATCAATAATCTGTATTTTTTTCTGTAAGAATTTTCACAATTTGCTATCTAATTCTAAATGATTTAGAGCAAACCATATGAAATTATCACAAATTAACCACACTTGTAGGTCACAACTAGCTGACCCACCAGCAGTTTCATATGGTTCATCCTAATAGTAGATAGGGGACTACAGAAATCATAGCATTTCAATATCATTTTGAATGAGACATAAAATGAGAAAGGAAGGAACAAACAGGAAAGCTGGGACAAAGAGTATCGAGTGAGTCAAAAAAAAAAAATAGTAATCGTTTTGTCTGGGTTAGGTGTGTGTTCCCAAGGGAAATAATTTTTGAGCATGTAGCTTGATAGTAATAATAACACTTTTAAGGAGTATGGATGGCTCAAGGGATCAATTGGGATTTAGGGAGTGGGGTTTTTATCTGCAAGCTGTCCAATTTAGTCAGACTAACTTGCAATTTTACACAGTTAAACATCTTATGGAGCTGAGACCAACAGACCAAAGAAAAACACTCTTACAACTGGATGTCTGGGTAACTCTTGGCAAGTCTTTCATCCTCATTGTAATGTGATTGCCCCATGTTAAAGATGAAGGCATGAGTTACCTGCTCAGTATCAATCCCATGTTGAGAAGTCCAGAATTCTAAGTCAGAGTTAAGACAGTCCCCATACAGTCAGCAAGGAAAAGTAATTTTTCTAAACTACCTGCACTAAAAATAAACCTACGATGGTCTCGGGGGACAGTCACCCAGCCCCCTTCATGGACAGTACAGTCACCGTGGTGGGAGGCTGGGATGGACTAGGGAAAAACACTAAAACCTAAAGAAAGAAAAACAGCCTAATGAGGGCACCAGTGGTGAGTTGATGGGAAGTGAACTACCACTGGGAATGTATTACCTGAATGTTTTCTCCAGAGCAGGGTCATTGGACAAATCTTAGAAGAGAAACTCCCAAAGCATGCACTATTTGGGCTCTAGCTAAGTTCTTGGAATGTCCTTTGTCAGCTGTCAGAATCACATATTCATAAACAAAGAGGAAAAGACTCACTAACATAAAACCAGAGAACAAAGAGTTGCAGATCCTGGTTCCTTCTGTGTTAACAAAGAAAACATGAAATTGCTTAAACCAACATACCAGGCATCCATGTCAACCTTGACACCTCATGGATGGTCTCAAGTTTCTCATCTCTGTGAGTCCAGGGCTAGGCAATCCCTCAGAACAACTCACTGCTCTGTGCAGGACGCTATACCTGGCACAGGAAGTCCTGAGTCCTAGACCTTCATTATATAGCATCTTAAAGAGATACCCAGTTCTCATCAAGCTATAAAATTCCTCCTTCTACACAAGGAAGGAATATGAAATTGTCTACCACATATGGACTTTTATTTTACTGAGTTATAGGCAGCTCTTCCCTCTATTGTATTCAGTTCATTTCAGCCACTCAGTCATGTCTGACCCTTTGCGACCCCATGGACTACAGCCCGCCAGGCTTCTCTGTCCAGTACCAACTCCCAGAGCCTACTCAAACTCATGTCCATTACGTCAGTGATGCCATCCAACCATCTCATTCGTTCCCTTCTCCTCCTGCCTTCAACCTTTCCCAGCATCAGGATATTTTCCAATGAGTCAGTTCCTCGCATCAGGCAGACAAAGTATTAGAGTTTCAGCTTCAGCATCAGTCCTTCCAATGAACACCCAGGACTGATTTCCTTTAGGATGGACTGGTTGGATCTCCTTGCAGTCCAAGGGACTCTCAAGAATCTTCTCCAACACCACAGTTCAAAAGCACCAATTCTTTGGTGCTCGGCTTTCTTTACAGTCCAACTCTCACATCCATACATGACCACTGGAAAAACCATGGTTTTCACTAGACGGACCTTTGTTGGTAAAGTAATTTCTCTGCTTCTAAATATGCTATCTAGATTGGTCATAGCTTTTCTTCCAAGGAGCCAGCATCTTTTAATTTCATGGCTGCAGTCACCATCTGCAGTGATTTTGGAGCCCAAAAAAATAAAGTCTGACACTGTTTCCCCATCTATTTGCCATGAGGTGATGGGACCAGAGGCCATGATCTTAGTTTTCTGAATGTTGAGTTTTAAGCAAACTTTTTCACTCTCCTCTTTCACTTTCATCAAGAGGCTTTTGAGTTCCTCTTCACTTTCTGCCATAAGGGTGGTGTCATCTTATTGATATATTTCTCCCGGAAGCCTTGATTCCGGCTTGTGCTTCTTCCAGCCCAGTGTTTCTCATGATGTACTCTGCATATAAGTTAAATAAGCAGGGTGACAATATACAACCTTGACGTACTCCTTTTCCTATTTGGAACCAGTCTGTTGTTGCATGTCCAGTTCTACCTGTTGCTTCCTGACCTACATATAGGTTTCTCGAGAGGCAGGTTAGGTAGTCTGGTATTCCTATCTCTTGAAGAATTTTCCACAGTTTATTGTGATCCACGCAGTCAAAGGCTTTGGCATAGTCAATAAAGCAGAAATAGATGTTTTTCTGGAGCTCTCTTGCTTTTTCCATGATCCAGCGGTTGTTGGCAATTTGATCTCTGGTTCCTCTGCCTTTTCTAAAACCAGCTTGGACATCTGGAAGTTCACGGTTCACGTATTGCTGAAGCCTGGCTTGGAGAATTTTGAGCATTACTTTTCTAGCGTGTGAGACCCCTTTATTGGAGTGATATAAAAAATATCAAAGTTGAGGAGAATTTTAGACTCCCCCTTATCCCACCCTACCATTTGACACAAATGGAAACTTGATCTAGAAAGGGAAGAAATCCTTCAAGATTGTACACCTAGTCCCTAGTTAATAGTATAGCAGGGTCACTTCCCTCCCACCGTACCAACCACTCTATCTTCCTTCTGACTTCTGTAAGCAAAACTAGCTTCTTTTAATTCTTCTGCCTCTTTTATTTTTTTTCCCTCCCCTTAGTTATATCATTTTGATATCTTCATAAATCTGCTTTTATCTCATTTTGCAAGAATATTTGTACAAAATGAAAAGGGAAGATTTTCATAGAATTTAAACAAAACCCCTACAGACTCTGCTAAACTTTTCATTAGGTTCTTTTAAGATGTATTATGTATAAATATGCAAAAGATGTGTTAGAATTTAAACTCCAGAACAAAAATGTTTCAGAAAACGTGATTAAAATGTTAATATAACATCTACCTCAAAAGAGTGTTGCAAAGATTCAATGGGAAAATGTACATTGCCTGGCATACAGGGAAGACAGAAAAAATATATGCCATGGCATGGAATTAGGTGTTTAAAGTGTGAGTGTTGTGTATGCACCAGTGTTTCCATATGGCCTTACTGTACATAATACCAACACCCGATTTTCACTCTTAGTAGAAAAATTCGGTGAAATTTGTTTTGGTCCAACTAGTTATAATTTATTATTTTACTTCCTGAGTAATTCCTCCTTTTAAACAGACACGACATATCATTGAGTTAGTGGATGCCAACAGTTATCCTCATCTCCATTTACTTTGTGGTGGAAACTGAAATCCAAAGATGATTTACCTCAGCTCAAATGTAGCTAAGTAGTAGGAGAAATGGAAGCAGAAGCTTGAACATCTAATTCCTAATCCTGAGTTTGCCCATTGAGTCAGTCAGCACCCTAAGTGTGAGTAAATAATTCAAAATAAATAAACTAAACCTTATCTCCTGTAGCATTAAATATTTGGGCATTCCTCTCATGGAGAGATTGACTCTATATTGCATGCCCTTGAATCTATGACGGTTTGGCCAATAGAACAGAGAAGTGAAGCTGGGCCAGATTCCAGGCCTAGGCTTTAAGAAACTGGCAACTCTCACTTCCTGTCTCTTAGAATCTTCTCTCTGGAAACCCAGGATCAGTATGTAAGAAGTGCTATTGCCTTGGACCCACCATGTTAGAAAGGCAATGCAATCAGCATTCCAGCCAACAGTCCACTTTTCAGGAAAAACTGCCATGGTGAAGCTCCTGTGAATGAAGACATCCTAAACCCTCCAGACAGGCCCATTCACCTGCTGAAGGTCACTGAACAACCTTACCTAGTTCAGCACGAAGCTGAAGTATCGCTGAACTGAGCCATGCCTGAATTCCTATGCAATAAAATCCTGATATATGAGAAATGGTTGTTACATTTAGCTACTGAGTCTTGGAATAATATATTATGCAGCTAGAGATAATGAACAGAATTTTCTGCCTGGAAGTAGAGTGCTATCATAACAATAAGTGAAACCATGTGGCAGTGCTTTGGGAAGCAGACAACGGGCAGAACTGAAAAGACTTTGAGGACTTTGTTAGTGAAAGCTGGGAGGACCTGAAGGAGACTATTGGTGAATACTTGGAAGATAGTGCAGTGACTGTTATTGGAAACTGGAGAAAAGTTGATGCTGGTTATGAAGTAGCAGAAATTTTGACAGTGTTTTTGCCTATGGTAATATACACAATAGAAAATATAATGAACTGGATTGAGCTGGATGTGGATTTCCGAAAGGAATGCCAAATGATTTATTTTTAGGCACATGGTATGATATAGATAAATAAAGGTGAGGTAAAAAAATAGGAACTGCTGAATTATTATAATTAAATAATTATTTATATTATTTTGTTATATTCTGCATAATTCCTAGGAAGCAGGACTGAAGCTTAGTTGAAGAATACCTATGTGTGGCCAGCAAGATTTCAGAAAGGCTGTGGGCTAGAGACTGCTCTGTGCTTTCTAGTCTCTCCATTTTTCATAGGAACACCTACTGCCTATGTCTTACCTGCATCTCAACATTGTGTGTCAGGGGAAATAACCTGCTTCTTTAGTTCGCAGGTTTTCAGACTGGGAGGACCCATACTCCTAGCAACAGATGTCAAGTGTCTCATTCATCCCTGTACCTGATTTGATTGACAAGAACCTGGATCTTAAGCCTGCTCTTGATGATGCCTGGGTCCTGATATTGTTATGAGATGAGAATTGGGGAGTACTTCAGAGAAGGGCTTCCCTGGTGGCTCAGAGGTTAAAGCATCTGCCTCCAATGTGAGAGAGCCGGGTTCAATCCCTGGGTCGGGAAGATCCCCTGGAGAAGGAAATGGTAACCCACTCCAGTATTCTTGCCTGGAGAATCCCATGGACAGAGGAGCCTGACAGGCTACAGTCCATGGGATCGCAAAGAGTTGGACATGATTGAGCGACTTCACTTCATTTCAGAGAGAGTGAAGGTGTTTTTGCATAGGGAGGGAATGTAAATAATCAATGATCAAAGAATATACTGTGACGGATTAAATGTTGCCACAAATTCTCTGCTCTTCCATGAAGAAGTGGAGTATATATTCCCTCCCCTTGGATCTGGGTGAGCTCGGCGATTTGCTTTGGTCAACAGAATATGGCAGAAGTGAGAGTGGGCCAGTTGTTAGACCCAGGCTTAAGGTACTGACAACCTCACCTTACATTCTCTTGGAATGCCATTCCTGGGAGCCCTGAATCCTCGACTACATCATGCTATGTTGAAGAGATCCATTCTAGTTGACAAGAAGTACTCCAGAAGCCAAGATCAGGCATCTAGCCTAGGAACTAAATTTGTAAATGAATCTTAGGATCTCCAGACCAGCTCATCTGCCAGCTGAGAATCCCCAGTGATCTCAATTGACTCCACATGAAACAATCATCCAGCTGAGCCCTATTCAAACCATTAACCAAAAATACATGAGCTATAATAACATGGTGCTTTAAGCCCCCACGTTTAGGGGTAACTTGTTACATAGCAAGAAATAACCAGAACACTAACTATTCATATAATAAGAAAATACATGTAGGCACATTTTTCACAATAGACTATACACCCTAAAGTTGTGATGAGTTGACTTTTTGTAAAGGTAACCACATTTCAAATTGCTAAGAATGATTTGTATTTTTCTTATCCATAAAGCATGCAGTCGCTGCTGCACTTAGTTCACAGGAACACTGAGAGAAGCAAATGAGATAATATGTATCTCATCTGCAAAGCCTTTCCCAATATGTAAATATATGCCATTACTATTACTTTTTAAAGGCACATTTGAATAAAGTGAAGGGTTCCTTTGCCATTCAAATAATCAGTTTTTAATCAATTTTGTAAGTTCAGCTCATCACAGGTCTGATTTTTCTATATATGCATTTATAGGCATGTAAAATTTCAGTCCTATCTATGTAGACTTTACTCAGTACTACATTAAAGCCATGGTTAATAAAACTATGTTTTAGTACAATGTTGACCTGTAGCAGACATACTTTAAATCAGATAAGTAAAGCCCAACTGGTATTAGCTCATTCAGTCAAGAATACAACTCTTGGCAGAGGTAGAAGAAGCAGGAAACCAGTAGCTTGAGATAGAAAGTCTACCCCAAGCTGTAGTTCTGCCTCATGTTGGCACTTGTGCTCAATTCATGCACAGTAAGCATGAAGGAGAGAGAGAGAGAGAAAGGAGCATTCAAATACTTTCTTCCATAACAAAGAATGAAGTGTTATGAAGGCCTCGAAGTAGACCCATGAATTGCTTCTGTTAAGAGAGCTGAGACTATGAGAAATTTGTCAAACTTTGGCTTACTGAATTCAAATATAGTAAGTTATATTTCATGTTTTTAATGACAGTTTTTCCCCTTCAGAAAGATAAAATATATAAAAATAGTCTTTAAAAGGTCATTCCTTAGATTTAGTATCAAAAAAAGAGCTAAAAGCATTTAACACACAAACACACACACATGCATACACACACACGCACACACACACACATGCACACAATTGTTTATTAGTTTCTCTAGCATTATCTGCTTTTATCCCTTAAAATCTTTCTTTCAAATAAACAGTATACAATGATCTACAAAACCTCGACAGCATACATTTCCTCAGCTTTCCCATCACATGACATTACATTATCAATGCCTTTTTAGCATTGGGCTTTCTTCTTTAGAGCAGTTAGAACACCAGAAAATTGAGTGTCTCTCCAAAAGCATGCTAGCCAAATATATCACAAGAGCCTGATAACGTACTCGTCAGACACTGGCCCATCTTCTCCTTCAACTTATGAAATTTCAGACATTCTGGGAGCTGGAGAACTTGAGAGAGTCTACTTCCTGTTAAAGGAAAGACCGACTTGGGCCGGAAGAACCTTGAAGGCATAACTAACCTTTGTTTCCATTGCTCTTCAGCTTTCCTGCAACAGCACCTTAGATTCAGGGAAAGTACTAAAAAAGAAAAAACTCTTTCATATAATCTTCTGCAACATGGCCAAGATAAGACCTAGCATTCACTCTAACTTGGTATGATAGACTGAATAGTGTGTAAAGTGCAAAATTATTGAGGCTTACTTACCAAGTACCCTCACAACAACCCTATAGACTAGATCCTCATTTTACAAATGAGGAAACTAAGGAATAGAGACATTAGGGAATTCATCCAACATCACATCAGTTCAGTCGCTCAGTTGTGTCCAGTTCTTTGTGACCCCATGGACTACAGTACGCCAGGCTTCCCTGTCCATCACCAACTCCTGGAGCTTGCTCCAACTCATGTCCATTGAGTCAGTGAGGCCATCCAACCATCTCATCCTCTGTCATCTCCTTCTCCTCCACCTTCAATCTTTCCCAGCATCAGGGTGTTTTCAAATGAGTCACTTCTTTGCATCAGGTGGCCAAAGTATTGGAGCTTCAGCCACAGCATCAGGCCTTCCAGTGAATATTCAGGACTGATTTCCTTTAGAATTGACTGGTTTGATCTCCTTGCTGTCCAGGAGACTTTCAAGAGTCTTCTCCAACACCACAGTTATGTAGCTGCCATTTATTGAAAAGAAAGGAATTGGATTAAAACCTGAGTCTGGTTCCTTAAACCCTATGCTTCATCACTGCTTATACTGGCTTCCAAGTGAGGATGGGGCAATAATGATAGTTATCATTTATCAAAAGGTGATAGAGTCAGGAAACCTGGAGCTTTTAAGACAGGCCAAATTCCAATCTCAACCTCTTAACACCTCCATGACCCCAGAGAGGTGAGTGAACATCTTTAGTGTAGTGAAATTTGCTCAGTTGTGTCCAACTCTTTGTGACCCAGTGGACTGTAGCCAGGTGCCTCTGTCCATGGAATTCTCCAGGCAAGAATACTGGAGTGGGTAGCTGCTCCCTTCGCCAGGGGATCTTCCCAAACCAAGGATCAAACCCTGGTCTCCTGCATTGAAGGCAGATCCTTAATCCTCTGAGCCACCAGCAAAGCCTGAACTTCTTTAAGATAAACATAATTACAATACACTTATAAGGGTTAGTGTGAGTTTTAATGATCTGTTCAGTAGCTAGAATTTAATAAGCTCTCAAAAAATGAGAAATAAATTATTATTAGTTCCTATATGCCAAATACCATTTATATATTATGAACAACCTAATAACAGCCATGAAAGAAAAGTATTTTATCCATTTTATAGACCCAGAAACTGAAGCCCAGAATTGCCCAGAATCACATAGTTGAGTCAAGATTTGATCCTAGGCCAGAAGGAAATGGCAACCCACTCCAGTATTCTTGCCTGGAGAATCCCATGGACGGAGGAGCCTGGTGGGCTATAGTCCACGGAGTCGCAAAGAGTTGGACACGACTGAGCGACTTCACTTTAATTCATATATGACTACAAAAGCTTTGCTAGGTGCATACTATTCCTCTACTTCTCTCAGCACGTCAGCCTAGGCTGAGATCACCCTGGACCACAAGTGACATTTTGAATAATCAATTAATGTTTGTCAGCAACTAAGGTGGTGAAGCTGCTTTGTTCACTGAACTCGTGACTTCTCAAATTCTACTTTTACTCTAATGCTCAAGGGAGGAAGATATTTAACTTATCTCTCCCGAGGAGAATACTAAACTTATAAACAGTGGCACTTTATACAAAATATTCAAAGTTAGCTTAATTTAGGGAAAACGACCCTGGACTGAGGATCAAGACATTTGGTTTTTGTTTTGCTTTGCTTTTATCAACACTCTAATGACAAACTGTGTATGCTTAGACATATAACTTCAGAACCTCTACATTCTCGCCATGACATGAAAGATGCGTTCAAAGGGTTCATTATAATTCTAAAGTGCTACTGTTTAGTACCTCTTACATACATACATGCATGGGCTTCCCCAGTGGCTCAGCAGTAAATAAAACACGCCTGCAGTGAAGGAGATGCAGAAGACATGGGTTTGATCCTTGTGTCAGGAAAATCCCCTGGAGGAGGGTGTGGGAACCACTCCAATGTTCTTGCCTGGGGAATCTCATGGACAGAGGGGTCTAGCAGGCTACAGGCCATGGGGCTGAAAACAGTCAGACACGACTGAAGTGACCGAGCACACACGCACACACATACATGCATGCACACACACGTAGCAGTCAAAAGCCTCCACCAGCTCTTCTCAGTAGGAACCCAGCCACATTATTATTACTTAAAGAGCTGTTTCGAAACTCAGATATTAGGACCCTTGAGATTATGATTCCATTGATCTGACTGAAGCTTGAGATCAAACCTGTATATTTTTTTTTAACACTGCTCAGCTTTTTCAGGAGAAGGAAATGGCAACCCACTCCAGTGTTCTTGCCTGGAGAATCCCAGGGACGGGGGAACCTGGTGGGCTGCCGTCTATGGGGTCACACAGAGTCAGACATGACTGAAGCGACTTAGCAGCAACAGCAGCAGCTTTTTCAGGTGGGCAATCAGGCTCCAGAAGCAGTGCTTTAGAATCCTTTGATAGGTGCAAAATCACTATGCTCTGAGAACACGAGGATGACCAAATCCTGCACCAAGGCCTCAGCCCAGTGGAGCAAACTTACTATTGAGGTAAAGTTCAGCTCAGTTCACTCTCTCAGTCGTGTCGGATTCTTTGCGACCCTGTGAACTGTAGCATGCCAGGCCTCCCTGTCTATCATCAACTACCGGAGCTTACTCAGACTCATGCTCATCGACTTGATGATGCCATTCAACCATCTCATCCTCTGTAATCCCTTTCTCCTCTCACCTTCAATCTTTCCCGACATCAGGGTCTTTTCAAATGAGTCAGTTCTTCGCATCAGGTGGCCAAAGTATTGGAGTTTCAGCTTCAGCATCAGTCCTTCCAAAGAATATTCAGGACTGATTTCCTTTAGGATTAACTGGTTTGATCTTCTTGCAGTCCAAGGGACTCTCAAGAGTCTTTTCCAACACTACAATTTAAAAGCATCAATTTTTCAGCACTCAGCTTTCTTTATAGTCCAGCTCTCACATCTATTCATGATTAGTGGAAAAACCATAGCTTTGACTAGATGGACCTTTGTCGGTAAAGTAACGTCTCTGCTTTTTAATATGCTGTCTAGGTTGGTCATAACTTTTCTCCCAAGGAGCAAGTGTCTTTTAATTTCATGGCTGCAGTCCCATCTGCAGTGATTTTTCAAGCCCCCCCAAAATAAAGTCTCTCACTGTTCCCATTTTTTCCCATCTATTTGCCATGAAGTGATGGGACCAGATGCCTTGATCTTCGTTTTCTGAATGTTGAGCTTTAAGCCAACTTTTTCACTCTCCTCTTTCACTTTCACCAAGAGGCTCTTTAGTTCTTCTAAACTTGATGGTATTGTCCATGTATTATCACATGGTGGATAGATGGAGGGAGAAACCTTTACAAATGATTTTCCTATTTAAAAAAAAAAAAAAACCATATTGCCATTATAGCATCAACTTTAAATCTGAAGCAAAGATCTAGAAAGCAATAGGATTGACTCACATAGTTGTGGGGTCACATTCAACTTGAGAATCACCCAAAGTCAAGAGAAAGTGGTCAATAAAGCCCAATGACACAGTCAGTACATGAGCACAAAACCTGTTATCTAGTACCTGGGTTTGCTGAGCTAGGATTATGACATGATACCAAAACCATTAATAAAAATGAATATGACTGGGCAAAGTAGATTGAAGAGGACCCAAAGACAAATACAGTGGCACCCAATATCAAGAAATGAGTCATAGCTATTTACTATTGTCAAGGCCAGCTGAAGTCATGCTGGAAAGGATGTCACCACCCAGAAAGAAATGGGTCATTTTTTACAGTGTAAATATCAATACTACTCAGACCATCATAGTAAATAAAAATATTTACCCAAGGACCAGTGATACTGTACATAAAAGACTGAAGGTCATGTTGGCACATATCCACTGTCACCATTTCTAAAACTCAAGGATCATTCAAGCCAGCAGGTAAATACACATAGATCTATTGTCTATTTGGAGAAATATTTTGTGTCTGACCTTAAGTACTTCTTGTTTGAGTGTTATTTTCAAAATAGAGTTAATAAGACTGTCTAAGCGTATTTGACAATTATTTAATTACAACCTGCAAAGCACACTGAACTCTTTAGCAGAAAAAGATATGTGAAGAAATGTCTAAAATGGATAAGAGCAAAATAGTCCTTAAAGACACCCTGACACCCTCCTCTACAAGCTACATGCTACATCTGTCTTCTAGATCTTCTAATCTCAATATTTCATTAGATATTCATGAATGAAATCATTTATAATCAGTCAAGGAAATCCTTCATCGATAAGCTGTGAGTCCTGTGTAGACAGCCTCTTTGCTCTGCCCAGGGAGAGTATATGAAGACATTGGAATCTGAGGCATAATTTGTTATTTAGTCACTAAGTCATGTTGGACTCTTTTGTGACCCCATGGACTGTAGCCCTCTAGGCTCCTCTGTCCATAGGATTTCCCAGCAAGAATACTGGAGTGAGCTGTTATTTCCTTCTCCAGGAGATCTTCCGACCCAGGGATCAAACTCAAGTCTATCGAACTCAAATCTACATGAACTCGAATCTACATTGGCAGGTGGATTCTTTACCACTGAGCTACCTGGCATAATACGAAAATATATTTGGTCTTTGCCTGAAGTTCCTGGTACAGAGCTTCTAAAACCCTTGGCATTTCCTGAGTGATAGGAGTATCTTTTGTTATTCCAGAGTTTATGCTAGTCATACGACTTAGGGCACGGCCCCTAGATAATCTCAGGATGGGGCTGGTCACCAGAGAGACCAAATGATTAGAGTGTCAGCCCCACCCAACAACCTCCAGGAAGGGAAGGGTGGGGCTGGACATTGAGCGCTATAGAAAATCATGAACAATGAAATTCAGAAAGCTCCTGGTTTGGTGAACAACTCTAGGTGCTGCAAGGGTGATGTGCCTGGGAAGGCATGGAAACTCCATTCTCTGGCCCTCCTTTACTCCCCAATACCTTAACCTATGCCTCTCTTCCACGTAGTAAGTAAAAGACTTTCCAGAGTTCTGAGAGCCATTCTAGCAAATTATCAAACTTGAGGAGACTGTCACGGAAATCCCTCATTTAGAGTTAGAGAATCAGAAGTACAGGAAGCCTAGGACTTGAGATTGGCCTCTGAAGTAGGAACAGTCTCGTGGGACTGAACCCTTTAACTCCTGGGATCTGAGGCTAGCTCCAGGTAGGCAGTGTCAGAATGAATTGACTTGTTGGATACACAGTTGTGTCTGACAAATATGGAAGTGGTGTTGGAAAAGACATCAGGTATTTGGTATCAGGAGAAAAAAAACAACGTATTTCTTCATATCAGAGCTTTTCTGGACTGATGTCCCAAAAGGTTACATTTCAAGACTAAAAGAAAATTGGCCGGAAACTTCATGTCAACCAATGAATTTTAAAATGAGATGTTGTTTGGTTATAGTTTCATTAATACCTCTGTTATTTCTAAAATTTTATTCAGAGGAAATAAAGCCCTTTTTACATGTTAAATATCAATCTAAGTCCAAAATATTTCACCAGATAGATTTTTATTAAAACACAATAGAAGAATAAAAGGAAAATACAGAGCACAGGAGCAGCCAGTTAATCCACAGGTTAAGTCCTCTCCTAATGAGGTGACAGAAGCAGTTTCTATTTTTGTTTTATATTTCTTTTAAGTCATAGCAGTATATTTTCTAATCAGACACTCTTATTCTCCTCCACCATTCCTTTCTCTAAACTTCAGGGCTCTCTTCCCCTACCAACTTCTTTCCAACCCTAAATAACTTCAGGCTTGTCTCAACTGTTTATAGTAAAGCATATAATGTACTGTAAAGAGTACGAGCTATAGATCAAGAGACCTAGTTCAGTTCAGTTCAGTCAGTCATGTCTGACTCTTTGTGACCCCATGGACTGCAGCACGCCAGGCCTCCCTGTCCATCACCAACTCCCAGAGCTTACTTAAATTCATGTCCATTGAGTAGCTGATGCCATTCAACAATCTCATCCTCTGTCATCTCCTTCTCCTCTCACCGTCAATCTTTCCCAACATCAGGGTCTTTTCAAATGAGTCAGTTCTTCGCATCAGGTGGCCAAAGTATTGGAGGTTCAGCTTCAGCATCAGTCCTTCCAGTGAATATTCAGGACCGATTTCCTTTAGGATGGACTGGTTGGATCTCCCTGCAGTCCAAGGGATTCTCAAGAGTCTTCTCCAACACCACAGTTCAAAAGCATGAATTCTTCAGTGCTCAGTTCAGTTCAGTTCATTTCAGTCACTCAGTCATGTCTGACTCTTTGCGACCCCATGAATTGCAGCTCTCCAGGCCTCCCTGTCCATCACCAACTCCCAGAGTTCACTCAGACCCACGTCCATCGAGTCGGTGATGCCATCCAACCATCTTATCCTCTGTCGTCCCCTTCTCCTCCTGCCCTCAATCTTTCCCAGCATCAGAGTCTTTTCCAATGAGTCAACTCTTCGCATGAGGTGGCCAAAGTACTGGAGTTTCAGCTTCAGCATCAGTCCTTCCAGTGAACATTCAGGACCGATTTCCTTTAGGATGGACTGGTTGGATCTCCTTGCAGTCCAAGGGACTCTCAAGAGTCTTCTCCAACACCACAGTTCAAAAGCATCAATTCTTCAGCACTCAGCCTTCTTCACAGTCCAACTCTCACATCCAGACATGACCACAGGAAAACCATAGCCTTGACTAGACGGAACTTTGTTGGCAAAGTAATGTCTCTGCTTTTCAATATGCTATCCACGTTGGTCATAACTTTCCTTCCAAGGAGTAAGCATCTTTTAATTTCATGGCTGCAGTCACCATCTGCAGTGATTTTGGAGCCCCCAAAAATAAAGTCTGACACTGTTTCTGCTGTTTCCCATCTATTTCCCATGAAGTGATGGGACCAGATGCCATGATCTTCGTTTTCTGAATGTTGAGCTTTAAGCCAACTCTTTCACTCTCCTCTTTCACTTTCATCAAGGGGCTTTTTAGCTCCTCTTCACTTTCTGCCATTAGGGTGTTGTCATCTGCATATCTGAGGTTATTGATAGTTCTCTCAGCAATCTTGATTCCAGCTTGTGCTTCTTCCAGTCCAGTGTTTCACATGATGTACTCTGCATAGAAGTTAAATAAGCAGGGTGACAATATACAGCCTTGACCTACTCCTTTTCCTATTTGGAACCAGTCTGTTGTTCCATGTCCAGTTCTAACTGTTGCTTCCTGATCTGCATACTAGTTTCTCAAGAGGCAGGTCAGGTGGTCTGGTATTCCCATGTCTTTCAGAATTTTCCACAGTTTATTGCGATCCACACAGTCAAAGGCTTTGATGTAGTCAGTAAAGCAGAAATACATATTTTTCTGGAACTCTCTTGCTTTTTCAATGATCCAGTGGATGTTGGCAATTTGATCTCTGGTTCCTCTGCCTTTTCTAAGACCAGCTTGAACATCTGGAAGTTCACGGTTCACGTATTGCTGAAGACTGGCTTGGAGAATTTTGAGCATTACTTTACTAGTGCGGCTTTCTTTATAGTCCAACTCTTACATCCATACATGACTACTGGAAAAACCATAGCTTTGACTAGATGGACCTTTGTCAGCAAAGTAATGTCTCTGCTTTTTAATATGCTGTCTAGGTTGGTCATAACTTTTCCTCCAAGGAGCAAGAGACATGAGTCTTAGGTTTATAATTGCCTAATACTGCCATGGACTTCCCTGATAGCTCAGTTAAAGAATCTGCCTCCAATGCAGAAGACCCTGGTTCAATCCCTGGGTTGGGAAGATCCACTGGAAAACGGATAGGCTACCTACTCCAGTATTCTTAGCTTCCGTTGTGGCTCTGCTGGTAAAGAATCTGCCCTCAATGCAGGAGACCTGGGTTTGATCCCTGGGTCGGGAAGATCCCCTGGAGAAAGGAAAGGCTACCCATTCCAGTATTCTGGCCTAGAGAATTCCGTGGGGTCCCAAAGAGTTGGACACGACTAGGTCACTTTCACTTCACTTCACAATACTGCGATGAACTGGTTTGGGGAGTTAAGAATTAACACTTATATGCCCTAAGATTTTAGTGATTTCATTATTATAATAATGCATTTGGACCAGACAATATTGAAGATCTAAGACTCTCTAAGAATGTTTTCTCAGAGAAGGCAATGGCAACCCACTCCAGTACTCTTACCTGGAGAATCCCATGGACAGAGGAGCCTGGTAGCCTGCAGTCCATGGGGTCGCGAAGAGTTGGAAACAACTGAGCTACTTCACTTTCACTTTTCACTTTCATGCATTGGAGAAGGAACCCGCAACCCACTCCAGTGTTCTTGCCTGGAGAATCCCAGTGACCGGAGAGTCTGGTGGGCTGCCGTCTACGGGGTTGCCCAGAGTCAGACACGACTGAAGCGACTTAACAGCAACAGCAAGAATGTTTTCTATTAACATTTTCTATAATGTTAGCAACGTTGACTAGCTTTTGAAATTAAGCAAAGGTCTCAGAACTATCCCATGGTCAATACCTGAAAACAAAATTATTTTCTCACAATAAGAAAACACCTAGCTTCATCATCTACAAAATAAGAGGTCAGTACATTGTTTCATTCTTGGCATGACTGGAGAAATATAGGATTGCACATGTTATCTAAAACTTTAGGGAAACACAGGAAAACATTTCTTCTAATCTTAATACGAAAAAAGAGCAAAGAAAATCTAGTCCATATACCAAATGAGAGGAAAAAAGGCAGCCAAAAAAAAAAAAAAAACAGAGAGAGAGAGAAAAGCACAAAATCAAGATGAAAAAGATAAAACAAAAACATTTTTATGAAAATAAATATAAATAAAGTTCTTTCTTAAAAGATTGACTCTAAAATTGGATTAAAAAGCACCGTCCATCAGATTTTCCAGGCAAGGGTACTGGAGTGGGTTGCTATTTCCTTCTCCAGGAGATCTTCCGGACCCAGGGATTGAACCCAGGTTCCCGCATTATACGCAGACGCTTTACCATCTGAGTCACCAGGGAAGTCTGAATCCAAATATATGCTGGACTAAAAAATATACATCTAAATTGAAAGTAAAAAGATCAGTAAAGATTTACCAGGTTTATATAAAACAAAAGATTAATGACACAAAAAGTACACAAAAAGCACTGGATAAAAAATGTTAATTTAGAATAACAAAGATAGACTTGACAACAAAAGTGTAATAGGTAGGAGCCATTATATACCTAGTAACTGGTATTAGGCTATACAAAGCACACAGCTCTTAGACAAAGTGAGAGAACTAGCCAGATACACAACTGAGACCTTGAAACAGTTTTCCTTCTTTGATAAATCAAAGTAGACCTAATAGAAATTATATTTAACCAGTAATTTTTAAATAATATAATATTCTACTTTACAGTTTATGAACTTCCCAGAGTACATAGACTCTTAAAATATGTAGAATATTTTTAGAAGTTGATCATGTACCAAAAACATTAAACTTCGATAAAGTCTATAAAGGAAAAATATACAGTCTACATCCTGCAACTGTAATGAAATAAACTGGAAAATAGGAGCAAGAATGGTGAAAATAGGAGCAAGAATGGTAAAAAAGGAAACTTTATTTGTAAATTAGAAAAATACATAAGTAACTCTTGGATCAGAGAAAAAATAAAAATTTTATTATAAACTACATACATATTAGAAAATTGTATATTAGAATATTTCATATTAAAACTAAATAATATATTTAAAACTAGTCAGAAGAAATAGGAGATCTCTGTACTTGTTTTATTAGAGAAGAAATAATTCAAGTAAAAGACTCAAGCTTAATTGAATTTAAGAAGTAAGAAAGTAAAAGTAATTTTTGAAAGCAGAAGGAAATAACAAAAATTAAAGCAGATAATAATGAAAGCAAACACAGAAAACATAATAGTCAAGCATATTCTGGAAAGTTCAGAAAAAATTAAAAATATATAAAAGAACTTAGGACAAGTATATAAGATGAGAAATGAGGTAGAACTAGAGATATGAGAGACACTCTTAAAATTATACAATACCATATACCGTGAAATTTTCAAAATTCACTAATGTTCTGGGGAAATATAAATGGCTAAAATTAATTCAAAAAGAACTAGTAAATTGAATAATTCTTTGTCAGTGGGAAAAAAATTAATTCCAATAAAATTTCTAAGTCAAAGGTATTTTACCAGTCTTTGCCTGTCTTTAAAGAAATCATCTCCTCATCACCTATACATTTTAGCACAGAAAAAGATGGAAATTTTTCAGACTCCTTTCATAGTGAACATATTCACAAGAACCTAATTAAGATAACATGGGGAAAAATTACAAACCAATGCTATTTCTGAGTATAGATATAAACTCATAAGGAAACTTCTTGAAATTGGGATCTCTTAATTAAATAATGAGACTGTGAGCTTTTATCCTATTTACAAGCTGATAAGTTAGCCTGCCATAGTTTCATGAGGCAGAAGAAACAAGACTTTGGGGTCAGAGATGAAGGATTTTATTACTTATAGCACAGAATTTAGCCCGAGCATCAGTAGGTATGATAGTGCCCCTTGCCTTCCATTCTCAGAGGGGTGAAGCTACATGGACCCATATAGACGCCGGCACATTCAGTGGGTTGCATTACAGGAGAGGAACCCTGAGCTTAGGAAACTCAAATCTTTAAAACTGGGCAATAAGAATCCTCCCATTGCCCCAGAGGGAGACATTATCTTTTTTATAATGGACAGTAAGCATGAGTGCTGTTTGCTTCAGAAGGAGACACTGTATCTTCAAGGCTATAAGCAAACCTGCCCTTTACTTTGGAGGGAAAGACTATCTCTGTCTTTGAAAAGACATTCTGAAACAAAAAGCAGTCAGTGCCTCTGCTTACACAATACACAGAAATACAAGAGATCCATGGAGAATCACCTCCCAGCACATCATTAGTGGGTAGTTTTCTAAAAATGCAAGGATGGTTTAATATTTAAAAATAAAAATAAAGCAAAGGAAATCAGTATAATACAATTCAACATCTAGTATTGGGGGTTAAAAAGAAAACTTTTTTATAAATAGAAATATTACTTTATTAAATGTCTAATTTAAATCTATCTGTTAAAATCTATGCAAATATGTTAAATATTTACCCTAAAGCAACAAGCAACATCCTTACAGTGAACCCTACAGGCATTCACAATAAAATCGGAAACAAAATAAGGATGGCCGTTATAACTGCTATTATCTAACATTATTCTGGAAGTTTCACTCAAAGAAATGAAAATAAAACATATATAAGAAGTATAAGTAACCAAAGTCATCATTATTTTAGGTGACACAGTTATATGTAGACAATGCAAGATCAAAGAAAAAACTTTAAAAACATTGTCAATAAAGAAGCCACAACAAAATAGACATTTAAAAAATGTCCAAGGCAAGCAATAATGAGTTATTTTAAACAATGTTAAACCATAATAACTAGTTACATAAGATTCCGTTTCTGGTAACCTCAAAATTTTTTTAAAAAATAGAAATAACCTGAAGAAGAAAGAATGCCTCCTATACAAATATAAATTCAGCACTGTTGCGGCTTTCAAAAGAAAGTATTTTTTAAAAAGTCACATGTTCCTATGTGGTAAAAGGAATTTTGAAAGTTATTAACTATTCCCAAGTTGAGCTGTAAAAATAACTATCAGTCAGTTCAGTTCAGTCGCTCAGTCGTGTCCAACTCTTTGCGACCCCATGAATAGCAGCGCGCCAGGCCTCCCTGTCCATCACCAACTCCTGGAGTTCACTCAGATTCACGTCCATCGAGTCAGTGATGCCATCCAGCCATCTCATCCTCTGTCGTTCCCTTCTCCCCCTGCCCTCAATCCCTCCCAGCATCAGAGTCTTTTCCAGTGAGTCAACTCTTCACATGAGGTGGACAAAGTACTGGAGTTTCAGCTTTAGCATCATTCCTTCCAAAGAACACCCAGGACTGATCTCCTTTAGAATGGACTGGTTGGATCTCCTTGCAGTCCAAGGGACTCTCAAAAGTCTTCTCCAACACCACAGTTCAAAAGCATCAATTCTTCAGCACTCAGCTTTCTTCACAGTCCAACTCTCACATCCATATATGACCACTGGAAAAACCATAGCCTTGACTAGACGGACCTTTGTTGGCAACGTAATGTCTCTGCTTTTCAATATGCTATTTAGGTTGGTCGTAACTTTTCTTCCAAGGAGTAAGTGTCTTTTAATTTCATGTTTGCAGTCACCATCTGCAGTGATTCTGGAGCCCCCCAAAATAAAGTCTGACACTGTTTCCACTGTTTCCCCATCTATTTCCCATGAAGTGATTCCCAGTAAGAATTTAGGGATCAGATTTGATAAAAAAATAAATGTTAAATGTATATAGAAGAACATCATATGATGATAATAAGCAAGTTTCTAAAAATAGAGAAATGAGAAATAATTATCGTTCTAAACATTAAAGCATATCATAAAGTTATAGTAAAAACTTAAGCAAACAAAAAGAGTGAAATTATAGAAAAATAAGCCTATAGTGCAATGGAGGAAAACAGAGACCAGAAAAAGTGTATACAGACCATAAATCAGTAGAGAAAGGATGGTATTGAGTCAACTGATTTTTTTCTTGGAAAAAAAAAAAAAAACCTCTCTTATATGAAATAATATCTGGATGCTAAAAGCTATATTTTTTAAATAAAGCCATAGGAATCTAGAGTGACAGGTGAAATCTGTGGGGAAGGCAAGGACAAAAGCCAAGATGGAATAAGTCATGAAGAAAAATGAGAATAGATTTAGCTGAATAGAAATTTTTTAATAAAAAGTCACTATAATATAGTATTAAAAGGCATTCTATAACAATAATAAAATATTACAAAAGTAATGATAGATTTATTGTATAATGGGAGACAGCATTGGGTAGTTTACAAGTTCAAGTTCCAATTTATATACAAAAAATGTTCATGTGTTATTTATGATATAAAATAAATGAAAGGTGATATAATGAAGTGATTAGGAGCATGGGAGTAAATCCCAGTTCCAGCTTTTGCTAGAGATGTTACCATGTCTCAGTTTTATCATCCCTAAAATGAGAACAATAATACCAAACCTCACAGGGTGGTTGGGAGAATTATGAGAAAATGCAGCTTGGGACAGAGTAAACTTTGGATAAATGTTAACTATAGAAGTATTAGTTGCAGTATGAGATATAATCACTTACACTTTCACTCTTGACTCACTTGAATCTCCCCATCTGTGTCAGGAAACGAATGAGAGATAAACACAGGAATCTAATTGATGGGCATCTATGCATAATCTAATTGTTGATTAAACCAGATTAGAGAAGTAACTCAATCTGTGGCCCAAAGAAGTGAGCCTTATTTGCAGAATAAGAGAAAGAGAAGTTGGCTGCACTCTAGAAACCAGGAGCTCCAAGGAGATGAAGAAGGGGGCTGAACCAAGAAACCTGGGGATTTCACAGGATCATGGTGGTAATGACTGAGTTATTATGACTTCTCCATCGTCACCAACCAAGGAACTCACCTCACCTTGGCATCCAGAGAGGTGACAAGTCAGTGTTCTTCTTACCTGTCTCTTTCTCAGTCAGGAGAAAGGACATCCTCTCCACCTTCAGCCATAGAAATGTGAGGTGAGAGAGAGAAGCATTTCCCATTTCACACCACCTTATCATTTGGAAACAATTTTAAATGAAGGAACTGCAATGGGATGCTTTACAACCGTTCAGAAGTATTTTGGACATTGGAAAACTGTCATAATACAATGTTGAGGGGCAGTGTGGAGCAGAGTCCCATTATTTATTCATATTTGCAGAGGAAAATTCAGTAAGAAAAATGATAAAATATTTTCAAAAATTGGTGATTTGATGGGTAGTGAGCTTATAGGCAGTTTTAATTTCTTACAGTTCACTGTACTTTTGAAACTTTCTACAGTTTTTATTACATTCTTATTCAGAAATAAAGGAGAGAAATATGACTGGTTACTGGCTTCTTCAGACAATTTCAATTTCTCAAACCAACAATACTCTGATTTAAAAGGATTTAAAGTATATGGTTTACTTCCTGGCACTGAGATTTTAGAAATGGGCTGGGAAAGAGAGACTTTCCCTTTGTTTCTATATGCACATCTGTATTTTCTTTATAAGCACACATTACTTTTGAAATTAAAATATAAGCCATTAAAATTTGCATTTTAAAAAGTGGGTTTTTTAAAAAAATCTTCTACATCAAGAGACAGGAAAAACAAAGCAAAGCCAAATATATATGTGTAAACGTTAAAGTTTATGGTTGGGCTTGGGTAGCCTACCACCTAGAAGCTGGATATTTATTTCAGGGCTCTGTTTCTGTGAGGTTCAAGGGCACCAAACGGGCATTATAAATATTAATAAAAACTTCAAAAGCTAAGCCACATTTTTATGGAGTTAGGAGCATAAACTGAAAGAATTAATTCGGGAAGGAAAAGGTGGTGGTTTTCTATGGTTGTTTTGTTTTGCTTTCGCTGAGAAATCCAGCAGTTCCAACTCTGTCACAATAAGGAAAACCATATAGTTTGTTATTTTGAAAATCGGCAATGCTTGAGTGTGTATCAGGCCACAGACAAACACAGAGAGGGTCGAGAATAGTGTTTTCAGAGCAGAATTTATATCTAAATGTCTAGTTACTGATCTAGCCCCCAGGCCCTCCAGGAGTTGGGTCACCTATTAGACGATGTGTGTATGTTTGTATATATGTGTTTTCTAAAAGCTGACCTCAAATCTGAAGGATGTGAAGGGCAAAAACATAACTGTGTAACTGGCCTCTTGAAAATAAAAGCCAAATTGAATGAGCAGAAAGGATGTGCACTTCTAAGATAGGGCTGCCGGATGGTGAATACATGTGAGCAATGATGAGAGGGGACAGCCCTGCAGCCCTACCTTCCAGCCAGACTGTGCTCACTTTATGGGCTGGAGAGGGGCTGCATTAAAGTTTAATCATACTAAGACCATTTACATGGCCACGTTCTATTTACATGGCCACTTTCATCCCAAGAATTCCAGGATTGGTAGACTTCTTCACGCTTATTTTCACATCCCCACCGAAAAGTAAGGTGGAGCAGGTATTATCTTCCTTTCACAGGCTGGGGAACCAGAGCAGGTAAACTGGTCTTCTGTGTCCCCTGGTGAGACAGAGAGTTAAAGAAGGGAGGGCTGCACATTTTTTGTTACTCAGAAGGAACCAGGCTAGCACACAGGAAGGACTGAATTTGCCTTCCTGTTCAAGAGGAATCTGGATTAGATGGTGAATTTGGCATCAGTGAGCAGGGAACCAATGGATAGATGAATGAAATGCAGAGTTCAGGAAAAGCCCCATCTCAGAATGTGGAGGGGAGGTCTCCTTGACAGTCAATGCTGAAAATTCCGCACAGAGTCCTTTCTTTACGTGATTGCACTGGAACCTCAAAAGCCCTCTGTAAAGTGTCAATAGCTCTAGAGGCATACTACATTTAGCCACTCTCAGACAATAGCATTGCAATATTAATTAATTTATGAAATTTGTCTCTAATTATATTGTTAGCTGAATCCTGAGTCCCAGTGGAACTAGACACAGGGCAAAATGGAAGGAAGGAGTATCAGTCATGTTCTGCAAACTCAAGTCATTCTTGCAAAGAAGCTATATATTAATTAATGCAATTATTTAACTAGAAAAAAATGGTCCAGACTATTTCTGATGGAAGCAGAATGATGCAGTGAGAGAATAATAATTCTGGTCCAAGTCTTGCCTGGCTATTCACAAGCTACACAGCAGCATGCAAGTCAACCTCGCTAAGCCTCCACTTCTCCTTTGTTATGTGAAAATAATCATGTATGTTCTTGGTTTGGATTCCCCCAAGGGCAAATATGGAGTTAAGGATCGGGAATAAGTTTGGATGGTAATGCCAGGAATTACTGGAGAAGTGAGATGGGAGGAGGGGAAAATCATTCCAAGTGGCTTCAATGAGGGGTTTCCACTGTGGTCACTGCTCTCAAGCCTCTGTGAGGACCTAGAAGGAAACTGGGAAACTGCCTTAGAATTGTCCCAGCAAAGTGAGAGGAAGTTGGGGGATTTATGCAGGAACTCCCATTCCTCAAATGTTGAGGGTTGTTCCTGGAAGAGGGATTCCTGGGTATTTCCAGCTTAGCCCCTCTCTGGGCTGAGGATCTTCCCTTGAGACCAGAGCACACCTCAGGGAGAGACACTGCTGTCGCACAGGAGACCAGACTCCTGGCAGGAGGCTTCCAAGGGTAGAGCAAGGAGTGGAGATGGGCATCAGCTGTGTTACACACAGAGCCACTTCAGATAGCTGATGCAGAAAGTCACAGAGGGTAGTGTGGATGTGATGGGTAGCATAACACAAGGCATGTAATAAAGAGCCAGTAAATGGCAATTGTTATTGTCATTATTGCTGCATTTTTAAATTAAGGTGGGCTTCCCAGATGGCGTAGTAGTAAAGAATTCAGTTGCCAATGCAGAAGACGAAGGAGACAAGGATTCAGTCCCTGGGTCGGGAAGATTCCCTGGAGAAGGAAATTGGAACCAGCTTCAGTATTCTTGCCTGGAAAATTCCATGGATGGAGGAGCCTGGCGGGCTCTAGTCCATGGAGTGTGACTCCATGGACTCCAAAGAGTTGGACACAACTGAGCGACTGAGCATATATACATACATACAGGCTCACTGTCATAGCAGGGGGTTCAGAGAGCCAAGAGACAGCTAAAAGCTCCTGAATAGATCTGAGAAACCCTAAGAATTTAGAAAAGTGAAAATAGTGTGAGGCTGTCAGAAGCAGCCTTCATGTCCTTCCGAATTTTGCCTCCTTGATCCTGCGGGCTACTGGTGGGTCAGCTTGGCCAGATCTCTAAAGAGAACCAGAGACGAAAAAAAAGGTTGTGGATCCTCAATACCAGCCTTCCAAGGTAGAAGCATACCTGGCAGTGGAAAATCCCAACCCTCTGGTTAAGACAAAAGCTATCTGACTGCAGAAGGAAGCTGCAATAAATATTTCTGGTTTAACCTGGTTTACAGGACAGAGAGCAGCTTCTCTGAAGTTTTGCTTTGACTTTAGGCCCAATTCAATAGGCATAACGCAAAAGGAAAGTGAAGTCGCTCAGTTGTGTCCAACTCTTTGTGACCCTATGGACTGTAGCCTACGAGGTTCCTCCATCCATGGAATTTTCCAAGCAAGAGTACTGGAGTGGGTTGCCGTTTCCTTCTCAACAGGCATGAATCCCCACAAATTAACTCCCAGGGAAAACACAAGCACTTGTGAAAAGAACTGACATCTTTTGCAAAAGAGCACAGCCCTCAGTCCAGCGCGTGCAAGATGACTGCCTTTCGGCTGAGGTGAGAGGTAATGGAGCCAGGTGAGCCCCTGTGGACAGGTGCAGTAGCCACACTAGCTGAATCCATCACCATTCGCTTTGTGCAGTGTTATGCTTCTAACCCCCTCGTATATGGAACACGGTTCACAAAAGGAAACTGCTTTGTTTGGCAGGTGGGAAATCATTTCAATGGTGCTATTTTTCTGTTTGCTCAAATAAATATAAAGAAGCTTTTCTTTTCCACAAAGAATTGTTGTCACTATTTGAATCTATGTTGCTTCCAAAACAAACACCTTACTTTTAGTATCAGAGCAGAGCATTCTGTTCCACAGAGAAGTGATATTCTGTAGAAGGCTGGTGGGAAACTTGGAGAATATTGAAAGGATAAAAGTAATTTCAGAACAAACAACTTGGAAACTGTGTTTTCTGAACCAGGATTTGTCCTTCCCACAGGATGGACATTAAGTGACTGGAAGATGAAGGAATAGCCTATAGAGCATGGGGTGGTCCAGACTCTCCCTAAACCCACAATGCATCTTACTAGACTGTTCTCAAAACTGTTTCCCTTTCTCTCTGCCAACTCGGAGCCCCTTCTTCTCCTACAAGTCCACTTCTGCTTCCAGTTGTGTTTTGTGGAAACCTCACTGCCTCTCTGATGAGCAGGTGCTTCCTGAGACCTGGACCAGATCTCAAATTACAGCGAGTCTCAAGCAAAAATTGCTAGATTCACTTCCGGATTCCTTCTACCATCGCATGATTCAAGTTTCAATTCCTGCCGTATCTACATCTGTGTCATTATTGCCTGGCCAAATTTCACTAGGATTCCTTCTAATCCAATTTGTTTTTCTTTCCAATCCATAAAATGGATACTAACTTAACAAAAGAAAAGCAGATAAGCAAATATGCTCTTGTTATTGGTAGACTTCTCTCTTCTTTTTGTATGAGTCAACATCATTATTATCATCCTCCTCAAAACAAGTGACAATGAGTGTTTACATGCATCATCCTGTGCCATTCTCCAAACACAATGAGGGAGACAGCATTATCCCCATTCTACATAGGAGGAATCTGGAACCTGGAAAGATTTAGTAACTATTGTATAGCTAGACAGGGCAGCACTGGCAGATATAACCCAAGAATCTGCCTCCTCAGTTTGTGTTCTAAACCACCACATACTTCTGCCTTCCATTGCCTTATCAGGCTGTGGTCTCCTGGGGAGCCATCTATAACAGTCATATATAGATCCCCTATTAATAAAGACTGCACTCTTAATATCTTCCATGTGAGGTGCTCCATACATCGACACAGCCCCTTCCACATGCATCCTCTTGCTGAATTCGAATGGCAACAATTTCAATAGGGATCTGTCAGGTATGAGTCTGCCTTCTCAGCTTAAAAAGGAATACTAGAAATGCAACATTTCCCATCCACAACAACAGCCAATAAAGACATCTACTTAGCTTCGTTCTTTTTTTCCTCTCCCTTCAGGGTGCAGGCTTCTCTCACACATTGTGTCCCCCTCTCTCTATTCCGCCTCTATAGAAACAGAATGTTGTTTTCTGTAAGCAAAGTGTTCCCCTGATGGGAGTGACACGCACGTATCAGTGAAAGAATAAAACTCCCTCAGTTGAAACCTAGTTAGAACCTGCAGAATTTATAACTCAGCAGCAAGAATTTTCTCTTTGCTGAAAACTGGGGCATAATCAAGGCTTTCAATGAAGAGTAGAAAAGGGAAATCACCGAAAATCAATTCAGTATTTTTGAGGTATGGAAGAGAAATAAAGGAAATGTTCTCTCAACTATTTTGTGGTCAGAGAGATAGGATAATTGTTTTCCTTTTTGAGGCCAAGACTTCTCCTTGGTTCATGGTGTGACCTTGCTGTGCCATTCCGTGGTCTGATCCTGCTTCCCTCAGCAGTTCTAAGAATATAATCACACATCGGTAAAGCGCTCAGTGCAAACACTGAATGACTGGGATCAGTGTGCCAATACTGCCTCTCATTAATGGTGTGACCTAAAGCAAGTTCTTCAGTAGACTTTCTAAGTCCATTTCCCGTCTGTAAAATGGGGATAATAAATCTACCTCAAAAGATTGTTACTGGATTAAATAAGAATCCAAAACACTTAATGTGCTGATAGAAAGTCCTTAGCAAACTAGAGCTGATAATATATGCAATACTCTTTTTTAAAAAATCATTTCCATAGTCCTAGTTTGCTCAGTTTATTTAAATATCCTGCAACCTAGTGATGATAAATATTAATATAGATAGTAAGTTTTAGCAGTTTAGATAAAATGATCACTGTGACATAATAAAAGGACACCCAGATCTCAATGTTTTGTGGTGGTGGTGGTTTAGTCACTAAGTAACGTCTGATTCTTATGACCCCATGAACTGTAGCCCTCCAGGCTCCTCTGTCTGTGGGATTTTCCAGGTAAGGATTCTAGAGTGGGTTTCCATTTCCTTCTCCAGAGGACTTCCTGATCTCCAGAGGATCGAACCGTCATCTTTTGTACTGCAGGCAGGTTCTTTGCTGCTGAGCCACCAGGGAAGATCTCAGCGTCTCAGCATAATCATTTTGCTTCTCACCAATGGCAAGTCTAAAGTGGAGGTTCCAGGTCAGACACACTTCTGGGTTGTCCTTCTTCAGTTGGAGGCTCAGGGAACAAGTCATCTACTGCCAACAGACTTCTTCCATTTCCCTGTGTCTTCCAGTTCTTGGTTTTCAGTCACTTGAGGGAGGTGGGAGAGAACATAGAAGTCCCTGTCCTACGGTCACCCACATTCTGGTGTCTGGCCCTCAGTCACGTGACTCCTGTCTCGACACACGGGGCTGGGAGATGCTGTTAGCTGTGTGTTCAGAAAGGAGGGGAAGAGTAGGTATGGGTGAACATTGTTAGAAAGGATCAGGGAATTCATTTCACTTTTAATTTTCATACAGGAAGGACTTACTTTTTGGAGGCATGTACAAAGAAGAGAGTATATTGGTCACTTGTACATTAGAAACATTTCAGCAGAAAACAAAACTGCATGGATCAGAGGCCATACTTTCATGTTCCCCTGACAGATCTCTACTCTGTTCTCCAGTGTCTTTCTCTGTCTTCTAGCCTCCCAGACCCCCGCCATAGGGCCCCATATAATGTTTCATATTTAAGACAATGATATCTTTTAAAAGAGGCCTGTTTCCTCAGAGCCATATTGTCTGGGAGATGACAACTAATTAATCTGATAAGTAATTCACACAGTTGGAACGATTTTTTGTGGGAATTGTTTTTCTAGGCCCAAGTAACCTGTACTTTTAATAGGTTCCTTCCAAAGACAATGGCTTTAGCCAAATAACGTTGGTCAAATAGTACATGCTCAGTTGCTTCAGTCATGTCCAGCTCTTTGTGACCCTGGAGACTGCAGCCAGCCAGGCTCTTCTGTCCATGGGATTCTCCAGACAAGAATACAGGAGTGGGTTGCTATGCCCTACTGCAGGGGATCTTCCTAACCCAGGGTTGAGCCTGTGTCTCCTGCATCTCCTGCATTGCAGGCAGATTCTTTACCCACTGAGCCACCTGGGAAGTCCCAGGTTAATATTAAGAACTGCTCAAATGTGAGAATCTCAGTCATGATGGCAGCAGAGAGAACACATGTAGCAGGAGCTGCTCTGATAGAAACCTTGGACATCCTAACTTTAATCCTTTTTTTACTCAACATTCATCTTAACTGGGCTGGTGAATTACGTATCCATAAAATGTTTTTTAACTGAATTTAATTTTTTATTTTATATTAGAGTATAGTTGATTTACAATGTTGTATTAGCTTCGGGTATACAGAAAAGTGATTCAGTTATACATATGCATGTATTCGTTCTTTTTCAGACTCTTTTCCTATATAGGTTATTATAGTAAATTGAGTAGAGTTTCCTGTGCAATACAGTAGGTCCTTGTTGTTTATCTATTTTATATATGGTAGTGTATTGGAAAATCCCATGGATGGAGGAGCCTGGTGGGCTGCAGTCCACGGGGTCGCAGAGTTGGACACGACTGAGCAACTTCACTTTGACTTTTCACTTTCATGCATTGGAGAAGGAAATGGCAACCCACTCCAGTGTTCTTGCCTGGAGAATCCCAGGGACAGGGGAGCCAGGAGGGCTGCCGTCTATGGGGTCGCACAGAGTCAGACACAACTGAAGCGACTTAGCAGCAGCAGTAGCAGTATATATATATTAATCCAAAACTCCTAATTTATCCCTCCCCACCCCCATCTTTCCCCTTTGGTAACTGTAAGTTTGTTTTCTATATCTGTTCATTAGTATTTTTTTTAGATTCCACATATAAGTGATACCATATAATATCTGCCTTTGTCTGACTTACTTCACTTAGTATGATAATCTCTAGGTCTATCCATGTTGCTGAAAATGGCGTTATTTCATTCTTTTTGGGGTTGAGTAATATTCCATTGTGTATATGTACCACATCTGTTTTATCCATTTCTCTGTCAGTGGGCATTTAAGTCGTTTTCATGTCTTGGCAATTATAAATAGTGCTGCAATGAACAATGCATGGGCAATGTATCTTTTCAAATTACAATTTTCTCTGGATGTATGACCAGGAGTGGGATTGCTAGATCACATGGTAGAATGTTTTGCTATTAGGCTGAATCATTTAGTTGGAAAGAGTTCTTAGAAAAGCACTGTGTATTTTGGAAAGAATTTTGTATTGCTACATAAGATTCCCTGTATCATGCTTTCCTCCCTAGATATGGAAACCCAGTGCCCTGGAAGAACAGCAAAATGCAATGACTCCATGGAGGTCCCAGTCATCATCATAATTGTGTTCAGAAATTAAAATTCCTCATCGATTCTTTTTGTCTGTTTCTTTTTTATTTTTAAATTATGAAAGTATTATAGTACATTTATATGAGACTTGGAAAATACAGAACCAGGTTACATATAGCTTCACCATGAAAGTGAAAGTCACTCAGTCATATCTGACTCTTTGGGACTCCCGTGGACTATACAGTCCATGGAATTCTCTAGGCCAGAATACTGGAGTGGGTAGTCTTTCCCTTCTTCAGGGGGTCTTCCCAAACCGGAGATCAAACCCAGGTCTCCTGCATTGCTAGTGGATTCTTTACCAGCTGAGCCACAAGGGAAGCCCAAGAATACTGGAGTTGGTAGCCTATCCCTTCTCCAGTGGATCTTCCCAACCCAGGAATCAAACTGGGGTCTCCTGCATTACAGGCGGATTCTTTACCAACTGAGCTATCAGGGAAGCTTCACTATATATTACAATTATTTTTTAAGTAGCTACATCAAGATTTTTAGCTGGAGTTTCAATGTCAAACACCCCAGAGTTAATAAAATGAATATACAGAGAAGTAGAAGGATACAGTAGACCTGAAAAGCACTATCTTCATTGATTCTTGATTAGGAAGACACATTATGTCCACTTCTTCCTGAATCCAGGGCACTCCAGGGGGTTGGTTTTGATTTGGTTTTGTTTTTTGGATATGAGTGAATGCAAAGGTTTTTGTGGTAAATGTCAACAAACTAATCCAAGCTCCTTCAACAAGAATTGTTTCTCTGTGAGTAGGTTCATAAATGTGCAATTTCTGGCATCCATACCCTGAGTGAAGAATAGTGATGCTCTTTCTGATGTCGTAAGGTAGGAGACAGACCTCTGCAATCTCATTCACGATATGAAGGCCACTATCCAGGAGATCTGCTGTCACTCCTTTAAGAAATCAGACACAAGGAATGGGAAGAAAAGCAAGACTCTGCAGCTGGGGTGGCTGCACACAGAACCACCCTCCTCAGGAGTGTCAAAGGATCCCAACTTCTGGTGATGGTCCCTGAGGTCCGCTCTCACAACCAGTGCCCTTTCCCTTCCTTGACGCTTAGCAAGGGTTGAAGTTTTCAGAAACCTAGTGAATTAAAGATAACCACTCCCATGCTAGAGAGGGAGACTCTGGGATACCAAAAAGAAGCAACTTTGCCAGACCATACGTGTCATGATTGTTCATGGAGACCTCCTGGTCTTGCCTCTAAATTAGCCGGTCTTCACCTCCCAGAGCTCTTATGTGTTTGGTTTTCAGCAAACAGCAAGAGACAACCTCATTCCCACAACAGAATTAATGAAGAAGGGATGCACACTACAGATAAAGCTGAGTTCAGTTCCAGCCCGGCCATGCACTAGCTGTGTGACTTTGCAAAGTCCCCAGGCCTTGGTCTCTTCCTCTTAGATTGGGGATCCAAGGGTAATTGTAAGGACGTGTAAGCTGCTGTGTGTGAATGCCTGACATCTGGAAAGCATTGGCATGCAGAACTATTAATAGCTGATGATGATACTTTAATTTTTTTTAAGCTTATTAGATCCCACTTGAATATAGTGCCCTGGACTGGGGCTGGCATACAAGAAATAGGATACATATGTGCTCCTGACAGGCTTAAAAATCTAGTTGGAAAGCTAGGTTATATGAAATGGCAAAAGAGTATATTTTCAGTGCTTTAGTGCAGAAGTAGGAAGCAACAGTAATAAGTAGAAGCGTCAGGGAAATTAAGGTGGTTTTGGGAAAGAGTTTGAGACAGACACTAGAAGGGACATATTTTGCCCACTTCAGAGTAAGTGGTTTGAGCAGCAATGGTGAGGCTTATATATTTAACAAGAAAGTCTCCATTTACCCAACTGATTGGATCTTTGATGGTAGATTCCAGACTCAATTAATGAGACATGTGGATTGATTTTGAGAGTCACTTCCTGATGTCCTGCATATTCTGCTTTGCAACAATCTACCTGCCTGTCTCAAAGTCTGGCTGTGCCACAAAAGACAAGTTAATGTCACAAAGAACACTTCAGGGTGTCAGTTCAGTTCAGTCACTCAGTTGTGTCTGACTCTTTGTGACCCCGTGGACTGCAGCACGGCAGGCTTTCCTGTCCATCACCATCTCCCGCTGTTTACTCAAACTCATGTCCATTGAGTCGGTGATGTCATCCGACCATCTCATCCTGTCATCCCCTTCTCCTCCTGCCTTCAATCTTTCCCAGCATCAGGGTCTTTTCCAATGAGTCAGCTCTTCTCATCAGGTGACCAAAGTATTGTAGTTTCAGCTTTAGCATCAGTCTTTCCAATGAATATTCAGGACTAATTTCCTTTAGGATTGACTGGTTGGACCTCCTTGCAGTTCAAGAGATTCTCAAGAGTCTTCTCCAACACCACAGTCCAAGAGCATCAATTTTTCAGCACTCAGCTTTATTTATAGTCCAAATCTCACATCCATACGTGACTACTGCAAAAACCATAGCTTTGACTAGACAGACTTTTGTTGTTAAGCAATGTCTCTGCTTTTTAATATGCTATCTAGGTTGGTCATAGCTTTTCTTCCAAGGAGCAAGCGTCTTTTAATTTCATGGCTGCAGTCACAATCTGTAGTGATTTTGGAGCCCCCCAAAATAAAGTTTTTCATTGTTTCCATTGTTTCCCCATTTATTTCCCATGAAGTGATGGGAATGAATGTCATGATCTTAGTTTTCTAAATGTTGAGTTTTAAGCCAACTTTTTCACTCTCCTCTTTAACTTTCATCAAGAGGCTCTTTAGTTCTTCTTCGCTTTCTGCCATAAGGGTGGTGTGATCTGCATATCTGAGGTTATTGATATTTCTCCTGGCAATCTTGATTACGGCTTGTGATTCATCCAGCCTGGCATTTCTCATGATGTACTCTACATAGAAGTTAAATAAGCAGGGTGACAATATACAGACTTGACATACTCCTTTCCTAATTTGGAACCAGTCTGTTGTTCCATGTCCAGTTCTAACTGTTGCTTATAGACCCGCACACAGATTTCTCAGGAGGCAGGTCAGGTGGTCTGGTATTCCCATCTCTTTCAGAAGTTTCCACAGTTTATTGTGATCCACACAGTCAAAGGCTTTGCCATGGTTAATAAAGCAGAAGTAGATATTTTTCTGGAATTCTCTTGCTTTGTTGATGATCCAATGGATGTTGGCAATTTGATTTCTGGTTCCTCTGCCTTTTCTAAAACCAGCTTGAACATCTGGAAGTTCATGGTTCATGTACTGTTGAAGCCTGGCTTGAAGAATTTTGAGCATTATTTTGCTAGTGTGTGAGATGAGTGCAATTGTGTGGTAGTTTGAACACTCTTTGTCATTGCCTTTCCATGGCATTGGAATGAAAATTAACCTTTAAGTCTTGTGGATACTGCTGAGTTTTCCAAATTTGCTGGCATATTGAGTGTAGCCGTTTCACAGCATCATCTTTTAGGGTTTGAAGTAGCTCAACTGGAATTCCATCACCTCCACTAGTTAGTTTGTAGTGATGCTTCCTAAGGCCCACTTGACTTCGCATTCCGGGATGTCTGGCTCTAGGTGAGTGATCCCACCATCGTGGTTATCTTCAGGGTGAGATGGTGTGAGGAGTCAAATGACCTGATTTGATCTGCAAATGGCCCATATCACCCAGGTAAAGCTCACTGAGATAAACACCCACAAGCAGTGCACAGTGTCTAACTCTTGAGATTTTCATAGGTGTTGACAAGACAAATTAGAATTCTCTATAATGGTCAATCCCATCCTTTTCTTCTGCGGGCTATGCCCTACTCTTATCACTCAGCAGAGGTTCCCCAGAGGAGAGATGGCCTCTGTGTGTGTCCACACGTGTGCATGCACTTACTCATGCAGACATGTGTCTTGAGCAAGCAGAGCACCTTAGAATTTTATGGGCACACGTCACATTTTGTTAACTTGCAACTTCTAAATCAAGAAATCTGAGGTGAGGCCTGAAATTCTGCCTTTCGGACAGGATCCTGGGCATTCCCGTTTTTCCCGAGCTGCCTCTTCACAGATGACATTGAAAGCATGTGGACCCCTTCCAGGTGGTTTGGGAAGGCAGGCTTGTAGAAACTGATTGAGAAGCAGTGTTCTCCGGTGACCAGGGGATGGCCTGGATTCCCCTAGGCATCCTTGACCAGTAGTCCCGCTCAGATGAACTGGTGTGTGGGTGCTCAGCGCTGCATTCCCCTGGCAGGATCACTAAGGCCAGGAGATATCACTTGGGAGTCTGGTAGCCTATGACTACCCATCTTAAAGGTAGTCAGCCCTGAATATCCATTGGAAGGACTGATATTGAAGCTGAAGTTTCAATACTTTGGCCACCTGATGCAAACAGCCAAATCATTGGAAAAGACTCTAATATTGGGAAAAATTGAAGGCAAAAGGAGAAGAGGATGACAGAGGTTGAGACAGTTGGATGGTATCACTGATTCAATGGACATGAACTTGGGCAAACTCTGAGAGATAGTGAGGGACAGGGAAGCCTGGGGTGCTGCAGGGCATGGGGTCACAGAGTTGGACATGACTTGGTGACTGAACAACAACAAAAAGTTTATGACTAGGACAGCTGAGACCAAGTGGACACCTATTCCTAGACCACTGAGGGGTGAAGTCATGGAAACCTCTGCTGTGCTCACAGGACACCTTCTCTGTAGAGGTCAGATTTTTCTCCTACATGTCATAAACTCACAGACCAGGCCTGGCTCGGTCTGTGGAAACTTTCTCTGAAAGACTAAGAGGTTCCACACAGAGTGAGAGAAGGCAAGAGCGGCAGCAGGGCCTTGGCATTCCCTCCCCTGGGGGTCTTTAAGTGCAGTTCTGAGCATTGCTGTTGGGAGGTCGGGGGCAGGTCATCTTAAGGCCTGCATGTAGTCAGAACTGAGCTTTGGCCGTGAAACGTTCCCTGCTCTAAAGGCTATGAGAAAGACGTAGCTGATTTTCCCCACAGACACAGTGACACACTGTGATCCAACAGCTGCCCACTGCCCGCCCACCCACCCAACGGCATGGGTCGCCGTCACCGAAGGCCCCCAGGTAGCACAGCTTTTGTCCAGTACCCCCCTTCTATGCCCATAACTCTGAAACTACATGACATCTTAACCTTTATAAGAATTTCTTCTAGACAGCATTTAAAAACACCCAAATCTTTCTTGACCTTTACATTTCAGCAGAGTTTTTTTTTTTTCTTAAATTGATGTTACAATAATTTTTTTTTAAGCTGTGGCATTTTTAAAGCTACTTCAAGAGGAACTTCACTTTCCCTTACCCATCCTATTTGAGACCAATCATTAATCATGAAGGGAAGGCACCAGGACTCAAAGCCAGCTTTATTATGTTTTCGTGTTTGTGACATTTTCTTTCTATCAGCCAGTGGGAAGTTCTTACCCTTTTCGTTTATTATCTACAAGTTGTAGAATTTGTTTTCCAGGTTCCAGCCCTCTTCCATCACCTTCCACACCCTCCTCTGCCATGGCCCCAGCTTCTGAGAGCTCCTTCAGACTGGGATCTGCAGAGAATGACTAATGAATATCATCTCAACTTTGCAAAAATGCAAGTCCACTTTGTCTCAGGCAAAACAGACCTTCCTGCCTATCAAGAGACAACTCAGTTGTCATATTCCAATCTTTTTTTTTTCCCCTTCATAAGGACAACTCCTATAGAGGGACTATGAAATGATAGATCCATAACTGCATAAGGGTTTAGGTCAGAGATCATAAAAAAACTGAAGCCCTTTAGGCCACTATTCTGTCTGAGTGTAGTCCAATAGACTTGATAGCAGTGGCACCTTCCAAACCAGGGGTTCTTAACTTGGAGTTCATAGACGCAGCTGTGTGTATGGAATTCAGACAGCCATAAACTTGGTTGGGGAAAAAAATATTTTATTTTTATTTTATTTTTTATTTCTAGCACAGACATTACTTTGCTGACTAAGGTCCGTCTAGTCAAGGCTATGGTTTTCCAGTAGTCATGTATGGATGTGAGAGTTGCACTGTGAAGAAGGCTGAGCGCCGAAGAATTGATGCTTTTGAACTGTGGTGTTGGTGAAGACTCTTGAGAGTCCCTTGGACTGCAAGGAGATCCAACCAGTCCATTCTGAAGGAGATCAACCCTGGGTGTTCTTTGGAAGGAATGATGCTGAAGCTGAAACTCCAGTACTTTGGCCACCTGATGCGAAGAGTTGACTCATTGGAAAAGACTCTGATGCTGGGAGGGATTGGGGGCAGGAGAAGAAGGGGACGACAGAGGATGAGATGGCTGAATGACATCACGGACTCGATGGACGCAAGTCTCAGTGAACTCCGGGAGATGGTGATGGACAGGGAGGCCTGGTGTGCTGCGATTCATGGGGTCGCAAAGAGTCGCACATGACTGAGCGACTGAACTGAACTGAACTGAAATTTAGCATTTTATTCAAGTATGAACAAAGGCAAGAAACTACTGTGGTGTTGGCAGGTATGCCTTCCCTGCATCACCAATGGAGATCACAGATGTTTTCATATATATCACAGTTGTTATAGAGATCTTGAAAAACTGCTTATATTCACCACTATTTAAAATATGCTAGTTACTAGTTTGGCTGTTAGATCTTGTTGTTTAATGCATTAATAAAGAAGCACGTATATTACTATCTCACACATTTGTGTATTTTTAGTACTTTGATAATTATATTTCTATGTAATCTGTTTCCTTTGTAATTCTATATATCTTAATGTTATATATTTAAAGCATTATTCTGAGAGGGGTCCATAAGTTTCAACCAGGTTTCAAAGGGGTTCATGGCATACACAGAAATGTAAGTAAGAAGCCCCTTTCAGATTTCAAGTTTGCCAGTGTCAAAGTGGCCTAGTCATTTATTTTTTAACATTGCTAATGCTTGTAGGAATTTGAGTTGACTTGCGTAAGTTTAGGGATCTTTTTGAGAAGTTTTTCTTTGCATTAGGAGGTATGTTCTTAATCACAGGTGACATTATAGTCATTCATTCATTTTATTATTAAATTTTTTAAATACCCCTAATGAAGTTTATTAAGCTTTCTGCCAAATATTGTGAACAATTATCAAATGACTAAGGCATTGTCCCCACCTCTATCATCTTGGGCTCCAATAAGAAGTTTATCACTCCTATAAAGTCTTTATTAAATTATAAGTGTTCTGTGCTGTTATTCCCACCACTAGCGATATCTAATCCTGAGTAGCAAAGAATAGTGATCCAGCACTATATCAGGTGTTGTCAATGGACAGAAATGTTGTTTCCTTCTCATCTTCTTCTAGAAAGTTTGAGGGACTTTCATCCAATAGCCATTTATTAAGTGTCAGTTGGATGTGTGGGCAAAGAAGATAGGCAAATCTAAATGACCCTCAAGTTTCTAGCTTGAGTGTCCCAATAGAGAATGCTACTTTTCAACCCAAAATAGAGTACGTGAGAGGAGGGAGGAGATCATTCTTCCTGGGGAAGGAGATTGTTGGGTTTTGATCTTGGTAAATTTGAGGTTTTATGATTATAGGTGGATATGTGGATATAAGAAAAAGTTTGAATTCAAAATCTAAATATGGTGTCATCAGCTGTACAGGTGGTTAGTGAAACCACTGGCCTAGATGAGATTGCTCTTTCATGCAAATGTGCATCCTGTAAGGACTTTTATGCAACTGAAGACAATGACAGGTGTATTGTAAATAATCTCCCAACATCCATCCCTCCATGGAACAGTACACAATAACTTAAGAACCACGAAATCTCTCTATAAAATCATATGCTCAATATTACTTTAAAAGAATAGTAAGGATGCTAAATATACACAGTGAGTAAAAAGAGAAAAAGAAACAAATTCTATGCCTTTCTGTCCCTTTCATCCCCTACCACAGAGCTTAGCTGTAAGCAAAGACAGGTCAATAAAAACTGCTAGGAATACAAAAGAGGGAACAGACAAGGGGACCTTAAGAAAAGTTAGAGAGGCCAGAGCAGAATATCCTAAAGGAGATTTCAAAGTTTGTGGCTTTGAAAGGGTGTAGGCATCTCCTTAAAGGGCTAGGCACACAATTTAAAGGGAAAGGGATAGTTTAAATGAGCAAGTATGATTTAAAGGAATTGTCTTTCAAACAGTTTCCAGAAGAGAAAATAAAAGAGAAAAAAAGAAAGAATAAGAGTCCTTTAGCATTTAGGTAGTAAAGCAGAAATGAAGAAAAATGTAGAGTTCAGCAAGAAAAAAAAATAGATCAACAAAATTAGTGGACTCACAATCCCTCTTCCACACCAAAACAAACAAAACCTGCTAAAGTATTTGAATTTTTATGCTTACACTCCAAATCAAATTAAATATATCATAACAAAGATTTAAGGATATGAAAAAATGCACTTTAAATTATGAACTCAAACACTGAGAACAGAAATGTCAAAAAGGGGGAGAATGAAAAATTGTTGACTGAACTCAGGAAAGAAACGAAAGAAAAAAGATGATATTATAAATAAAGAAGAAATTGAGATAATCATATGGTTTCAATTTTGTTATTGCCGGAAGATTTTCTGATTACAGTATCACACTGCTGATAGTAAAATTTTCCTGTTGTGCAATGAAATGGTTTGTCAATTTTTATTTTATCCTTATAAGCCACAAAAATAGCAAATGAAACTCAAACAACTAATCTCAAAAATATCCAGCTCAAAAGGACAATATGGGGCAAAGAACTAAATAGACATTGGCTACACATGAAGATGCTCATCACATTAAGAGAAATGCAAATCACAACTTCACCAGTCAGAAGATCCAAAATCTGCAAGCAATACACATGCAAACTAGTAAACAAGAAGCAGAACTACCTTATGGCAATCCCACTTCTATGCTTGAAAGAGACACATGTCCAGAAACAACCTAGATGTCCATCAGCATAACAGAGTAATGACTCGAATGATGATCATGTGAATTGAAAGAAAAATGCAGATAAAAGATATTATAAATAAAGAAGAAATTATAGTGCCCAAGAGAAAACAGACTCAAAGGAAAATAAGGGACATCGAAGAAATGCAGGAACACAACAAAGAGAATGAAATGACATAAAGGAAAATATAAAGTGAATCAGAGAAAAGTAGTGGAAATAGAAGACAGGCAAAAAGGAATAATATTTTACTACTGGAGTCATAGAGAAGAAAAAGAAACCAAATGATGTGCAATTAGTCTTTAAAATTATAATACAAAAAAATTTTCCAGAACTAGAAAAAGACATGAATCTAGGTCAGAAAGTCTTACTGGGTATCTGAGAAAAGTAAATAATAATTGAGACATATGCTTATAAACTCTTAGATTTCAAATGCAAAGATAAAATCTTCAAGACCTCCAGACAAAAAGAACATATAATTTTTTCAAAACTTTTTTTTGGCAAAACTAATGATGTCAAGAAAATTCAACTGGTACAGAGTTTTAACAAATCATTGTACAAAAATGGTGACAACGGAGTAACATTTTTTAAACGTTTAATGAAAGAAATTGTGAACAAAGGATTTTATATACAGTCAAGCTATCCTTCAAATATCAAATAACAATTTTTAATATACAAGAACTTATGGAATTCTGTACCTATAGATTGTTCATGAAGAATCTACCAAAGAAGGAGCTTCATCCAACTAAATCATATCAGTGGGAGCTTCATCCAGCTAAATCGTATCAGTGTCTTATCTGGTGACTACATCACTCTAATCTCTGCCTCCACCTTCGCACCATCTTCTCCCCTACACAGGTGTCTAATCTCACTTTACTTCTATTTTACAAGCACATTTGTGATAGCATTTAGGATCCACTTAGATAATCCAGGATAATTTCCTCATCTGAAGTTCCTTAATTTAATCATATCTACAACAGTTTTATTGTAAAAGGTAGCATTTACAGCTTTTGGAAATTAGGACCTGATGGCCATTCAGCCTACTACAAATAATAAGTCTAAAGGAAAAAAAATGATACGACAATTTCCATAGACACTGAGAAAGCATTTGACTAAATTCAACACAATCATGATAAAATTACTCCAGTATTTAAGAACTGAAAGGTAATTCTTTAAATAATGAATAGTTCTAAAGTCATTACCTTATTTAATGAAGAAATACTACTGCCATCTCCACTAAGATCAGGAATACGAATGCCTATGATCTCTACTACTATTAGTACTATTGGACAATACAATTAGACAAAAGAAATCAACTAGAGGCCTAAGAATGACTAAAAAAGAAAGAAAACTATATTTGCAGATGATGTAATAAACCTAGAAAATTCAAAGAATCAATAGTAAAACTAACTCAAATGATGAAAACTAACTAATTACCTATTAGTAAAGTAACTACCTATTACCAAAGTAATAGGACATGAAATTAGCTCATTAAAATCAAATCCCTTCATATAAAGAAATAATAAACAGAAGGAAATATGGTAAATAAAAGCCCACTTACAACAGCATCAAAATGCAGTCCTTACAAATAAATTTAACAAAAAGAATACAAACTTACAAAAGGAAAATTTTTTAAACACTCTTGAATGACACTAATTAAGACTAGAACAAATGGAAAGACATCCTCTATTCTTAATAGGATTGTAGTTATTATTAAAAAAAAATGCTTGTTCTCCCAAAGTTAATAATAAATTGAATATAATAGCAATAAAATAACAGCAAGCTATTTTTGAAGTTAGACAATTTGATACTAAAATTCAAATGGAAAAAAAAGCATGCAAAGATAAGTAGGAAAACACTAAGAAAGAAAAACTGTGTGTGGTGACTAGTTCTTATCAGAAATTAAAATATTCTATAAAGCCTTGATAATTAAAACAATGTGGAACATGAGTAGAGAAACAGACAAATAGACTAGAATAGAGTAGTCCAGATATAGCCTCCAGATCACATGGACATTTAGTGTGTGAAAAATGTGGCATCTCAAATCACTGGGGTAAAGATGAACTTTTTAATAAACAGTCTGAAACAAGTATGTAATCATTTGGAAAAGTTAAAATACATCTATATCTCACATCATACAGTAGATAAACTCAAAGTGGATTCGATATCTAAATATAAAAATTGAAATCAAATCATATAAAGGAAAACATAGCTAAATTATTCTATTCTTTAACCTTGGTAAGAAAAAGACTTCCTACCTATGGTTTAAAATCAGAGACCAGAGAAAAGTTAATAAATTTGACTGCATTTGAATGAAATTTTTTTGCATGACAAAAAGCACCATAAACAAGATCACTGGACAACTGATGAATGGCAAGAAAATATTTGTAATATATACCAGAAAAAAGAGCTAATATTCTTTGTATACAAAGAAATCTTAATTATTAATGGACAAAGGACATAAATCCTGATAGAAAAATGAAGGGAAATTCACACATACATCCCAAAGATTTTTTTTTTTAGCCTTCAAACATGCGAAAAACTGCTCAAACTCATTTATACTCCCACAAATCCATTTTTCACCTATCAGATAGGCAAAACATGTAAAATATGAGAACACATTCTATTACTTAAGCTTATTGTTGAAGCTATGGAGAAACAGGCACTTACCTACATTTCTAGTAAGAATGCAAATTACTACAACCCTTCTAAAGGAACATTTGGCAATGTCTAACAAAATTGCATATGCATTTTCTTTTTAACCTAGCAATCTCAGTTTAGGGGACATATCTCCAACAGTGTAGGTACACATATGCACAAATTTATTCATTGCCTCCTCATTTGTAATTGCAAAACACTGGAAACAAATGTGCATATGTGGAACAGTGCTTGAATAAACTGGTATTGCCACATAATAGAGTACTATGCAACTGTATAAAAGAATGAACAAAACCTCTAGAACTGATGTTTCACATATATTAAATGAAAAGAAGCAAATCATCAAAGAGTGTATCTCCTTTTCTTCAGTTCGGTTAACTTGCTCGGTCATGTCTGACTTTTTGCAACACCATGGCATGCCAGGCTTCCCTGTCCATCACCAACTCCCAGAGCTTGCTCAAACTCATGTCCATCAAGTCAGTGATGCCAGCCAACTGTCTCATCCTCTGCTGTCCCCTTCTTCTCCCACCTTCAATCTTTCCCAGCATCAGGGTCTTTTTCAGGGAATCAGTACTTCACATCAGGTGGCCAAAGTATTAGAACTTCAGCTTCAGCCTCAGTCCTTCCAATGAATATTCAGGACTGATTTTCTTTAGGATTGACTGGTTTGATCTCTTTGCAGTCCAAGGGACGCTCAAGAGTCTTCTCCAACACCACAGTTCAAAAGCATCAGTTCTTCAGTGCTCAGCTTTATTTATGGTCCAACTCTCACATCCATACATGACTACTGGAAAACAATAGCTTTGACTTGATGGCCCTTTGTCAGCAAAGTAATGTCTCTGCTTTTTAATATGCTGTCTTGGTTTGTGGTGGCTTTTCCTTTTCTTAGGTGCTTAATATTTCATGCAGAAGAAATTCAAGAATGATAGAAAATTTGAATAAACTCAAAGTACCTGCCTCAAAGTACTTATCAATACAAAGGGAAAGATAGTAACTTCATTGTGGAGAAACAAGCAGGCACCACTTAACCAAGTGATCAAAGTAAATATCACCAGTAATAAGACACACCAGTAATAAGACACCCTTCTTGTTTAACTTACATGCAGAATATATCATGAGAAATGCTGGGCTGGATGAAGCACAAGCTGGAATCAAGATTGCCAGGAGAAATAACAATAACCTCAGATACACAAATGACACTACCCTTATGGCAGAAAGTGAAGAAGAACTAAAGAGCCTCTTGATGAAAGTGAAAGAGGAGAGTGAAAAAGTTGGCTTAAAGCTCAACATTCAGAAAACTAAGATCATGGCATCCAGTCCCATCACTTCATGGCAAATAGATGGAGAAACAATGGAAACAGTGAAAGACTTTATTTTTGGGGAGGCTTCAAAATCACTGCAGATGGTGATTGCAGCCATGAAATTAGAAGACGCTTGCTCCTTGGAAGAAAAGCTATGACAAACCTAGATAACATATTAAAAAGCAGAGACATTACTTTACCAACAAAGGTCCATAGCTTTCTAAGGGGTCCCACAGAGTTGGACACGACTGAAGTGATTTAGCAGCAGCAGCAGCAGCATGTATGGATGTGAGAGTTGGACTATAAAGAAAGCTGAGCACTGAAGAATTGATGCTTTTGAACTGTGATGTTGGAGAAGACTCTTGAGAGTCTCTTGGACTACAAGGAGATCAAACCAGTCAATCCTAAAGGAAATCAGTCCTGAATATTCATTGGAAGGACTGATGCTTAAGCTGAAACTCCAATAGTTTGGCCACCTGATGCAAAGAACCGACTCATTGGTAAAGACCCTGATGCTGGGAAAGACTGAAGGCAGGAAGAGAAGAGGATGACAGAGGATGAGATTGTTGGATGGCATCACCACGTGATGGACATGAGTTTGAATAGGCTCCAGGAGCTGGTGATGGACAGGGAAGCCTGTCGTGCTGCAGTCCATGGGGTCACAAAGAGTCAGACACGACTGAGTGAGTGAACTGAACTGAACTGAATAAGACATATTGGCATCATAGCATATGATATGATGTGCCGAAAAGGGACACAATATAATTTCTGTGGTATTTTTGCAAAACCTGCATAACCTTACCCCAGTCATGAGAAAATATTAGACAAAGCTAAGTTAAAGAATATTTTACAAAATTACTGATCACTAATCTTCGAAAAGAGCCAGTCATAAGGGACAAGGAAAGACTGAGAAACTGTGACAGATTGGAGGCAAAATGCAATGTGAGGTTCTGGATACGATCCTGGAACTGGAAAACGATATTTGTAGGAAACTTTGTGAATTTCTAATGAAGTCTATAGGTTAGTTACTAACACTGTACTAATGTTAATCTCCTGTTCTTGATAATTATAACGGTGAAGAGAGACTTTAACATAAGTAGAATCAGAGTGAGGTATATAAAGGAATACTTTATAGTATTTTTTTCAACATTTTCAAGCCTAAAATTAGTTTAAACAGAAATGTTGTTTCAAAGCCTAAATAAATAAATAAATGGATCTCTGAACTTCTGTTATGGGTTTTCTGGGAACCTCCACCTTTTCACAGCTCTTCTATAAAAGTTTTGAAACATTTCTGAAACCACATACCACTAATTGTAAACTCATGATCAGAAGGGCAGCCTCGCAGGCTGCCAAATTTGTGAAGAAGAGAAAGCTAGAAGAGGCACCAGACGAAATGGGGCATCTGAAAGGAGAGATTTTTAAATGACCTCTTTTGTGTTGCTAAATTTATTCCTACCCTGCAATAGGCTACAACCATCACAAGGACACAAAACTCATCAGGTAAATTCAAGGACTTTTTAAAAATGCATCTAAACCACCTCCTGTCCAAAACATTCAAGCTTAACCTTTCTCCTGAAAATGCAATCTGCTCTTTCCACCCCGCCTGCATACCAGACTCAGAGACCTAGATTGTCACACGAGCAGAACCATTCCCTTGTCCTGATTCAATAGGTTCTCGTTGTTACATTATCAGCTTGAGATCCTAGGGGTATGTGGAGACGTGCCTATTCATTGCTGAGAGAGTCCACACACAATTTCTGTCCTTCACATAACTTTGTCCTTAAAAGCTATCTTCGGAATTCATTTCAGTTATGTTTTCCCAAAGACCATGTAAAGGGATGACTGCTGTTTCTTCATATTAGAAGTAAAAGAAATGAGCCAAAAATCTCAAAACAATTGATTGAGGTGCTCACAGTAAAAAAAAATAAAAAGTCTTGATAACCGTAAGGCCAGATTTAAAGTCTCCAGCCTATGCATCTTCTTTTTGGTTTAGAAAACTGTGCTACTCTGACAAATATGTACATTAACCTACTGACCACAAGCCACCCAGCTGACAGCGCTCTGCCACTCCGTTCATGATATAGTGATGTGCAAAGACTTTTGCACATATTTCATTTAATTTGATCCTCAAACCAACTATATTGTAATAGAGGTAGGATAGAAATTTCCTTTTAATAAAGATGCTATATTCGGAATGCTTGGGGTCCCCCAAAAAACTCACATGTTGAACTCCTAACCCCTAAGTGGATGTATCAGGGAGCTAGCCATGGGACGTGATTAGGTCATGGGGGCAGAGGTGTTGTAATGAGAGCAATGGCCTCAGAGAACAGACTCGAGGACACAGAGAGGGAAGGAGAGGCTGGGACAAACTGAGAGAGTGGCATTGAAACATATACATTACCATATGTAAAATAGATAGCCAGTGGAAATGTGCTGTATGACACAGGAAGCACAAATCCCGAGCTCTGTGAACCTAGAAGGCTGGGATGGGGTGGGAGGCCGGAGAGAGGTTCAAGAGGGAGGGGACATATGTACACCTATGCCTGATCCATGTTGATATATGGCAGAAACTAAAAATACTGTAAAGCAATCCTCCTCCAATTAAAAATAAGTAAATTTAAATTTGAAAAGGCTCCAGAAAGATCCCCCCTTCTACTCCAGCATGCATACACAGTCAGAAGCTGAGAAATCTACAACCCAGAGAAGAGCCTTCACATAACCACACTGGCTCCCAGATTTCAGACTTCCAGCCTCTAGAACTTAAAGAAATGAATTTTTTTGCTGATAAGCTTCTCAGTGTGTTGTACTTCGTTATGGTAGCCTGAACAAAGATGAATAACACCATACCCTTCAATAACACATAACACTCTAAATCATTCAATAACACCGCATCAATAGCCCTTTTATGTGCATGACCTTATTTAGGTCACACTGAAGTAAAAAGTGTGAGGTAATACTATCCCCATTTTCAATAAGTGAGGCTCAGAGGTGGATGAATCCAAAGTCACTCAGGTAGATTCAAGAAGACGTCAGAGCAATCTTCTGACTCATAACCTAGTAATTTCCCCCACTAGCTGCATACCTGAACAAGGAGAAATTACATGTTTCTGAATGTGACTCCAAAGATGAGTCCATGAGTGACTTCTCACCAGAAGGGACTCTAACGGGGTCATTCTGCTTAGTGACTTAGCCACACAGCTATTCCAATGGGTGAGGCAGAAATAGAACATGGTCACAAGTCATGAGAGCAGAGCAGCACCTGACCAGGCTTCAGGCTGGAAATCAGACAGTTATCTTTGTGGATATCTGTGGTTCACCTAGGAACCATTCCAAGGACTCCAGGAGAGCCAGAGAGGATGTGCGTTAACTCATTAATTAAAAGCTCAGAAGGAATCACAAGGTATTTGAGGTAGGAGCCGATTAGGCTTAGGGTGTCTCCTGTTACATAAAAGGTTGTAATGAGCCAGCTTCCTCCGCTTTACCTCCCTCTGTAGCATCTCTTAAAGATATGAGGGTTCAGCTTGCATGACTCAGAAGAACTGGATTTCATAAACAACAGGACACCAGAATCATGCTTAACCCTTGAGCATGCCGCTGGGTCTCATGATGTTCCAGAGTCTGACTATAGGTTTATGATAGAAAAAAAGAACCAAGAAACTGGAGAGGGAAGAGCTGCAGGGGTGAGTGAGCGTGCAGAGAATCAAGCTCCCCTTGGATCCTGGCTATGCTGAGGATAGTGCCCGGTGGAAAACTCTGGTCACCTGTGTAATGGCCCCATAGCTCAGCTGGACAAACTCGCTAATTTGGCAGCTGTCACTTTATTTAGTGATACAGACAACATGATTGAGTCTACTGACAGTGGCTTGGACTCCAGGAGTCACATGGGTGACACAGTCCTGGGCAGGAAGCACACCTCCTACCCTCCCCATGGGTACTGCAAGTTTCAAGGCCCTTTCCCCCAGAGCTGAGGGGATTTGTATTCACCTCTGTTAACATATTTATAGAAAGGTATTTGGGGAAAACTTTCAAATGTGCAAAGCAGCATTCTGATAAGGTGTGCAGAGCCCCACAGAGTCCTGGAGCTGAAGGTCACAAGGAAGAAAGCAAAACCAGTAAACTCGGGGATGTTTTGTCCTGAACTTATAAATCCAAACAATCTCCCAGTTATGAAATGGAAAAGTTTGTGGGGAAAAACAAATGCTTTGGTTATTACAGTGTTACTACATTCATAAAATATATTTCATTGAGGGGGGAGTTTACACAGGGGGTAATGAGATTTTTGCTTTATAAATTATTTATAACCACTTAATCCAGGTACTGTGGGTTATTTTTTTTATTCCTTCGTTTTCACAGCTACACAACACTTCAGTATTTCTAATTTATTTCTGCTTACAATACAGATGTTCTCAATTGTGTTTCTAACTACATTTCAACTGTTATGATCGCATTTATTTGTTTGTGTCAGCACACAAGCAAGGGTTGAATGTGCACTATACAATAGTGAGGCTTCGAGAAGCCTGTAAGAGGCCTCTTGTGCTTTAGTTATCAACAAATTAAAGCAGCTTGGCGGCACTATCTTTATCATCGGTGGTTTTAATCTCCAGATAATTCGCTCGCAGTTGGGTAAGCAGGATGACAGCCCCCTCTTAGTGCAGAAAGGTTGCACGCCTTAAAACAGCACTTTTCACGATGACCATTTGGAAGGAACATTTGGAGAACATTTGGGTTATGTCCTCTAACTGAATTTCCAAGCTGTTGGTAACAGGCTAAAGAAAACGCAGTCTGTACTGAATCCTAAGAAAGCAAGAGTGTAAGAGCCTTGAAGGTCATGTGTAAATATTGACATTTTAATTTTTTTTAGCATACCCAAGTGGAGCCCTCCAGTTGCTTATCTTGCCGTAAAAACCCACCCATCTGCACTGCCCTACAGAGTGTGGGGAGAAAAATCTGATCTGAGCAGCCATGGGTACTCCTCCTGCCTTTGCTAACAAGGATGAGTTTTGTTTGTGCAAAACCTGAGTCAGAGGGGCGTTCCTCCCCTCTCGTCTCCACCACAGACCGATGCACCTGATTAGATAACAGAAATCTGTGGGCTGAATGTTCGTGTAGTGACAGGAAAGCCAAGAGGCAAAAATACTCAGGGAAGATAACCTCCCACTTACTCACAGAGGCAAGTCAGGGGTCCAAAGCCGAAGTTATTCGGGGAACCGATAACTGGCTAATTTGGCCAGAACACTCTCTTGTGTGTCCTCAAGAGCAGTGTGAGGAATAAATGCCAGCATGTCTTCAGGGTCTCTATCCTTCTCACAATCCAGGGCACTGCCTGCAGAGCTTAATTCAAGCAGAGGAGAATTCTGAAGGTGAAGTATAAGTGACAGCCTGATCTTCCCACCAAAAACGGTGGTTAGGGTACTCCATGCACTTAGCGAGTTCACCAAGATGTTTCAGTGTTAGCCGATGAAGGCATTACTTTCCTAATCCAGAGCCAAGAGCCCACTTAGATAGAACAGCCTGGCAGTTTGATAACTCACCAGAAACTCCTGTCTCCCCACAGTGAGGTCATCAGAATCATTTCCCTCCTGAGAACTGGTGAATGGAAACACAGGTCCAACAAATTACAGGAGCCAGGAGCCAGTGAGTGAAACATGGAGGAACTGGGGAGATCTCTAGTGGTCTTTGGTCTAAAAGGTCTTTTCTAAGTGAAAAGAAGAAAATCAAATGCGGGAACAAAATGATCTTTGAATGCTTCCTAACTCAAGCTCGAACTTACAAAATGGGGAATGTGACACTGAAGACCAACTCTCTTTTCTGCCTTCTGCATTTGAGCTTTGAAGGGAATTCCTCAAATATTCTAGCCTCTGTGCCCAAATCAATGTCACGATTTACAAGTCATACTAGAGCTGAAATGTTAACCACCCTTCCTAAGTCTAGTCTTGTTGAGTCCTGGCCACTACAATTACTGAAATAGTGCAATAAAGTGCTCTCAAAGATATGTTGTTAGTTTTGTTTTTGAGCAGTACTGAGTGGGCAGTTTCATATGTGCCAAGTTGCTCCATTTGTCTCCAACTCTGTGTGACTATGTACTGTAGCTGCCATGGAATTCTCCAGGTAAGAATATTGGAGTGGGCTGCCACGCCCTTCTCCAGGGGATCTTCCCAATGCAGGGAATGAACTCATGTCTCTTATAGCTCCTGCACTGGCAAGGATCTTTACCACTAGCACCACCTGGGAAGCTCGAGTGGGCAGTTAGCCCCATTCGAATTTCCCAAGTGGGCAAAAAATGTCAGCTGGCCCCTTCTTCTCTCTGTGCTTTCCCTTCACCTACTTAGCAAACCTTCCCTTCTTTCCCAGTGACGAAATTGCAAGTTTCTTCTAGCTCAACAAGTTCCTTTTAGTCACTGGAAAGCAAAGCTAATCACTACCTTAATGTATTTGCTTACATATGGTAGTTTTGTATTTTGCACAAACCAAAAGAATTTTCAACTTGAGTGGAGCAAAGAAAAACAAAGGAATGACTCTTTGGAGGTGGAATGTCAGAGACATGGATAAAATATAACTTGGGGCAGCAAAGTATACTTTCAGCATCCTTAAATAGGAAGAACCATTCAAGTCAGTACCCACCAGGCAGACCTGGCAAATTTCAGGACAGTGCTCCCTGCTACAGTCCCACTGTGATGTTTTAAGCATCCTTTATAGTCAGCTCTACCAACCTACCTTGCAATCCCTGGTAGCTCAGACAGTAAAGCGTCTGCCTACAATGCCAGAGACCAGGGTTCAATCCCTGGATCAGGAAGATCCCCTGGAGAAGGAAATGGCAACCCACTCCACTATTCTTGCCTGGAAAATCCCATGGACTGAGGAGCCTGGTAGGCTACAGTCCATGGGATTGCAAAGAGTCGGACACGACTGAGGGACAGGACTTCACTTTCAATTCACTTTCACCAACCTAATCAGTACTTAATATTCCTAAATACCTGAACTAAAGTAACAGAGTTTAGCCATTCTGGTTATTTTCAAGACCCTATTGGACACTGGTTTGAAACAATCCAGAAATGAATAAAGAGCACATTGGAGTTTCTTTGAAACAGCTAAGTTAGAGTAGCACAAATCATTGTTTTTGTACAGAAGTTGATTACCTGGTTAGCCCTGATTTGTTTCAGTCTAAAGTGATGTCTTCTTTCCGGTTTGGTCTTCTCTGCATACTTGAACCTGCAGAGGTGGGAGGGGAGACAAAGCAGACGTGTTTCATTTGAGCTTGTGAAAATGATGGCTCTTATCAAGTTCAATGTCATAAGTTTTCTTCCGCAAGAAGGAAGAGTATACTTCCCGGTGATCGATAGTTCTTTATTACATAGAAATGGTTCCTAATTCTCAGCAGATAGAGCACTTGAGGTAACAGGAGTATTCTCCCAAGTCACAAAGAATAATGTGATGGTCAATATGATTGACTGTTGTAAGCTTTCATTGCTTATGTCAAACTGAGATCCTGAAATATGGAAAAAGAACAGTGCCAACTGGCCAAGGGGACCCATTTCTGGGAAAAGGAACATAAACATCCCCAAAGGCCATCAGACAATGATCGTTTTCAACATTAATCTGAAAATGATAAGCTAATAAGAATAGGAAACTTAGGCTATATATACTGGATTCATAAAACATCCTTCCAAAAAAGGGGAAGCTTTTAATTTTCCATGAAGTTTGAAATCTACAATGGTCTGGCATCATTTCCACGTATGTTCGGGAAACTCATTTTTACTTTCATCTGGATTAGTGTATGTCAATCAGTGGGCACATCAGAAGCACATGGGAGTTATGTGGGGCTTGGGGTTTTGTTTATTTGTTTGTCTTCATAAAATATTTTAGTATCTCACTATGAAATTATACTGAAATTGAATTTCATAGGCTGTGTCAAAGAAATGTGTACTTTGAAAAACTCCTCAAGTAGCTTCTGAGAATGAACCCCTAATTCAATGACTCTTTGAATGCTGTGATGTAAAACATTCAGATTTAAAAACCACACCTTCCTAATTTGGTGCTTGGGAGCAAGGAAAGAAGAGAGTCTTTAAACACTGAAGACAATTTTGACAAAAGTGGACACAAGGTTAAGGAATTTAGAACCAATATAAAAGACGCAAAGGACTCTTTCTTCCCTTGTCTTCTCTCACTGTACTCTCACAATTCTCTCAGTAACTATTCTCCAAGGTTTTTACCCCATGGTCCTCTTACACTCTCTCCCTACACATTTGTCTAGATGATCTAACCTATCTCCTTGGCTCCAGCTCCATATATATTTGACTCCTGTCTTAGTCTTCTCAGGTTGCCACAAGATACCACAGACTGGGTGACTTAAACAACATTTATTTTCTCACAGTCCTGGAGGTTAGAAGCCTTAGCCAAGATGCTGGCAGGTTGATTTCTTCTGGGGCCTGTCTCCTTTATATATGGCCATCTTCTCCCTGGACCTTCACCTGGTCTCCTTTCTGTGTCTTTCTAGGTCTTGCTATCCTAATTTTTTCTATCAAGACATCAGCTATATTGGAATAGGGTCTACCCTAATAACCTCATTTTAATTTATTACCTCTTTCAAGACTTCATCTAAAAGTGCAGTCACACTCTGAAGTGTTAGGCTGTTGTTGTTCAGCCGCTAAGTCATGTCCGACTCTCTGCAACCCCTAGGACTGCAGCAGGCCAGGCTTCTCCATCCATCACCATCTCTCAGAGTGAGGACATCAATGTGTGAGCTTTAGGGACACACAGTTCAGCCCTAACAACTCAATCATCTGACTCTGGACCTACATGATGACTGGCTCCTGTGTTTGAAAAACTCTCACATGAAAACAAGGGACAAGACATCTCTACTAAGAGATCAGAACAAGGACCAGAGTGTGGAAGGTAAAGTGTGAAAGCCTCAGCCCAACATAAAGAATTGTGTGACAATGAGAGGAATCTAGTTCTTAGGGGCTGCAGGCCCTGACAATGTGTCTCCATCACCAGAAGGTCATGGCAGAAGCTAGCTGGACCCCCTACTGCTCCTGTCTTCAGGGATATCTAGCAGGAGCCTAGAAGATCTCTTTTTCTTCTTTAATTGTGCCTTTAACAAAGAAATTAAATCAAGATGATCAAAATAAAATAATGTGCATGCTAAGTCACAAAGCCGTGTCTTTGTGATCCTACGGACTGTAGCCCACCAGGCTCCTCTGTCCATGGGATTCTCCGGGCAAGAATACTGGAGTGGGGATCTTCCCGACCCAGGGATCAAACCCAGGTCTCCCACATTGCAGGCAGACGTTTTAACCTTTGAGCCATCAGGGAAGCCCCAAATAAAGCAATGGAAACATCTAAAAAAGCCTGTGACTAGATGTGTCTGTAAGTACAGCATAATCAGGAGGAGATTATGAGGAGAAAGATATGAGGAGAAAGGTTTTTGGAACTCTTAATTCATGACTTCCTTGGGGTAATCTAATGGCAAATTATGTAAGAGTGAGAGCCGTTTCAAACATAGTGAGGCCTCCTGTAACACTGACAGGGAGGGCTAGACCAACTCAGAAACGTCTTTCCCAAGACAAAATGACCATTTAACAAGTGGATGTCCATGGCAATTAAATGGAGATTTTCCCCACCAAAATTACAAACATCAGAACCTGAGCAGTCTGACACAACCTCTCTGTTCTCAGCATCAGCTTACAATGTGTGTGCACAAAAACCACTCAGGAGGCCATCATACGGCCTGTGTCAGCATCCAAGGGCCTGTTGTGGGAAGACCCTGACTCCAGGTCCCATTCTTCTGTAGATGAGTCTGCTGGCCTTGTCTTCTCAATTTCTTTTTTTCTTTTATCACGGTTTTTTTAATTGGAGGATAATTGCTTTACAATGGTGTGTTCGTTTCTGTTGTACAACGTTAATCAGCTGTGTGTATACATATATCCCCTCCCTTCTGAGCCTCCCTGCCACTACTACCACTCCACTGCTCTAGGTCATCACAGAGCACCCAGCTGAGCTTCCTGTGCTTTACGGCAGATTCCCACAAGCTATCTCTTTTACACATGGTAGTGTATATATGGGAGAAGGCAATGGCACCCCACTCCAGTACTCTTGCCTGGAAAATCACATGGATGGAGGAGCCTGGTAGGCTGCAGTCCATGGGGTCGCTGAGGGTCGGACACGACTGAACAACTTCACTTTCACTTTTCACTTTCATGCATTGGAGAAGGAAATGGCAACCCACTCCAGTGTTCTTGCCTGGAGAATCCCAGGGATGGGGGAGCCTGGTGGGCTGCTGTCTATGGGGTCGCACAGAGTCGAATACGACTGAAGCAACTTAGCAGCAGCAGCAGCAGCAGTGTATATAGGCACCCCACTCCAGTACACTTGCCTGGAAAATCCCATGGACGGAGGAGCCTGGTAGGCTGCAATCCATGAGGTTGCAGCAGCAGCAGCAGCAGCAGTGTATATATGTCAATCCTATTCCTTCAGTTCATCCCATCTTTTCCTTTCCCCCGCCCCATGTCCACAAGTCTCTTCTCTAGAAAAATGATACTGATGAACCTATTTGCAGGATAGGAGTAGAGAGCCATCCTCAATTTCTTAATCTTTAAAACAGGAATAACAGTACCTAGCTTCACATCAAGTTGTGAGAATTGATGAGATTATGTAATTTGTGAATTCATGCAATTTAATTGAACTTAATTATGAATTGTAGATTATTCAACTATATGGTATTAATACTATTTCCCCCCCAAATATTATTGCCATTATGCTTCTCTTGTTGCCCAAGATCACTGCCTATGCCTGTGTGCATGTGAAGTTGCTTCAGTCATGTCCAAATCTTTGCGATCCTACAGACTGTAGCCCACCAGCCTCCTCTGTCCAAGGGATTCTCCAGGCAAGAATAGCAGAGTGGGTTGCATTACCTCCTCTAGGGGATCTTCCCAACTCAGGGATCAAACCCATATCTCTTTATGTCTCCTGCATTGGCAGGTGCGTCCTTTACCACTACTGCCACCTGGAAATCCCATCACTGCCTATACTGTGTGCTCTTAGATGGACCATGAAAGGTTTCTAGGGACTCTCTGACAGTACAATGCATTCAGAAAGATGCAGAAGACGTCCTAGACCCAGTGAGGAAAATAATCCAGGAGAGGCATTCCTATGCCAAGAAACTATAAAGAGATAATCAAAACCAAAAGCTGAAAAATGTGCAAAAATGAAGAAATTCCATACATCAGAGCAACAAGAGATCTTAAGACTCTTTTCATAGATGATAATTCCAAACTTTACTCAGGATTAAGCTCTGTCTAAGATGCTTATTAAAAATGCAGACTCCCCCTTCCTGGAAATCCTCCCCACCACCACCATCATTACCACCCCTGATATTCTAGTTCAATAGGACAACACTTTGAAAAACACTTACCTGGAGTGAATTCATAGACTCTCCAAAAAAAAAAAAAAAACAACTCATGCTTCTTACAACACTATGAAGGCATGAAGGCTTTGTAGTATTTACTAAATCTGGGTTCCATGAGAGGAATCTAGGGGTGATCTGGGGTTTCCTTAGCATTCCTCTTTAGCATCTCCATCTCCACCTCTAAAATATGCCACAATAAGCATTCAAGCTAAGTAAAGATTTTGCACTTGCCGGGCAAAGCAATCTCAAAACAAGGCCCCTTTCCTTCTTTCAGACTGACATCCTAAACACCTAAATCTAGAAATTCTGGATTTGCCAGCTGCACAGAAGGATAAGAGCTACATGTATGACAATGTCAAGTCCCCACTGAGCTGTGCAAAGCTGTCATATGTAAAGCAAAAAATATATATAAGCAAAGCTGACTTGGCTTATAAGGGGCTCTTCCTGGCACATGTAGCGCAGGTGGAATGAAGAACCTGAGAGGACTCATCCAGTCCACCCAACCCACCACCGACTTTCATTAGTTTACACATGAATAGGTGAAACAGCCAAAAAACAACCCTGGAATGTATCTCTAAAGATCCTGAGGCTCTGAATAAGAAACTGAGACACTTGCGGGAACTTTTGGAATTCTATTTTTATACCCTGGTAATCATGATCGCTGAGGAAGTAGTAGAACGATTTTTTTTCTGCTCTTGACATACTGAACTCACCTGCTGTATCTCCAGATCATGCCCACTCAATTCTGTGTCCACAGCCACATGCAGCCGTGGGGTTCCACCTTGACAGCCTGACCCACCTGAATCCAGGAAAATTCTTGAATCAGTGAGGGATAACTAATAGGTGAAACACTAAGACAAACTCTTGTATCTGGCACTATTTCTTTCTTTGCTAAATATACTTATAATTTGATCAGTAGAATATGTGTAGCACTCTCTTCTTTAATATTTTTATAGAAATCAATACAGTGTAACCAAATTGGTGTCAATAGGTTAGATTCCTTACTTGTCATTATTGAGAATTTTCATTTCATCATTGAAAAACTGTTGGTTACATCATGCCATTTGACTTCTGGTTCAAGTGCTTTCAAAGAAACTGGTTTATAAAAATGCGTCTTTGAAATGCTGACAGTCTAAGAATTGGAAAGTCTAAGTCAAATCAGAATAGCAGACTGAAGCTGGTTAAGATGGGAAAGTAAGAGGGTAACTAGAACAACAATATTAAGTACACATATACATGTTTACCAACAAAAGGCAGAAGGTCAAATGGAGCAGGCAGTAACAAAAAATGGGCAAGCACATTTTGATTTATCTTTTAAAAAGTATTCAGTGTCCCAATACTTTCCCCATTGAAAAAAATATATTATTCAAAGGGAAAAATGTGTATGGTGGAACATTAAAACAAGACTACTATATCAATTTCTGAGCCTAGTAAGCCATCATTTGCATCATCTTTCCATTTATGAAAGGTTTCACAGTGTAAAGCGCACTTTCACAAACACTATTTATTCATCTAACCAACATTTTTTTTTAGTTGTTCCTCTCTTGCATGTTAAAAAAATCACTTTCCCCTTCTGATCTGGGGAAATTATTTTTTAACATGCAATTTTTCCCCTAGAATTCCCAAATCCTAGTAATGACAAAAAAAAAAAAAAAAATGACCACCAATTTAGAGGATGCTGTTTCACTACTTCTCACTCACTGTACTCTGTTGCTAGTCATTTGACAGTTTCATAGAATGTAAGGAGCATGTCTCCTAAGCCTCTAAAAGTTTCTAGGAATGCCCTAGGACCTATAGACCTCTTCTTTGTTTGCCATGTCCTGTAATTGGCTGGGCATTAGGTTTACAAATAAACCTTGAGTATATCAATTTTAAAAGCAATTAAGGATCACCTATGCTGTGTCATACACTGTAATAGAAATTACAAGAGAGAAGTAAAAGCAGGGCCCTGACCACAGGAGCTCAAAAGGGGAGAAATACGTATAAAAAACTTAGTAGATATAAAGCAAGTGCTCTACAAGCAAGGTAAGGGCAGTATCTGAGGGTGAATTTTTTTTAACCTGGTTTATTGGCCCAGTTCTCTCACTAACATCCTCAACTTTCTATGCTGGTGAGGATGAGCATCTGAAACAGATAGCTGTCATATATTTTAGGTACTATGATCTATTTTATTTAAATTCTTCAAAATGTTAGAGTGTATTGTGAAAATATGTCCTCTGAGCCCTTTTTGAATACAAGCCAGACTAATTTCACTTAGAAATCACATCAGATTAATCTTTTTATTTTGATAAGAGTATTGAATTAGTCTACAAGGTGGATCTTGCGAATCTTGACTTGAACAAGAATTCTGAGAGGGTCTCGAGATTTCCTGCTGGTCAAGTCGAAATAGAATTTGTACCAAATGATACCACAGTAAGATGGATTCATAACGGTTAAACTACAGCACCCTAACAGCATCAGTCAGCCTGAGGAGAGTTCTTAAGACATACCTTAGGCCTGTGCCCTGGCACTTAGCCAAACATGTTATGCAACAATTTGCCTGAAGACATAAAAACTGTGCTCTACTAAAACTCCAATGACTTTAAAAATAACAGAGTAGGGCAAAAAACTGGTACTGAGCCTGGTCCATGCTAAATATATTTTTTAAAGTTTCAATAATAAGTGAACGAATAAACAAATGGATTGCATAGATTTAGAAGAACTAACATATAATAGATCACATGTAATGAAATAAATGTAAGGTCCTGCACCAGGGTCTAAAACTACCAAAGCACAACAGTAAAGGAGAGAGTTTACTAAGCAGTTTGACTGGGGTAGCCATCCTCTCTGTCCACAAAAAAGATAAAACATAAACAAAAACATTTAATACTCTAATTGGTTATAACCAATTATAATTCAACAGAAATATGGAACCTAAAATGAAGAAGATGGTCATCTGGTTTGTACTCTTGATATAAGCCCATATCTGGAGCATTTTGTTCAATTCTGAATGCTACACACTGAATTGAAAAGAAAAATTGAATGGTGAGTAAGCTAAATAGGATGTCATATGAGAAATAATTTATTGCATGGGGTTATCATCATAATCATAAAGGAACTAGGTGACAAGCACTTTACATGAATTTTCTTGTTAGATCCTTACAACATTTTGCCTGTGAAGCAAATATCAGTATTATCCCCCTTACAAATAAGAAAATAAAGGCTGAGAGAGGCCAGGCAATTTGCCCAAACTCAGGTAATAGATGAAGGCAGCCTTGAGTCTCAAAAAACGGTTTCTCTGATTCTAGAGCCTACACACTTAAGAAGAGGAGACAAAAATGGGAAAGACTATTACATGGACACAAAACTGGAGCCTGTTCATACTGGCTTCAAGAAAGAGCGCTGGAACCAAAGCATGGAAACTACTGGGAAAACTGGCCTCAGTGTATGAAAAAATGTATAATAGTTCTTTTAGGTGTCTCATACAGATTCTCTCCTATGCTTTTCCACACCATTTCAGGTCAAATTGACCATTTCCTTGAACGAGGGCAATTATATTAATTGCAAAGAGTTTTCTGTTTTCTGTGTAAGACATAGTTCAGATTTTTAAGGTGGTATATTACTGTTGGCCACATTTCTATATCTATCTATATTTCTGTTCCTCTTAACTACTGCACAGATCTGAGTAACGCGAGGATCCAAGATGTGTAGTTTTGACTTTATAAAATATACTAGCTATAGTCGCCCTTGAAAGCCAAGAATTGTGTTTTCCTTCAGTGCTACCTTGAAGCCACCGTGGGAGATATACAAGTCACCCTTGGTTTTGAAAAGAAGCAATCCATTTCCAAGTTGCAATCTACTTGAAATAATCTCCCCAATTACATGGAAGTAATTTACTCTATATTTACTTTCTGCTTTGGACTATCAAATATCTCCTCCTCTCACCCCCAGGGGCAGCAGCTGGATTAAAAGTTCCACTACCCTCCCAGCTGGGGCTTTATTATTTAACTCTTTCATGCCCATTTAAGAGCAGACAAAGTTTGCACCAAATGATGACTGAAGTCCCCTTTAGCCTAAGACATATTATTGCAATATTAACCTAATTTATTTTAGATCCAACCTATTTCCAAAGCTGTTTATTGTTTTTAGTACAAATTCTTTCTCCAGCACAAAGGCTGACCTATATAAAGCTAAGCAGTTGAAAACTAAAACATTTAATCAAGTGTCAAATCCACCTATGTAATACCAAACAGATAAATGCATATATTGTTTGCTCCAAGGTCAGGCAAAACTCAAGTGGCGCTAAGACCAGTCACCCCTCTCAGCCGGGTAAAGTTTCACTTTCCACCCTACCCATAGAGGCCTCCAAAACTCAGAGGAGAGGGCATTTTTTATTGCTAATTCTCTGTCCTGGGTGTAGCCCTCTGAATATCTGGGCTTCTTCCTGTTCTAGCACCTATGGTGAGGAAGAAAAATCCTTTTCAAATCAATCTTGGCCTCTCACAGCCCAGAACCATGGGTGAGCCTGACTCCTGGTTTGTTTTTAACAGTGGACTTGATTTCATAGAGCTGGTTCAGGTTTACAGAAAACCTGAGGAGAAAGAACAAATGGTTCCCATGTCCCCTTCTCCAGCCCCTTCTTTATTCCACAGTTTTCCCAGTTATGACACCTGGCCTTGAATATGACTTATGATAGAACAGTCCAGGTTTGCAGTTCTGAAGTTCCCTGCCCTTCAGATGATAGAGCATGTGCTCAAGCCCACCCCTGTTCTAAACTGAACTCACTTGCTCTGGAGGCTTCCATCAGCTGCTAGGACCATCCTGAACTGAGCTCTTTAAGGACACAAACCTGGCCCAGAGGAAGCCACTGCTAACAACAAGCCAGGCAGCAGGCAGGAGGCAGGAATGGGCTCTGGCAAGAGCCCGAGGACAGCAAGTTTCAACAGGGTATGTTTTGAAGAGATTGTTGGTGACATTATCTTATTAAGTTACAGCAAGATCACCCTTCCATGAGTAAAGTCTATATGAAAAACAATTCTGCAAACATCACCATGCCGTTGTCTGTGAGCATTGCCCCTCCAAATCTCTGACCAAGGCTTCTGTGCAGGGATGAACCTCTCCCCAGGCCTGGCCCTCTTCTGCACTAGCTTTTAATTGTTAATGAATTAAACTTTCTGAGGAGATAAGAATAATGTTGTTTTGTTTCCACACAGGCTGCGTAACTAACAAGGACAATATAAATAAACCCATTCCCAGCTTTATCTGCGGGTGTACGCATAGCGCCTGTGTTCAAGTGAAGCCTGGGATGGATCCCACACAAAATTAGGTGGTTATTGCGGAAGCCAAGGCTTGCACACTGTTAAAAGCCCAAGCTAATATGTTCACTTAAGACATTATGCCTAATTACGCTATTTGTCAGTAGGGAAACCTGTTCTCCAAACCTGAAACCTTCCTGATGCAACGATGTGGGTCTGAGTCCTGTAAATATGCCAAGACGACTCTGTAGGATTCAGAGCCAACGAAGCTCCATGATGTTTATGAAAATGAGCAAAATCAAATCCTTGTGCATTCTGTCCCCCCAGGATGGTATGTGTTTCTTTTTGGTCCTGTAGCTATCATAACAAATAAGTGTAAGGGGAACTGTTTGTGCTTTTATTTTTGGAAACTTACTGCAATCTCTGCAGGCATCTCCTATGAAATACAGAACTCTCTGTCCACCACATTGTTTCGGGGTGTTGGTAGGGAGGGGGTTCTTTATTTATGAGTTTGTTTCAAATTCGAAGAAGGGCTGCCCTGGGGCATGTAAAGTACAGCATGCTGACTGTGGTTAATAGCACTGCATTAAATATTTGAAAGTTGCTACAAGAGTAGGTCTTAAAAGTTCTCATCCCAGGAAACAAAATTTTTATAACTAAATATGGTGACAGATGTTAACTAGACTTATTGTAGTGATCATTTCACAATATATACAACTGCCAAAGCAGCATGTTGCACACACCTGAAACTAATATCACGTTATATGTCAATCATCCCTCAAAAAAAAAAAAAAAGGAATGCCTTTATGACTAGGAGAAGTTGCTAAAGTCTCAAGCTCTGAGTCATGGTTTGGCCTTGGCTCCTGATGTTAGTAGAGTCAAGTGTTGTGTGGTTTGTATTCCTTGTCTGTAGGCAGGTGTGATGTGGTATGATAAGAACACTAACCAATGTTTTGGCCATGTGCTGAGTACATAGAATCCTCTGGTGATATGTGAACAACGTGTGTGTGTGTGTGTGTGTGTGTGTGTGTGTGTGTGTGTGTACCTTCCTCTGCCCCTACCCCATTGATATAGAGGAAGCAGGTCCCACCAACCAGGATAGGAATCGATGCACTGGGAGCCGATCAGAAGGTCTGCACATCACTAACCACCAGTTCAAAAGGCTTCCAAAAAATGAATTTAATTTGATTAATTGGAGACTGAAATCACACATCAAGGCCTTAGGAGATCTCATGGTGAACTAAATCAAGTGGATCGCTTCATTCCTCAAATCCTGCCTGTGGCTCCCAGGCAGAAACTGTAATCTCTGGGAGCTTATGAGGCAATCATTCACCCCGAGACATATCTAGACTCTGCCTCCAACAAGTAGAGGCTTGAACCTATGCATCCATCCTCATCCATACCCCTACAGTCTTTTCATATATACTAATATTTCCAAATACCTAAAATCAATACCTAAATTCAATACAGTTGTATATGTTTAAAATCTGCAATATAGCGAGTCTAAAAGTAGCTAGCTATTACCTAAAACAAGATCCTTCCCCTGTGTCCCACATTCCCTCCTGTAGGATCCCTGCCTTCTCTTCTCTCTTCATCAGACTTCTAACCAAAGCCCATTGTTGCTCACTGCTCCTTGACTTCTAATTCTTCATTTTCCCCTTTCTCAATTTTACTGCTCAATTTTACTTACTCAATTTTTTCTTGCTTCTCACCATTCTAACCCCTTCAGAAATACTGAAATTATCTCATTAACTTAATCAAGATCTTTTTTACCTTTTTTTTTTTTTTTGCCTCTGTGCCAATCTGGCTCTAGCTTTTATCTACTATCAGTCCACCTTTCATCCAGCAACCACTTTCCATCCATCTATTTCACAAGAGTTTATTGAGCATCTATGGGCACCACGCACTGCTTTAAGCATTGGGGAAAAGAAGATAGATAATAAATATCCCTCTTCTCAAGGAGCTCATGTGAAAATGTGGATATGTATGCAGTGTGTGTGGTCAATAACTTCAGTGTGGTACAAGTATTATAAGAGGAGCCCTGGTGCTCTGGAGGTCCAGAGAGAGAGAGGAAAGTGATCAGACCTTCTCCTCCTCCACCAGACTCATGACCCCTTTGCAACATGAATACCAAGCCTGGGCTCACATCATTGACACTTCACACCTGAAGAGTCCTTTTTATCCAAATCTTGGCTACATTGTGAGATCATAGTCCCTTGGGTTCCAGTAATCATCAGCACACCATACTTATCTCAATCTTGGTGAACTTTGAGACTTGTCACTGTGTGTGTGCTCAGTCACTTAGTCATGTCTGACTCTTTGTGAGCCCATGGACTGTAACCCACCAGGGTCCTCTGTCCATGGAATTCTCCAGGCAAGAACACTGAAGCGGGTTGCTATTTCCTTCTTCAGGCAGACACTGAACTGTCATTCATAGGACCCAATTTAGAAATTGTTCTATATGTGTTGCCTTGCCTTCTCAAATCAAGTTTGACTTCTAATTGGAGGGTCTGTAACTGTGTCTGCATACATCTCTTATATTCTTCACAGTGCGCTGCCAGGAACACAGTAAAAACACAATTAAAAAGACATCAGATGAATCATTGATACTTAGATTTTCCTGACCATTTCTGCTCCTCCATCCCCCTGCTTTCTTAACAGAAGTAACATCACATCTATACATAGTAAGCACTCAATAAAAGGAAGGCAGTGAGATATGAGAGAGTACAGGAACTTTGAAATTAAACAGATCCAAGTTCAAATTCCAGTTCAACTACTCTGTGTTTGATCTTGAGCTAGTTTAACTTTTCTGAGCCTCAGATTCCTGAATTGCAAAATGAAAACTAATAATACAAACTTGTTTCCATTTCCAGGATGGTTAAATGAGTCTGTGAATGTAGTTTGGCATGTAATAAGGGACCAAAACCTGCTAGATCCTGTCCGCCACACTATTCTTCCTCCTCTATCACCACTCTTTCTCAGCAAGCAACATTTGCCAAAAACCAGTAGAGACATTTAAAACTTCTCCACCTGTGTGATTTTGGTTGCCGAAAAGAGCTATAAACTTTTCTCAAGCACCCAACCAAAAGCCTGATAATTAACTACATCATGTCCTTCACACCTAGCATGTCACAGGGAAATTGTTGGCTTATGTATTTTTTTTTTACTGTTATTATGCGGACATAAATGTAATAAGAATTCTGTGATCTTTGAGTCCTACAGCTCTCAAAAACATGAAGCTGTACATTTTTTGACTGCCCTTCATTCAGTCCACAGGAATGTGAGATCCTGTACGTTCTGCTACCCACAGAAAGGGTTAAACATTCCCACTACAAAAAGACTTAGTGTTCTAACTATAAATGTCATGGGAACATGGCCTGGAAAAGCTGAAGGCCATTGCATTATACAATTACCTATTTACTGGAGACAGTATATTTAATAACTAATCATCTAATCTAATAATACAGAAGAATATCAAACTGAAAGGTCAAGTGTTTAGGATTAGGGAGAAAGCAGCCTTAAAAGTACATTTAAAAGAGCCTCACAGATCAACAAGTCAGCTTGAGATTCTGCCATGTTACTGCTGCTCCCAGGCCTTTAGGGGTCTAAGAAATGTCACTATCTTTCAAACTCAGAATATTTATTACAGACACTGCTCATAGAGGTTTTATTGCATGAAGTCTCTTCATTAGCACTTGAAGATGATTATTTCACCTTGTGTAATGGCATATTAGCTCTATGAAGAAAAATGTTATACTAGGAGGTTTTCAATATACTTTTAATGAGAGCTCTTGCCCTAAATGTTATTCTTCCCTTGGGACCCACCTGTGACAACTTCTGTTTGCTTCCATTTGTGGTTCTTTCTTCTGAATGTCTTTCTCAGAGACCTAAGTGGTCATTATTCCTAGAAATGTTCATGGTACAAACTCTTCATTTTGTAAAATCTTAAAAACCTCATATGGAAAATCACCTCACTTTTTAAAAATCCCTCACTTTTAAAAGCCTGAATGGACACCTTCACCATTCTTTAAAAAGGAAAAGTCTTGTCACAATTCAAATTCCGTGGATAAATCTCTTGAAGAACCACCATGCAGTTCTGATGATGTAAACTTGGTCAAGACATTTATCTTTATTCCAGATATGTAAGTCCTTTTCCTTGATGTTTAGTAAGTCACTCTCACTTCAGTCAACTGATGTCTTCAAATCTTGGTACTTTTTTTACGGTTTCTCAGAGCAGAACATCTTTGGAGAAAGATCCAAGTATCCCCTCTTCTTCCAAAAATTCCCCCAAACCTAAAACCCTATAACTGTCAGGATAGAATAGGTTATTCTGAGGTAACAAAGTTAGCCCTGAACTCCCAGTGGATTATCAAGACTAACTTTTATCTTTTTGCTCCGTTTCATATTCATCACAAGTTAGTGGGAAACTCTACTCATATGGTTACTCAAGGACCATGTTAAAGGAGGTTACACCAACCTAGCCAGGCATCCACAGCAGAAGGAAGAAGAGACACGGGGTGTCTCATTGGCACCTTTCTATGCCTTAACTCAAAACTGACGCCATCCTGCTTCAGTTTACAACGCATTAGCTAGAACTTGTCACAGATCCCCCTAAGTTGCAGGAAATGTGGTCTTCTCTATGTGCAAAAAATAAGAGGAGAACCTGAAATTGGTGAAACTAGAAATATCTTAACCAAGCATGGTGGTTGGTGGTGGTTTAGTCACTCAGTCATGTCCAACTCTTTGGGACCCCATGGACTGTAGCCCTCCAGGCTTCTCTGACTATGGAATGTCCCAGGCAAAAATACTAGAGTGGTTTGCCATTTCCTTCTCCAGAGAACCTCCCTGACCCAGGGACTGAACCTCGGTCTCCTGCATTGCAGACGTGTTCTTTACCAACTGAGCCACCAGGGAAGCCCCAATGCAAGCATAGACACACTAAATATTACCACTGTCTACAGCGAGACAAGAAGAATGAAGCCAACAAACAAGTCTGAACACAAAGCAAATCTCTAAGCCTGGCTACCCAGTGAATCCAGAATAACCCAAACAGAATCAAAAATACTTCCTGTGTGCTCTTGTCAATTGGAAGGTGAATCCAATTCATGTTCTGATTTTAGATCCCTGATATTTTTTTTCAATACTTTGTTGTAAGATTTTTTTTTTTTTTGAAGTTTTACACTGTAAGCAATAAAAGAATTTCCAAAGAGAAAGACTGATGCTCACTAATTTAAGTTTAAGGTCAGTTAGGAGATCCAACCAGTCCATTCTGAAGGAGATCAGCCCTGGGATTTCTTTTGGAAGGAATGATGCTAAAGCTGAAACTCCAGTACTTTGGCCACCTCATGCGAAGAGTTGACTCATTGGAAAAGACTCTGGTGCTGGGAGGGATTGGGGGCAGGAGGAGAAGGGGACGACAGAGGATGAGATGGCTGGATGGCATCACTGACTCGATGGACGTGAGTCTGAGTGAACTCCGGGAGTTGGTGATGGACAGGGAGGCCTGGCGTGCTGCAATTCACGGGGTCGCAAAGAGTCGGACACGACTGAGCAACTGATCTGAACTGTCCATGTGTTCAGGTTGACCATGTGTTTCATATTAAATTCCCTAGCAAATCCCAAGTTCCTGAGTGGGAATTTGGGCTCTTTAGTATTTATTTCCATCAGATCCTATGATTTGCTTCTCTTTGTTCAAAAGACAAATTCATACCCAAAATAATGCCTGGCACAGTACCTGACTTAGAGTGGATGCTCAATATATGTAACAATGCTTAGGAATAACAAAAGAATGAGTGTGAAGATAGAAAAAATTATACAAAGAATATACTTATACAAATTTCTAGACTTACACTCAATGCCAAAACAATAAATTTCAAAATCAGAGTCTCTTACCAATTGCATATGATAAATAATGTCAAGGGCAGTGCTAATTATAGTAAAAGGATAATTAGGAAAAAGACAGAGACTTTTTTGTTTTCTTCCAATTTTGAGTCTCCCCCTTCCCCATTCTCTTTCCCATTTGGACAGATCCTTATGATATAGTTTTCATTTATCAAGGAGGTAATATCACGCCAACTTCACACCAGGGAAAGAGACTGTGCTGTCTTCAGTACCCATCCGCAGGGGAGAAGTCACCAGTCTTTCTTGGAAATAAGGTGTTGTTGAAAATAATTGTGTAATTCTTCTCAGTAGAAGAAAATATTGGCCAGGATTGTGTGAAAAGATTCTTCTATGTTGGAAGAGCTTTGACTTACAACTCAGCCATTCTCTGCTACATACGTAAAACAGTAGTCATGTCAGAAAAAGAAGCCAAGATAAGGCTGAAAATTCTTCATTTCAGTGGGACTTTTCCTTGGGCATAAAAATAAATCATACATAGTATATAGTGAGTTTTGCTTCATGTAAGGCAGTGTTCTAAAGTTATCAAACCAAACTTGGGTCCACTCACCTGCCACACAGCAAAGCCAGTCTACTGACATCAGTTTGTGGTGAAATACAGTGTTTATTTTCAGGGCACAAGACAAGGAGAGTAGGAAGCTCATGCTCAAAAGACCCAAACTCCCCAATGGGTGTCAGGGAACAGTTTATAGAGGCAAAGTTGAGGGTGAGGGGTACAGAGTTCATGACTTTCTCCTGATCCTTTGGTGGTGAGGTAACAGGGTGTTCAGGAAACTTAATGACCAACTTTCTGGTTCCAACCAGTCTGGGATTTACATGCTGTGTTCAGCATGTTGTCACCATCTTCCACCTGGGCGGGAATTTCATTTCTGTAGAACAGCTCAAAGATATGCATCAGATATTTATGTATATTCCTTGGGGAGGAAGTAGGACTCTCTTTTTTTGCTGAACTATTAGAGATGAGAACACCAGACCACCTGATCTGCCTCTTAAGAAATCTGTATGCAGGTCAGGAAGCAACAGTTAGAACTGGACATGGAACAACAGACTGGTTCCAAATAGGAAAAGGAGTATGTCAAGGCTGTATATTGTCACCCTGCTTATTTAACTTCTATGCAGAATACATCATGAGAAACACTGGACTGGAAGAAACACAAGCTGGAATCAAGATTGCCAGGAGAAATATCAATAACCTCAGATATGCACATGACACCACCCTTATGGCAGAAAGTGAAGAGGAACTAAAAAGCCTCCTGGTGAAAATGAAAGAGGAGAGCAAAAATGTTGGCCTAAAGCTCAACATTCAGTAAATAAAGATCATGGCATCCGGTCCCATCACTTCATGGGAAACAGATGGGGAAACAGTGGAAACAGTGTCAGACTTTATTTTTTGGGCTCCAGAATCACTGCAGATGGTGACTGCAGCCATGAAATTAAAAGACGCTTACTCCTTGGAAGAAAAGTTATGACCAACCTAGATAGCATATTCAAAAGCAGAGACATTACTCTGCTGACTAAGGTCCGTCTAGTCAAGGCTATGGTTTTTTCTGTGGTCATGTATGGATGTGAGAGTTGGACTGTGAAGAAGGTTGAGTGCCAAAGAATTGATGCTTTTAAACTGTGGTGTTGGAGAAGACTCTTGAGAGTCTCTTGGACTGCAAGGAGATCCAACCAGTCCATTCTGAAGGAGATCAACCCTGGGATTTCTTTGGAAGGAATATGCTAAAGCTGAAACTCCAGTACTTTGGCCACCTCATGTGAAGAGTTGACTCATTGGAAAAGACTCATGCTGGGAGGGATTGAGGGCAGGAAGAGAAGGGGACGACAGAGGATGAGATGGCTGGATGGCATCACTGACTCGATGGACGTGAGTCTGAGTGAACTCTGGGAGATGGTGATGGACAGGGAGGCCTGGCATGCTGCGATTCATGGGGTCACAAAGAGTCAGACACGACTGAGCAACTGAACTGAACTGAACTGATTATTCAACCTACCTTGTTTAACAGTCTTTCCTTTGTTTCCACATTCTCTCACTTCCCTAATTGGTAACTCCTTAAGTCTGCTGTTTGGAACTCAGAGAAAGTCTAGGATACTAAAACCTTTTCTACAAACAAGAAATGGGAGACATGGAGGGGCTTTTGTTTCTGGGAGGATGCTGCACTTTCCTGATTTGTTTCAATCCCGGCTTTTCTTTGTCACTCCTCCTCCTGAGGGAAACAGAGGAGGAATAAGAAAGATAATAAAGCTTTGGATAGAGAGGATAATCATAAAGTAGGCAAGGAAACTTGGTTTGAGGGGGATTCAGCTTCACTAAGCATGTTATATGTATTTTACTTCTCCAAAGTGGGGTCGTATACCCCACGAGTTGCGCAAGATGACAAGAAAATATTAAAATACTTCTTTCTGTTTATTTTGTAATTTCATTATTTAATTCCCATGTTTGTGTATTTTATACTTTACATAACATATGATGTAATGGTACTTGTGTAAAAAAAGATGTATGAATGTATACATATGTTAAAGATACATGAATGATCATTTGCTTATTTTTTTTTAACTGATGAGATAGGATGATGATGATAATGATGATTCTGTTTACAGAAGAGGAAACTGAGGCATAACAACATTAAAATGACTCCTCCAAAATGTCAAAACTGGTAAATGACAGAATTGGAAACAAAATGTCTGATTCCTACCTCTATGTTGTCTGGCATGATCATTAAAGGAATTCTTGGTGTTCAGGAATTCTTGGTGCCTGAAAACCAATCTCATTTATGCCTGCAGAAATGTCAGTCTCTGGGGTAGAAGAAATTCCATACTTTGATCTTCTTCCACAGTGCATTAGAAGGAAAAGAAATTGAAGGAACCAAAGCCAGACAAACGCTAGGTAGTAAATGCAAAAGAATTCACAAAAAGTAAAAATCAAAGGAAAATGTCACAACATTTGGTCCAACGTTCTATTCTTCACCCATCCCCTTCATGTCCTTCTATGGAAATCAGATTCCTGGCACACGCAATCCATTGTTTGAACATGCGGTAGTAGACCCAGCCAGATTCCTAACACCAAGGAGTTGAGAGGCATTCAACACGAATTGAGACACTCAACACGAACTGAGTCTCATCTTCTGCTGATTGAGCACTGAGGGGTGTGAATCCCCATGTGGTCCCTAAAAGCTACACCCACAGGAGAAACATTTTACGTTGTTCAAAATACTCAGAGCTATGTCAGTTTTTGTGGTTGTTATCTTCAATTTTCTTAACTAGTAATAAGTGATGCTTGTAAATGTTAAGCCAAAAAGCACTAGACTCTGTAAGACATTCATTATAGAAGACTTTGAAGCTTAGGAAGAAGTTTGAAGCTTAAAAAATCTTTTAAATTTTAAAACTCTATATTGTACACATTAAAAAAATAAGTGCAATGGAGTACTTTATAGGTAACCAAGTTTCTCAGGCAGTGATAAAGATTTAATTGTTTTAAATCACTATCAAACCCTTTTGCACATTATTTGCATAAGTTCTCAAACAACGGGACTGTTTTCATGTAAATTTCTTTTCAGGGAGATTCTTGCTTTCTGAAAGCAGTATAACTGTAGCTGAGTTATATAAAGTAACATTTTATTGCCTCCTGCGGAAGATGCTTTGTACTAATGATCTGAAAACTGGTGTTTCGTGCGTGGTATTAGTCGATGATCTGTGGTTCAAAATGTGAAGAAAAAGAGGGGCCTTTATTTTTTAGTTAATTACTTCTGACTAAGATGGTGAGAGCGCTTCCCAGAACTTCCTGGATCGCTGGAATCCAGAAACCCACTACAAAACCTAAATGAAGCCATTGACCCCATCACAGGAGGGACAGCAGGGAAAAAAAAAGAAAAGCGATTCACGAATATTGTACATGCCTGATTTCAGTGAGAAATCTTTCTGTGTTTCAGAAATCTCTTTTCTCTAACTGCCCTTGTCACCTTACTAGACGAGAAAAGGGAGATCAAAAAGCAACATGAATATGTAAAAAGGTGAGTTTTGTTGGAACTACAGAGATAGAACTGACTGCCCCATCACAAACAAAGCTCCCCTCCTCCACCCCTTGAGACTTCACAATGCCAAAAAAAAAAAAAAAACCAGAAACAAAACAGAAAAACCAACTTACCCATTTTAAGGTTTTCGGCTCAGATATACTTCTATCTGAAAATTATAGCAAATCAATCAATCAATATTTTCTTTCACTCTTTGCCTGTCCCCTTATTTCTCAGGGAACTCCTGAGTTCTCTAATTCCTGAACACTCCTAGGGCAGTTCAGCTTACTACAATAGAATGTTCTGTGATTGTTTTCTGAATTCCACATTAACTCCTGTCTACATTTGCAGAGAACATGACTCCTTGATGGCATTTGACTTTCAAAGAGTAAAGGCTCAACCCAGTTTAGATAACCCAAGTCCTCAATGCACAACACACAAAAATGTCGGTCCTGATTGCAAAGTTCAGGATAGAGCTGTGTCAGCTAATTTAATCATTGACCATGAAATACCAGTTATCTTAATCTTAAATAGGCTGCATGTTTTTGTGCAATTGAATACTGACCCTACTAGGAAGAATTCAAGGATTTCGCTTTTTAGTAAATATTGTTAGAAATGAGATGTCTCAGTTGAACACAAAATAGTAACATTTTTTAGGCACTGAGTCTTCTCCCCAATTTTTAACGTGCTACCTACCCTTCCGGTAGTCTCTGGCTTAGGCTAGTGGCTCTCCTTCCCGCCACCACTCCCAGAAGAACCACACACCCCTTCGGTTCCACCTCTATTCTTGTTTTGTTTTGTTTTTTCGGTCACCAGTTGAAGCATTCTGTGTCCAAGGATTCCATTTGAACACTTAGGAAGGAGAAGAACACTCTGGCAGAACTGGGCTGCAGGAAGCAGCGAGCTAGCTTGGCATCTCTCTGACATGTTCTGTTTCTCGGTCTCCCTTTCCTTTCTGGATACCCGACATGCTTGCTACTGGAGTGACAAACACAACAAGGTCGAGATGTCTTCATTTTCTGCCAAAGTGAGGCCTCTGCTACACTGTGATGGAGGTCCTGGATTTTCACGGCCAGCTCGGCATCCCCAGCTGCTGTGAGCCAGGCAGGAGATGGAGGCTAGGAGGCTGTTGAGGCCCAGCCTATGGCTCTGTGTGGGACCTCAGCAGAGAGGCCGGGGGCCTGAGGAAACCCCAGCAGCAAGGGAAAAACAGATTGACTCTCAGTGACTCATTTAGCTCCTGGATTGGACAGATCTCTCCCCTGCTGGCAATTTGGCTCAGCATCAATAGTTTGGATACCAGGCTGAATAGCTTAAAATAATTAGGGGGAAAAAATCTGCAAAACTGCTAGCCATCCAACTCTTTACTCTGTGCTGAAAGACATGGGACAAATGACATCTAGGTTATTAAAAATGAAGTCACTGGATTTGCTGCCCATTTGGTCCAAAAAGCGGAAAACTGGATAAAACTCAAATTTATAATTCAGTGTAGATGGCCTGTTTGTCCTTGAGGCAATCCATGAATTTTGGCCAGGCAGGCACTATGACATGTGGAAATAATGGCAGGGGGGCAGGGGAGTAGGGGCAGGGATGAACAATGTTCGATTTCACCCCCACTCAACTTCCCCCCCACTGGGTTGGGGGGAAAATGAAAATGTCACTAAAGAGTATGAATGCAAAGAGAAATGGAATGGGAGCCCAGAGTTTAGTAGCTGGCAGTTTCAACTTTATATACTTTAGGCCGACAGGCGGCTGGATTTCCTGTACTTTATATCCAGTGTACAAAAACAGAAGCAACAGGCTCATTTGGTATCAGTAAAGGTCAGTTAAAATTATAGAGACATCCTTTGGAGCAAATCCCCAGTCTTGTATTTGCATATTTATGAACTAGAGATTATGACAGGCCATTCCATTTATTAGAGCAGTGCTGCTATAGTTAATAGTCTGTCAGCATTTCCATTATAAACCCCGTTTTTCAGTGTTTTAATATCTCAGCTGTTAGAAATCACATCAGGCTGAAAAGTGGTCTTCAGCCTCTCTAGGCCACAGCAGGGTGAGCTGCTGGTGGTAGTGGTGATGGGGCTTTGAACCCAGCAAAGGCACTTAAATCAAGTCGATTTTTACACTAGTCATTGGTAGTAAATAGAAAATCAAGGATTCTGAGAAGGGTTGTTTGAATTCCTTTCTTTCCCCACCGCCTTGAGTTCCCAAATCGTCTTTCCCTTGTCATGGTATCCTTGTCAGTATTAGGGCTTTCACTATTTAGAGGAAAGACTAGGATTTTAGGACAAAGACTGAGTGTTTTAACTTGTCAAAGTAGTCTATCCCCACTGGAATTGAGGGGGGAAAGAGCCCCAGAGTCAAGCAAAGATGTGGGAGGCCTTCATTCACTCATTTAGAATTAGCTCCCAAAATCATGGGGACTGGCAAAGTCAAGTTCTGCAGGATCTGTTGGCCGGGCTGGACACCCAGGGAGGAACTGATGTTGCAGTTGAAGTCTGAAGGCCATCTACTGGAAGAATTCTCTTTCTCAAGGAGGTCAATCTTCCTCTCAAGGCTTTCAACTGATTGAACGATGCCTACTCACACTAAAGCCCATCAAATTAAGCAGTAATCTACTTTACTCAAAGTTTACAGCCATAAACGTTAATATCCTTTTAAAAATACTTCCGCAGCAGCATCCAGACATATCTCACCAAGTATCTGCGTAGAGTGACCTAAACAAGTTGCCCCCTAAAATTAACTATAAGAGGCATGAATAACATCATATCTTAAGCATCTCCTGTATATCAAGTTCTGGGTTTGACCCTGGCAACACAAAATTACTGACACAGTCCTTATCCTCAAGGACCTTATGGACTACCATCTCACTGCTACCAAGATTTCACAAGTTACAGGGCCCAACAGAATCAGCAGTTAGTTCCATCCTTTGCTTTCTCTTTTCAATGACTCAGGATACCCTCTGTTAGAAGCGTTTTGGTGGGTGTGATTTCAGCTGCATTCTCAAGAGAAGGCGCTGGTATCTAGGGACTCCTTATCATCCAGGAAGACAGCTTGCTCTTTCCAAACCAAATTCTTGTCATTTTGACCTGACATGAAGCTGTGGAGTAACTCAGTGATATTCAAAGCTCCCTTGGGATTTGAGAAGCTATTGGAATAAGAGGAAAGAGGAAGCAGGTTGCCTTCTCATTAATAAGTCATTACAAAAAAATGACTAGTCACTCCTGTTACATAGCTCCTGACATATCTCAGGAGAAACCCCACATCCTCAGTTGGATAGTCTCCATGGGGCAGGTTACAAATTCCCACACTGCTAGGCAGAGCTTCCAGGATTCTCCCTCTACAGCACTGCATACCAGACCCAAAACCCTGCATCAGAAGACCCTTCAATCTCCAGGATGGTCTGACCCTAGCAAGACCATTTGTATAACCAACGTCTCTAGCTCTATCTTTGAGAGCTGCTTTACCTAAGAGAAGCAATTCTTCTTGCCCTTTTGTTTCTTTTTCGAGTCAGCGGCCCTTTTTCTTTACTTCCTTAAGATGGGTCACAGACTTCCCTGGTGGCACAGTGGGTAAGAATCTGCCTGCAATCGTGTGGGGCACAGGTTCGACCCCTGGTCCAGGAGGATTCCACATGCCACAGGTCCACTAAGCCTGCCTGACACACTAATGAGTCCGTGCTCTGGAGACTGATGAGCGGCACCTACTGAACGCCTGCGCCCTAGAGCCCATGATCCGAAACAAGGAAAGCCATCGTGATGAGAAGCCCCTGCACCACAGTGAACTGTAGTCCCTGCTCTCTGCAACTAGAGAAAGCCCAGAAGCAGTAAGGAAGACCCAGGGCAGCAAAAAAAAAAAAAAAAAAAAAAATTAAATAAGTGAATGTTAGAAAAGAGAAAAAGATGTGTTACACTTCTAGACACACAGAACAGGGTTTTGAAGTCATGAGGTAGAGAATGCCAGCACTGTATCACTCAACTTCACTGTTAAGGAAGAAATTTTAAATGAAACTAAATGCACAAATTACAGATGCTGCTATTGTTGCTTGCTGTCTGGGGCGGGGGCAGGGGTAGTGGGTGGAACCTGAAGGCAATTGGAATAAGAAGACCAAAAAGTGCTGATTCAGTCTCCTGAGAGTATAGCTCAATATTCCATCAAGAAATACAGCATTCAGTCTAAGAAACAGCTGTCTCCATGTCTATGAATTTGGCTCTTATTTACTTCCATATTTTAGGTTCCCCACAAAATGAATAGGGCTTATGTAACTGCTTTCAGCAGCATCTCTGAATGAGAAGAACAATTACGTAATAAAACATACACCAGGATGTGTGTGACTGTGTAATAACGCATGCCTCACCGTGCTAGGCTGGTCGCCAAGAACCTCCTAGGCATGTTATTTTATTACAAGAACATATTCCCTCCAGGCATGTTGAAATTATTTTTAAGTTTAAAAAAAAAAAAAGTTTACTAATCAAAAGAGAATGTCAACTTAAAAAACAACAAAACAATTTTTAAAAGTCTGATCATGATCCCTAAAGGTAACAGAAAAATTATACCTTACCTAACAAAACTTACAGTATAAAATTAAAACTTGGTGTTATGATTCACTCCTGTCACCACAGGACTTAAGATGACAGAATGTCAATAAGGAAAAAAACAGAAGCTGGACTTCAGAGTGACATGTTACTCTCACGGTTGGCCAGAGTTCTGAACAAGTGGAGCCATTTTCCAACTAAGAAAGTTTCAGCTTTTTAGAGCCTGCTCTGACCCAACAAAGAGACACACCAAAGGCCTTTTAGACTGGCCGCACTCTGAAATTCTTTCCTGTGGTTCTGATAGTCATAGAACCAAAAAATAATCTCAGAAATTTGACAGTTGAGATTTTTTTTTCTGGCAGCTCAACCTCTTCAATGATGTCTTCCCTCAAGTGAAACTATGTGCTAGGATAAAGTCCTCACACCTTATATTTATAGTGTACCTATCTATCAGTCTATACCCTCACACAAACATACAATATATGCATTATAAAGTTCCAATCTTATTTTTCTCTGTATGCAAGCTAATTACATTTCCATCTCTCCTGTTCTTCTAACTCACTCCGCAGAAACTAAAGCTCATGTGCCAAGGATAAGTATGAAACAAGGGGAGGGCTGGGAGGGCTATTTCTGCAGTTTGCAAGATTAATTAGTAATTTCTCAGGTGAGATTGTATCCACTTTACAATCAATACAAGTTATCATATCAGAGCAAGTATAGAGGCATATGTATGATAGACTCCAAATCTACAAGTTCTTTTTTTTTTGTTTTAATTTTTTTTTAATTGAGCTGATAGATCCTTCAGATATAGAAGGTTTGATTGCAATCCTTATAGACTGAATTGTATCCCCTCAAATTCACATGCTGAAGACATAGTACCTCAGAATGTAATTGTATTTGGGGATAAGGTCTTCAAAGAAGGAAAGTTAATGAAACTATTGGTGTGGATTCTAATTCAATGTAACTGGTGTCCCTATAGAAGAGAGGGTTTGGACATACAGAGATGTGTCAGAGGAACAATCACGAGAGGACATGGATAGAAGGTAGCCCTCTGCCAGCCAAGGAGAGAGCCCTCAGAAGAAGACAAAACCTGCCAATACTTGACCTTGGACTTCCAGTCTGCAGAACTGTGAGAAAACAGTATCTATTGTTTAAGCCAACCACTCTGTGATATTTTGTTATGGCAGCCTTAGTAAACTACTATAGTCATTCAGTTCAGTTCAGTTCAGTTGCTCAATCGTGTCCGACTCTTTGCGACCCATGAATCACAGCATGCCAGGTCTCCTTGTCCATTACCATCTCCCGGAGTTCACTCAAACTCACGTCCATCCAGCCATCTCATCCTCTGTCATCCCCTTTTCTCCTGTCCCCAATCCCTCCCAGAATCAGAGTCTTTTCCAATGAGTCAAGGCTTCACATGAGGTGGCCAAAGTATTGGAGTTTCACCTTTAGCATCATTTCTTCCAAGGAACACCCAGAGCTGATCTCCTTTAGAATGGACTGGTTGGATCTCCTTGCAGTCCAAGGGACGCTCAAGAGTCTTCTCCAACACCACAGTTCAAAAGCATCAGTTCTTCGGCGCTCAGCTTTCTTCACAGTCCAGCTCTCACATCTATACATGACCACTGGAAAAACTATAGCCTTGACTAAACGGACCTTTGTTGGCAAAGTAATGTCTTTGCTTTTCAATATGCTATCTAGGTTGGTCATAACCTTTCTTCCAAAGAGTAAGCGTCTTTTAATTTCATGGCTGAAGCCACGATCTGCAGTGATTTTGGAACCCAAAAAGATAAAGTCTGATATTGTTTCCACTGTTTCCCATCTATTTCCCATGAAGTGATGGGACCAGATGCCATGATCTTCGTTTTCTGAATGTTGAGCTTTAAGCCAACTTTTTCACTCTCTTCTCTCACTTTCTTCAAGAGGCTCTTTTGTTCTTCTTTGCTTTCTGCCATAAGGGTGGTATCAGCTTCATATCTGAGGTTATTGATATTTCTCCCGGCAATCTTGATTCTAGTTTGTGCTTCTTCTAGCCCAGCGTTTCTCATAATGTACTCTGCATAGAAGTTAAATAAGCAGGGTGACAATATACAGCCTTGACGTACTCCTTTTCCTATTTGGAACCAGTCTGTTGCTCCATGTCCAGTTCTAACTGTTGCTTCCTGACCTGCATACAGGTTTCTCAAGAGGCAGGTCAGGTGGGCTGGTATTCCCATCTCTTGAAGAATTTTCCACAGTTTATTGTGATCCACACAGTCAAAGGCTTTGGCATAGTCAATAAGGCAGAAATAGATGTTTTTCTGGAACTCTCTTGCTTTTTCCATGATCCAGCAGATGTTGGCAATTTGATCTCTGGTTTCTCTGCATTTTCTAAAACTAGCTTGAACATCTGGAAGTTCACAGTCATATTGCTGAAGCCTGGCTTGGAGAATTTTGAGCATTACTTTACTAGTGTGTGAGATAAGTGCAATTGTGCAGTAGTTTGAGCATTCTTTGGCATTGCCTTTCTTTGGGATTGGAATGAAAACTGACCTTTTCCAGTCCTGTAGCCACTGCTGAGTTTTCCAAATTTGCTAGCATATTGAGTGCAGCACTTTCACAGCATCATCTTTTAGAATTTGAAGTAGCTTAACTGGAATTCCATCACCTCCACTAGCTTTGTTCGTAGTGATGCTTTCTAAGGCCCACTTGACTTCACATTCCAGGATGTCTGGCTCTAGGTGAGTGCATCACACCTTCGTGATTACCTGGATCATGATGATCTTTTTTGTACAGTTCTTCTGTGTATTCTTGCCACCTCTTCTTAATATCTTCTGCTTCTGTTAGGTTCATACCATTTCTGTCCTTTGTCAAGCCCATCTTTGCATGAAATGTTCCCTTGGTATCTCTCATTTTCTTGAAGAGATCTCTAGTCTTTCCCATTCTATTGTTTTCCTCTGTTGATTCCTATTAAATAGAAATGTGATTTGGTTATACGTATTTACACTTTCTTTCTTTAATATTCTTTTCCATTATGGTTTATCATAATAGTTTTTTAATTGGAGGATAATTGCTTTACAATGTCGTGTTACTTTCTCCTGCACAGCAATGTAAATTAGCTATAAGCATACATACAACTTTGGGAGATAGTGAAAGACAAAGAAACCCAGCGTGCTGCATTACATGGAGTCTCAAAGAGTCGGATAGGATTTAGCAACTGAGCAACTCCCTCTTCAGCCTCCTTCCCACCCGCCCCCAATCCCTCCCCTCTAGGTCATCACAGAGAACCAGGCTGAGCTTCCTGTAGTATACAGCAGCTTCCCACTAGCTCTCTGTTTCACACGTGGGAGTGTATATACATCATTGCTACTCTTTCAGTTTGTCCTTCCTTCTCTTTCACCGTCTGTGTTCACAAGTTCATTCTCTACGTCTGCATCTCTACTCCTGCTTCAGGCAGTTCTGAGTATAAGTAATAAAGACAGAATAGTGAACAAAACAACAAAGTGCATGTTTTTCGAGGGCTTGCCGTCTACCAAAGAAGTAATTTGATAGGGCATGCAAAGAAAAGCATCTGTATAGTACAGGAAGCTCAGCCTGGTTCTCTGTGATGACCTAGAGGGGAGGGATTCGGGGTGGGTGGGAAGGAGGCTGAAGAGGGAGTTGCTCAAATATAGGCATGGTTTTTAATCTATTATGTGTGTGCCATCTGCCAAATGCCAGTTGCAAGCTGATTTTGAATATTTCCAGTGATCTTAAAGGATATCTACTGAATATTTCAGTTGCCTTCATGATCAAAAGTATTTAATGATTCAACAAATGGCCTGCACACAATGACTCCAATTTTGCATGTAAACCCAATCTAAATTCCCAGTGAGTCAAATTCAAGCCAATACCTACAGGATTATTGGTTCCTCCCACAGGGTGTTAAGGCTGCTCACACCCACTCTGGAGAGCAATTATGCACATCTCTTCTCAACTCCGTTTGCAGTAAGATCATGTGAGTAGCTTGCATTCAGCCATGCTTGGAGTATTTACACCACAGAAACCATGAAAGGCTACACAGCAAGGCCACCTTCTTCTGAAACTATATTTAAGCCTTGGCCAGCACACCACTCATCAGGGTGAGCCCCAGCCACAGGATGATTCAAAGACATTTAGAAAGAGAATCCAAGATTGAGAAAATATTACAGGGATTAAAAGGGATATAGAAACATGGAGTAAAAAAAAGAAAGAAAATGGAAGATTCTGACGTATTAGGTGAGACCAGTGATTCTCAAACTCCCAGATCTCCAGGAGACAGAGGGTGAGGCAAAGGATCTGCATTTTTAACAAGTTCCAGGTAAGACTGACTGCAGTAGATTGCCAGCATGGCCGTTCCTCCTGCTGCTGGCCACCTGGATGAGGAGAGGGTGGAACTGCTTGACAGGTAGAGCTAATTCCATTGGATTGGCAGCTCTTGGTAAAGAAAATCAATGGCCATGTATAAACAACATTTAAGTTGAAGCCTGGTGAAATGTTCCCTGGGGACCTACAGGCTGCTTACAGCCAGAGGCAGCACTGGCCAACATCGTCCCCAGAATGTGAAAATAATACGTGCCAAACTCCTTCATCTACTCCTGAATGTATTTTTAATACACCTGTAGCTCAGTGGTAAAGAATCCACCTGCAAAGCAGGAGACCCGGGTTTAAGCCCTGGGTCAGGAAGATCCCCTGGAGGAGGAAGTGGCAACCCACTCCAGTATTCTTGCCTGGAAAATCCCATAAAGAGAGGAGCCTGGTGGGCTGCAGTCCGAGGGGTTGCAGAGTCAGACACAACTGAGCTCACGTGGCGCTACGGTATTCTTGCCTGGGCGAAATCCGATAGACAGAGGAGCCTGGTGGGCTATAGTCTATGGGGTCACAAGAGAGTTGGACATGACATTGCAGCTAAACAACAACGACAAGGTGGTTTGACCAAAGCAATGAGTCATCACCTATGGAAAGATACAGTCTTAGAACTACAATGAGTGATTTGTCTGAGAGGCAGGACCCCATTATGACACTGGGTGTTGTCACTATATTTGGATTACCACAGGCAAACCACGTCCCCAGAAAATGACATACCACAAAGAGAGGGAGAAATCTAAATGACATCACTGGTAAGGTGGGTATGTGTTTGCTCTCACAAAATAAGGATGACAGAACAATTTCACCCTATTCTCTTTTCTTACCTTCTGTAATACTAAAGATCTGAAATTTGGTTATAAATAGATTGGTTGGTTGGTTTTTTTCAAATTGCGTTCTCAAGACACAAAGATTAAAACCGAATGCAGGTTGAAGTTTGGTTCTTTTATAAACATGCAGCTGATGATAACACTGTCAGAAGTGAAAAATCATAGATGATTAATAAGAAATTGTTCAAAGAAATTATTCTTGCCAAACAAAACATCAATGAGTTTGAAAATAATTTTCATTGACAAAGCATGTGCCTGTTGGGCATTCCAGAGGAATGTGATGGGAATAAACTTGATTGAACCTTTGAAAAGAGTTTCTACTTGTTGGGTCAGATTTTCCAGCTAAATCCCTCACTGTTAAAATGCTGTTTTGCTTTTCCTAACTGCTCTGGGCACACCCTCTTACAAACTATGTGATGTGATTCTGAGGATTACATTGTAAATAAGTTCCTGGATTGCTCAAGAAATAGTTCAAGCTATACTTTAAAAAAGGCCTTTGCTCACCCAGGTCCTCTGGGAAAAGTTTATTCACAAGAAAAAAGAAAGGAACCTCAAAAGCAAACTTTGGAACCTCTGCATGGAAGCCATGTGCGCACCAGGCTGCCAGCATTTCCTGAAGAAGCTGTGTGTGGGCTTCACTGCTCTTGAATGATAATCTGGAAATGATGAAGTATTCTTTTATGTATTTTATTAAAGGGCTCATAAAAGTTGAGATTTGTGAATGTTATTATTGTACTAATTGTAAATTAAAACAATAATGATACTATTTTTTGAACCCTAAATTGCCCCCCAAATTTTAACCTTTCATTTTATATTGGAGGATAGCCAATTAACAATGTTGTGATAGTTTCCAGTGTAAGCAAAGCGACTCAGCCATATACATACATGTATCTATAGTCCCCCACAAATTTTTAAAGAATATAGCTTTGGTAAGGAAATGAGGAAATGGGTGAATTCTCAAATTCAGTTGGTGGAAGTATAAGGTGATATAACCTTTTTGGAGGACAACTTGGCAGTGTCTATCAAAATTCCAAATATACCTATCCCATGAGGCAGAAAAGCACAGAAATTAAGCACAGGCTCTAAATTCAGAGAGCCTGTATTCCACTCCTGGCTGTTCCACTTAGCGCTGTGAGGCTTCAAGCAAGTTACTTAACCTCTCTGAGCCTAATTTTATCTTCTGCAAAATGGCGATAATAATAGTATCTATACTATCATAGGTGGAGAAGGAAATGGCGACCCACTCCAGTACTCTTGCCTGGACAATTCCATGGATGGAGGAGCCTGGTAAGCTATGGTCCATGGGGTCGCAAAGAGTTGGACACAACTGAGCGACTTCACTTTCTTTCTATGGTTTCTTTTGGAGAAGGAAATAGCAACCCACTCCAGTGTTCTTGCCTGGAGAATCCCATGGTCAGAGGGCCCTGGTGGGCTGCGGTCTATGGGGTTGCCAAGAGTTGGACATGACTCAGAAACTAACACACACATACTATTATAAGAATGAAAAAGGTTAATATTTTAAAGTGGTTACAATGGTGCCTAGCATGTAGGAAGCTCTATGTAATCTAAAACCTCAATTAAAAAAAAGTATTCTATAAAAATCTAGCCAAATGGCTAAGCTCAATGAACACTACCTCTCACAGCATGTAAATAGAAGCTAACTCTACATACCTATTACTAAGATAATATGTAAATAAATCATGGCACATCTGTGTGACTGAATATAGTACAGCTTTTTAAAGGATGAGACAGAGCAACGTGTACAATATTTTGCTGTGCACAAAAGCAAATTATAAAACAGTATGTTCAATATAATCCCATTATTGTAAAAACAGTGTGTGGGGTATGTGTGTGTCTATGTGTGTGTAAAAATATGTGCCATACTAAAAATGTTTACCTCTAAGGAGTGGGATTGAAGCAGTACAGAGGAAACCTTCAATTCTTATTTCTTTATTATTTGAACTTTTTCAAATAAACCTGAATTACTTTTTATAAAGATTTTAAGTTATTAGTCTGAGCATAGGTTTAAATAATTGTTCTCTTTTTTTGAGAATCAGAGTTATAACCATGGAGTGGATGCTACAGATATCATCAATACAAATGACCAGCCAGGAAATGAGATTGTATGAATAGTCCATTTAATTAAATGTTTTGGCCACTTAGATCTATGTGAGCATAAAACGCAAAAACACAAAATAAGCTTTCATTGTACAGTAAATAGAGAGTAATAAGATTCGGTCAGTCTCTGAGAGACTTAAGTCTACTCAGTCTTAAAGAAAAGCAGGCCTAAAATATTTCAAATGTAAAGTTATATTAAAAATCCCAGTTTCAAACTGTGAATCCAAACAAACAATTATTTTAACATATTATCTTAAGGAAAGCACAGTTTCATATTTGAAGGAGAACCAAAAGGAAGGTTAACACTCTAAGCAACCAATACTTTCATCTAATACTGATACTAATACTTTGCCAAATTATCTTCAGAGACACTGCCTGACTGAAGTACCTCTGCAAGAAGAGTATCTCCATGATGGTAGATGAAACTGGGGAGTGTTAAAGTTTAAAGAGGCCTTGGAGATTATTTAGGTCAGTGTCCTCAGTTCACAGAAGACACTGAGCTCTGGAAGGGTCATGAGACTTTGTCAGAACAAAACCAGAATACAGTGTTGGGCAGGTGGTGGTTGAGGGCAATTGACCACCAATACGATGTAGCTTCAAACAACTACTTTCCTAGCACTTTTCAGGTCTTTTTAATGTAATGGTTAAAAACATGCATATAGTAAAAATAAATGACAGGATAGAATAGAATGAACACAAAAATACCCAATGGAAAGTTTCTTTCTTATCCCTGACTCGAAGCCCCAGTTCTTCTCCTCAGATATAACCACTATTAGGAACCCCATGTAGAGCCTTCCAGAGACACTCTATAAATTCCTAAGTATGTGTTATATGTGTGGCATATTATATAAACTCTCGAGGTTCTTCTTTCTTTCTTTGTTTTCACATAAACATGTCACAGAAAGTATTCCACATCAAAATATATAAATCTTCCCCCTTTCTGTTTAATGATTGCATAGTGTTCTATTGTGTGATATAATTTATTTGACCAATCCTCCTTTGATATTTAGATTGTTTCCAGTCTTTTTATTATAATAAACATGCTGTTACCAATGAATATCCTCATATACATTCCTTTGAGCACTTATTCAAGCAAATACAATGTATCAAATACTTAGATGTGGAATTATTTAGCCAAAGTCTATACACACATTTGATTTTGATAAGTGTTATTAAACTTACCTTCAAAGAACTATAATCATTTATAATTCCACTAAGAAAGTATGGAAGCCTGAGATTAACTTTATTTTATAGAGTAGTTATTATTTAAAGTTTTTTGTGTATTTTATTTCCTTGTCTAATAATGGTAAGGGCTTCCCTGGGGGCTCAGATGGTGAAGAATCCACCTGTGAAGCAGGAGACCTGGGTTTGATCCCTGGGTCAGGAAGATCCTCTGGAGAAGGGAATGGCTACCCACCTCAGTATTCTTGCCTGGAGACTCCTATGGACAAAGGAGCCTGGCAGGCTACAGTCCATAGGGTCGCAAAGAGTCAGATATGGCGGAACGACTAACACTTCAATAAATGGTAAGTTCCTTGAAGATAGTAAACTACAGCTTGTACAGCTTGATTTCAGTGTCCGTGACCATCCACATAGTCATTATTCAATAAACATGGAGTGACCAGAACTGTGCTAAAAAATTAAAGTACAAAAGCAGAATTCTATCCTGCAATAGTAGACTAGTTTTTCTCAGATTAACCCTTCTTCTGAAAAAAGTGAAATAAAGTTGGGGAAAAAGTTTTTAGAAACCCACACCTTTTAAAAGCAAACAATTAGCCAAAAACGAAACATTGCCCAATCAAAACCTAGAAGAAAATAAAAGTCTCATATTCAAATCTTTTTTCCGCCCCCCCCCCCCAAAAGGATACATGCCTATCTGAAAGAAATGGCTAGAATGTTGAATTTCCTTTGAAGGTCTTGGAGAGTGGTAACAAGACTTAATGCTCTGGGTGCACCACAGTTTAGGTCTCAGATAAACTACATACCACTCTTACATCTCAAAGTATTCATAAAAGTAGTTTATCAAATATACTGAAGAGTACACAATGGAAAAAAAATAGGTACACAGAAAATAAGACGTCTTGAGTGAGAACCAGTCAGAACAATAAAATAATAGAAACAGACTAACAAAGATGCCATATGTTGGAAATATCTGACACAAACTATAAAACAATTATACCTACCAAGTCAAAGAAAGAAAGAAAAACCAAGCATGAAAATTTCAGGAAGGAACTGGGAGAAAGTGACATCATTTTGCAAAGGAAAAATATAATAACAAATTAAGAATACGTTGAATAAGTTTAACGGAAGATTCAACATTCTGAAGAGAGAATTAATTAGCAAGAAAAGAGGTCAGAACAGACTTTCTACATACAGCAAAAAGAGACAGATAGATAGAAAATATAGAAGAGAGGGTAATAGAGGATATAGCGAAAAGATCTAATATATTTAACTGCAGATTTAGAAATAAAATCAAAAGAGAGAAATGGAGCAAAAACAATATTTAAATGCCATGGCTGAAATGGCAGAATTTTCCAGAACAGATTGACAAAACCTAAGAACCCCAAATAGGATAAAGAAAAAGTAAACATGTATCAAGATGTATCACTGTGAAGCTACAAAAAACTAAAGAAAAAAATGAAAAAGATTTACAGCAGCTAGAGAAAAAAAAACAGATTTACCTTCCAAAGGATCTATAGTTTAAGTAACTCAAGGGCAAAAATGAAAGCTAAAGGAAAATGGGAATGTGTTTTCAGTGTTCTTATAGAAAATAAAAACTATCATAGGATTTTATACTTAGCAAAATATCCTTCAAGCATGTAAGTGAAATAGGAAATTTTCAGATGACCAAAAACAGAGAATTCACAACCAGTAAACAGCTGAAGGATCAGAGATGCAGGAAGGAGTAAAGAACCAAAAGAGTGGTAAACAGGTGGGTGAGTATAAACATTGACTTTAAAGTTATAATGTGAACGTCTTATAGAGTTTAAACTGTTAAAATTCACGACAACTACAAGTTGTCAACTATGATTGGGACAAAGGGAGAATTGAGTTAAATTAAGTCCTTGTATTTGTTCCATAAGAGAGTAAACATGTTGATTAACTTTAGACTTTGCTAAGTGAAGGGTGAATGTTGTAAACTCTAGGGTAACCACTAAAAGAATAGAAAAAAGTAAATGATTCCCAAACCAACAGAGAGGGGGGAAAAATAGATTGCAAAGAAAAAAATCAATCCAGAAGAAGTCAAGAAAGGTGAGGGGGGGGGGAAAGACATGATGGATCAATTGTTGTTATTTAATCACTAAACCATGTCCAATTTTTTTGAGAACCCAAGGACTGTAACCCATGAGGGTCCTGTGTCCATGGGATTTCCCAGGGAAGATTACTCGAGTGGGTTGCCATTTCCTTCTCCAGGGGATCTTCCTGACCCAGGGACTGAACCCACTGGCAGGCAGATTCTCTACCACTGAACCACCTGGGAAGCCTAGTGGATCAATTAAAAGCACAAAATAAGGTGGTTGATTTTAACCTAAATAATTCAGTGGTTACATTAGGCATAAGTGTCCTAAATGTTCTAGCTAAAGCACAAAAATTGTCATGCTGGATAATAGCAAAATTAAACTGAATTAAATGTCATTTATAGGAGACATATCCAAAGTATAATACAGAAAAGTTTAAAGTAAAAGAATTAAAAGAATAAACCATACAAATGCTCACCAAAAGAAAGAAGGTATAACTATCTAATGTTAGACATACAGACTTTAAATAATGATTTATTCACTAGAGTTTTGTATTGGGTGAAAAAATAAGAAAACGATACTAATACAAATAAGATTCCCCAATACAGTCATCTTAATACAGTGAATAATGCCCTGGAAAAGGCATATATGAATGCTTTGATGGCACAGAAATAGAAAAGATAGTATATAACTGTGTGTCAATTTAAAAGTAGTTCCTTAGAGGAACTGACATATTGCCAGAATTTGGGTGCATTAATTCATCAGATATCTCTAAGTGAGAGAAAGGCATTCCATGCAAAGGAAACAATACACAAAGTAGGTGTTCATAAATGTTGATAGAAAGTATTGTTTAATTTAAGGATGGTGAGTACTGAAACAGTCCCATGCATTACCCACGTAGCAGCTATAGTGGATGCTATGGTGGCCTGCAAAGGTTCTCTTCCCTTCTCCTGAAGGCACTCATTTTTTGAGATATGAGAAGTGTCACCTGCTGCTGATGCCTCACAGTCAAGTCCTCCTGCAGACACCCACCTTTCCTAGAATCATGACCCCTTGCTTGGGGTCATGTTCCATGGGGGCAGCTTATATGCACTGGCTGGTTGATGCAACAGTTAGTTCAAAGGCCCTTTGCCTCAGTTTGGGGCAGTTCTGAAAGGACACTCCCCACCCCACCCCCCAGCTCCAGAGCTCCCTGTGGAATCTAGTGAGACCTTGGTCACACCTAGATCACACTTCATCCTCTCCTGGCTAACCCTACATCCCTCAACCTCTCACAGGTGTTACTGAGAGCACACCCCAGTAAACCTCCAGTGCAGCAGTCTGCATATTAGAATCTATTTCTCAGGAAACCTGCCATAAAATAGTGGCCAACATGGGAAAAAGCCCAAGGATCCTGCCCTCTGGCCCAGTGTTTCACCCCCGTATTTAGCTGATGGTGGGTACTATTTACTGTCAAAATCTCTGGGACTGGAGGCCACTCTAAGATTGCTCCTAGTATTTTTCAGTTGCTTTTTTTCTCATTCATTCTCAAGCTAATGCCAGTTCTGCTGAAGACCAGTTCTGCTGAAGACCAGTTCTACTTCTCACTTATACAGTTCTGCAAGTACTAAAGAACAGTAAAATGAAAAAGAAAAAAATCTGCTCATTGAGTATCTACAAATCCGCAAGATCCTTTTTTCCATGACATCTGGGCTTGAAGATGGTTTGTGATCAGTCAGTTCCCTCAGAGCTACCAAGCGGCAGAGACAATATCTGAACCAAGGGTCAGATAAAGCTCTTTCTCCACAGTTGCCACCCTAAGAGAGGAACATATTTAAAGTGGCCTGCCTGCCAATGCAGGAGACTGGGGTTCAATCCCTGAGTCAGGAAGATCCCCTGGAGAAGGAAATGGCAACCCACTCCAGTAGTATTGCCTGGGAAATCCCATGGACAGAGGAGTCTGATGGGCTATAGACCACGGGGTCGCAAAAGAGTCAGACATGACCTCATGGCTAAATGACAACAAATGGAGCAATAGAGAATGTAAAAGGAGAGAAATCAAGACTGCTCCCTAACATCAATCAGGCCTTGTTCAGGCTGGCCTACTTGCTGGGTTAGGAAGTGTTCTTTCAGTCCATCCTGCCCTCAGTCCTAAGTCTTTGCTCTTACTTCTTGGTCAACACAAGTTCCCTGGACCTTATATCACCGACAACCTTTTGTCTTATGATCCTGGCCAAGGCTTAGTTCCGTGGATTGATTTGATGAGACTTTTAAGAGTTTAGAGAAAAGTTAGTTCTGGATACCAAGATGTTACTACAACCAATTTCTTTTGTTTCGCAACCTCCCACTTCTCACTAGATGGGAAATAGTGTTGGGATTCTGCAGCCAGCCCCAGGCTCACTTGCTGTGTGCAGCAAGATTTGGAAAATGAAAACCAGAAGCATCTCAAAGAACGTTCCAGTTGGACTCTGGGGTAGTGCCTGGGCACTCTGCCAGAGTGGCTGGGAATTCTGGAGAGGTACTTTGATGCAAATGGCTAGTCTGGTTCATTCTGTATTTACCCCACAGGGTTATCTGCAGAGTATTTGTTTGTCATACCATTGCAGCCTATGGTGACCATCATCCTCCTTCTAAACACACTAAACATTGACAACGTGCCAGCCTCCAGATGGGGATGAGAATATACGATCCAGGTAAAGTGAAGGTCTTTGCACTTAGAGAGCCCTAAGTCTGAATCCTGGCTGTAAAACTAGTAGTTGTGGGCAAGCTACTTCAACTTGTAAACCTCAGTAAACTCATCTACACAACAGGGATAACATCCCCTTCATTGATGGAAAGCGTAATGAAATAATGAATATAAAGATATTAGTACAGTTCTTGGATCACAGTAAGTGATTCAATAAATAGTAGTTGTTACTATAAACAAACAATACTTCCTACTTGCTCACACTGGCAGAGATCATGCTTTAGAGATGCCCTTCATATTGTTCTTTTTCCTTTGAAGTTTGTCCATCTGAGCACAATGCTTGGTTGGCCCTACCTGAATGTGGGATAACCAGCATCACTAATCCTGACATTTTCAATAGTAATCTTGTACTCAAGCAAAAGATAGACTACAGAGGCCCTTTCCAGTTGATCATTTGCTATCTGTCCTTAACTGACCAGTCTGTACTAATGAAGTTCACATATCCAGACAATGCAGATGGTTTTCAAAGTCTGTTCTCTTGAGAAAAATAAAATGGGTATTGTAAGAAATGCTAACATCATTCTGGTCCTGAGAGATTTTCCTGAATTATCTAGTTACGTGCCTGAATTCTCCATGGAGGTTTGACAGGGAAAGTCATAGTTTTGATGTGTGATCAAGTATATGAATTTCCCCATGACCTGCTGCTCTGAAAACAGGTATTAGTAGTGACCCCCATGAACAGCCCCTCAAAAAATGCTGCAGTGTGAAGCAGAGTGTGGGCACAGAGCATTCACAACTACAGGATTCAATGAGTTAAATTTACCCCCCCCTGACTCTCAGGGCACTCTCCATCTCCCAAATATGCCACAATAATAATGCTAATGATTGCAAGCAGCATCTTTGTTGTATCTCATTTATTTTTACCCCATATTATGGAGTCTTGAAAGAATTTACTGACTGCTTGGGTTTTCTGACTAATTGGGGTAACTCTATGCTATAGCCATTAAGAGATTTAAATATAGCTCTTCTTGAGCAATACTCTTTATCGGATCCCCTGTTATCCTTTAAATATCTTGGTGTGCAAGTGGATAAAATTAGAAAGAATTTGTTTGCTTTAAATTACCAACCTCTGCTTGATAAAACTATTAGCGATTTAGCTAATTGGACGGCTCTTCCATTATCATTAATTGGCAGAGTTAATACTATTAAAATGGTTGTTTTATCTAAATGTTTGTATTTATTTCAATGCTTTCCCATCAAGCCACCTAAAAATGCTCTAAAGCTTTGAATTCTGCAATTAGTTTTGTTTTATAGGCTACAAACAGAGTTAAGATTAATCTTAAAACTACAACTACTCTAGGAGGCCAAAGGATTAATTCTTCCTTTTCAAGGAGTAGATGAACGTGAGAGTTTCTTGGACAGGCTTTGTCCATTGTCTCTGGATATCGTCAATAAGAAGTGCCAAAGCCCAAAAGAAACTGAGAGATTCTGGTTAATGTTCTTGATCTAATAAATCTTTACAAGAAAACTTTATTTCACACTCGCTTATGGATTCAATCACAGTTATTCATTCAGCAAATATTTATTGTGACTTGCACCAATCACTATTTAGATGCCACGGAAGACTTCCAAGGTGAGTAAAATACAGCCTTTGCCTTTAAGAAGTTCAGATAAAGAAAACACAAATAACTACAAGGTAACATGGTCAGTGTTACTCTGGAGAAATAATCAGTATGCTGAGTCAGAGGAAAAGGTGTTGCTAAATCTGCATGGAAGATCAAAAAAGGCTTTCCAGAGAATATGACATCCAAGCTGATTCTTGAAGAATGGGGCTCCCACAGGGTCCTTCCAAGATTTAAAGGAACACCTTGAGTGTTTTCTTCCAAATAATGGAGTAGCTTGATTTGTGAGACAGTTAAAATTGTCCACTCAGATAAAAGGTGACCATTTTCTCTTTGGTGGATCAAGGGAATTCCATGGACATAATGTATCAGCACTTTTGCAAGATACTTAACTAGGGCTTTCATGATCTGTTTTTGCTTTTTTTAACTTTTTATTTTATATTGGAGTATAGTTGATTAGCAATGTTGTGATAGTTTCTGATGTACAGCAACGTGATTCCGTTAAATACATACACGTATCTGTTCATGATCCCTTTGAATGTCAAGACTGGGACATGTGAGCAGAGTGATGGCAGAGGTATATAAAATTCTGTGTATGTGTGTTCAGTTGTTCAGTCGTGTCCCGATCTTTGCGATCCTGTTGTCTATAGCCTGCCAGGCTCATCTGTCCACGGAATTCCCCAGGCAAGAATCCTGGAGTGCGTTGCCATTTTCTACTCCAGGGGACCTTCCCAACCCAGGGATCAAACTCATGGCTTTTGCATCTCCTGCATTGGCAGGTAGATTTTTTACCACTGCACTACCTGGGAAGCCCCACATAAAATTCTAGTAGGTTGAAAAATGGACTCCAATGTGTTAACTATGGTTTTAATACTAACCTAGAGAACAGCCTCCCCAAAATATGCCAATGAGTATTCTCTTTGACTATGTCCTGTTCAGAGTTTTTAATAATTTGGATAAGGACATAGAGGCTTGTTCAGTCAATCTGTGGATGATACATATCGTCCAAGGCAGCCAATATATTGATGGATTAATCAAGGATTTATAAAGATCTCAAGAAGCTGGAATAAAGGGTCAAAGTTAATCACATATAACTAAATAAGAAAAATGAATGTCCTCCCTTACTTCATCCCAGTTACTAAAGTATAGGCAGAAAAGCCCTCACCTATGGCATTGTGAGGCAATAGAAAATGTTCCAAATTTGGTGTCAGAAGACCTAAGTTCAAGTCCTAGCTTGACTGAATGTTGCATGGGCAATTTTAAGCAGTACTCTAAAACTTCACCGAGCATCAGTTTTTCCATCCATAAATGAAAAATAAGACAATTTCACAGAGCTTCTATGAGAACAGGGAATACACAAAGACTTTGTAAACTATATATCACTATCCAAAAGTTATCTTTTGTCATGCTTTTAATAACAAGAGTGAAATAATAATAACAACAGCAGCAATAGTAATTTATTTGAGATCCTGTAGTCTTAAATTCCAACCTAGAGACCAACAGTGTAGCTTTCAGAATAGCCAATATAGTCTCTACCCAGCCTTCCTTATTTTCAACAACCTCCACAGACAATTCTGAGAACCAGTGGAGTAGTTTGTTTTAAACTTTCCTGATGATAAAAATACCACATTGTTTAAACACAGTTTCTAAGGGAGGCCCCACCCCTGGAGATTCAAATTCAATAGGTCTGTAATAAGGACCAGGAATTACTATCATCAGGAGAGTTTGAAAAACATTGGACTAGATAATCTGTAATATTCTTCCCAACTTCTAAGATTCTGAAGATCTGATCCAACTCTAGCTGCTCACTGGTTCTGATAATAGTTTTGAAATACTTGGATTATAGTAATCAAGCCCCAAGAGAAAATATATATGCTTGTGGCTGGCCATGATATTCTTCATATGGTGTCTCTAAGGAATTAAACACATTTTTTAATAAACTAAACAGCAACGAACATGTTGACTTTCCAACTGGCTACAGTTTGCTATTCCGGCTGATTCCAGTAAATCTATGCATGCATAAATGCAAATGACAAAGTGAATCATTTTCGTTAAAGTACTACTCACTATAAACAGACTTTAAACCTTTGATCAGTTAGGAGTTGAGTGTAATATATTAAAATCAATATTTTGTAAATATTTTCATGTAAACATACTCCATTCTCTGATGATGTGAACACAAGTCACTAGAGTTTCGGTCTAGACACATTCTTTTTTTTTTCAGCAAATATTTCACCTTAAAGTAGAGGTGAGAAAGTAAGAGTGTTTGAGTCCTGATCTGCCATCACATCCAGCAGCTTTCAGTAGCCTTTGATTGTCTCATCTGTGTCCGCTCACGAATAGCGTTCCAGCTCAATGAGCGCAGATCTAGGTCTTCTGCGGGTCCTCTTTTCTTTCTCCCATTCCCTGCAGCTTAGAACCAAAAGCCAAGCTTTCTATGCATTTCTGAAAAAGAGGCTGGGGAAAAAAAGGAAAAGGAAATTATTACGAAGCGAGTGAAATGTGAGTTTTGCATTGAGGTTTTTCTTTCGGAGCACGGTTGCCTTAGTCCAGAGGGAGATGGCGCAGGCTCGGCTGCAGCCCCAGAGCTGTTTGCGTCTCTGCTGGGTAAACGATGTTCTGAGGAACTGAGAGTCTTGTACGCCCTGCGTGTGAGATATAGGTTGAAGATAAAGGTGAAGAAAGAAGACAGATAAACAGGCAGGAAGAGAGGCTGGCAAACTGGAATATAACTACATCCTCCACAACTCAAACAATAGCAACTAAATCCCCCCCTTTCACGGAACACTTTGTTCTCCAAAGGGAAGAATGTGATCAGTTTTGCCATTCTTTCACTGATGATAACAGTGTCTATTCCAAGGCGGCAGGGGAGGGGGTATCATACGTGTTTGGGAGAATCAAGTCATATTATTTTGGAACACATTGACCAAAGCAAGTCAACAATTTTGGAATACACTTTATTTCTCCAAATGTGCTCTAGGAGAACATTGCTGCTGTTGTTTCATCACTAAGTGGCGTCCGACTCTTCTGTGACCCCATGGACTGTAGCCTACCAGGCTCCTCTGTCCACGGGATTTCCCAGGCAAGAGTACTGGTGTGGGTTGCCATTTCCTCCTCCAGGGGATCATCCCAACCCAGGGATCGAACCCACATCTCCCTCTTTGGCAGGCATTGTCAGTGCCTCCTTTACCATTCACCAGGGAAATGGGTCAAGAGAGATAAATTAATAGATTACTATCTTTATCATAAGTGATGTGTTATTTTAATGACCAAAACAGACACTTCAGTTTAAGAACAAATTCAGCAAGAAATCTTCCACCCAAAAGTGCATGTTGACATGTCAGATCTTTCCCTAAAACGACATCCCTCCCCCTCCCCTCTACACTCCCATCAAGAGATAGTCCGCCAGCTGTCTTCCATGTATGTGTAAGTGAAGTCGCTCAGTCGTGTCCGACTCTTTGCGACCCCACGGACTGTAGCCTACCAGGCTCCTTAGTCCATGGAATTTTCCAGGCAAGAGTACTGACTGGAGTGGGTTGCCATTGCCTTCTCCAGGTGTCTTCCATAGCTCCTGCAAATTCCCTAAAGAACAGAACTGGAGAAGCCAGGCTATTCCCCAGAGAATTTCAGCTTCCTCTACCTCACAGAATGAGGAAAATCCTATATGCCTCAGCCAAGAAAAGACTGAGCAGCTCCTTCTCCAGGTGATAGAAGATAAAAGGAGCAGGCGAGAGAAGTTATCAGGAGGAGGAGGGAGGGGCCAGAGGACTGTGCCCCCACTGTGACCGCTCTAGGCACTCTCAGCCTCCAGGGATCACATCTGGTTCTTTTCTCTTGTTCTCCAGCAACCTGTCTCCTTGCAGTGCCCCAGACACTGCCTGTCACCTCACTGGAGAAGTTCAAACAAACTGGCGCTCTATCTTATATTCTTTCACCTTGTTCATTCTCAAGTCACTTTGCCTCCACACAATTCAGAACGTGTTTGTTGAACACCTGCTCAGTGCCAGACTCCCTGAGAAAAGTAGTGCAAAGCTAAGTATTTACACTCTTCCTCACTCAGCCTCGGAGAAGGCAACGGCAACCCACTCCAGTACTCTTGCCTGGAAAATCCCATGGATGGAGGAGCCTGGTAGGCTGTAATCCATGGGGTTGCGAAGTTGGACACGACTGAGCGACTTCACTTTCACTTTTCACTTTCATGCATTGGAGAAGGAAATGGCAACCCCACTCCAGTGTTCTTGCCTGGAGAATCCCAGGGATGGTGGAGCCTGGTGGGCTGCCGTCTATGGGGTCGGGGTCGCACAGAGTCGGACACGACTGAAGCGACTTAGCAGCAGCAGTCACTCAGCCTGCCTACTGAGCCATATGCATAGGGCCACACAGATAGCTTCATAATGAAGACTATGACATTTTGCCAAGGATGAATGGCTATGGAAACGAAATTGGATTTCAGTGTACCAGTTATCCCTGGGGCAGGGTGGGAGGGGGCCTCTTTCTAGGAGATGTTCCTTTAAGGTAGTGATACAATCCCACATTTGTATAAAGGTCTAGAGTTTACAAAGTCTTCTCATAAACATGATCTCATTGAGAAATGTTGAGAGTCAGCTTTTCTTTCACAATTTACAGATGACAAAAATGAGGCTAAGAAAAAGTAAGATCATGCTGCACCAAGAGATTTTTAACATAATATTGTTCAACAGCTGGTATACACCCAGAAAAAACTAGGCTAGCTCCCGATTATAATGTTACTCCCTTAGGTATTTCCAAAGTGTAGCTTCAATTATCCCGCAGAATAAGATTTGGAGGCAAAAAGATGCCAAGTACTGTAAGCACATGTCACCAATGGACAGGAGGAACTGTCACAGCCTTCTTACACAGTGGCCAGGAGATAAGATAATACATTTCTCAGGGTCTGGAACATTCTTCTCTGGATCACTATGATACAAGACCTATAGATGGAGTTGAGGGTAGGGTTCTACAGACTTCAGCTCAGAACACAAATCAAAGACTCCAGGAAATTTCCCAAACTGTGCAGCTCACTGGGCAAATAATCAACCTGGATTTAAATGACATTATCTTCAGGTGAAAGAATCTGCCTGCAATGTGGGAGACCCAGGTTCGATCCCTGGGTAAGGAAGATCCCCTGGAGGAGGGAATGGCAACCCAATCCAATATTCTTGCCTAGGAAATCCCAAAGACAGAGGAGCCTGGTGGGCTACAGTCCATGAGGTCACAAACATTCAAACATGGCTGAGCGACTAACATTTTCACTTCTTTCATCTCCTGATGGGGGTAGACATTAAGAAGACTGTCTTCAGGAAGGTGCGGGAGCTGAGTTATTGCTTCACAAGCACCCATCTATAAAAAACTGGTGCCGTTGCCACTGGATACGCCAAACTCTGATGAGGCTAGGGAACTAGCTTATGCACACTGAAATGGGCTGGAACTCCTCGGATGAAAGACATCTCTATAAGACATGTGGATGTGCATTTGATAATCTTTGACATATGTTTAATATTTAGATTTCCAAGATTACTCATGTTAATATCCGCTGCACATCTTACTTTTTTGCCTTTTGTGCTCACTGGGAAATGTGGGTTTGGACACGTTTCAAGCCAGATTTGTTCCTGTTGCTTTATTGCTGCTAACCACGGGGTCACTAAAATGGGAAAATCATCTGCTTCTTCTTCCACTGAACTTTGAATTCAAAACTTAACAATTCTGAAAATAAAAAGAAAGAAAGAAAAGCAGGAATGAAACAAGTAAATGAATAATGAATGCAGTAAAAATAAATGTGTGGTTCTGAGCCCCATTTAATTTTTCTTCAATGACAGTGTTGTTAATGCTATAAAATATTTTCTCTGATAAATGCGAGTTAGCTAATTTGCATGAATGGCTCGTCTGTCATTGTTTTAGTCTGTTGAGTTATGGGTTTTTAAAAATGGGTTCTTTTCTGTTTGACTTCTAATACATTGTTATTATATGTGATCACTGAGCTTTCCTAATGCCACACTGAAAACATGGGTTTCATCTTTTTTAAAAAAAATGTAATTTGAGACAAGTAATTTATGTAATAATGAAGTTCTTCAGATAAATGTATTTATAAGGAAAAGTCATTGACACATTAGTTAGTATTCCTTTTTAATACAAAAAATAAAATCTATTTTCTGACAAAGTAGCAACTACACAAAACTTGGGAAATTTAAAATGAAGCCTCCGAGGATCCCCCTCCACACTTAAAGTTCTGTAATTTCCCAAGGACTGAAAAAAAAAAAGAGCTCTGCAAAATGTTTGGCGTGCACCTGTCCCACAAAAGACTGAGGAGCTAAAGAAAGGCCTTAGATTCTGAATCTTACATAGGCTAATGCAAATTAAATCATGTTAACAATACTGGGGAGAGGTTTCAGTGGGCTTCTTTGGGATAAAGCAAGTAAAGGCAGAAGCAGTGTGCCTAAGCAAGACGGGGATTCCAAGCAGGGTGTCACTCCATCCACCTTTGCTTTTGAAGGTGTTTTTAAAGTAAACTCAGTGCCCATAAACTTTGAAGCAGACGCCTAGGTCTCCAAATTGTCCAACTGCACGTCAAGAGCAGCATTCGAACACTGGTGAAATCGTAACCCATGAGGCAATTACTTCAGAGTTAGAAGCTCTAGAAAATAGCATTATATGACACTGAAGTGCCATCTCAGCAGTCATCACAGTGTAAAGCACTAATGAGTAAGTGCTCTCTGGCTGCCTTGCCCCATAAATGACAGAATCCAAAGACGGGGAACCTGACTTAAATCCACCAGGCATAGAAAACTGCAGGTGTGTTGGGACACCCTACCAGGCACGGCCCAGGGTTTTGCTTCAGCACAAAGTGGAAAGCCTTGGACTCCGAGGTATGTAGACGCAATTTCAAATCCCCCTTGGCCAACTACCTGCTCTCTTATCTCCTCTGAGCACTTCTTTCCTAACACAGGGTAAGTTCCACATGTTAGCTACCGCTATTCATACTAAAGTATTTATACAGTGGAGAAAATAGGACCCACTCTATGACACTACTTTGAACGTTAGGGATAAGACATTTGTAACTCCAAACACAATACTTGGCATTTAGGTAGCTACTACTCCTACTTTGTGTCATTATCATTAGAATCATCTTCATTGGACTATAAACTGTTCATTCGAGTAGGGGTTGTGTCTATTGAATTTAGTGGTGAGTCCCCAGCACCTGGGGCTTCCTTGGTGGCTCAACGTAAAGAATACGCCTGCCAATGTAGGAGATGCACGTTTGATCCCCTGGGTCAGGAAGGAGGAGGGCATGGAAACCCACTTCAGTATTCTTGCCTGAGAAATCCCATGGACAGAGGAGCCTGGAGGGCTGCAGTCCATGAGGCTGCAAAGAGTCGGACACCACTAACAACCAAACAACAACAAAAACAACTCCAGCACTTAGAACAGTGCCTGGACATAAAACAATCTATTTGAACCTCTCCCCCTAACAGCGCTGACATAATTCAGACCATATCTGATGTTTGTTTGTATTTTAAATGTAAGCCTTTAATTCCAAAACACATTCAGATTGAAACCAGAGAGCCCTGTGAAAGTTGTGAATAATCTGGTTGTACAGTCAGTTCCAAATAGCTGGAGATCAAGGAAAAGCTCCAGAATCAAAAGACTGAGATCTAGTGTCCCTCTGGTTTCTGTGTCTGTATGACTTAATGCAAGGCCCAAATGTTCCTGAGGTTCAATCCACTTACCTATGAAATGAGGAATAATGGTGGTGTGGTTTAACCTACTCTAGTAGCATTGTTTTGAGGGCCAAGTAGGGCTATATATATAAATATAACATTGAAAAATGTTTCATGTTCTACAAAATGTTACTGATAATAAATATTACTTATCATTCACCAACATGGTTGAATATCCACTTGGCCTCTGGACAAAAGGAACTGTATAGACCAGCAGGCCAAAAAGTCAGCCTGGGGGTTTATATAAATGGATTTTATGTTTTTAGATTGCTAAAAAGAAAAAAAAATCAAAACAAGAATTCTAGTTCATGACACATGCCTGTGCACACTAAGTCATTTCAGTCAGTAGTGTCTGACTCTTAGCCACCCTATGGACTATAGCTCACCAGACCCCTTTCTTCATGGAATTTTCCAGGCAAGAATACTGAAGTGGGTTGCTGTTTCCTTCTCCAGGGGATCTTCCTGACCCAGGGATCAAACTCATGTCTCTTGTGTCTCCTGCATTGGCAGAGAAGTAAACTCAGTGCCCCTAAACTGGGAAGCCCATTTCATAACAAATCTACAATATTTACTCTCTGAATTTTTAGAGAAAAAGTTGGTCAACCCCTAAGTCTTAAGAGTTTATATTAATTATAGTTTTAGTTTCTTTTAAGGTTAAACCTTGAAGCAGATAGAAATTGTGCCCTGAACAATTGATGCTCAATTAGCTGCAGCTCAGACATAGTGCAGTTAGTAAAGAATTTCCCTGCAGTTCAGGAGACCCAGATTCAATTCCTGGATTGGGAAGATCCCCTAGAGAAGGAAATGGCAACCCACTCCAGTATTCTTGCCTGCAGAATCCCATGGACAGAGGAGCCTGGCAGGGTACAGTCCATGGGGTCGTAAGAGTCAGACACAACTTAGAGACTAAACCACCACCACCAGGTAACAAAAAGAGTACTTCCTTAAATTAAAGGCAGACCCTGGTGCACCTCACCAGCCTAAGGAACACCCTCAAGTCCAGGATGAAAGCTGCCCATTCTAGCCTGCTCAAGTCTCTGGGTCCCAGGTGAGCCTGTCCTCTGTGTCACCAAAGTCAGTGTCTCTCTTGTTTACCTCTTTATTTTCAGCATCTATCAAATAGCAAGGATTTCCTAAGTATTTGTTGAATGAATGAGTGAATTCAAATATTCATCCATCTGCTATTCACAGGCTGGCTCCAGCCCTTGCTCTTCCATAACACCTTCAGAAACTACTCCAACCCAGAGGTCTCATGTCCTAGAGTCTCACACCGTCTTTGATCCAAGGGAGGCCAGGTAGGGTTTTCAAGATACTCTTGAAATGTTGCCCATACTCTTTGCTAATGATTGTCCAGTAAATGCATTCATTATGTATTTATACTTTGTTCTTCCAATAAGGTTATAAAACTGTCAGGTCCAACATGGCACCACTTTTGACTTCCTCCTTAAAACCAGCCAGTGAATCCATCTGCACTTGCAGCAAAATACATTAGGATGACCTAACCCCAGTACCTATGACTTGACACGGAGACTATCTCATTGCTGGTTCACCCTGAATGTCAACTGCTGACCTGAAAATTTCAACCCTGGGTCTCACCATGTGTCGAGTACTAGCTCGTCACTTTGTTCCTTGGTTTCTGGGTCCCAGGAGTGGTCATTGGAGGCAGGGCCTTGTCTTGCCTGGCCCTGCAATAAGGGGTGGAACTCCATCTCTTGACCCCAGCCCGGTGCTTGGGGCTGCATGCTCTGCACTTGCTCCTGATGCTGACAGCCTTCTGCCTACTGAACATCCCAGGACCTTCCAGTGCCCTCGGGCTCCCACTGTTAGATCATTCATCGTGGACCATACTCACAATCACTTGGCAGGACTGTAACCTCCAGGATATCACATTTTATTCACTCTCTTCTGGACTACCCCAACCTGTGGCGAGTCGCCGGGCCAGATTAGGCCAAGCTGTGAGATACAGTTCTGCAACTTGCACTTCTTTTTTATCTCCCACATGCCCATATGGTGCCTGAACCACTGCAGGCTTGCCAGAGCGGCTCAGCAGAGATCCATTCATTGTTTTTCCAGCACACAAAAAAATAATAAAAGATGGTCACTTATAAAGTGTCATATCTAAGTTTCTTGTATGTCAAACTCCATGGTTCTCATCCCATCAGACCCAACATCTCCTTTTTATAAAAAATATTTTATGATCCCGCCCCTTTACCATCGTGAATTGAAATGTATAGACAGTATACAGTCAGCCCTTAGAATCTGACGCTTATGCAGCCAAGGAGTCAATCAACCACAGATGGAAAACATTAGTTTTTTAAAGTTCCATAAAGTTCCAAAAAGCAAAACTTGAATTTGCTGTGCATCAGCAACTATTTACTTAACATTTACATTGTAGCTGGGCTTCTCAGGTGGTGCAGTGATGGAGTCTGCCTGCCAGTGTAGGAGCCGCAGGAGATGTGGGTTCGATCCCTGTGTCGGGAAGATCCCCTGGAGCAGGAAATGGCAGCCCACTCCAGTATCCTTCCTGGAAAATCCCACGGACAGAAGAGCCTGGTGGGTTACAGTCCACGGGGCTGCAAAGAGTAGGACACGACTGAGCGACTAAGCACACGCACATGCATATACATTGTATTTACAACTATTTCCATTGTATTAGGTATTATAAGTAGTCTAGAGATGATTTAAACCATATGGTAGTATATGCTTAGGCTATATACAAATACTAGGCCATTTTATATAAGGGACTTGAGCATTACAGATTTTGGTATCCATAGGAGTCCTGAAACCAGTCACTGACAATACCAAGGAAGGGCAACTTATCATGTCCATATATTACCTAGACACATTTTTAAACATCAATATAATGCCCTGCATGTACAATAAAGAAGAAACAAAAGGAAAGTAATTCATAATAAAATAATGTGCATTTACACGTGTACACAAGAAAGGCTTGAAAAAGTAATCAAATGCTTGCACTGTGATTTTCTCATGCCCAATTCTTGGCAAAGTTTTGAACAAAACAAAATATAATCTTGCCTTAATATACAAGGTAGTTGTAAATTCATGGAAAATTTAGTGTGTATTAAAACTGGGTAGCAAATTATATAAATTGGAGTTAGGTTTTAGGCTTAGACAGGTTTACCTACATGAATGCCTGGCAGGACATTCAGAAACCACGTGAGATGATATAGGATTCCACATTGTGTGCGACCGTCTCACATCCCTGACTCCCACCCAGTTTAGTGACATCTGAAAAATGTTTCCAGGAATTTCCAAAGCACTCTGTAGGGGGCAGTATCACCACCATTGAGAGCTATTGGTTTAACCTACCTATTCAAAACTGTCCTGCACTTAGATCCCCTCTCAGACATAATATCTCCTCTGATCCTGTTGCTGCTGCTGCTGCTAAGTCGCTTCAGTTGTATCCGACTCTGTGCAACCCCATAAACGGCAGCCCACCAGGCTCCCCCGTCCCTGGGATCCTCCAGGCAAGAACACTGGAGTGGGTTGCCATTTCCTTCTCCAATGCATGAAAGTGAAAAGTCAAAGTGAAGTCACTCAGTCGTGTCTGACTCTTAGCGACCCCACGTCCTGCAGCCCACCAGGCTCCTCCATTCATGGGATTTTCCAGGCAAGAGTACTGGAGTGGGGTGCCATTGCCTTCTCTGCCTCTGATCCTGAGACCCTCAACTAAAGGGTTTGACTGAGTGATTGTACTTCAGGGGCTGGCACACCCCAAATCCAAGAGCCAAAGTTGAATGAATCCCGAGATCTCAACACTACCCAATCTCAAGGCTATGATTTAGGCGGTCACAAGAAGAGGAGATGTCGTTGCACAATGGAAATATGAGAGCTCCCTCTAGCTAATTAATCATATTAAAAGGCAAAATCATCAGGACTCCCTTACTCCACTGACTCTCTGCATCACATACTCCTTTTGCTCTATAAAACCACTGCATGTAAGGGTTGACAGTAACTTTCTCTCTCTCTGCACACAGTTAACGCTTCATCCTGTCTCCCAGACCACCTTCTCCTGCCCAACCTTCTGCCATTTCTCCTAACACATGTCACAAGCACCCCAGCTCCATGCCTTCTTTCCGAGACCTTATATTGCTAATCCTACCTTCCAACTGACCTTCTTTCCATAGCGTTTCCTGGCTCCAATTCTGGCTACATTTCTACACAGTCTAGGTAAACCCAGACTGCTCTCCCATTACCCTCATCTGGTTCACCCTGGGAAGGAACTCTGACTGGTCTTCAGGGGCCCACCCTGGGTGATTTCTCTGTATGTTCCCCCATACTTTTGCTCTTCAATATCCATCTTCAATAAAGTGGGACCTTAATTTATGTGGCATGAGACTCCATCCTCCAGGATGTTTCTCTTGCTGTTTCCTCCTTCATCTCTTAAACTCTATCACTCTTCTAAACCAGCTGAAATATCCCCTCCTCCAAGAAGTCTTCCTAAATATTCTCTCCAAGTTTCTGCACCTCTTCCATAGTCAGTCTCTTTTGCTTCAACCTTGAAGACAAAGGTCCTTTTTAGGATTCTTTTGTGTCCCCAGTGACACAGAGGAATTTGCCACGGTAGCCCAACTGTCCAATCCATTCTTGTGGTTTTATGAACTCAAAAGAAAGGGAAGTGATAGACTGATGGCATATTTGAAATCTTTGAAGAGGAGCCCCTAGCCTCTTCTTCAGAATCACTTCCCTTCTCCTCAACTAAAGTCAAACCCCCCGGGGACACAAGCTGGTCCAGAGATGTCCTTCCCCTCTTCAAGTTGCAACATTAGTGCATTGAAAGTAGATCCAGGCCATCACAGTGACTCTGAAAACATGAACTAAGACAATAATAAATTAGAGCAATAGTCAACTCATAGCACTGTGATGCTTTCATGTATGAATTGGAATGTGAACACTGAGATTTTCATTTCATGGTTGAAAAATATACGAGTTGACCCAAATACTAATTTCTGCATTTCCATCATTTACATATCATGGGTCAGTAACCATTTCTTGCCTAAGTGGCTTTCCAAATGAAAAGCTGTAATATTGTAATGGTTTATCATATTTACAAACATTGCATTGTGCTACCCATTCACGGCTTTGGATTCATTGGCAAACAAGCAGATCCCAGTCTCCAAGAAGGCAGAGTGGTGCCTGAGAGGAGAGAGCCAGTTCCCCAAGGAGAGATCCATTTGTTTCTTCCTCCCTCAAGTTCAGGAGTCCAGGAACCTCTATTTCACTGGGACGTCTTCTAGCCACCTCTTTTCTCCCGTGTGCCATGTGGTCAGCAGGGGCCAGGGCTGAACTCTGCTTGTGTTTCTGTGATTTTTCTCCCCTCTGTGGCCAAAGAATCTAGCTGCTTTGAAAATGTCTCCTTGGGAGGCTGGAAGTGCTGAGAGAGCCAAATGTGATCTTTGGGAAGGGTAATGCAACCTGATGTTTTTTATTACAGTTCAGAACAACATCGAGTGAAATGCCTACGGTGATTCTTTTCCCTCATTTTAATGCCAGGATAATACAAATCAGCACGTGACTGAACTGGTCTTTGATGTGAGCCCTGTCCTTGTCACTGCACTCCTTCACAGTGGCCTGAGTTACCTGCACCATTAGGGATCTCACTCTTATCACTGGACATGAGTTTCTTAGAAATCTGTGTTTTTAAAGGATAATAGAGTTAGCACCATAGATTAAAAGGAGAGCTGGTGTAACTGTTACCCTGCCCCTGCAGGCTCAGTTTCCAGGTCTGACTTGCTCTTTCTTACAACTGGGGTTGAAGGTCAGCATCCAGCCTGTGTGGGGATAGTCGCCCCTTCCTCATTCACACATGCACGCTCTCAGCCCCAGCTGTTCTCCAACCCACACCTCCTTTGCTGAGCTTCTCTTGCTCCTGCTTTGGCACAAACACTTAGAAGGAAACTAAAGGGAAAGCATTGAGGTCATTTATTAGATTCTCCTGTGAATTTGGTTTCAGGACTAGAAAGTAGTGCCGTGGCTGTGTGATTTATGAAATCCCTCCTGCTGCTGCTTTCCCTTATTTTGAGGGTGATGTACAAGAAGTGAGTTAGCGAAGAGTTGACTGGTCACATTTCACACCCTCACCTGTGAGTCCTAGCATGGAGGGCATAAAGACAATAATGTGGACAGAGAGGTGGTGGGGAGGGATTTAGCTGTTAATGGAAATTTCTCCTTCAGACTCTCTGGGAAAAAAAAAATGTTGCCTTTCAGAGGATGGATCTCCCCACCCCTTTTTTTTCTTTCTCCCTGGCTCCTGTGTTTTAAAAAAGTTAAAGGGTGTGTGTGTGTGTGTGTGTGTGTGTGTGTGTGTGTGTGTAGAGGGGGGCAGTATGTTTGGAGGGAAGCAAGCCGAAAGGGAAGGGAGTGGAAAATGGTTGTTATCATCCCAAAGTCCTTCTCTGGCTGGCTGCAGCTCTGTTTATGAAATGCCATAACAATAGTGAGCTCACGCCTGTGTGCTCCTATCAAGCAGGGTTCCTGGGTGCCAGATGGGCACTTTGTGACTGTATAAGCGTGGATTATTTCATTTCCTACATCTGGGACTCCAAATGGCCTCCCAGAATGCCACAGGAGAGGGATACCACTTCTCAGCTGGGAGCCCCCACCTTCACCAGGGTTCCCAGTGGAGCAGAGGGAAGGAAGCCAGCCATTCCCAAGCGATATCTGAAAGTTGACACACACCAGGGCCAGGGAGAATGTTTTAGAAGCCAGAACAAGATGGAAATAAATAATAACCCATCATGTATGTCAGCAGCAGTTGAAAAAAAGAGGAAAGAACAAATGAAAAACAAATCATAAAGCATTTTCTTCCCTGGCCTCAGAAGATGTTCTGGGAATAATGTTTTGTATTTCAGCTTTGAAATTCTGTTGTGATCTTCTAGCCACACACCTCTGGATATTGCTAGTGGTCCAGATAAGGAAACCAAAATGATCTGAGGAATGCCGGCATAGACCACAGCCTCTTGGCCTCTTTCTTACTTTATTTCAGTTAATGGGATGAGGTGTATTGGTATGAAAGAGTAGCAAGAATGCTTACTTCTCCTAAGTACTGAACCAAAGGTGAGTGTTCGCAGAGGCAGCACACTGAACTGCTGTTTAAATAAATCCGGTGGACAGAATTGCCATCCAAAAATCAAACTCTTCTTGTTTTCAGGTTTATTGTGGAAAATCCTCACCTGCTCAAAAGGAGTTATCCAAATCACTTAATTTGTCCTGCAAGAGAAAAAAAAAAAAACTTTTTTATAAGAATATGTGACTTATGTTAAAAAAAAAATCTGACAGTTGACTTAACCGTTTTGCATAAGATATTTACAAACCATGGCAGATTAAAGGGGGTTTTTATGCATTTTCACATCCTGCTTGGTTTAAAGCAGCAATTTTCTGCAAGGACAACAGAGAAAAAAACACGCTTTACACTGCTTATATTAATTACATTTTTTCATTACCCGTCATGTTTTCTGCAGGCTTGTGTATTATTACTGCAAAATGTAATGAAATAGAAAAAGGAGAAAAGAATGGACTTCTGGGAAATTTTCCAATTCTTGAAATGCAGTGTTAATTGAGAGCTATTTTTAGGGCTGTGCGGATAGTGCAGGACCCAGGGCCATTGGTACAAATGGGTCCAGTCCAGGTGCAGCTTCCCGGGTGACAGCCTGAGTCTCTGCTGCTGGAGAGCTTCAAAATTTCTCTCTTGCTTGGTGCCAAGTCTACTGAAGGACATGGAAGGATTTCTACAGATGAGCCAGTCACAAAGGAAGTAGAAGAAAAGCAAGGGGAGATGAAAATGGATCCACTTGGAGCCCAAGCTCAGTGATGCTTTGTAGCGATTCCCAACCTCACCTTCATCCACTCCATCAGAATGAAAGAAAACTAATCAATATTTAGGAAAATGGTGACATAAAGTCCAATATGTTCCAAGGCCCTTTCAATGAGGAATTCAAAAAGTGTCCATGAGGTGGTGGCCAACAAGACCCTTTATCAGGAAACTTCTTCCCCTACTGGAGAATTTACAAGTTCTTAGTGTTGGGTATATCCTGCCAAGGACTTGAGGAAAATTGTCTGCCAAGGCAGGAACTCGATGAATTGGAGAAATATTGTTTCTTTTATTACTAAACTATATAGATCATAGGTTTAATTTCCCACTTGATTAAGCTGAATAGATGACTCTCAAATTCATCGAGGCCCTTCTGTATTACTTCTGTACCCCAGAATCCCATTTCCAGATGTAGTATTAGAACTAACATTGCAAATGATAGAAGACACATAGTAAACATGTTTATAGGGGCCAAGTGTTCTTCTAAGGAAAGGTCCCAGAAGGGCTTCAAAGAACTTAGAAACTCTGGGCACATTTGAAAGTTCTCTATCTCAATATACCATAAAGCTTCTGAGGCTCTCTTGAGTGTTTCAGCCACCCCTAAACATTAGTCTCTTGCAAATGCATTCTATAAAAAAAATAAACAACTGCTAAAACCCATAAATTCCTATAATTCTTATTGCTGCTTCCATTTTCACCAAGTAAAGACAACTGTCCATAAAAGTCATCTGGCCAAAACTCGCTTAAGGCTCTCAGACTTAGAAATCCTGTGTGAGCAGCATTTCACCCAGTTAAAAGCAACTGAGAAGAACAAAGGGAAAACACTTTCCAGTCAATAGTTTTCCCTGAGCTATGAGGTAGGTACCCTGCCCACCTGTCTCTGCTGCTTCCGGCTGCCCAGGGCCACAGCCAGTGCTGTGAGCTTACTCTGAAGTCAGCAGATTGCATACCCTGCTGCAATGTTGTCATCAAAGGCAAACTGGCTGTCTGCCTTGAGACTATAGCCTTAGCCCCAATTTACACGTTGTTTGGAATAAAGTGTGCAATAAAAAGAGAAATTCCAACATTTCTAGGAGTTTCTTCCCAGAGCAAAGTTACCTACAAGAGTTGGTAAAACCAGCGGTACATGGAGTGAGAAGGCAAAATGGAAATGGTACATGAGAACCAAAATTCCATAGCTGGGTAGAGAGAAACATGAGTTTCCAGTTCCCATTGCCAGGATTCAGAACACAAAGATTAACTCAGATAGTTCCTGGCCAGGCTGGCCCACATTCAGTGCCATCTAAAGCTGGGCTAACCAGCTGGTAGGAGGATTCCATCTCCTGCTCATCACAATGATGACAAGAGGTGATCTAAGCAGTCCTTGGTTTACTCCAAGTAATTCCCCTTCTTAATCACCTGCTGCTTCAGATATGCCTCTTTGGACTTCTGTGCTTATTTTAATTCTAACAGGGGTAGATATCTATTTCTCTTTTAATCAGCTTTTAACAATAGCTGTTCACCTCTGCTATGAATGACATCTAGTTCCCTTACACTCCCCCCTCCCACTTTATCTACCTCCATCTTCCCGGTTTCTAAAACTTATGACTTAGATTTTCTTACTGGTTACATTCGTAGTGTTAAATAACATAACCAATGTCTGTGTCTCATTTTAGCAACTTTATGTATGTTTGATAAGGGTATTGTTGGCTCTATGTTTCCCTCTCCCACCCCACATCCCCCACCCCAAATCCCAGTATCTGTCAACTCTACTGATATATTTACATTGTCAAAATTGATAACATTTATGTTCTTTTCTGTAATTATAATTAAGCCTTCTGTGAGTTTGTCTAGGGATTGACTCTAACAATTAATAACCTACAACCTATAAACAGGGTTTATATGATCACGATTATATAAATATTTTTACTTGTGGACCAATCTCTTTCTTTCCTGAGACATCCACCCAACTGTCTCTGAATTTCTGCTCCCATCCAGGCAGCTCGGTCTTGAGTGACTGCCCAGCTGTCACCAAGGGACTTCCCTCTCTACCCTCTCTAGGTTAGAGCTATTGTTTCCTGGATCTCATGCCTTCCTCCTTCATGATTTTTCCTTTTTTCTGGAGTTCACTCTCAATGATTTTTTTTTTTTCCAGAAATAGAAACTATAATTTATTTTATGTTTGCTATGTTTTTCCTTTTGCTACTTAACTAGGGTTTGACTGGGGATAGAATTCTATGGTCAAAGTTATTTTCCATCAGAACTTTGAAAACATCATTCCATTGGTTTCCAGCATCCAATGTTGCTGATGAAAAGTCAAATTCATTCCTGATTCTCATTACCCAAAAGATAATCATTTTTTTTTTCCTGTATTGTATCTCTTTAGGAGTTCCTCATTTTTCCTGGTGCTTTAAAGTCTCATAGGTATGTGTCTAGATATGGACAAAAACTAGTTTTAAGACATTTTGATAGAGATATCTGCTCCTTTTTGCCTTCCCTGTTAGGATTAGAAAGAAGCTCAGTATTGGTTTCTGAAACTCACATTGCTATCAGGGAAGAAATAAATCATAATATGATTTTCTCATATCTGACAAATTGAATTTAGAGTATGAAGTTCAAATTTTTATAAACAAGTTAATAAACACATCATCACTAATAAATTTTTAAAGCCCTCAAAGCCTATAAAATAGAAGTTTCCCATGCCTCATTCATAAAGTATAAGGAAGAAGGTGGGTGAGAAGAAAAATTTGACTAAATTTTTGACATTTTCTTACATTTGCCAAAAACCCAAAACTATTTGACTGTGTTTTAAGAAAGTGATGAATATAATGGAGAGAGTTTATGGAAGAAGGAATGTAAAGAAGTACTTCCTTGGATAGATTTTGCATAAATACCTCATCCTGTAGCAAATGAACCTGGGTTTTAGAACATACAGATCTGAACAGGAACTCCAGCCCTGCCATTTTCTAGTTAAGTGAGCCAAGCAAGTTAAATTCAATAAATGTTACTTTCCTTCCTTCTTTATCCCTAATTCCATGGGCTTAACATTGAGGCTTGGGTAGTTATAAATGTTCTATCCAGTGTACCATGATGAGGTACAAAGGATCAGTTTAGAAATGTAACAGAATGTTAAACTGGAAGTTCTGACTGATGCATTGAGATACAATTGATGTTGCATTCCAAAGAAAGTGCTAGACCATATGCAGAATTTCCAAAAGGAGAAATATAGAAGAACCAATTGCATAATCCTTGAAATCTGTCATTCACATTAAAAAATTACATAAAAGGGCTTTCACATAAAAGGGCTCTGAGAGTGGAAATTAAGGAAAATTTTGTGACAAGGATTTTAGAAAAGAGGTTTGGGGATTCTGGGACTCCTTCTCAGGAAGGTCAGTGGAGCTCTGAAGACCTCAATGTGTATCTCCTGCAGTTTGGGAAAAAGTAACCAGGCCTAGGTTATATCTGAAGACGTTAAAATGACCCTTAGAAGCAAGGTAATAGACTACATTTTAAAAAATAACTACTCACCAAGGTTTTTGAACACTAAGAACTAAATCTACAAGGCCCAGGACCATTTAAAAGGATCTGACTAAGGAGTGGCTTAGTAGATTAAGGAGACGCATAAGAATTGTTCTCCTAATTTAGACACAACTATCTTGAGCTATGGGCTTCCCTGGTAGCTCAGCTGCTAAAGAATCTGCCTGCAGTGCAGAAGACCCCAGTTGGATTCCTAGGTTGGGAAGATACCCTGGAGAAGGGATAGGCTACCCACTCCAGTCTTCTTGGGCTTCCCTAGTAATTCAGTCGGAAAGAATACACCTGCAATATGGGTGACCTGGGTTCGATCCCTGGGTTGGGAATATCCCCTGGAGGAGGGCATGGAAACCCACTCCAGTACTCTTGCCTGGAGAATCCCCATGGTCAGAGGAGCCTGGTGGTCTACAGCCCACGGGATTGTAAAGAGTCAGACATGATTGAGTGACTAAGTGTGAGCATCTTGAGCTATATCATGTTTATATGCACAATTCCCTTTTTCAGTAGATAGTTCCATACTGCTCAGGCTTCCCTCATAGCTCAGTTGGTAAAGAATCTGCCTGCAATGCAGGAGACCCTGGTTCAATTCCTGGGCTGGGAAGATCCGCTGGAGAATGGATAGGCTACGGACTCCAGTATTCTTGGGCTTCCCTTGTGAGCCAGCTAGTAAAGAATCCACCTGCAATGCGGGAGACCTGGGTTTGATCCCTGGGTCAGAAAGATCCCCCTGGAGAAGGGAAAGGCTACCCACTCCAGTATTCTAGCCTGGAGAACTCCATGGACTGTATAGTCCATGGTGTTGCAAACAGTCGGACATGACTGAGCAACTTTCACTCTCTATAATGCTCAGAGTCAACACTGTGATTCTATTGTACATCCATAATATGTCTACAACAGTTCTAAGTTACCATATAATTAAAAATAACAGCTAATATTTATTGAGACCTTTCTATGTGCCAAGCACTCTTCTAAATATTTCATATCTATTAACTCACAAGAGCCCCTACTAAGTAGACATTTCTACTGCCATCCCCATGAGGAAACTGAATCACACAGAAGGTAACTTGCCCACAGATTCATAGCTAGGAAATGGTAGAGCTAGCATTCAACTCAAGTGGTCTAGCTCTTAGACCCAAGCTCACAACAATCATTACATTCTCTCTCTAAGGCTTGGCAAGAACAGTTCCAAAGAATTAAGTTCCCTTTCTTCTATTTTCAATAAATAAAGCTCCAATTAGCATTTTCAAACCTCCAGAAGAGTTTGTGCTGGTTTGAAGACTTCCTAAAAAAGAAGTAAAGAGCAGATTTCAACTTACAGAATTATTTTTCAAAAATAAGGTGGTGTAGGAATAAAACAGAGGAGGAAATAAGTAAATATGGTACTTGGTATCTGAAACTGGCCATTCATCAAGACATGTCAGCAACACCCAACTTAAATTTGATGAGTTCAATATTTTCAGGACTAGCAGAACTTCTTGTGATCTGTATAACTGAGCAGAACTTCTTGGTTAAGATGGGCCTGGGGCTGGACCTCAGCTCTCAAGGCTAAATTTCTTCATTCCATAGTTCTTCCAGGTCACTGTCAAAACCACTGGTAATTTTACACTGCAGTGATCTGTGCCTTTTCCTGGCCTGAGGATAAATAGAAAACTTAACAGTTCTGAGAGCTGTTGACACCATGTACTGAGAAACACAATCAGAAAACGTTAAAGGAAACCCTTGAAGGATGTGAATGAAGAATGTGGACATTCACACATGGAAACTCCCCATGTGATGCCAGCTTTGCTCCCCAGCTCTGCAACCAAAAGGTGAACAAGTTAGAGAGGGAATAGGGGTGCATGCCTGAAGCTTTAATAGAAAACAATAAGGGATGAGCATTCCTAGCAAGGATTCAAATGACCATTGTCTGGTAGGCAGAGGATTCTAGTGTGCTCAAGAGAAGGGTTACAGTGATTTAAAAAAGACATCTACAGGAGGATGGGGAAAATCCAGTTCCACCACAACAGCTACCAAATGTAGTTGCTTGTTTTCCTGTTTGACAAACACGCATGGATACACTTTTTATTTCCCCCTTTAAGTATGTATGTAACCCCTTTAAGACTCAATCTAAGGTCACACCCTTAAAGAAAAACTAGGGAGGTACAGATGCATTTCCTGAACCCTACAACTGGATATTTGATCTGACAACAGACAGTATGTTTGAACTGAGAATAGAAAAATACCTTACAATCTCTGTCAGCATGAGCTATAAGGAAAAGTTAAGAAAAAGGAAGGGGTTGCTAGAGGTATAAAGTAAGCTATGGATCCTGGCTTTGAAGTATGCACAACACAGACACTTGGGAGCTCAGATCTAATTGCTGCTCCAGCCCTAGATCCCACTCGAGTAGCCTAAGCAATAGCCCTGGAGTCTTCTCCTCGTTAAGTATAATAAAAGTGGTTTTAGTTTTCCCTCTCACATTATTTCCCTTCTTATTTGCCAGAGATAGATGTAGACAGCTTCATTCTTAATGTAATTACTGTTCCCTCAATATAAATGGCTTTCATTCACTCACTTATCCATTCAATATATAAACACTAAGTGCTGATCTAGGTACAGGAGATTCACAGATAATTAAGCCCTTATCCTAGTCTGTGAAAAAATGAGAGATGTATAATGTGTTATATATGAAGGCAATAACAGAAGTATGTGCTTGATATAGTGACTCCAGAGAGGACAGGGTGATTAAATAGAAGGGACAAAGTATTCTGGTAAATAATGACCTAGAAAGAAGAACAGGAAGAGTTTAAGGCTCTTCCCTCATTAAAATAAGTCTGTAGGACTTGGTTCATCTCCATCTGAGTCCTCATCCTGTCTTCCTCCAAGTCCTGGGATTCACATGCTATGCAAGTCTCAGAAACAGGAGAAGTGGTTGCTTAAGCTATCTTGCAGACTTGAATAAATCAACAACGGGCCTGTGAGCAGCGACCTTTGACAAGTCCTGTGTTTGGCTCAAGTGCAAGAGAACACAGTGCCCAAGTAGAGAACAATCTGCCTGCCCAGAGACCCTCTGGAGGTGAGGCTCTGTCAGCGAGTACTACAGGGACTGGCCCTGGGTGCACTGAACTCTGCTCATCAGAAAGCACAGCCTTGGGGAGGGTCCTCCTGCAGGCGCTGCAAATCGCATGGATCCTGTCCTAGCCTTATGCTTTCTGAAGATAATGATGATGAACGAAATGATGAATGGGCTATGATAATCCTATAAAAACCCTCCTGTCTTCTCTCACCTTCTTTTCTTCTCGTATTCTTTTCCCTATCTCCAAATCCATTCCTCTATCTCTCTGATGATTCAAACCACTTTTCCTAGGAAGACAACCTGAAAATGTCCCCCACAATGGCTCCTGAGCCACCTGAAACCTGTCTCCCTTGCTAATGACAAGACCCATCTCAGCTGACACAAACCATTTTTATGTGGAGTATTTGATGGTTCTGTGTTTTGTTCTGATGATTGTTAGCTCTTTTGGTTCATTGGCATTGGAAATAAATCACATCTAACCTCTTTTGTACTAAAATTAACTGTCTCCTTGGACTGATTATCCTGCCCTTGGTCTCCGCGGAGTTGCACCCATAGGATCTCCAACGTGCTTGGCAGCCCGAGCAGTTTGCTGAAGTTCCATGCGAGGGGAACAAGACTGGCTTTCCCAGGCTCTGGTCAAGAGGGCTTGGCTACTTCTAAAAACAGCAAAAATGCTTCAGCAACATTCAGAAACCAAAGCAGGAAACAGAACCCCTCTCACATGGATGGACAGCAAAGGCTCTGGCAGGACAGGAAACTGGAGCATTTTGAACAGGTTCATCCACCTGTTTACCATGTGGGTTTAGTTTTCTCAACAACATATTGTAATTCCAATTTGGAATGTGTCAGAGATATTTTTTTCATGATAAAATTGTTCTCCTTGAAAAAGAAAAAGCACAATTCAAAAGAACATAGAGGGGGGAAAAATCATTGTTTTCCAACTTAGAAAACATCTTTCCCGCAAATTAATACATAAACAAAGGTTCTTTTTCAGAGGATGGAGAAGTGGTCCTCAAAGAGAGAAAAAAAACAGTTTGGCAACCTCAACAGAGGAGAAAGTGGGACCCAAAGGATGTCAGGTAACAAGCATCTGGTCTACCCCTAATTTCAAGGGTTGAATCTAACTAAACCAAACCAACATGCACTGCTTACCTCTTCAAGTTGTCACCCACCCTTGCAGAGGCAAGTTTGACCTTGTGTTGACCTGAAACTTTTCCCTCCATGTTTCATACATCATTTGGATGCTCCTTCAACCTCTCAGATTTCCCACCACCACCACCGCCCCCTGACCAGCTCATTCTCTGGCTCTTTCTGTACTTCCCTGATTCTGCATGTGAACTGTCAAAATAAAATAAAAAACTCAGTATAATAAAAAACCCAGAACCATTAAAAATTGTTAAAGTTGTTTCTCTTTCTGATCTCCTGATTTCTATTAAAGGCAGCACTGTTCTACTGCACATATATGCTTAAGATCGAACAACACTCCCTCATCACCCAGCACAGCATTTTAAATCAGCATTGCCTGCATCATGATCCTTTCCTGCCTAAAAAACACCATCAGTGGCTCTTTTTTAGCTCTTACATGGCAGTATACCCACTGCTCCTTTAAGATTTCACAGTATAACCAGATGTTAAAGGACCTCTATCCATAAACTAGCCTTAAACTCCTGAAGGAAGCCCCTGCTCCAGCCATGTCTGTTCTCCAAAAGCATCTAGCATATTTACCTCCAAGTCTCTGTTCATGCTGTGCTCTCCACCTTGAATGCCTCATCCTTCTCTCCATAGGCTTAGACCTTTCCATTCATCATACTTTACTTGAAGACTCATGTCATCAATGAAGCCTTTGGGGCCACCCAAGTTCTTGGTAGCCTCTCCCTCCTCTCTTGAGCCTGTATGGCAATTAGGGTTTGCACGGCTTGTTTGACAATTATCATTTACTCTCTTGTATAACCATTAATCCAGCAGACATTTTTGAGCACCAACCATCTTGCCTATGGCAGATTCTTTGATATTTGCTAATCATAAAAGGTTAATAAGAAACAAGAAGTATGGAGGAGGAGGAATAATGGGCAGAATAAGCAGGTCTAAGACAAAGAACCTTTCAAATAAAAGAGATGCAAAGATGTCCTACATCATAGGAAGGAGGGCCATTTAATAACGTGTTATGTCTCACCTCCAAGCCCATATATATTCTCCATTCTGTGATGCTAGTCCGGGACTTTACAAATGTTTTTGCTTTGCCAGCTGATCTCCTAAGAAGCTGTATTAATAGGGAGTACTACAGAAAGGTAGTCTGGAGGTGGTAGACGAGATTCGCTCCTTCCTGTCTGCTCTTTGTTGCTTTCTGTGGGCTTCCTGTCCATTCACGTTTCCAATATGTGTCACCCCAGCAATAGTCCCTCACCTCATCAGTGGCAGCTCCTTCTAGTAATAGCAGCTGAATTCAGTTCGAAGCTTTTCCAGTTCATAGAACCAGCCTCTCTGTGCCACCACCCCTATCCTGAGACACCACTGCACACCAGCCAACACACACTCAGCCTTTTCCTAATGCAGAGACACCAATACCAGGCACGCATCACTTCTCAGAGGTCTGGCTTCATCTCCTCGGGGCTCCTCCTTTAAGCTTCTAAGTTGCAATCATTTTAAGTTCTTCCCTTTGTTCTCTCAGCCCTAAGGGTGATACATGCTTCCCACTTTCACGATATCTTAGCATCTTCTTTCTACCTTTTTAGTTATCTGGATAACACTTTTTCATATTAAATTCTATTCAATAACTGGTACAGTTTCTATCTCCCTATAGGACCCTGATTGATACAGAAGAACTAGTTTATGGGCATTAATTAAAATAATGCAAAGTGGTGCCGCTAAAATGCCAATAGATATATTAAATATTCAAACAATCCAAAAGAAGGAAGGAAAGAGAATAAGAGGAATAAAATTCAGAAGAGACAAACTAAAGTCAAACATATTACATTAAATGTTAAAGCACTTAACTGCCCCCCCAAAAATGCAAAAATGATCAGAAGTGATTTTTTAAATGGAAGATCCTACAATATTCAGACTTTAAAGACATATTTTAAATGTGATGACACATAGGTTGAAAGTAAATGGATAAAAAGAAGATATATATTGCAAACAGTAAACATAGAAAAGCTGGGAATGGCTAGATTAGCAAAGACAGACATCAAGGCAAATAGTACATCAAAGACAAACATGGACATTTTATAATAATTATGCTATGTCCATCAGAAGGAGAGAACAACCATAAATTTGTATGTGCATAATAACAACTTTAAAATACAATTTAAAAAGTTTAAAGGAAGTAATATACAATCCACAATCATAGTGGGAGATTTAAGTACTCTTCTCCCAACAATTCATTGAAAAACTAGAAAAAAACCACCCTATCTACAGAGAATCTGAATAACACTATCAATATGACCTAACTGATATTTCTAGATATTTATGCAATCCATCATCCAACTTCTTTTCAAGCGCAGTTGTATAGTCACCAAGATAGAACATATACTAGACCATAAAAATAAGTCAAAAACTTTTTAAAGAATTTAAAACCAGGATAATAGCAGAGGATTAAACAACTAATATGCAAATTGAACTCAGCCCCCCAAATTAAACAATAATGACAACACTACCAACAACCACTGCCCTCAATAAAAAAAAATTCACATCAAAGCACATTACTATGAAAGCTCAGAATTCCTGGGATGTAGTGATATATAGGATTAAGGAGTAAATCACAAAACTCCCAGATGGGGAAAATTAGATCCTTTACAAAGAAACCAACCCAACTGGCATCAGATTCACCACTAGCAATATCTTCAAAACTTTAAGTGACAATGATTTGCAATCTAGATTTCCATTCCCAGCCAGCCATGTGGGTAGTAAAGGGACATTTTAGACATGCAAAAACTAAAACATAATGTTCAAGAATCTAATGGAAAGCATGTGTCAATAAAACAATAAATAAACCAAAGAAAAAGAAAGACATGAATCCAGAAAACATATCAGAAAAGAGGCAAAAGCATCATATAATGACGTCTGTGAAATCTTTCAGAAAGAAAAAAGTCCATGTTGGAGCAAGGAGAGGGAATCTGGGGGGAGAAATTCTCTAGAAAATTTAGAGCTGCTGTGCATGAGTCCCTTGACAAAACTGTTTATTTATAGTAGAGATATTAGAAGATTTGCAAAATTAATCATAAGCATATAAAAAGAGACTTCAAAAAAAAATTAAGGCAATGTCATTTTCAGCAGAAAAAAAGGGCAGGACAAGGAAAGAAAGATAGTTGCAATTCACCATGGCTCATCACTGGACAATGTTTACATGTACATAACAAACTAAAGTTGTTTTCTTTTTAATAAATATGTGGAAAGGGAGATAAGAAGATATCAAAAAGTTAAGTTTTTATCTATTATGGCAAAAATACAATAAAATATTCCTAAAATTTATCAGTCAAGAAATAAGCATATTATTTACATTAAATGAAGTAATAACACTTAGAACAGTGACTATTACATGGTAAGCAGTATCAGCTATTATTAGAAATACAAAGTTAAATATCAGGAGAAAGAGCCAGAAATGAGAGCGGTTGTCTCTTGGGCATAGGATTCAGAGAGAAGGAAAACTATTTTGGTTCATTACAAGCTTTTTAGTACTACATGACTTTTAAAATAATATACATGTATTGGTTTTATAAAAATAAAAATTAAATTAATAATAAAACAGCTATATTGTAGAATAAAATATAAACATAAAAACGTTAAGGCATTAACAGAAGTAAAAAGTAACTTATAAGTAAGGTGAATGTAAATTTTAAGAAACAAAGTATGTATTGTAAAAAAGACATATTAAGCTTTTTCATATACTATTGAGTTAAAAACTAAACAAATTTTTAAAAATCATGCATACTCAAAAACAAAAAGAAACATATTCCATAAACAAACAAAATATAAAATCCCCCCAAAAAACAAAACTCAGAACAAAACAGAGAGGTCCTTCTAAAAAGAGATATTGAAAGCTAGAGAAACAACTGAGAAACCAAGTTGTTAAGTGAAAATTAAGTATCCAGTGCATAAAATGGATACAAACCACCTACCTGAGACTAGAAGTCAGAATAGTGCTTTATCATCATTGCTAAGTCACTTCAGTTGTGTCCGACCCTGTGCGACCCCACAGTCGGCAGCCCACCAGGCTCCCCCGTCCCTGGGATTCTCCAGGCAAGAACACTGGAGTGGGTTGCCATTTCCTTCTCCAATGCATGAAAGTGAAAAGTGAAAGTGAAGTCGCTCAGTCGTGTCCGACCCTCAGCGACCCCATGGACTGCAGCCTTCCTCCATCCATGGGATTTTCCAGGCAAGAGTACTGGCGTGGGGTGCCATCACCTTCTCCTTTATCATCATTAATGGCTACCAAAATATCTCTGTCCATCAGCCCAAAATTATGGCTAAAAAGAAGCCACTTGTCCATAAACAGGGATAAGCCCTGAGTTCCTGTATTAGAACTAGGACAATACATTCATGGGAAGGCTCCAGAATTTTACCATTTCTGCAGGGTGATAGATCCATCCAAGTCACAGCTATAAGCCTTGGTCAGAAATAGGCTGTAGGGGTGGGACAAGAGCTGCCATGAAACCATCTCTATAAGGACAGCAGGTCCCAAGAAAATGAGAGGATGAGTTCATAAACAAAATTCAAAACTGTACTTTTAAAAATCCTTATCAAGGAGAGAAAGCCAATAATCAGAAGAGTGGAGAAGGTTAAACCCAAGAACAGAGATATATTTGAGTGATACAGAAAGGACATTAAAATGAGTAGCTTTTTTAATTCTTGGAGAAAAAAAAGGGATAACATTCACAAAAGAGGACCAATAAATAATAAAATAAATAAAAATACTTATGAAATAACTTGATAGGTTAAAAATGTAGACACAGGCAAACTGGAAAACCTGAGGTAACTGCCCAAAAAGTTATCAAAAAAGATTAAATCTGGGGGAAAAAAAGAGGGAATTTAAGAGACATAGAGCATAGAGAAATGATTTTAAAACTCCACCATTTATCTCATAATAGTCATTCATAAGAACAGACTAGAAAGAATAGGGGCAAAGGGGAGAGTACAGAGAGATAGTAACAGAATTTTCCAGAACTGAAGGGACTCGTGAGTTCTGAGACTGGGAACGCCCATCAAGTTTTAAAAATTCACACCTAGATATATCAGTGAACGTATACAATATCAAAATTAAAGAGAACATAAAAGAATCAGAGATAAAAGAGAGACAACCAATAAGGTAATGAGAAAACTGACAAAGGACTTCTCATTAATAGCAATGACTATCAGGCCTATGGAATAATCTTCAAAGCATAAGGGAAACGTGCTACGGATCCAGAACTCTATACAAACTGCTGCTCGACAACTGGGATTCAGAAAACTATTGACCACAAGCTCTATCCTTTAAAAAGCTACTCAAAGATGTATTCAGTAAGGGACATAAATTAACCTTGGAGGGAAAAGGAAATGTGTGGGGAAAAAAATTGGTACAACGAGTTAGTAAATCTAAAAAAGAATTGATTATAAATAATAACACAAATAATTCCTGTGTTTATAAAAATAATTCCTGTGTATATAACTCCAATACTAGATCATTTTAGTGTAAGATCAATGAAAGTTTACTCAGATGAGAGTATGAAAGTTAGAGTTTCCAGGAGAGTGATGGAGACACTGATTAAGCTTTGATGAGAAGATGTAAGTTTGAAAATACATGTTAAAAGTCTAGAAAAATTCATGAAAAGAATAGAAACAGTAAGCATAAGTTCCAAAACAACAGGAAAAAATGGAATATTAAAAAAACTCAATCAGCCCACACAAAAAAGAAGGAAAACAAAAAAAGATAAAAGATAATAAATAGGAAACATAAAATAAGTAGCAGAAATAGCTTAACAAATGTAGATAAACTCCTAATTGTCTTTTTAAAAATAAATCACGTAGGTGTCTCTCTGAGACAAGGCAGAACTAGTACAAGACATAGTTAAAAACTGTCGGAGAAAAACTGAGGGATTTCTGGTGAAAAAGCCTCTATTTTCTTACTAAAATGATAAAGACAGTAAGGGGAAGATGAGCAGTGTTGAGACTTGAGGGCTGTGGTGATCTTGTCAAAGCTTTGGGTCAGAAGTTAACAGAAATCCACTGGCTATAGCTCACATACAGTGCAGCCTATTTCAATGATACAGGAACAAATTGTCCAGAAAAAAAATCTGATTGGCCAATGATTAATAGATTGACTCACCTGGATATAGTATTTGGTGTACCCTCTTTTCCAAACATCTGCATTAACATTATGGTGCAGGAGGGGGAAAATGCTGGAAAATATAATAATCTAGAAGACAGTGCACCTGTCTCCTACAAAAAGTCATAGCCCGAAACAGTGTGTCAGAAAGGAAGGTAACAGTACGTCTAGCAGAGTTGAAGAAAGGCCAGTGTTGAGCGCTCAGCTTAAAACCAGACACCATAAGGGCTAAGTGGAATTACTAGCCAAGGTTGTTCCATTTTCTGCCACCAGTGAAGAGCATGGATGACACTGAAGATTGGGAGTGGAAGGGGATTCACAAAGTTGTTGAGAGAAATTCCCTTGGTATTCTGTGTAGGTGTGTGGGGAGGGAGTGAAACCTAGAAAGAGTTCGGGACTGGGAGGGTAGGAAGGGTCAAGTCATGGATATTTCACTAAGGCTCTGCAGGTGGAAGGAAGAGAGATAGTGACTAGAAACAGGGGTGTCACTGCCACAGGCTTCAAAGGAGGAGCAGTTCTGGGTGTAATAGAAGGAAAGGGCTGTCCAGGTGGAGCAGAGTGAAAATTGTTAGAGCAGAGGAAGTCACGGGGCGAGTCATCAGTGAAAAGGGGCGCTGAGGGCAGGGTGCCAGGGAGCTCAGTGAAGCGGCAGCTGAGAGCTGGGAGGGAGTGGGGATGCAAGATCACGTAATCAAGAGACCATGAAAGTGGGGGGGAGAACTAGGGGCACACTGACACAGAGCCGACCCCTGGACCCAAACTTATCAATGGGCCCTGTCACTTTCAGGGTGAGATTCTAACCCCTCAGCTCAGAAGGCCTGTATGATCCTTCACTTCCGTTTCATCTCCTACTGCTTTCACACACCTAGGGAACTGCTTTCTTCTATTTCCAACATGCTGATTCTTCAACCAGACATGTCCTTTTCCTATATCCTAACCCAACTGACTGCTGCTTAGTTTTCAGAGCCAAGGCCAAGAGTCATCTCCTCTGGAAAACATCCCACAAGTGAGTTTCCAGTCTAAGTTGCATGCTCCCCACCCCCACCCTTGTGCTTCCACTGGACTCCTGGAGCCTTTGCCACACCCCTGAAAAGTTTTCAAAGGGTAGAGGCTGCATCCTGCATGTTTTGATGTCTGCAATACTCGGTGGGGTCCCTAGGGTATAACAGACTTACAATATATACTTTTGAGTATATGCACAAATTTCAAGGGGTTTGAGAGAAATCATGCCATCACAATTAAGGTGAGGAAATCAAAGAAATAAATCTCAACAGATATCTCCAATGATATTGAATAGAATGGAAAACCACTATGGCAGAGTATAAGCAAGTGAGAGGGAGTGAGCAGAGGACATATAGGCTACGGCGAAGGATATTACATTGACTGATGAGATCAGGATGAAACAAGATAGAAGAGGGCTCCCTAGACACGTCTGCACCATGCGTGTGATTCTGGGTCACAAGGATAAAACACAAGGCACCGGGAGGCAACCAATATTTGTCTCTCCACCATACACAGTCTCATGTCATCAGCATAACAGAGCCCTGAGATGGCAATGGACTTCCCATCCATTGACTTCCCTTGTACTGGAAGGCCAGCAATCACAACCAAGTTGGAATGGAAAGCCATGGTAATTCTGTGACATTTCCTTCCCAGGTGTGGCAAGATCAGCTGATTTTGTCAGGCTTGAGCTTCCTTGAGCAAGAAGTTCACACAAAATCCTATGAAAGCAAAGAACCTTTCCTTCTGGTTCCGCATATCTCCTATAGCACCAGCACGTGTTAGAGGCTTATTAAGATTCAATACATAAGGTCTATTTCTGCTTTCTTGACTATGCCAAAGCCTTTGACTGTGTGGATCACAGTAAACTGTGGAAAATTCTGAGAGAGATAGGAATACCAGACCACCTGACCTGCCTCTTGAGAAACCTGTATGCAGGTCAGGAAGCAACAGTTAGAACTGGACATGGAACAACAGACTGGTTCCAAATAGGAAAAAGAGTACGTCAAGGCTGTATATTGTCACCCTGCTTATTTAACTTCTATGCAGAGTACATCATGAGAAATGCTGGGCTTGAAGAAGCACAAGCTGGAATCAAGATTGCCAGGAGAAATATCAATAACCTCAGATATGCACATGACACCACCCTTGTGACAGAAAGTGAAGAGGAACTGAAAAGCCTCTTTGATGAAAGTGAAAGAGGAGAGTGAAAAAGTTGGCTTAAAGCTCAACATTCAGAAAACGAAGTTCATGGCATCCGGTCCCATCACTTCATGGCAAATAGATGGGGAAACAGTGGAAACAGTGTCAGACTTTATTTTGGGGGGCTCCAAAATCACTGCAGGTGGTGACTGCAGCCATGAAATTAAAAGACGCTTACTCCTTGGAAGAAAAGTTATGACCAACCTAGATAGCATATTCAAAAGCAGAGACATTACTTTGCCAACTAAGGTCCATCTAGTCAAGGCTATGGTTTTTCCTGTGGTCATGTATGGATGTGAGAGTTGGACTGTGAAGAAGGCTGAGCACTGAAGAATTGATGCTTTTGAACTGTGGTGTTGGAGAAGACTCTTGAGAGTCCCTTGGACTGCAAGGAGATCCAACCAATCCATTCTGAAGATCAACCCTGGGATTTCTTTGGAAGGAATGATGCTAAAGCTGAAACTCCAGTACTCTGGCCACCTCATGTGAAGAGTTGACTCATTGGAAAAGACTCCGATGCTGGGAAGGATTGGGGGCGGGAGGAGAAGGGGACAACAGAGGATGAGATGTCTGGATGGCATTACTGACTCGTTGGACGTGAGTCTGAGTGAATTCTGGGAGTTGGTGATGGACAGGGAGGCCTGGCGTGCTGCGATTCATGGGGTTGCAAAGAGTCGGACATGACTGAGAGACTGAACTGAACTGAACTGAAATGAACATAGGGTCTTCCTTGGCAGACTAGTGGTTAAGACTTTACCTTCCAATGTAGGAGGTATGGGTTTAATCCCTGATTGGGGAGCTAAGAATACCACATGCCTTGTGGCCAAAAAACCAAAACATAAAGCAGAAACAATATTGTAGCAAATTCAGTAAAGACCTTAAAAATGGTCCACATCAAAAAAAACAATAATAATAATCTGGAAAAAAAAAGAAAATTCAATAAAATTATTTTTAAAAAAGATTCAATATTTGTTCATTGACTGAATAAAGAAATGAATGAATCAGTGAATGAATGAAGGCTGACCTTTATTAAGGGTCAAGCACTCTAAGTACTGGTGTGTGTTCTTTTATCTAACCTTCTTGATATCCATAATTATTGTCCATTTTACAGATGATTAAACTGAGGCCAGGGAAGGAAGACATTTACCCAAGGTCACACAGCTTGTAAGTGACACGGCAAAAATCCCCCAGGCTTTTCTGCCTCAGAATCTCCACGCTTAGCTATGCTGCTACATGGCCTCTCAGTAAATGGATTCCTCAGAATTAATGCACTTCTCTGGAAATCTCAGCCTCCCTATACGAAGACAGATGGTCTCTGATGTTCTAGCCCTATGAAGAAAGCACAAGACATTGGGAGTTGAGGGTGATTAGTTCAAAATGTACAAAAATCTAAAAGTATATTGGCTTCACTCAGATATTTGTCCAATAGGGGTGGAACAACTTTAATTAGTGTAACAGGACAATAGGAATTAAATTGGCTTGGTCAGAAGATTTTTACAGGATGACACTGATGGAATTACTATCCAACTTCAAAGATTTGGAAAGATGTTCCTGCTAACACTGGAGAATAGAAACCTGTTTTTCATCAACTAGGCTGGCCTGACAAATTAAGTCTGTGGAGTCATTAGATTAAGATAAGAGCTTATCTCCTCAGCTGACATTTATTCAGAGGTTTTTATACTGCTCAGCTAGTAATTAGTGTTGTTGAATTTTTAACACTGCTTTGTCCACTCATTCAAAACTTCTAAAGGTGTATTTGCATCTCCTGTGTATATTTTTGGGTATTAAAAACAGAAGAGGAATATAAGTGAATTACTTTAAGAGGTTTGAAGAATTCTTCCAAAAGTTATTCTGAGGTGAAACCTGCAGCTTAATGATTTTTTTCTGGAAGAAGGGACCAGTTTTCCCAGATTGATCAGTGTGGAATAAAGAGTTGGCTTTTACTATGAGATCTGTCATTTATGTTGAGGCATATATATTATAGGTTTATAATATTCTAGTAGAATCATTAAAACTAGGATTGCATGCAATAATGGTTTCCTGCTGTTTCATACCCCAACTCCCTACTATAGAGTCCCTACTGTTGCTCAAAGTTGGGGGGTTCTTTTAGTTTCTTTCCTGTGACTAATTTGACTGTGAAAGGCTTATTTTTCCAGTTTTCTTGTAGTTATAATAACAACTTGATTACTATAGAATAAACTAATACATTAAGCCTGCATGAGTGTCTTGACAGTCTGTCAAACAAACGATGCTCACATTTTTAAATGCATGGTTTGCCAAATTTCAAGTTCTACGGTGAAATACTAATTAGTAATCAGATGGGTAAGACTCCCTATTTTAATAAAGTCCATCACTTGGTTAAATTTGCATCCCGTTACTATTACTATCACATCATTTATTCTGCCCTAAGTGTAGACATCTCTCTCATCATTCAACATATTGTGTTTTCCACTTTAAAAAAAATTGGCAGAAAGAATTCTGTAGGGACAAGTAAAGGTATTTGAGTCTCCTGGTTCACCTTACCACCACCCAAAAAGAAATCTCAAAGAAGACTCTGAATGCTTCTGAGATCTAGTCTGGAAAATGGATTCTCTGTCACAAAAGTGTGACGACCAAGTTTTGTAGTTAACAAGCTTCTGGAAAAGTTCACTGTGAGTCAACTGATGTGTGCAGTAGAGAAACAAGTACCTCTTGTCAGGCACAAGCACTGTGAACTGTCCCAGAAAGCAGAGGAAATTTTTCGTGTTTGTTACAGCAGAGGTCCCCAACCCCTGGGCCATGGACCACTGTGGGTTCATGGCCTGTTAGGAACCGGGCCACACAGCAGGAAGTTAGCAGCGGGCAAAACAGAAATAATTGCCCACCCCCATGCACGGAAAAACTGTCTTCCTAGAAACCAGTTTCTGGTGCCAGAAAGGTTGGGGACTGCTGTGTTACAGCACAGAATCATCACTTCTCAGCACCCCAAGTAAATTCAAATATACGCTTGACATCCCTAGAATGTACAGGAATGAAAAGCTTACCACTTCAAAAAACCACTGAACCTCAGTTTCCTTAACTAAAAAAATAGACGTTTGCACAGGATGGTCTTTAAACATACGTCCCAGAGTCCTAGGGGCTTCCTTGGTGGCTCAGCAGTGAAGAATTCACTTGCCAATATAGGAAATGCAGTTTTGATCCCTGGATCAGGAAAATCCCCCAGAGTAGGAAATGGCAACCCACCCTAGTATTCTTGTCTGGAGAATTCCATGGATAGAAAAACCTGGCAGGTTACAGCCTGTGGGGACGCAAAGAGTCAGACACGACTGAGAGATTGAGCACACACACACACACCCACACACACACCTAGGGTTCTGAATCTCAGATTTGAGATCTGACCCCCAAGGTGGAAGCCTGAGAGGACTGAGAAAATTATTACAAAAGAAGACCCCACTGAGTTTAGGGTCATCTGAGGAATCTGTAAAATTAAATTAAATAGAGTAAATAGAAACTCCGAAATTATGTGATTAGATTTTGTCGTCAGATAGAGGTCAGAGTATATTTGTTGAACAAATGACTGAATGAGTGAGTGAGTGAATGAATGAACTGAGAGGTAGCATGGGATATTGAGATTTGGAGTCAGGCACGTCTGGGTTCAACTCCTAACTCAGCCATATACTTGTTTTTGTCCTTGGAAAATACACCTCTCTGAACCTGCTTCTTCATTAGTAAATCAAGGATAATAACTAGCTCATAAATTTGTTGCGAAGATGAACAAAAACCTATATAGGTGCTCAGATGATATTTGCTTTCATTTCTTTACTTCCAGGAAATGCATGGTTCTATATACATTAAGTTGTAAAAATATCACCACCCAGCTTTCAAATTCATGTATTTACCAACTACCACCAACACATTTGTATATGTTATCATCATCCCTTAATGGGAAATGAAAAAGAAAGGAGAGGAAAAAGACCATAAAACTTCCCTTCCAACTCCCCATGGATAATCAAGCCTGGGGAAGGTAGGCGTCATTCAGTATGTTTACCACAACTCCATCTCAGTACTTGGCCTTTGTTAACTCATCTCCCACCCCACCCCCAGCTTTCTAAAGAGCAACATGTAATTATAGCACTAACGAGGTCATTTAGCAGAAACCATGGGTAGGGAGTAATGAATGTGCTATCAGGCTCGGAGAACAGCTTGGGCACAAATCCAAACAGTCCATGTTCAACTCTGATGAGCCGGCCTAAACTTGGAAAACAGAGCTTGGGAAGAGGTTAATAATAGGACATGAAAATTGAAAGGCTCCCCTCCAGAGAGACCCAGGGCAATGTTTTGAGCATGATCCTTTGGGAGCTGGTCTGTGCAGACACGAGGAGAAGCTGGGTGACACCCAGTACCTATTAAGATGGTTTGGGTGCTTCAGAGGCATTAATGAGGATTTGTAAAGTACAAACCTGGAAGGGACTTCAGAGGTCATCTTCTTCCATCTCCCCATTTTACAGATGAGTTTAGAGCACTCCTGAGAGCTGAACTGGCTTGATCAGTCTTTAGAAACAGAGCCAAACTCTGTACCAGGGCCTCCAGATAAACAGGTGTTTGACTCACTAGCCCATGCTGTCCCCTTGCTTCCAAGGGTGACATTTAGGAGACCATTTGGACAGTGTGTAATGATACTTTGAGTGAAGCTAATGTTGCTTGGACCAGTTCTAGGGTAATTAAGTCCCAGAGGAATAAGCCTATCCATCTACCAGTTTGTATTTGGAATTAGCGCTCTTAATTGAGTGGCAATTGCTAACATGGCTGTGGCTTTCAACTATATAGAAAAAAAAGTGGAGAAAGAGAAGCCAAAAGAAGCCAAATCCTTGGCCCACTGATTCAAAGCCATAACCTTGCCCACCCAACTCCCACCTCCTAGGTCCCAGAGTCCTTGCCTGCATTTCTGCAGGCACCAAACACTGCCAGTAAGTAGGTTAAAGAATAGGCCTCAGACTACTACTCTTTACAGTTTATAGATGTTACTGAAATGAATAAAATAAAAATTACTTTAAAAGCATTTGGTCATTGTGCTTTTCCCCCAATTAATAATATTAAAATTACAACAAAATATTCCTAGCTAGAGAAAGAAATTGTTCACTCACTCTCAATACTTGAAGTGGTGAGTATGAAAGGATTAAGATTCATGGGAATGGATTTTCATTTCCATGAGCACCTATTAAGCACTTACCAAATACACAACACAACCAAGCAGCCGGGAGTCAAGATCGAGCATACTTGAGAAACTTACTGTTCCTTTGGGGAGGCCCCAAATACCTACAAAGATAGAGAAGAACAGGTTTCAGGAAATGTATGACAAATCCTAGGAGTCTGTGGTGGTGGTTTAGTTTCTAGGTTGTGTCTGACTGTTCGTGACCCCATGACCTGTAGCCCACCATTCCTCTGTCCATGGATTTTCCAGCAAGAATACTAAAGTTAGTTGCTGTTTTCTTCTCTAGAGAATCTTTCCGACCCAGGGATAGAACCCAGGTCTCCTGCATTACAGGCAGATTCTTCACCACTGATCCACCAGGGGAGAGTTCCTTGCCCCCTATTAAATTTATTTCTTGTCTCATTTAAAGCAGTAACTGGAGAGGGTAACTTTAGAGCTGCCTTTAAGATCAGGAGGCATTTGTTTGCTCTTTTGAAGTGTGTAGTATCTCTCTGGGGGCCCTCTTCTTGGAATAGCACCTCCATACAACTGAGTTCACCTATGAAAGACCTCCCCAGGAACCATGCTTTCCCTAAGGGCCCTATTCCCATTCCCTGGGCATCCTATATTCATCAGACCCAGAGCCTGCATACATGCCCCTTTTGTTCCCATGGAGTTGGTAGGAAGCAGGGAGAAAATCTGTCTGACAAGGAATGGTGAATGTCATTAGGATGGTAGAGTGCCAAAAATAATGTGAGAATAATAACCACACCAAGGGGATGGGAGACTGGGAGCACAGTGCTCAGTCCAGTAACTCCACCTTTCTTGTTTGACTTTGAGAACAATGTCATAATAAAAGAAAGCTCTTCAAAGCCCTACATCACTAAGTAATTGAGGTCCCACTGTAAAACAGTGTAGAACAAGCTTTCATGGCCACTGATGCTGCCCCGTTGTTTAGGGACTTACCAAGAAATTTTCCTCTCCTCTGCCCCTCCAGTTGTGGGAGATCCAAGTCAGAATGTGATGATGCTCAGTGGAGTAAGACGGCCTGCTGGATTGGAATCCAGATGTTGGGTTAAGTAGACCCTGGTTCAAATTCTAGCTTAGGAAATTCAGAACTGTGTGGCCTTAAACAAGGTGCTTAACCTCTCTGAACGCCAGTCTCCTTGCTGAAAAATAGAGGCTAATGATACATACCTTAGAGGATGATTGTGAAGATGACATGAAACAAATAATGTCAAGCCACCTGACCCATAGTAGGTGCTCAATGAATTTTAGTTATTGTGTTTTCAGGGCAAACCTCCACCACTACTTCAGGGGGAGAAAATAAAAAGGAGCCACCTTGTCAGGATGCAACAGCTGGTGCTAGGAACAAATGGAACCACAGCAGTGGAGAGGGCTGCCCATCCTCAGATTCAAACGCATTTTATAGAGATAGCAATTTGCAGCTTGTCAAATGTTCCCTAACATTTTGCAAAAATCCCCAAATGTCAAATTAGTGAGTAATCTGTACAGGACTGCAGATCTTGTTATCCTCTGACTGATTCATAGCATATTTTGGGTGTCCCAGACACCAGTCCAAGTAAATGTTAGTAAATAAGGAAAATTACATCTCCCTTCACAAGGCTCTCAAGTTCAGCCCCAGCTTCCCCTTGCAGAGAAAGAACATAAACCTTGAGGGCCAGAGAGTAACACTTATTTCTTAGAGTTGATTGGACTGTCACCAATAAGTACACACCCTGCACATACCATGTGCCCAGGCCTGGGGCAGGCTGGAGGTGGGGGCAGGAGTGCAGGATTGGTGGTACAAATTTTAATCACTGACTCCACTCTAGCCACTTGTCTTCATACACATTTTCTTACTTAATCTCCTCAAACGTCCTTTTTATTTATTTAGCAAATACTGAAATTGCACTTGCTATGTGTGTACAGTGCTTCCATAAGGGTTTATTTCTTGGTAGGGCCCTACCACACAAGTGAATTATAAATGCTTTACACTCCTCATAACAACTCAGTGAGGTAGGCATCATCATTATCTGTGTTTTACAGAGCAGGAAACAGAGGTTCAGAGAGATGAAGTGACCTTCCCAAGGCCACATAGTGAGTGGCAGAGTTAAGGAGGAGATCCAGATAGTCTGGTTCCAAAGTCTGTAACTCTTGACCATTAAATCATGCCATACAAGACAGGCATGATTACCGAGATTATCCCCATTTTACAGATGAGGAAACTGAGGTTCAGAAAGGTGAAGTAACATTGCCCAAGATATCACACAGCTGCTGGGTGGTGGTAGAGCTGGAGTTTAAAACAAGGTCTATCTGTTTATATAACCCTACCCAAAGGGCTATATGTTAATGTTATTGTTGTTGTTTAGTCCCTAAGTTGAGTCTGACTCTTTTGTGACCCCATGGACTATAGCCTGCCAGGTTCCTCTGTCATGGGACTTCCTACGCAAGAATACTAGTGTGGGTTGCCATTTCCTTCTCCAGGGTATCTTCCTGACCCAGGGATGGAACCCGGGTTTCCTACATTGGCAGGGCAGATTCTTTTTATCACTGAGCCATCAGGGAAGACCGGGTTATAATTGCTGCTGCTGCTGCTGCTAAGTCACTTCAGTCGTGTCTGACTCTGTGTGACCCCATGGACTGTGACCCCACCAGTCTCCTCCATCCATGTGATTTTCCAGACAAGAGTACTAGAGTGGGGTACCATCGCCTTCTCCAGGGTTATAAGTTACAGAAAGTCTAAAAACAATCTTGCCTTCAGTAGCTGCTAGTTATGCAGGCCGTGCATTAAAAACAAAAGCAAAAAAAGGAGGGTGAGAGCCGAGGAAGGCCATGAGCAATAGGCACCAAAGGGCTCCCCTCCTACACTCCTACTAATGTTACAAGGAATTAATAGTCATGGCTCCAATCCCTGGTGCTCGACTCTTGAATGAGAGACATATTCCCAAAACAGGGCTGAGGGCTCCCTGAGAAATGCCTCTCTGTTTTGCTTTTGTGTTTACCGTTTCCCTGACTTGAAGAAAATTGAGACAAACCCAAGTTGCTGAAGCTGCAAGATGTATATTTATATGCTTTCTTTAGAATGTGTGCCTAAACCTTGTTTTTTTCACTCTGTTAACTTTTCAAAAACTATTAAGAAGAGTGACTAGATGCTGGGGGTGGCGGGTGGTGGGGAGAGGACAGGAGAGGGAGGCCGAGAGGGAGACAGTGGGCAGATGACAAGCAAAGCCGAGTGATTTCCGTGAGAGCTTTCCTACCCTGCCCTGGGCTCCTCCTGAAGCTCCAGACCTCGGCGCCCATGGGTGCTCAACAATGGCAGGACTGAAATTTTTGAGGACAATGGGAGTGTGACCTTTTGCTGTTAGATGTGAACTCTAACGGAGATTCTTGGAAAAGAATTGGAGTAGCTGGAAAATACTAGGGTGGAGTAAACTGAACTGGAAAATCTTGCTCACTGTATCTCCTTCAGCAGAGCCCCCACTTTCTTATCCCCTCTCCTGGCTCAGCATTCAGTAACACCGGCTGAAGCTTGGGAGCACTGACCTAAGACAGAAGGACCAGAAGACACTGCTTCACATTACTCTCCGGGACCCCTTCGTCATCTCTGCTTGACGGTGAGTAGGTCAGAGAAATTCCCCTGCATCTCTCTGGACTCCACATTTTCCACCCCCGCCACACACAGTTTACCCCCAAGCTCTATCGCTTGGGGCCACTCTCAACCCCAAGTGCATTTCTCCACTCCCACTGCGCCTGCTCCGCTCTGTCACCATCGTCTCTTCCTTGATGACTGCCACAATCCCAGCTGGTCTTTTGAATCCAGCCTTGCCCACTTTAATCATCATCCACACAGCAGCTAAGGCAGAAATCTGATGTGTCATCAGAAACCCATCGCCCTCAGGACTATGTCCAGGCTCTCTTGGTCTACAGGCTTTTTTGTTACCTGGCCCGATCTTGCCTCCTGGCTGATTTTTCCCTCCCTTGCATCTTGCACCCCATTCATACTCAGTGTTTGCAGGTCCTTAAGCTCCATGCTTTCTTGTCACCTTCCCAGCTCCCATGCCTTCTTCAGTTGTTGCTTAGCCATTGCCCCCTCCTCCAGGCCCACGCTCCTACCTCCCTCTGCAGCCTGACCTCATGCCCGGGAGCCAGTATGGTCAGTGTGGGCTGAAACCCTCTCTTAAAAACTGTCCCGTGGATGAATGACACAGATGATCTTTAAAGACATAAATCAGATCATATCATTGCATTCCTAAAAACTCTCCAATTTGCACTTAGAATAAAGTTGAAACTTTTTACTGCCTGAGAGACCTGGCTAAATCTGGGCCCTGCCCATCCCTCCAACCTCCTCCCATACAATGCCCTCCTTTGTTCATTTTATCCAGACACAGTGACCTTTCTTGTCCCCCAAGACACACCCATGTTGTTCTAGCCTCAGGGCCTTTGCTCAGGCTGTGGCCTCTGCCTGGAATACTCTTGTATTAACTCTGCATTTTAATTCAGGTTTCAATTCAAAGTCACCTCACCAGAGAACCCTTCCCTGACTGCTTGCCAGTGTAACACCCACCATAGGTTCTATTGCCTTTGCAGAAGCTAAACTTATCTAGTTTCTTTCTTTACCAAGTTGTTTACTGTGCTTCCACAATTCAAATGTAAGCTCTGTAAGAGTAGGACTTACTCTCAGCTGTTTCTTCACTGCCTAGAAAAGTGCTTGACAAGAGCAGGTGCTCAACAGATAATTGCTGAATGAATGAATGGATGGATAAATGGATGAATGAAAAGAGACAAAGAGGAAAGTTGGAGGACTAAAAGGGCAAGTGAGTGACTTTAGATATATTCCCATTGCTGCTCTGTAACATGAATTTCTTGTTGAAATTATGAGATCCTTTTGACAATACCACTAACAGAGAAGGTCACTGTGACTTCCCTGCCAAGATACCTCAAGAAGAGACATTATGATTCTTAACAGATAGAAGTACAGAGGTGAGAACCACATAATCATGAAAACTGAAAGAAACCTTCAACATTGTTATAGTCCGAACCATTCCCTCGGTGATAGAGATCAAGTAACTTACTTGGTCTCATTACCAGCCAGGCGACAATTCAGGTACCCAGGCAGCTGCTGCTTGTACATTTTTCTGCCCTTCTGATCCATGAAAAGCTTGTAACTACTAAATCTGTTGGGCTTCCCAGGTGGCTCAGTGATAAAGAATCTGCCTGCCAATGCAGGAGAAATGAATTTGATCCTTGGGTCAGGAAGATCCCCTGGAGAAGGAAATGGCAACCCATTCCAGTATTCTTGCCTGGGAAATTCCATGGACAGAGGAGCCTGGTGGGGTACAGTCTATGAGGTGGCAAAAGAGCCTGACATGACTTAGTAACTAAACAACAACTATATCTATTTGGTTTCTGGGTCTGCTGGAAACTCTTTCCAAAGTGATTCTTCTTTTTTTCTACATAACTGGTTAGTATTACTGCATAACAAATCACCCCCAAAACTTTGTGGCTTAAAATCTCAACAAAATGTTGCTATCTCTTGTGGCTTCTCTGGGCTGAGAGTTTGGGAGTGATGGGGCTAAGATTGGCGTCTCCCATGCATAGCCCACAGACAGTGGGTGGAGCTGGCCAGGTGTCTCTCTTGCAGTCCCAAGGCCTCTCCATGGGCTCTCCAGAAGGTTGGCTTGGGCTTCCTCACAACATGGAACCCTCAGGGCAGCTTACTGTTCACACAGAGTTCAAGAGCAAGTATTTCAAAACAGCAAAAGTTGCTTAATCTTTTATGGCCCAGCTTCAGAAGTCACACTTGTTCCATTGGTTACACATGAGTCACTAGCCCACCCAGATTCAAGGGATGGGTAATTGGACTCCATCTCATGGTGGGGAGTAGCAAACAAGTCTCTGGAAGGGCATATGGAATAGGAGATTTTGCTGTAGCCATCTTTGGAAAACTAAAAATACAACCTGCCACATCACAGAAGAGAGAGAATATTTTAGACCATCAGAAAAGCCATCTCTGATATTT